>NC_091792.1:65251666-65860000 GCF_041296235.1 Equus asinus | reverse complement strand
AATCTGGCAAGGGGCTAATATCCAAAATATATTTTAAAAAAAACCTCACACTACTCAATAGCAAAAAAACAATGTGATTAAAAAATGGGCAGAGGCTCTGAATAGACATTTTTCCAAAGAAGACATATAGATGGCCAACAGATATATGAAAAGATGCTCAACATCACTAATCATCAGGGAAATGCAAATTGAAACCGCAGGGAGATATCATCTCACACCCGTTAGAATGGCTATTATCAAAAAAGACAAGAAATAGGAAGTGTTGATGAGAATGAGGAGAAAAGGGAACCCTTGTGCACTGTTAGTGGGAATGGAAATTGGTGCAGCCACTATGGAAAGCAGGATGGAGGTTCCCCAAAAACTTAAAAATAGAACTACTATATGATCCAGCAATTTCATTTCTGGATATTTATCCAAAGAAAATAAAAACACTAACTCGAAAAGATATATGTACCCCAATGTTCATTGCAGCATTATTTACAATAGCCAAGACATGGAAACGACCTAAGTGTCCATTGATTGATGAATGGATAAAGAAAATGTGGGGTATACACACACACACACACACACACACACACACAAACACACGATGGAATATTATTCAGAAATAAAAAAGAATGTAATCTTGCCATTTGCAATAACATGGATGAAACTTGAGGACATTATGTTAAGTGAAATAAGTCAGACAGAGAAAGACAAATACGGTATAATCTCACTTATATGTGAAATATAAAAAAAGAAAAACAAGCTCATAGATACAGAAAACAGATTGTTGGTTTCCAGAGGTGGAGGATAAGAGGTGAGAGAAACGGGTGAAGGGGGTCAAAAGGTACCAACTTCCAGTTATCAAGTAAATAAGTCATGAGGGTGTAATGTACAGCATGATGACTAGAGTTAAGACCACTCTATTGCATATTTGAAAGTTGCTAAGAGAGTAAATCTTAAAAGTTCTCATCACAAGAAGAAAACAAGTCTATAATTATACATGGTGATGGATGTTAACTACAATTCTTATGGTGATCATTTTGCAGCATCTACCAATATCTAATCAAATGTTGTACCCCTGAAACTAAAATAGTGCTGTATGTCAAGTATATCTCAATAAAAAAATAAATAAAATATAAAGGATACTTAGTAATCTGGATGATCTTTCTAAGGAGAACTCCAGGTAGGGTGTTGGAGGTGCTGCCTGGATTCTTCTAGCTCCTGTGGGAGAGGAGAGAGATGAGTTAAAAATGAATTATTCCATTTTAAAGTGAAATTTCTAGAATATATGAAGGATTCATAACTTACTGCGTTAAAAAACAAATCTGTTTCTCCTTCCCAATCTTTTCAAAATTTGCAAATTTAGACAGGGCATCAGAACAAAGATCAAATTTAGGGTGAGATTATATGATCATGTGTTAAGGCCTCAGAAAGATCTAAGTAGGTGCATCCAAGAACTATTCAGTCAAACCAAAGGCTCTCTAAGGATCTTAAGAGCATGCCACAAAGATCCTTTCCGGTGACAATAGAGTTTCTAAGAATTTTAAGTGTTTTGATCCTCAGGAGTCTTAGAGAAATCCTCAAATAGAGAAGGATTTATCTTGATGAAATTTCAGAATGTAGCTTTTGTCTAATAATGTGATCTCTAATAAGTTCATAGAAAGAAAGCAAAGTTTTAAAGAAAATTGTAATAGTGAAAACACTACCAGCTTGAATTCAAAGGAACAGAGACAATACCAAATGAAAAGAAAGCCTTGGACCCCAAACTACGACAACAGGAAGCAACCAAAAAAACTATACCTGCAAACACGGAGCATTTCTTATGAAAAAGAAAGGATGACTTACACGGCAAAGAGCTGAAGGGTGGAGCCAAGAGCCATGGAGAATTATTCCCAGATAGACGGACTGAGATCTGATCAAGAAACTGGAAACATGTAGCTGGCTAGATTTCAGAACTGCCATGGACCGGTGACTCTGGTGTGCCTCCCGTGTCCTCTCCACTTTTGAAAGGCAGGGTCTGTACTAGTTACCACATGTCTGTCCCACTACTAGTGAGGGGAGCAGATAATTTGTCCCTTTAGTTTATGGGCCTTCAGACCAAGATATAATAGGCTCTATGTGATGTGTACACCCAACGTGCCTGGTCCACAGCTGGACCTGATTTAGGTAATGAGATCCTAGACATTGAGGCTGAGACTGATGCCATAAAAGGATGAGACCTCAGGGAGTCCTGGGAAAGGAGTGAGTGTATTTTGCAGGTGAGAGATGAATTGTTGTGGCCAGAAGGCTGACTGTGGTAGCTTATATTTTTCAGAAAAGGCCATAGCAATACTTCTGGTCCCATAGATACTCCTTGACACTCCTTTCATAAAAAGGGTAGAGTCTGATTCCCTTCCCCTTGAACATGGCCTGGTCTTCACAGCAGCTGCCTTGACAAGGAGAAGGTGGCAAAAGATACACTGAGTGGCTTCCACAGCTATGTCATGAAGTGTAGTTTGGCTTCTGCCTGCATCTGTCTTTCTCTCAGGATGCTCATCCTTGTAACACAGCCCTCGTGTTGATGCTCAAGCCACTTGGTGAGGCCACGTGTAGGTATTCCAGCTGACGGATCCAGCTAGGGTACCAACCAGCAGCCAGACTCATCTGCCTGATACAAATAAATGAGCCTTTGAGTAATTCCAGCCCCGAGCATTCAAGTCTTCTAGCTGAGTTCCTGGGCATTAAAGAGCAGAGAAAATTCATCCCCACTGAGCTCTGTCCAATTTCCTGACCTGGGGAATCCACAAGCATAATAAATGTTTGTTTACGCCACTGAATTTTGGGGTTATTTGTTAGACAGACATAATAACTAGAATAACTGCCACGAAAGGAATTATACTGTTGTAAGATATTTATATTTTATGTGAAATAGTACAATGCTAACTCTAAGTAGACTATGATAAGTAAGTGATGCATATTGTAATCCCTAGAGAAACCACTAAAAAAAACCATGAAGAAGTATAAGTAAAAGGCATAATAAAAGAATTAAAATAAAATCGTAAACAAACTTTGGTTTACCCAAAAGCAGGCAGAATGGAATCCCATAATGGATTGAAAACATAGAAAACAAATAGCAATTTTGTAGACTGCAACCTATACCATATCAATTATATCAAGTGTAAATGAATTAAAAATTCCAATTAAAAAGCAGATGTCGTCAGACTGGATTTTAAAAGCCAAAACCAAGTACAAACTGTCTACGTGATATGTACATTCACATATAAACACAGAGATAGGTTGTATAATAGAGAGGCTGACTGATTTTTGATGTCTGACAGCTGACACTTTACAAGCCTTTGTAAGGCTTCTCCCTTTTGTCCCACATCTGGGCAAACCTATACAAACGCCCCCTGGTTCCCTCCCTTGGCACTGAAAGCCAAACCACACAAGCCTCTCACTCTGCCCCACCCTCCAACCACCATGAAAACCAAATCCACCTGCCACACATCTCCCTTCCTTCACTCAAGACATTCTGGACCAGCTTACATCCACCCTGCTCTCCCCAGAGAGTCCCATCACTTGAGCCATAAATCTTTTTATACACTGTTGGTGTGTATGGCATCTTCGGTCTTGACGTGCAAACATATTTTGGTGGGAGGCCACCATTGCACTAACACCAAAACCTTAAAAAAGCATTGAAAGAAAATAAAATCATAGGCTAATATCCCATACGTATGTTTCAAAAAATAAAATTACAATTCAGAACCCTTTTAAAAGTTAGTAAATTGAAGACAGAAATATATGAAAAGGATAATACATCATGAGCAAGTGGGGTTTATCCCAGTAATACAAGGAGGTTTTTTTTTTTTTTTTATTAATGTTATGATAGATTACAACCTTTTGAGATTTCAGTTGTACATTTTTGTTAGTCATATTGTGGGTACACCACTTCCCCCTCCGTACCCTCCCCCCACCCCCCCTTTTCCCTGGTAACCACCGATCAGATCTCCTTCTCAATATACTAATTTCCACCTATGAGTGGAGTCATATAGAGTTCGTCTTTCTCTGACTGACTTATTTCGCTTAACATAATGCCCTCGAGGTCCATCCACGTTGTTGTGAATGGGCCAATTTCGTCTTTTTTTATGGCTGAGTAGTATTCCATTGTGTATATATACCACATCTTCTTTATCCAATCATCAGTTTCTGGGCATGTAGGCTGGTTCCACGTCTTGGCTATTGTAAATAATGCTGCGATGAACATAGGGGTGCAACGGACTCTTGAGATATCTGATATCAGGTTCTTAGGATAGATACCCAGTAATGGGATGGCTGGGTCATAGGGTATTTCTATTTTTAACTTTTTGAGAAATCTCCATACTGTTTTCCATAGTGGCTGTACCAGTTTGCATTCCCACCAACAGTGTATGAGGGTTCCTCTTTCTCCACAACCTCTCCAACATTTGTCGTTCTTGGTTTTGGATGTTTTTGCCAATCTAACGGGGGTAAGGTGATATCTTAGTGTAGTTTTGATTTGCATTTCCCTGATGATTAGCGATGATGAACATCTTTTCATGTGTCTATTGGCCATATTCATATCTTCTTTTGAGAAATGTCTGTTCATGTCCTCTGCCCATTTTTTGATCGGGTTGTTTGTTTTTTTGTTGTTAAGCAGTGTGAGTTCTTTGTATATTATGGAGATTAACCCTTTGTCGGATAAGTGGCTTGTAAATATTTTTTCCCAATTAGTGAGCTGTTTTTTTGTTTCAATTCTGTTTTCCCTTGCCTTGAAGAAGCTCTTTAGTCTGATGAAGTCCCATTTGTTTATTCTTTCTATTGTTTCCCTCAACTGAGGAGTTACAGTGTCCGAAAAGATTCTTTTGAAACTGATGTCAAAGAGTGTACTGCCTATATTCTCTTCCAAAAGACTTATTGTCTCAGGCCTAATCTTTAGGTCTTTGATCCATTTTGAGTTTATTTTGGTGTGTGGTGAAAAAGAATGGTCGATTTTCAATCTTTTGCATGTGGCTGACCAGTTTTCCCAGCACCATTTGTTGAAGAGACTTTCTTTTCTCCATTGTAGGCCCTCTGCTCCTTTGTCGAAGATTAGCTGTCCATAGATGTGTGGTTTTATCTCTGGGCTTTCAATTCTGTTCCATTGATCTGTGGACCTGTTTTTGTACCAGTACCATGCTGTTTTGATCACTGTAGCTTTGTAGTATGTTTTGAAATCGGGGATTGTGATTCCGCCGGCTTTGTTTTTCTTGCTCAGGATTGCTTTAGCAATTCGCGGTCTTTTGTTGCCCCATATGAATTTTAGGATTGTTTGTTCAATTTCTGTGAAGAATGTTCTTGGGATTCTGATTGGGATAGCATTGAATCTGTATATTGCTTTAGGTAGTATGGACATTTTAACTATGTTTATTCTTCCAATCCATGTGCAAGGAATGTCTTTCCATCTCTTTATGTCATCGTCAATTTCTTTCAAGAAAGTCTTGTAGTTTTCATTGTATAGATCCTTCACTTCCTTGGTTAAGTTTATCCCAAGGTATTTTATTCTTTTCGTTTCGATTGTGAATGGGATAGAGCTCTTGAGTTCTTTTTCTGTTAGTTTATTGTTAGTGTATAGAAATGCTACTGATTTATGCACGTTAATTTTATACCCTGCTACTTTGCTGTAGTTGTTGATTATTTCTAATAGTTTTTCTGTGGATTCTTTGGGGTTTTCTATGTATAAGATCATGTCGTCTGCAAACAACGAGAGTTTTACTTCTTCGTTACCTATTTGGATTCCTTTTATTTCTTTTTCCTGCCAAATTGCTCTGGCCAGCACCTCCAGTACTATGTTGAATAGGAGTGGTGAAAGTGGGCACCCTTGTCTTGTTCCTGTCCTCAGAGGGATGGCTTTCAGCTTTTGTCCGTTGAGTATGATGTTTGCTGTGGGTCTATCATACATGGCCTTTATTATGTTGAGGTACTTTCCTTCTATACCCATTTTACTGAGGGTCTTTATCATAAATGGGTGTTGGATCTTGTCGAATGCTTTCTCTGCATCTATTGAGATATCATGTGGTTTTTGTTTTTCATTTTGTTGATGTAGTGTATCACATTGATTGACTTGCGGATGTTGAACCATCCCTGTGTCCCTGGTATAAATCCCACTTGATCATGGTGTATAATCTTTTTGATGTATTGCTGTAATCGGTTTGCCAAAATTTTGTTGAGGATTTTTGCATCTATGTTCATCAGTGATATCGGCCTGTAGTTCTCCTTCTTTGTGTTGTCCTTGTCAGGTTTGGGGATCAGAGTGATGTTGGCTTCATAGAATGTGTTAGGGAGTTCTCCATCTTTCTCAATTTTCTGGAACAGTTTGAGGAGAATGGGTATTAAGTCTTCTTTGAATGTTTGGTAGAATTCTCCAGAGAAGCCGTCTGGTCCTGGACTCTTGTTTTTGGGGAGGTTTTTGATTACCGTTTCTATTTCCTTACTTGTGATGGGTCTATTCAGATTCTCCATTTCTTCCTGATTCAGTTTGGGGAGATTGTAGGAGTCTAGGAATTTGTCCATTTCTTCCAGGTTGTTCAATTTGTTGGCATATAGTTTTTCATAGTATTCTCTTATGATCTCTTGTATTTCATTGGTATCTGTTGTGATTTCTCCTCTGTCATTCTTGATTTTATTAATTTGCGATTTCTCTCTTTTTTTCTTGGTGAGTCTGGCTAGGGGTTTGTCAATTTTGTTAATTCTTTCGAAGAACCAACTCTTTGTTTCATTGATCCTTTCTATTGTCTTTTTTGTTTCAATATCGTTTATTTCTGCTCTTATTTTTATTATTTCCCTCCTTCTACTGACTCTGGGCTTTGTTTGTTCTTCTTTTTCTAGTTCTGTTAGGTGTCGTTTGAGGTTGCTTACGTGAGCTTTTTCTTGTTTAGTGAGGTGAGCCTGTATTGCAATGAATTTCCCTCTTAGGACTGCTTTTGCTGCATCCCAAATGATTTGGTATGTCGTGTTCTCATTTTCATTTGTCTCCAGATAATATTTGATTTCTTCTTTAATTTCTTCAATGATCCATTGTTTGTTGAGAAGCGTGTTGTTTAGTCTCCACATTTTTGCACCTTTCTCTGCTTTTTTCTTGTAGTTGATTTCTAGTTTAATAGCGTTATGATCAGAAAAGATGCTTGATATTATTTCAACTCTCTTGTATTTATTGATGTTTGCTTTGGTTCCCAAAATATGGTCAATCCTTGAGAATGTTCCATGTGCACTTGAGAAGAATGTGTAACCTGCTGTTTTTGGATGAAGTGTTCTATATATATCTATTAAGTCCATCTGGTCTAATTTTTCATTTAATTCTATTATTTCCCTGTTGATTTTCTGTCTGGATGTTCTGTCCATTGGTGTTAATGGTGTGTTGAGGTCCCCTACTATTATTGTATTGTTGTTGATGTCTTCTTTTAGTTCTATTAAGAGTTGCTTTACAAATTTTGGTGCTCCTGTGTTGGGTGCGTATATATTTATAAGTGTTATGTCTTCTTGGTGGAGAGTCCCTTTTATCATTATATACTGTCCCTCTTTATCTTTCTTTATCTGTTTTGCTTTGAAATCTACCTTGTCTGATATTAGTATAGCGACACCTGCTTTCTTTTGTTCGTTATTAGCTTGGAGTATTGTTCTCCATCCCTTCACTCTGAGTCTGTGTTTGTCTTTGGGGCTGAGGTGTGTTTCCTGGAGGCAGCATATTGTTGGATCTTGTTCTTTGATCCATCCTGCCACTCTGTGTCTTTTGATTGGGGAGTTCAATCCATTTACATTTAGAGTGATTATTGAGACGTGGGGGCCTTCCACTCCCATTTTGTGTCTTGTTTTCCGGTTTTCTTCAGTTTCCTTTGTTTCTCGTCCCATGGTTTAATCTGTTCTGATGTAGAGCTGCTACTCTCTGTTGTTGTCCTTCTACTTATCGCCTCTGCTCTTGGTTTTGTAGCCCCTTTCCTTTTTTGGATTTTTCAGGAGTGAGGGTTTTCCTGAGGATTTCCTGAAGAGGAGGTTTTGTGGCAATAAACTCCCTTAATTTTTGTTTATCTGGAAAAGTTTTTATTTCTCCATCATATTTGAAGGATATTTTCGCTGGGTAGAGAATTCTCAGCTGTAGATTTTTGTCCTTCAGATTTTTGAATATATCATTCCACTCTCTTCTAGCCTGTAAAGTTTCTGCTGAGAAATCTGCTGATAGCCTGATGGGGGTTCCTTTGTAGGTTAGTTTCTTTTGCCTGGCTGTCCTTAATATTTTCTCCTTGTCGTTGACTTTTGCTAGCTTCACTACTATATGTCGTGGAGTTGGTCTTCTTGCATTGATAAAGTTTGGAGATCTATTGGCTTCTGTCACCTGCAGATCCATCTCCCTCACCAGATTTGGGAAGTTCTCAGCCATTATTTCTTTGAATAGGTTTTCTGCCCCTTTCTCCTTCTCTTCTCCCTCTGGTATACCTATAATCCTTACGTTGCATCTCCTAATTGTGTCTGATAATTCTCGGAGAGTTTCTTCATTTCTTTTAAGTCTTGCTTCTCTCTCCTCCTCTGCCTGCAACAATTCTATATTGCCATCTTCCAAATTGCTAATTCTTTCCTCCATATTATCGGCCCTACTGTTCAGAGCATCTAGATTTTTCTTAATCTCCTCTATTGTGTTCTTCATTTCCAATATTTCTGTTTTGTTCTTCTTTATCGTATCAAACTCTTTTGTGACATAGCTCCTGAACTCGTTGAGTTGTCGGTCAGAGTTCTCTCTTAACTCATTGAGAATCTTAATGATGGCTGTTTTGAAGTCGTCATCATTTAGGTTATATATCTCATTTTCTTTGGGATTGTTTTCTGTGTATTTGTTACCTTCTTTCTGTTCTGGAGATTTAATGTATTTTTTCATATTGCTTGATGTTGTTGATTTGTGCCTCTGCATGGAGATAGAGTTTAGTTGCTCCTTTCACTTGTTTCAGCTGCTGTGGTGGGGGGAGCCGCTGTTTATACTTCACCAACCAGGAACCCTGTCCGTAGTTGCTAACTGGGCCTGGGCCCCTCTTCGTAGCCACAGTGGCCCTTTGTATTCCCTCCTCTGCCGTGGGGGCCGTCACAGGGGGGCTTCAGGCTGCAGGTGCCTACTGTTGCAGCCCACCTAGATGTGCTCTCTCCTTGGGGTCTGCAACGGTGTTATGGGCTTTTCCAGCGGCCAGGGGTGGGATCACTTATATTTGTTGCTCCGTTGCTCTCTGCACCCACCAAAACTCACTTGTCCTCTATGGGTCGCAGGAGAGCTATTGGCATCTTCTACAGTCTGTGGTTAGTACACCTAGCTATGCTGCTTTTGCCCTGGGGTCTTCCAGCCTTGTGGCTGGCGGCTGGGTGCCTTCTACTGGTGCTGTGCAGAGGCTTTCCCTAAGGCTGCTGTGAGCCTGTAGGGTTTCCCACTAGGCTACTAAGCTGGGTCTCTGGAACTCTTTCCAGCCCCAGTCCTCTCCGAGATCTCCGGCTATCCCTAGTCCCACGGGGCGGGCAACGGCAGCTGGGGGTTGCCCCGCCCTCTGGGATTCTCTCTGGGCCTCTGCCAGAAGCCCTGAATGCTGGGCGTGGCCCCTCTGCTAATGGCAGACAGAGAGTTTTGTCTGCTGCCTGGCGGAGCTCCGGCGCTTCCCCTCCGGGTCGCAGGACCGGCCTTTGAAAGTTCCCCCCGCCCCGGTCCTCTCCGAGATCTCCGGCAATCCCTAGCCCCACGGGGCAGGCAACGGCAGCTGGGGGTCACCCCGCTCTCTGGGATTCTCTCCGGGCCTCTCCCGGAGCCGTGAATGTTCAGCGTGGCCCCTCTGCTAACGGCAGACAGAGAGTTTTGTCTGCTGCCCGGGCGGAGCTCCGGCGCTTCCCCTCCGGGTCGCAGAACCGGCCTTTGAAACTTCCCCCCGCCCCGGTCCTCTCCGAGATCTCCGGCAATCCCTAGTCCCACGGGGCGGGCAACGGCAGCTGGGAGACCTCCGTGCCCTCCGTGTCTCTCTCTGGGACCCTCCGGGTGCCCCGAGCACCAGGCTGGGTCTCCCCGCCAATGGCGGGGAGAGACTCTCCCCGCGGGCTCAGGTGTGCAACTCCAAAGTTTCCCTCTGCGTTTAGGAGTAATTGCGGGGGGTTTAGGTAGGGTTCTGGTCACCTGTTTCCACCGTCGCTCCTCTGTTGTGTTCTCGCTCCTGGCCTAGATGTGTGTGGATCCTCTGGGGGCGTCCGTTGGAAGAAAGCCGCTTGCGGGTACTAGGCTGCCCGTCGGGGTCGGAGAGTTTTCACCTATTTCCACATCCTCCCGGAGGAAAGTCCATCCGCCTTCCGATGTATAGTCGCATGGGTGTCTCAGACGTCCTGAGATGTTGTCTGGATATCCTTTGTCAAGCGATAAGTGTCCAAATAATTGTAGACTCGAAGGGCGAGAGACAAAGAGGACTACTCACGGCGCCATCTTGGATCCTCCTCCCCAAGGAGGTTTTAACATTCAAAAATTAAGGTACTTCTCCATATAGGAATAGAAGAGATATACCATGTGAACACTTAATGAAAGAAAGTTGGAACGGCTATACTAACATCAGAGAAAGTAGATTTCAGAACAAGGAATATTACTCGGGGGGAGACAATTCATACTGATGAGGGGAACTGTTTATCAGTAAGATGTTAAAAATCCTAAATGTGTCTGCACTAAATAACTGAGTTTCAAAACAAATGAAGCAAAAATTGTCAGAACTGAAAGGAGAAAGAAAGAAGTCCACAACTAAAGGAGATTTCATTATCTGTTTTTAGTAATTGATAAAGTACACAGAAAAATGAGTAAGAATATAAAAGACTTAAACAACACTATGAACCAATTTGACCTGATTTACATTTATAGAACACTGTACCCAATCACAGAAGAGTAAACTTTCTTTTTAAGTACACATGGGACATTAACCAAAACAGAACATATGATGGATCGTTACATGAGTCCCAACAAATTTCAAAATGTTCAAACCATACAGAATACATTCTTGGCCAAAGCAGAAGTAAATTAGAAATAGGATGGTAGTGGCCACCCTTGGGGAAAGGGAGAAATGAGGAAATATTTTTTAACGGATATAGCATTTCAGTTTTGTAAGATAAAAGGAGTTCTGGAGATGGGTGGTGGTTATGGTGACACACTATTGTGAATATACATAATACCACTGAATTGTATGCTTAAAAATAGTAAATCTTACATGTATTTTACCACAATTAAAATTAAAAAAAAATTTTAAACCACAAAAGAACCCTCCAGGCCCGGATGGCTTCCTAGGTGAATGATACAGATGAAACAATACCCATCTTTCATAGGGTCTTCCAGAAAACAGAAGAGAATGAACCATTTCCCAATCATTTGATGAGGCTAGCATAACACATATACAAAAACTTGGTGAAGATTTTACAAGAATAGAAAACTGTAGTCAACATCCCTCATGAACATAGATGCAAAATCCTCAACAAAAGATTTGCAAACCATGTCCAACAATATATTACAAGGAAACTTAATGAACAAGTGGGGTTGATTTCAGGAATGCAAGGTTAGTTCAACAACTTTATAAAATCAGCATATTTTGCCAGAGTAGACAAAAAAAGAAGTATATGATAATCTCAATAGATGAATTTGACAAAAATCAACACCCATTCATTATAAAAACTCTCACAGACTGGAACAGAACTTCCTCTACCTGATAAAGAGTATCTATGAAAATTCTACAGCTAGGAAAATACTTAATGGTGAAGGGCAAATACCTTATGCCTAAAATTGGAGGAAAACTAAGATGTCTGCTCTCACCACTTCCATTCAACATTGTACTAGAAATTCTAGCAAATGCAATAAGGCAAGAAAAAAAAGTAAAAGGACTATAGCTTGGAAAAGAAGAAATAAAAATGTCTCTATTCATAAATGAAATGATGATAAACATAGGAAATTCCAAAGAATCTACAAAAAGTTACTAATAAATGAGTTTAGCAGTCTCAGGATGAAAAGTCAGTATGCAAAAAACAATTGTACTTCTGTATAATAGTAAGAAATAATCAAAAATTGAAATTTACAACAGCTTTGAAAAACATGAAATACTTGGGAATAATTTTTTTTAAATATATGCACAATAAAAACTACAAAGCATTGTTGAGATGAATTAAAAGCCTAAGAAATAGAAGGATATTTCATATTTATTAATTGATAAACTAAATACTGCTACAGTATAAATTCTCCCACAAATGACCTATAAATTTAATGCAACCCCAATAAAAATTCTAGAAGAATTTTTTCATCAAAATTGGCAAGTTGATTCTAAAGTTTGTGTGGAAATGCAAAGGACCTAGAATAACCAAAATGATTTTGGAAAAGAAGAACAAAGTTTGAAGATTTACACTGCCTGTTTTTTTTTTTTTTTTTTTTTACTTACTATAATCTTCAGTAGTTAAGACAGTGTGATTTGGGCATAATGATGCACATATAAATCAATGAAGCAAATTAAGAGTCCAGAAATAGACCCATTCATAGTCAATTGATTTTCTACAAAGGTCTCAGGTAATGAAATGGAGGAAAAGATAGTCTTTTTAACAATCTGTGCTGGAATCACTAGATAGCCATATGAGAAAAAATGAACCTCAGTTCATACTTTACACCATACACAAAACCTGGACTGGAGCTTAGGTCTATATATAAGCTAAAACTACAAATCTCCTAGAAGAAAACATAACCCTATGGTCAGCAAAGTTTCCTTAGATGGGGCACAATAAGAACATACTATAAGAGGAAAAAAATTGAATAAATTATATTTCTTCAAATTAAAAACTTTTGTTCTTTGAAGGAAACCATTAGTAAATGGAAAAGGCAAGCTACAGATTAGGAGAAAATAGTCATAAATTTTAAAAATTATATGTCCAGAATATAAAAAGAATTTTTACATCTCAATAATATAACACCCAGCTCATTTTTTAAATGGGCACAAAATTTTAATGGACACTTAACAAAAGAAGATATATGAAAGGCCAATAAGCACATGAAAAGATGCTTAATGTCATTAAACCATGATGAACCACCTATACACACCAATTAGAATGGCTAAAATTAAAAAGACTGATAATACCAAGTGTTGACAAGGATATGATGCAAGGAATTATTATATATCACTAGTGGAAATAAAGTGATTCAACTACTTTGGGGAAAAGTTTGGCTTTTTCTGATAAAGGCAAGCACACATAAGCAAAGTATGTAATTGCTTTACATACAGCCTAGCAATTCCACTCGTAGGTATTTAACCAACAGAAATGAAAACATGTGTCTACGTGCAAACTTGTACACAAATGTTCGTAGCGGCTGTATTTGCAATAGCCCAAAATCGGAAACAACCAAAACTTGCATCAATTGATAAATGACTGAACAAAATGTGATTTATCTCTATGATGCAAAACTACTCAGCAATGATAAAGAATGAAATATTCATACACAAAACAACATGGATGAATCGCAACATAATTATGTTGGGTTAAAGAAGCCAGAACAAAAAAAGTTTATATTGTATGATTCTCTAATATGAAACTCTAACAAAGACAATTCTAATATATAGTAACAGAAATAAGATCAGCTTTTCCCTGAAACTAGGGTTGGGGACTGACTGGAAAAGAGCAAAAAGGAACTTTTGGGGTGATGGAAGTGTTCTATATCTTGATTGTGGTAGTTGTTATATAAGTATTTAAACTTGTCAAGACTCACTAGAATATTAATTTTAAATAGGTGGATTTTATTTTTCATAAATTATACTTCAATCAAGTTGATTTTTAAAAATTACAATGAGGGACCGGCCCAGTGGTGTAGTGGTTGGGTTTGTGCACTCCACTTCAGTGGCCCAGGGTTCACAGGTTCAGATCCCAGGAGCAGACCTAGCACTGCTCATCAAGCCATGGCAGCATCTCAAATAAAGTGGAGGAAGATTGGCACAGATGTTGGCTCAGGGCCAATCTTCCTCAAGCAAAAAGAGGAAGATTGGCAACAGATGTTAGCTCAGGGCCAATCTTCCTCACACACACACACACACACACACAAACAGTGAAATTACAATGAGATGCTGGTGACATCAGCATCATGATGGAGTGAGTTGTTCCCTTTGTCTCTCTCCTCTAAGTTACAACCAATAGGACATCCAACAAAGGACTCCCTGCACAGCACACCAGAACTCCCAAGAGGTCCATACATCTATACATCTGAAGGTGAGTGTACTGGGCCTCTGGAAGACAGTGGATACAAGGGAGCAGCCCCTTCCCCTACCCTGGTGGTGGCAACTCCAACATGGGCCCTTCCAGCAGTGGGGGCTGCATTCAAAATGTGGATACCCCTGGCAGTGGTAGTGGTGCCTGTGACCCAAGGCTTCAGGAAACACAGCAATGCTGGCAACTCAGCCTCCTCTCCATCCCTGGGCAACAGTGACTCCAATGCTGGCCCTTCCAGCAACAGGGGTGGCATCCAAAACGAGGATACCCCTGGCAGTGGCAGTGGTGCCTGTGACCTGGGGTTTCAGAAAGCACACTGGTGCCAGAGAGCAGAGGCTGCAGGATCAGCAGCAGCACTCACAGCTCAGCCCCTCCTCCTCCCTCAGCTGTTGCAGATGGTTTTGGCAACTTGAGGATTCAGGAAATACAACAGCACTGATGGCTTAGCCCCTACCCCTACCCCAGCAGTGGCAGGTGGCACCTGCAACCTGAGGTTTCAGGAGCCACAGCAGTACCCATGACCCAGCTCCCAGTGGCAGCACCCCAACACCAACTGTATCAGCAGAGGGGGCTAAATACAAGATCATGGGCCCCTGACAGTGGCACCAACACCTGTGAACCAAGCACCCCTCGCAGCAGTACTACCAGCACCCTCAGATAACCTGGGAGCAGCAGCACAGCGGGGACACATGGCAGCAGCACCAGAGCCCATGAAGAGCCCAGGGAGAGCCAGGGGGGAACATGAGACCCAAGTGACCTCGGAGCAGCAGAGGTGCTCACAGCCTGGTGACCCTGGTGGTGATATCTGTGACTACAGTGGCATCATAAGCAGCAAGGCACCAGCAACCTTGGAGGTGCAAGGAACACAAGGAGGGTACCAATGACACCTCTGGCAGAGGTAGTGGAGGGTGGAAAGTACAAGCCCTCAAATACAACCAGAAGAAGCTCAGAATCAAAGTAACAAAAGTCTTACCCAAATAAGGAAGGCATTTAGTACCACAAATGCGCTGGCAGAGGAACAACTCATCAAGCACCACAAAGAACTATAGTAACATGGTAGAACAGAAAGAAAACGACAACTCTCCAGAAACCAAACTTGAAGTCATAGAAGATTGCAATCTAACTGACAGAGAATTCAAAATAACTGTCATGAGGATACTCAGGAAGACAGTTCAATGAGCTCAGGAATAAAATTAATGAACAGAAGGTGTACTCCACCAAAGAGACTGAAACTGAAAAAAAAAACCAGAAAGAGAAATTCTGGAGATGAAGTACACAATTAATGAGATGAAAAATAAAGTAGAAAGCATTAGAAATAGAGCAGACCACATGGAAGAGAGAATTAGCAAGCTCAAAGATAGAAATACAGAAATGACTCAGGTGGAAGAGGAGAGAGAACTAAATTTTTTTAAAATGGAGAGACTCTATGAGAAATATCCAATTCAATTAGGAAAAGTAACATAAAGATAATGGGTCTCCCACAAGGAGAAGAGAGGGAGAAAGGAGCAGAGAGCTTATTCAAAGAAACAATAGCTGAGAACTTCCCAAACCTGGGGAAGGAACTGGGTATACAAGTACATGAAGCTAATAGAACTCCTAATTGTCTCAGTGCAAAAAGACCTTCTCTGGGGTGCATATTAAAACTGTCAAACGTCAATGACAAAAAAAGGATATTCAGGGAAGCCAGAGAGAAGAAAATAGCTTACAAATAAACACCCATCAGGCTATCAGCAGATTTCTCAGCAGAAATGCTACAGGCCAGGAGAGAATGGAATGATATATTCAAAATATTGAAAGACAGAAACTATCAGCCAAGAATATCCAGCAAAGTTATCCTTCAGATATGAATGAGAAATAAAGGTTTTCTCAAACAAACAAAAGCTGAGGGAGTTCATTGCTACTAGACCTGCATTACAAGAAATGTTGAAAGGCTCCCTCCTGCCTGAAACAAAAAGGCAAAGGTTTACAAAGCTCTGAGCAAGGTGATATACATACAGAATCAGAAAATTGCAACTCTATATCAGAACAGGTTAGTAAACACTATTATAATATAAAGGCTAAAGGGAAAGAAAGCATCACAAATAACTATAACCACTTCAATTTGGTAACAAACTCACAATACAATAAAGGATAATTTGTGACAACTAAAACACAGAAGAGGAAGAGGAAAAGGATGGAACTTATATAGGCTAATGAAGACATGAAGCTATCAGAAAAAGGGCTATCTCATCTATGAGATCTTTTATACTAACCTCATGGTAACCACAAACAAAAAATCAGAGCAGAGTCACAAAACATAAAGAGAAAACTGAGAAATACATCACAGAAAACCACCAAACTGAAATGGCAGACAGAAATGCAAGGAAAAAAAACTAATGGAAATATAGAACAAACAGAAAACAAAAGATAAAATGGCAGTAATAAGTCTCATACATCAACAATCACTCTAAATATAAATGGATTGAATTCACCAATCAGAAGACACAGATTGGCTGGATGGATTAAAAGACAAGACCCAACAATATGCTGCCTCCAGGAAACATATCTCAGCTCTAAAAACAAACATAAGCTCAGAGAGAAGGGATGAAGATGATACTCTAAGCAAATAGCAAGCAAAGAAAGCAAGTTTCATCATACTTATATCAGACAAATAGACTTCCAGACAAAAAAGATAACAAAGGACAAAGATGAACATTATATAATGATAAAAGGGACATTTCACCAAGAAAATATAACAATTATTAATGTATATGTACCTAGCATAGGAGCACCAAAGTATATAAAGAAACTATTAACAGACCTAAAGGGAGAAATTGACAGCAACAGAATAATAGTAGGGGGCTTTAACACCCCACTTACATCAATGGATAGATCATCCAGACAGAAAGTCAACAAGGAAACAGTGGCCTTAAATGAAACTCTAGACTAGATGGACTTAATAGATATATATATAGAATATTCCATCCAAAAGCAGTGGAATATGCATTCTTCTCGAGTGTACAGGGAACATTCTCAAAGATAGACTATATATTGGGAAATAAAACAAGGCTTAATAAACTTAAGAAGACTGAAATCATATCAGGCATCTTTTCTGACCACAATGGTGTAAAACTAGAAGTCATCTACAAGAAGAAAGCTGGAAAAGTCACAAATGTGTGGAAACTAAACAACATGCTAGTGAACAACTGTGGGATCAATGAAGAAATTAAAGGGGAAATCAAAAAATACCTGGGGACAAATGAAAACAAAAACACAAAATACCAAGACTTATGGGATGCAGCAAAAACAGTACTAAGTGTGAGGCTTATAACAATACAGGCCTACCACAAGAAATAAGAAAAATCTCAAGCAATCTAACACTATACCTAAAAGAACTAGAAAAAGAAAACCCAAAATCAGTAGAAGAAAGGAAATAATAAAAATCAGAGTGGAAATAAATGAAATAGAGACTAAAAAGATGATAGAAAGGATCAATGAAACTAAGAGTTGGTTCTGCAAAAAGATAAACAGAACTGATGAACCCTTAGCTAGATTCACCAAAAAAAAAAAAGGGAGAAGGCTCAAGTGAATAAAATCAGAAATCAAGAGGATAAATTACAACAATCATAACTTAAAGAATAAAATACCTAGGAATAAATTTAACCAAGGAGGTGAAAGACCTGTACACTGAAAACTATTAGACATTACTGAAAGAAATTGAAGAAGACATAAAGAAATGGAAAGATATTCCATGTTGGATTGGAATGGAAGAATTAACATAGTTAAAATGTCCGTATTACCTAAAGCAAGCTACAGATTCAGTGCAATCCCAATCAGAATTCCAACAATATTTTTCATGGAAACAGAACAAAGAATCCAAAAATTAAAAGGAAAAACAAAAGACCCCAATTAGCCAAAGCAATCCTTAGAAAAATGAACAAATCTGAAAGTATCACATTCCCTGATTTTGAAATATACTGCAAAACTATAGCAATCAAAACAACATGGTAATGGCAGAAAAACAGACATACAGATCAAGGGAACAGAACTGAGAGCCTAGAAATAAAACCGCATATCTATGGACAGCTAATTTTTGACAAAGGAGCCAAGAATATAAAATGGAGAGAGGAAAGTCTCTTCAATAAATGGTGTTGGAAAAACTGGATGGCCACATGCAAAGGAATGAAAGTAGACCATTCCCTTACAGCATACACAAAAATTAACTCAAATGTGGTAAAGACTTGAAAGTAGCACCTGAAACCATAAAACTCGTAGAAGAAAACATTGACAGTACACTCTTTGACATCGGTCTTGGCAGTATCTTTTTGAATATCATGTCTCCTTAGGCAAGGGAAACAAAACAATAAATAAACAAATGGAACTACCTGAAACTAAAAAGCTTCTACACAGCAAAAGAAACCATGAACAAAACAAAAAGACAACCCACTAACTGGGAGAAAATATTTGCAAATCATATATCTGATAGGGGGTTAATATCCAATATATATAAAGCACCCATACAACTGAACAACAAAAAATGAATAACTTGATGAAAAAATGGGCAGAGGATCTGAACAGACATTTCTCCAAAGAAGGTATACAGACGGCCCACAGGCACACGACAAGATGTTCAACATCACTAATTTTTAGGGAAATGCAAATCAAAACTACACTGAGGTATCCCCTCACATCCATCAGAGTGGTTATTATTTAAACAACAAGAAATATTATTAAAAAACAAGAAATAAAAGCATTGGAGAGGATGTGGAGAAAAAGGAACTCTTATATGCTGCTGGTGGGAATGTAAATTGGTGAAGCCACAAAGGACAACAGTATGGAGATTTCTCAAAAAATTAAAAATAGAAATACCTTATGACCCAGCTCTTCTACTTCTGAGCATTTATCCAAAGAACATGAAAACACTAATGCAAAAGATATACGCACCCCTATGTTCATTGCAGCATCATTCACAATAGCCAAGACATGGAAGCAACCTAAGTGCCCATCAACAGAAGAATGATAAAGAAGGTATGGCTAAAGAAGATATGTAATGAAATACTACTCAGCTATAAAAAAAAGAAAGACAAAGTAGTGTCATTTGCAACAACATGGATAGACCTTAAGGGTATTATGGTGAGCAAAATAAGACAGAGAAAGATAGTTACCCTATGACTTCACTCATATGTAGAAGATAAACAAACACATAGATGTGGAGAACAGATTGGTGGTAACTAGAGGGGAAGGGGGTGAGGGAAGGGTGAAAGGGGTAAAGGGGCACATGTGCACAGTGATGGATGGCAACTAGACTTGGCGGTGAACATGATACAGTCTATACAGGAGTCAAAATATAATGATTTACACCTGAAATTTACACAATGTTATAAACCAATGTGATCCTAATAAAATAAATAACTGTTTTAAAAATTACAATGAGATACCACTCACACCCACTACAATAGCTACAAACAGAAAACCTGGCAACACCAAATGCTGGCAAGAATTTGACACAACTGGAACTCTTGTACAATTTTGGTGGGACTACAAAATGAAAAACCACTTTGAAAACAGTGTGACTGTTTCTTATAAATTTAAACATACACTTTCCCTGAGACAGAACCATTCCCTTATTAGATATTTATCCAAGGGAAATGAAAACATATGTTCATAAGACGACTTGTATGGGGCTATATCAATCATAATAGCCCCCAAATGAAGACTATCCAAATGTCTATCAGAAAAGAAAAGAATAAACAATTGTGGTATATTGATGTAATGGACTGCTATTCAGAACAAAGCTTAGGCCACTGATACACTCAATGATATGGATAAATCTCAAATACATTATATCAAATGGGGAAAAAAGCCAGTTAAAAGAGCACATACTATATGATTCTATTTATAAGAACTCAAACATAGGCCTATCTGATGTATGGTGATAGAAATCAGAATAGAGATTCCTATGGGGCTGGAGAGTGAGCAGAAGGGAACATGGGGAACTTTCTGAGTGATGGGAATGCTTTGCTGTCTTAACTTCGGTGTGGGTTATATGCGTGTACACATTTGCCACATTCATCAAATCGTTCACTTAATGTCTTTGAATTTCACTGTATGTGTAAACTTTATCTCAATTAAAAAAAACATAACCTCATATCATATATAAAACTTATGTGGATCCAGGTTATTTATAGATATGTCATTTATGAGGTAATTGGAAATTTGAATACTAGAAAATATGATAATAGTATGGAATTATTGTTATTTGTAGATGTGATAACAGTAGTTTTTTTTTGGGGGGGGGTTGTTTTTTTGGTGAGGAAGATAGGCCCTGAGCTAACATTTGTTGCCAATCTTCCTCTTTTTGCTTGAGGAGGCTTGCCACTGAGCTAACATCCGTGCCAATCTTCTTCTACTTTGTATGTGGGATGCCACGACGGCATGGCCTGATGAGCAGTGTGTAGCTCTGCCCTCGGGATCCTGGGTGCTAATCCCGGGTGCTAACGCTGGGCTACCGAAGTGGAGTGGGGGGGGGGGGGGGGGGGGCGGGGCAGGACTTAACAACTACCCCACTGGACTGGCCTCCTAGTGTGTTTATATTTTTTTAAAGAGTACTTTTCTTTTGGAGATACATCCTGAAATATTTTTGGATGAATAAAAAATAAAGTCTAACAGAAAAGCTAAAGAAAATACCATAAAAAAGACCAAATTCTTTGGGTGATATGATTGTGGGTGATTTTTTTCTGCTTTTGCGTTCTTTCAAAATCTTCCACAATAAATATATGTTATTTTGATAAAACAAAAATAAGTAAACAAAAACTAAAACAAGGAGGGATGAATTAGACTAGAAGTCAGTAAAGTTTTTCTGTCACGAGCCAGGTAGTGAACATTTTAGGGCTCGTCCGTCACAGTACTCAGCTCTGTGGGACGGAAGCAGCATCAAGAATATATAAACAAATGGGCATAGCTGCGCTCAAGTAGAATTTTGTTTACTTTGTTTACAAAAACAGACGCAGCAGCTGTAGTTTGCTGTGCCCTGGATTGGATTATTCTTGAATTCCTCCCTGACCTAAAATTCTCTTCTATGCAGGTTTCTGCTTTGGTTTACTAGCTACTGAAATGAAATTGCTATCAAAGCTCGGCTGGGCTGGTGCCTCTTGTCTCACTGCAAGCTCTAGATGCCCACGTAGCCAGGAAACCTGCACAATTTATAACCGAATCCTCGTACTAATGAGAAGGCAATACAACAAGTTATACCCCCGAAAGTGTGTCATTACAATTGAGTATGTGTGCTTCTCCTGTTCACATAATGCAAAGTCTGCGCTTGAGCATATTTCCCGATAGTCAGACCTGCCAGAAATCTATTCCCATCAGGCACCTCAGGGGCCCCTACTCCTATTTCTTTTCATTCTTTATTTCCTATCTTTAGGAAAATAGCATCACCAGGAATTTATGGTTTTCAAATAACCTTCAACAAGGAAAGCAGAGCTCACGACCATCAGCCTCGTTGCAGTGGGATGGAGGAGCCGGAGGGTCTGTGGACGGGGCCGTAGAGCTGAGAGTTGAGCAGACCGCTCAGGCCCGGCCTTCATTCTCCCCTGAGAGAGAGTGATCTGCCGGCAGAAAGGCTCTGTGGCTGCTACCACTGCCGCCCCCATTTTCCACTCGGGTTCTAACTACAAAGAACAGTAGAGGGTGGAGAGGTGAGGCAGGAGATGGGGAGGGAAGGAACTAGAAGCCAGCAGCCTAAAGTGGAAGACCTCTTTTCTCTTAATTATAGTGATTATTGTGATACTCAGAGTTCACCAGTCCTTTGATGTCAGCAGACAGAACAACCTGCTGATAGTTTCTGGTCGTTTGGTCTCTATTGTAGAAATAAAGCAGATGGTAGTGCCTTGGTGGAAGGATTGTGTGGTATTTCTTTTGTAAGTCAGGGTCCAAAAGGAGAAGCAGGGCAGGTGGGTAGGCTGGCCTTTGGTGATGTTGAAGGTCAAGACCCCATCTCCGGAGACAGTCGTGCTCTACCTTCGGAGAGAAAGGAAGACCTTACCCATGTTTAGGAAGACTTCAGTGGACAGCTGGTGGATCCAGCAGCCAAACCAGGCGAGGGGAGGGGTGAGAAAGGCAGCTCTGGGACCTTGAGCACCCTCCTAAAAGACCCAAATTCCAGTATTGTCCTGCCACCCAGGAGGTGTCAGAGCCTTTGAACAATGGAATGACAGTTGGGAACACGCATCACTGCAGTGGCTGAGGCTCAGGAGCTCCAAGTTCATTTGTAGGTGTTGCACTGCACAGCTTTAGGAGATGGCGTTCCTATTGAAGTCTGTAGGAATGCCACTCCCTGGAGATGTGCAGTGCATGAACTTCACAGTCATTTGCAATTACTCTGCCAGGGCAGTGGCAAGGGCAAATGCCAGACTTGAAGATCCACCTTTTGGAAGATGGCTTGCTGGAGCAGATGGCCATTCTGTGGTTGGATGTTGGCCTCTGAGATCTGGAGATCTTACTTGCCAGTCTATTACTTATTATAATATGCTACATCCCAGCATTGATTCCTTTTATTTATAAGCTATGGGGGCCACTACAAACATGAGCAACATAGGAAGGCAAAACTGGACAGCTGGGGCATTTTACAGGGATTGAGCCAAAAAAAAAATTAAGTTAATTAAATAGAAATGGCAACCCAAAAAAGGCCATAAAGATGGCAGATAGGTCCAAAAAAACATGGCCAGCTCAGGTGCAGTTAAGAAAAGCATTTGTATTAGGAGGGTGGGATATGGCAACAAGAGTTTTGGGCAATAATGGAGATGCAGGCAGAGCAGGATAGTCACTCTGGGAGATTAGTCGAGAAGCACCAGATGACCAGCTAATGGTCAGCTTCTTAGTCCTCCTACCTCAGAAGAAGGAACTAGCAGGAACTAGACAGGAGTCAGGGCCATCACCAAGTACCTTTGCTTCATAGCAGGACCCAGTTTCCTCAGAGAAATTGAAGTGGTAGGTAGAGAAATTGGAAAAACTATGGACAATGAACCAAGACAGGATCCCAATAGTGTGGACAGGTCAACACTGGGAGAATGCGGTCCTGTGAAATGGAGCTGGGGCTGGCACCCTGGGCTTGCTCCTCATATAGGGAGGTGGATGCTGAGGATAATGTTCTGGATATAATTCCTGAGTTAGGCCAAGAGATAAGAGAGGAAACCGTCAGTAGATCCAGTAGCCAGGAGCTAGGAAAGATAAAGTTCAGGGAAATGAGGTAACGAATGATACCACTCATTGTTTGGGTAAATCTGCAAATTATGGGCTCAAAATAGGCCTCAAGAGGAAGGAAAACGTAATTCTGGAAGGAGACACAAGTATAAAGGGGAAGTGGAAATATCCATGAGAAGAAACTTGCCCTGTGAGTATTCAGTGTCCTGGAGGACTGAGTAATGAGGGGGATCACAAGGGACTCAAAAGAGGAGTCTGACTGGAGAATGATCCCAGGAATTTCAGTTAGAGCATAAAACAGAGAGAGAAATGGAGGACAGATATCAAAGAGACCAAAAATCTGTTAGACTCTAAAAATCTCCCTCTTCTGAAGCCGTATTGGTTTGGGCACAATTCAATATGGCATTTTGAAATATCGTTAAATCCTTGATTTGTTGATGTTCCTCTCTTTTCAAAGTAATCCTTTGCTAAAGCATGTATTACTACTGCTTGCAAGGGGTATGTCCACCCACTGAGTGCAATGCATTTCCCAGGTTTCTGATTAGGAGTTCTGGTCAAGCAAAGTATGTCAGTAGATGCTGTGGCCCACCAGGGTCCTGAAACATGGTGTCTGCTTGGCCGATTGCCTGGGTTTTGGCCTTAATTCCCAGTTCCCACGCCTTTCACCTCATTTTCTCCCAAGACCCATGTCCTGCGCTGAACCTAGCCTGCTTGGCTATATTCCCAACGCCTCTGTCAGCTCTCATTGCCCTGGGTGTCAATTCTCATTGCCTATTTCCTGCCTTCCCCCACCCTTGAAGAGTTAATGTCATGAATTGGACATATGTTCCTCCAGCTGAAGCCACATGGTTGCCTGATGTATGGAATCTTTAGCTGTCATACACCACTCCCTGGACTGGACACCCAAGTTTGGATTCTTAGTAAAGTGAAGCCTAAGCTTGCCTTGCATCTGGGACATTGTGCCTTACATGGCATGTCTACACTTGGTGGAGCAGCCTCTACAACTGGGTCAGTGCTCCTCCCCAAGCAATAACTTATACCTGAGGAAATGGAACAATGTCAATACCGGCTCATCTCCACCTCTGGTGTCTTGTCATCCTGTGCCAGCATGCTTTTCACTTGACTTATGATGGCACAAGGGGTACAATTGAATAAATGCCCTCTTTAAAACAATCAAGAAGTCTAGCTTGTTTCCGGTTTCACAGTCGTTTCTGAGGATAAGAAATATCCTAAGAATGATAAACAAATGCAATTGATAGACCGTGAGCATTTTTCCCAATGGGTGGCACCCAATGTCAATTCAGCTCAGTGCATTGGCCAGAGAGCGCCACCTAGTGGGGGAAAAGCTGCTTATCCTGGAGATGCAGAAAAATAAAATGGAGAGAGGATAAAATGAGATATATTAGTGATATTAGAGATGTTTGGAATCCCACAAAGACAAATTATTCTGCTAGAAACAGGAAATGTGATGAGTCTCTTGAAGATACAAAATAATTCGGGCAAAACTATTTTGATACTTTTTCAGAATAAATACACGAATATATATTTTCAGGTCGACAGTTACGCACTTTGTTAGGATATTATATAACTGAACTTTATACTCCCTATTTTTAGGCAAATGTGCAAATAACAAGTTAAAAACTTACCATAGTTCTTTACTGAAGTAAATTATATCCAATATATGTCAGAAAATCCAAACCAATTAGATTCAATGCCCTGCTTCCTAAAGCTTCCATACATGTTAATGTTCACAGTGATGAACCTGGAGCAGTGCTGCTCAAGTAGTGCACGTAAGAACCGTGTTTGTAAACATGGCAAAGTCGTTTAAAGTCCATATTCTTGGTCTCTAATAACAGCCACTCAGACTCATCGGTCTGGACTGGGGCCCAGCTATCTGCCTTTTTCACAAGCACATGAAGTGGTTCTAATGCACACGGTCTCTTGCCAGGCTTGGAGTGATGACTTAAGGCAGTGTAAAACGCCGCAGCTCCTTCTGAATCGTTAAAGAATAATGAAATTATGTGTATTCAAATGTATTTCAGTGCTGGAAAGCCAGCAGCCCCGTGTGAGTCATGTGTTACAGCTCTCTGCAATCAGTGTACTTAATACGAGACCGCTCCCTGCCTGAGCTCGTTGGGCGACAGGTAACTCACCCCTGAGTGTCAGAAACAGGGTTCTAGATTCAGTGTTCCCGCTGGGGAACAGAGGTGTAGGGAGACTTGTTACCTGCCTGATAGCTCCCCGCCCACTAACCAGAGCGCATTTCACAGCACGTGTGTTCTGATTTCTCCCTACAGTCTGCCTCTCCCCCCTGCTGAGCCGCTGCCTCATCTGCAGGCTCAGCTCTGTGGCCTCCCTAGCTTCACTCTGAGGAGGCTCCACTACCCTCAGAGGAGCCCCCAAAGCGTTGAAAGCCAGAGACGTGAGTACTCCTGACTTCTTTAAACATCTCCCTGAGGCTTGGATAATAAAACTAGATTCTCTCCAAACAAATTAACCAATTCAGAGAGTACCGACTCTTACCTTTAGCCCAATTTTATCACACTTTTCTCTCAAATATACATGTACAGGTGTCCTCCAGTCCTTCTGCCTCAGCTATTTAGGGCAGTGATTCCCAACCTTGGCTGCCATTAGAATCATTACAAAAGCTTTTAAAAATTCCAATGCCTACCCACCAGCATATACAAAAATTGACTCAAAATAGATCAAATATCTAAACTTAAGAACAAAAATGATAAAACTCCAAGAAGAAAACATAGAGGTGACTCATCAAGACCTTGGATTTGGCCATGGATTCCTAAATAGGACACCAAATCAAAAGCAATGAAAAAAATAGATAAATTGGACTTCATCAAAGTTAAAACCTTTTGTGCATCAAAGCACACTATCAAGAAAGTGAAAAGAGCACCCACAGAATGGGGGAAAGTATTTGCAAATCACATATCTGATAAGGGTCTAGTATCCAGAATATATAAAGAACTCTTATAACTTAACAACAACAAAAAGACAAGCCACCCAATTAAAAAATGGGCATAGGACTTGAATGGACATTGCCCCAAAGAAGATATACAAATGGCCAACAAGAGCATGCAAAGATGCTCACCAACACTAATTACTAGGGAAATGCAAATCAAAAGCACAAAGAGAAACCAATTCATACCCACTAGGATGCTATAGTAAGAAAGAGGGCAGGTAAAAATCACTTTTAGTAAAGATATGGAGAAATTCAAACACTGCTGGTAGAATTGTAATATGGTACAGCTGCCATAGAAAACAGTTTAACAGTTCCTCAAAAAGATGAAGATAAAGTTACCACGTGACCCAGGAATTCCACTCCTAGGTATACAAACAAAAGATTTGAAAACAGATATTCAAAAAAGAATTTGTACACAAATGTTCATAGCAGCATTATTCACAATAGCCAAAAAGTGAAACAACCCAAATGACCATCAACAGATGAATGGATAAGCAAAATGTGATATATCCATACAACGGAGTATTATTCAGCCATAAAAAGGAATGAAGTACTGATAGGTGCTACAACATGGATGAACCTCAGAAACACTATGCTACGTGAAAGATGACAGACGCAAAAGGTCACACATTGTATACGATTCCATTTACGTGAAATATCCAAAACAGGTAAATCCACAGAGACTGAAAGCAGATTAGTGGTTGCCAGGAGCTGGGGGAAGGTCGTGGGGAGATGGGGAGCGACTGCGTAAAGGGTGCAGGGCTTCCTTTGGAGACGATGAAAATATTTTGGAACTACATGGAGGTAGTGTTTGCACAACATTATGAATGTACTAAATACCACTGAATTGTTCACTTTAAAATGGTGAATTTTACCTCAACTAAAAAAAATCCCAATGCTGCACCCCAGACTTGTTAAATCTTGCTTTCTGGGGTGGGACCTAGCCATCAGCATATTGTGAAGCTCTCCAGGTGATTTCCATATGTGGGCTGGGTTAAGAGTCACTGACTTAGAGAGTCAATGGCTAACATATATCTCACCCTTCCCAGAGTCCCAGTGGGATTTAGGATTGGTGGCCTACAGGTGTCCAGGTGGCATCTTTGTTGAGCACACCAACGGCCTTTTGTCTTGGCTCCCTTGGCTCTCCAGGGTTTGCCAGTCCTCCTTCCAGGGGCTGGTGTCCAGGAGGAATCTCGCCTGTCATCCCCAGTCAGCTGTGGGCTGCTTTGTTCTACCAGATGGCCTCTTCCATCGAATCCTGAAGTGGAGCACAGACTTGGATGAGTACAATCCTGATATGTTTTCCAATGGTCTGGAAGGAATTCTTACAATGACCAGGCTTTGCAGTTGCTTCTCACACTGTCTCCACCATTTCCATTTAAGCGACTGTACAGAGTCTAAAGCCTTTCCTTCCAGGAATTCTAAACTTACAAGTCATGAAGAGAGGCAAAGGTCTAGCTTAAAATGCCAGGTACTCCCTGCAGCTAAGGTGTGGGCATGTCATTTGACTTGGCCAATAAGAAGAGCCCATTCCCAACTTTGAAAAGAGCGAGGGATGCAGAGAAGCAGCAGTAGCAGGGAAGCCCCCTGGGCAGTTGCTGGGGTCTCAGTGGTCGTTGTCCAGTGCAGAGGGATCAGCCGTCCAAGCTGTGGGATCTTGTGCTCAGCAGCATGAGCAGCACGGGTGTCCAACCAGTTCAGTGCACGGGTTAGGGCTGGTTTCTGCCTGCATAGTCTCTGATATTTTAATATGTTCAATTAATTCTTAAATAAGTCAGAGTTGATTTCTTGAACTAGAAGTATTATATCCTTTTCGTTTGCATTCAGACCTTCCTCTGTTCATCTGCCCCACATCCCTCCCCTTGCCTGCCTGACTTTGGCCTAGACTGACTGTTTGGACTTGATCCTGGTGGTTCAGGGTGTGGAGAAATACCTTCACACCCTCTCTTTTGTCTTAGCTCCTGCCAGCTCCTTGTCTCCTTAGGCATGGCCCTCCCTTGCTCTCAGCAGGCCTCCCAGCCACGACAGCTGAACGGGGGTGACTTGGATGGGGAATGCTAGCCTTAATTGAACCCCAGAGCCTTGGAGTCCTCTGTGGACACAGTGTCACTGGTTATACACCTACATCAACCCATCCCTCTGCTCAGTTCTGCAACTACTCATTCATTCATCAGACATTTTTGAGTGCCCACTCTGTGCCAGACACTGTTCTAGGCCCTTGGAGAAAATGGGGAGAAAGACAAGGTCCCAGAGTGCATGCTTTTTAGACTTTATGGGGAAAAGACAAATAAGCGAATTAATTCAAATGATGATGAGAACTATGATGACGATCAAAGAGGACAAAGGGGAAACCATATGACAGCATGAGAGGGTGGGATAGGCAGTATGGCACACTGATTACTGTGGTCAGGGGGTAACACTTGAACTGACGCTTAAGTCATGAAAAAACCAGGCAAGTGACCATCTGGGAGAAGAGCGTTTCTGACTGGGACAAACTAATCAGGGCCACACATTCTTTCTCTCTCTTCCTATTGAGAGATGGGATCTATGAATCTTGCTAAATCTTCTGAATCTAGCTGCACTCCATAACTGCCTTGACCAATAGAATGTGGCAGGATTGACACTGGGGCCAGTTTCCGGGCCATAAGAGACCAGCAGCCTCCATTTCCTGTCCCTTGGGACCCTTGTTCTGGGGGCTCTGAGCTACCAGGTAAGAAATCGGACCCCTGACTCCAACTAAGTCGAGAGCCCCTAAGAGTGCCTGGAGAGAGAAAAGGGCATGGCCTTCCAGAACCTTCCAGAGCCTTCCAGACATTCCTATCCAGGGAGGGATGTGTGAGTGAAGTTATCTTAGACTCTCTAGACCAGACCAGCCACCAGCTGAATACTAGCATATGACCCACATCAATACCATGTGGAATAGAATTACCCAGTTGAGCCCTGCCAAATTCCTGACCCATAAAATCATGATAAATAATAAAATGTTTGCTGTTTTAAACCACTAAATTGTGGGGTAATCTATTATGTAGCAAAGGATAACGGAAACACAGTCCAAGGGAATGGCTGATGCAAAAGTCCTGAGGCAAGAACAACTTTTCGAGTGTTCAAGGGACCAAAATAAGGCCATTGTGGCTGACACTAATGAAAGGATAGAGACGAGTAAGAGGTGAGTTGGGAGAGCCGAGCCAGGACAGATGGTGTGGTGCCTGGTGGTCCATGCAGTGGGTGGCCATTGAAAGGACTTTAGTAGATGAGTGCTATGGTCTGAATTATGAAAGTTCTTTCTGGCTGCCTTGTAGCAAACAGACTGTAATGGGACAAGAGTGGACAGAGAGCGACCAGTTAGGAATCTGCTGCAATTGGCGATTTTCCTGGTTGGGAATTCGGCCTGATATGTGGAAACTCACCTTGCAACACTGTCATCGACTTCCTGACCTTTGTTCCAATTCCAGCAACTGGATCTCTGCCTTATTTCCGTAATTTGTCCTTCACATTGCATCCCGGTTCTATCGATGGTGTCCCTGTCATGCTCCTCATTGTCCAATGTTAATGGAGGCAGCAAGGAGGAGAATCTTTCCTCCTTCTGCTGGTTCTTTATATGTAGAAGAAGCCCTACTGGTGTGCCCTTGGGGAGGAGGGTGACTTATTTGGGAAGAATAAACGTGTTGGGCATTCTCGGCTCAGCTCCCCACTGCCCATAGATAGCATTAGTCCTGATCTACTTTCCTCTGTGTGAGGAAATAGCCCTGTCCCTGTGGAAGAGGCCTAGGGTGGCCAAGTGCTGCTGTGACTGAAGGGTAAGTCCACCTTATTCTGGGATTCAGTATTGGGATGCTCCCTCACCTCCTGACATATGCCACGTTCTTCAATATCAGCTTTATCAATAAGAAAGGTGATATTTTGACCTCCATTGCCTGATTTCTATCTCTCATTTGGATTCAAACTCAGATGGAGAAAAGGGGCACTATTTAGTGGGACCCCAAATCCCTAACACCTGAGATCCTGTGTCAATAATCTGTCTGGTAGTCAGGACCCTGGCCTTGCTCACTAGTGCTCCCAGGAATTACCTGCCCCAGACCTCTCTGTTGGTAACTACCTGGTCACCCAGCCAGATTTTCACATATTTCCTGTTCCTAGACTTTCCCATTGTCATATGACATCCACTTCTCCCAGTGCTTGCCCGTCACTTCTGGTTTGATTTCCCAGAGTGGACTGTTTCCCAGCCCGTCACAGGTCATCTGACTCTGGAACTGGGTGTGGACTTCCTCCTGCTAACACCACTGGGCCTGCTCCTTTAGGTCTGTCCCCATTTGGGCTGCAGTAGGTGTGTCTTATTCACGTGTCTGAGTCCCTCCCATTGACTAAACCCACAGCCTACTGAGCCACGAGCTCCCATCCTTATAACACAGATAAGAGAGAATAACACAGTGCTGTGAGTTCTAGAGTTCCACGAGGTCCTAACTCTGTGTCCTTTAGCTAGTTTCTTAATCTCTCTATGCCCCAGTTTCCTCTGAGGAGGGTAGTGATTATAGCATCTACCTATTTCTGTGAGAAGTGAAATAATACCTGTAAAATACTGAGTACCTTGCCTAGCATATAATAAGAACAGGATGAATACTAGCTGATACTGGGCAAGCCCCCTCCTAATGCACGTCAGAGCTGGTTTAGAATCTGAGTGGAGATAAATGCAGGAGAGCAAGGCGGCCAAGAGCCACTCAAGAAGAACATGAATTTCGTTCTAGGACTAGAGATGAGTTCATTGAAACCGTGGGCTGTGGCTTTTCATTTCTTGTGTCTCTGACACATAGCTTGGTGCCTAGCACAGAGTAGGTGCTCAATAAACGGTTGCTGAATAATTCCAATGAGCATACATCAAAGAATTGGGCATGACTGGGAAAGTCACCTCACAAAAACTCCAGAAATGGGACATTTGACCAGATATGTGTGCCCCGAATTCTTCTCTCTCCCCCTTCCCCTTCTAAGCCCAGATGGGGCAGACCCAAGGGCTTTATTCTGAATTTCTGGGTCACTGTGGTCCTACATTTATAGATCCGGGCTGAGGCCCAGCCATGTGAAGCCAGCAATCTCCCAGAACGTCAGCCCCAAGCTGGGCCCCCCTGAGGCAGTGCTTCAGGCGATGCTCTGTTCCTGCAGGATGGGGCAGGCATTATAATGAGAAGTGGAAGCTGGAGAAATAACGAGGCGACGCCAGGCCTCCTAATCTTGGGAACTGGTGCCGTTTCCAGTGAGCAGCAGCGGCGGTGAGAGGTCAGGGCAAGAATTTGGATTCCTGCTGTGCTTCATTCTGCAAGGAACTGGAGGGTTTTCTGTAAAAAAAAATCTCCTTGTAATACCAGATGCCAATGACTATGGTGAACTCAGAGTGGGTGAGTAATTGTCTCTTCTTTTCTTACTGGTTCCTGTTTTACTTGAGCCCCCCTTCCATCAACAGTGCCCCCCACTGATGTCAACAGAAGCACAAATGTATGAAGAGAGGACATTGGGGTGACAGTCTCAGGCTCTGGGTTCTCAGCTCTACAGCCTGCCCCCTGCTGGGGGCGCTGAACAAGCCATTCACCTGCCTCTGCCCCAGTTTCCTTCTCTGGGAACCCAGAATTCATAACACACAGGCCATTCCCTTTGTCTGGGTGAGGTTGTGAGCAGTCTGAGAATTGCGGGCAGATGCAGGAAGCGGTCTGCCCTGGAGGGCAGCAGGGATAAACAATCCTCCTATTTCTAAGCGCTGCTCTGTCTCTCATGCAGACCATTTCCTCCCAGTGCTGTGCCATCGTGCCTTCACCTCCTCCTAGCAAGAGGTCCTGCGAGAGCGCTAATGTTAGGATAAGGTCCCTCTCAACTGAGAACCTCGCACCCATAACTTGGCACCAGCTTCGCAGTCCCCAGGCCATTCACCAACGCCTCCCCCAGCTCTCGGTCTAAGCATGGGCATGTTCTTTTTTCCTTTCCCCCCTGCTTTATGGAGGTATAATTTGTATAAAAAAGACTGCATATAATTAATGTATACAGTTTGGTGAGTTTGGACATAAGTATACACTCGTGTTAATCAAAGTAGCAAACACATCCATCACCTTCAAACGTTTCCTCGAGTCCCTTTGTTGTGTGTTGTTTTTGTGGTAAGAACACATAAGATGAGACCTACTCTCTTAACAAATCTTTTAAGTGCACAATACCTAATTGTTAACTATAGGCACCACGTTGTAGAGCTGATTTCTGGAACTTACTCATCTTGTATAATTGTAACTTTATACCCGCTGAACAATAACTCTCTATATCCCCCTACCCCTGTCACACCCCCTGGTGACCATCATTGTCTGGTCTATCTTTGTACATGTGACTGCTCTAGGTACCTCAAGTAAGTGGAATCAAGCAGTATTTGTCCTTCTGTGACTGGCTTATCACTTAACATAATGTCCTTGGGTTCCTCCATGCTGTGTGACAGAACTTCCTTCCTTTTTAAGGCTGAATAATATTCCACTGTGTGGATAGACCACATGTTCTTTATCCTTTCATCTGTGAAGGGACAGTTGGGTTTCTTATTTACTCTCAACACCCCCATGCCTCTTACTCTCATCTCTGGAAACCACCCAAGTCCATGTCGCCTGTCGGTGGCAGAGGAGGGAACACAGCACCTGCCAGAGCAGGGCAGTGCAGAGGTTTTTCTTTCAAACACTGCCAGAGAGGAGACGGGGCTGGGAGTCATCCTTTGTAGGTCATGTTTGGGAGCTGGGACGCAGGGTCAGAGATGCTGGCCAGGCAGTCTCCAGGGTTCTGCTTTCCCCGGACAAGCTGATAGAACCAGCGGAAGTTGTGGCCGAAATTAGAGGATTCACTCCTCTCCCTTTGGTCAAGGTCAAAAACCAAAGCCCTTCGTGGAAACTCTGCAGCCTCCATCAGGACCCAAGTTTGAGGGGGAAGCTCATCTTCCCTGGGGCCCGCGCGGGTGACGTGACAGATTTTCCTCAGACGGAATCTGGTGAACTCAGCTCAGGTGGTGCTAGAACTCCATCCATCTTTGTAAAGACTTTTGTCTTAAATCTACATCTTAAATTTTAAACACCATTATTTTAAGTAAAGTAACATATATTTATAATAAAAAGTCCCAAAAGCTTTTAAAATGCAAAAAAGGAAATAGAAATCATTTGAATTCTTCTACCTAGAGCTAATCACAGTTAACATTTTGGTTTATTCCCTTAAAATCTATTTTATTGGTACCACATACATATGTTTTTAGGTGGTTAATGTAGGAAGAATTACAGATCCTAGATGAACAATAAGATAAACAGGGGCTTAGTTGTGTAGGAAAATCTAAGTCCCTAAAACTAAATAGTGATATAAGACATAAATAGTGGCTTTCTCTTGGTGGTAGGATTATGAAGTGATTTCTACTTTCTTCTTTTTACTTGCCAAGTTTCCAAATCTTCCGCAATGAATACTAATTTAGTGATAAGAAAAAAAACAAAATTATTCAAGAGGCAGATATCCTAATTCACAAATGTGTATCAGAGTGGGGCTTTCTCGTCTTGGTTTTCCCCACCTCCAAACCCCTTCTTCTTCCGTCTTCTCACTCTTTTCTGGAAGCGAGTCTTTGGTGAAGACTCTGGCAGCCTCAACACTGCTCAGGCTTGCAGGGAAGGAAGGCTCCCAGGGCAAGGGAAAAGGTCCGCGGTCTCAGGGATGCTTCACCCTAAGGAATCTGATGGGCTTGATGTCCCTCCAGCAGCACACAGGACTTGAGGGGCTGATGTTGCCTCCATACCCAGCCCAGGAGCGAGCTAGGAGGACAGCACAGGGATCAATAAGGCCATTGTGTGTGGGAGCAGAGGGAGGACACCTGGGGAGAATGGGAATTTAGAAGCCTGGGAGGAACAGACTCCAAAGGGGCTAATGGGTGACTAGATGGGGTAAGTAAATAAATATTTTATACCTCTGGACTCCAACAGTCTGTGATACAATAATAGTATGGTCGCTAAATATGTTAACAATACTAAGAAAAAGAGGAACATGATGACCACCAGGTGGCATGTTAGTTTGTCAAAAGTCAAACAAAATAAAAATAAATTATACTGGCAAAAGAATAGACAAACAGATCAATGGAATGGAACAGAGAGCCCAGAAATAGACCCACATAAATATAGTCAGATGATCTTTGACAAAAGGTCAAAGGCAAAACAAGGGAGCAAAGACAGTCTTTCAACAAATGGTGCTGGAACAATTGGACATCCACATGCAAAAGAATGAGTCTAGACACAGACCTCACACTTTTTTAAAAAGTTAACTCAAAATGGATCACAAATGTAAATGTAAAATACAAAACTGTAAAACTCCTAGAAGATAACATAGGAGAAAATATCAATGACCTTGCATTTGGCGATGACTTTTTAGGTATGATACCAAATGCTTGATCATGAAAGAAAAGGTTGATACAGTGGACTTCATTAAAATTAAAATTTTCTGCTCTGCGAAAGACAATGTCAAGAGAATGAAAAGACATGCCACAGACTGGGAGAAAACATCGTAAAGGACTTATCTGATAAAGGACTGTTATCCAAAATTTACAAAAAACTCTTAAAACTCAACAATAAGAAAACAAACAGCTGGATTAAAAAAAATGAGCCAAAAATCTTAACAGACAGTTCATCATAGAAGATATACAGATGGGAAATAGGCATATGAAAAGATGCTCCACGTCGTATGTTATCAGGGAAATGCAAATTAAAACAAGAATGACATACCACTACACACCTATTAGAATGGCCAAAATGGGACACTGACAACACCAAATGCTAGCAAGGATGTGGAGCAACAGGAACTCTCATTGCTGGCAGAAATGTAAAGTGAGGTGCCGCTTTGGAAGGCTCTTTGGTGGTTTCTTACAAAACTAAACATACTCCAGTCATACAATCCAGCAGTCGTGCTCCCCAGTATTTACCCAAAAGAGTTGAAAACTTATGTCCACACAGAAACATGTATATGAATATTTATAGCAGCTTTATTCATAATTGTCTAAACTTGGAAGCAACCAAGATGTCCTTCAGTAAGTGAATGGATAAATAAACTGTGGTACATCCAGACAATGGAACATTATTCAGCAACGAAAAGAAATGAGCTATCAAGCTGTGAAAAAACATGGAGGGAACAAAATGTATATTATTAAGTGAAAGAAGCCAATATGAAAAGGTTACATTCTGTATGATTCCAACTATATAACATTCTGGAAAAGGAAAAACTATGGAGACAGTAAATAGATCAGTAGTTTCCAGGGGTTATGGGAAGGGAGGGTTGAATAGGCAGAGGACAGAGGGTTTTTAGGGCAGTGAAAGTACTCTGTATGACACTGTAATAATGTATAGATGCCATTATGGATTTGTCGAAACACATAGAATATACAACACCAAGAGTGAACTGTAATGTAAGCTGTGGACTCTGGATGATTACGATGCGTCAATGTAGATTCCTCAGTGGTAACAAATGGACCACTCTGGTGGGGATGTTGATAGCAGGCGAGGCTGTGCACGTGTGGGGGCAGGGAGTCTACGGGGAGTCTCTGTATATTCCTCTCAATTTTACTGTGAAGCTAAAACTGCTCTAAATAAAGTCTTTAAAAACAAAAAAAATTAAATTAATTAAAATAAAAATTAATGATTCCTGTAATATGAGTTTCTTAGATGCAGAAGTCACTACCTGAGTTCCAAAACTATGCAAATGTCTATTATCTTGGTCTATGCAATTCTTCCTAGAAGATATGGAAAAAAAATGTTCTTTCTTCTCTAATTATCTTAGACCAGAGTTCCAAACGTGTAAAATAAACCCTTTTTAGCTAGAATCTATCACTATCAGTTATTATTTCAAGTGATCATCGCAATAATAACAAAACAAAACAAAGCATGCTAACCATGGGTAGGAGGATAGCAGGCAAGAAACGCATTTCCCGGTCATGGGAAGGAGTTGAAGCAGATCAGCAAGAGCTGAGGAAAGAAGTGGTTTGTTGAGTTTCATCCCCAGGCTGCAGAATTCACCTGAAAGGATGCAGTCTGTATGGATTCCTCAGTTTGAGCTCAAACCAAGGAAGTTCTTCACCTGGAGGTCTTTTTACAGAATGACTTACCCATGCTTGAGTTCTTAATTTGATCCATCTTTAAGTTGGCAGTATTAAGCCATTTTTCTCAAGAAGAATGCGAGAGTGGTATATTTGTGAGCTCTGCATATCAAAGAATGTCTGTTACCTTCACACATGAAGGAAACTTTACTACATATAAAATTCTCAGAACACTGTAGTTGCTGGTACTTGATATTTTTCCAGCGTTCAGCTGTGCAGATGAGAAGTCCGTGGCCAGTCTGGTTTTGTTCCCTTTTAGGCTACTCGTTTTTAAGCCTGAATTAATATATAAGACATTTTTCTTTATCTTTGTCTTTCAAAACTTCTTCCAGGAGGTGAGGTGCTATTTTCAGAGACTCACTTTGAACCACAACGATTCTTTTCTATTTATACACAATGCTTTTTTCAAAAAGCTTTCCTCAATTTCGTCTTTGATTGTTGCTTCTGAGTTGTTCTGTTTTTTAAGGAGCCTCTGTCATCCTTGAGTTAGCTCTCCAAACTCTATCATCCAAATCTATTATTTTAATCATCGCTCACAGTTGTCTTTTCCCTTATGTTTCTCAAGAGCTTTTCAGATTTGTTACTCACATCATTGACTTAGCTTATCCACTATATCAGCTCTATCTTTTGCAGCTTCAAATGAAGGTTTTAATATTGCTCTGATTACCTTCTGGATCTTAAGCTGTCATTGATGGCAGTTAACCAAAAATTTTGACTCAGTTCAATGTACATAGTAAGGAAATCTATTACTTCTCATAACAAGGACTTCTCAGACCCTCAGCTGGATATTGGGATGACATGCCTGGCTACTAACCCAATTTCCCTCATTTGGGAAGTCATCATCTACTCTGTCTTTGCTGGATTTAAATGGAATCCTCTCCCACCTCCACTGCCTATTTCTCTGATTTAATCATCAATTGAAATATATGAAAAGATATAATCCTGGAGATCTGTTGCCAGAACTTCCTGTCTCCAACTTTGCCTTTGGTATTTCCTTGAGGGTATTAATTGTTCTTTCCAGGACGCACCAGGGTGCAATGCAGTTCTCCCCAGGGTCAATTCTCTGTCTCTCTCTGTCTCTGTCTCTGTCTCTGTCTCTCTCTCTCTCTCTCTCTCTCACACACACACACACTTCCTGTCCATCTCTGGGAGCTGTAGTCACTGTATGGGTATATTTTGAACTGTAGTATATGAGGTGAGGATGGAGAGGGTGGAATGGTGATCATGCTGTGGGCTGCCTCAAAGAGCAGCTCTATAGAGACAGCTTCACCATGCTTTGCTTGGTTCAAGTCTTGAGGGTTTTGTCGTTTTTCTGGTGAGGAAGATTAGCCCTGAGCTAACATTAGTGCCCATTTTGCTCTATGTTGTATATGAGATGCCGCCACAGCATGGCTTGATAAGCAGTGTGCAGGTCCATGCCCAGGATCCGAACCTGCAAACCCCGGGCTGCTGAAGCAGAGCGTACAAACTTAACTATACCACCAGGCTGGCCCCACAAGTCTTGAGTTTTTGATCCAGGGTGAGGACTAAGAGGCATGAGCCCTTATTGCAAGCTGGCAGCAGACTGAGGATGAGTAATTCATTCATTTACTTTCAAAGCGATTCCCTTGGCCTTGTCTGTAGTAGACACTCCTTGCAAATTCAGGCATTACGCTGATTGTCAGCACTAGTTTATGATGATTAGCAGGTGATGGTCTTTTTCTGTGTCATAGATACAGGTATCTTCATCAGAACTTGAAGAAATATGCTACTTTCTACAAAATCCACTATCTAAATCAGAAATCTACTGTACAAAATTTGCAAGCCTGAGCCAGTGAGCACCCTGAGGGAGGGTTACAGGATCTAGAACTGTCACCTTCCCACCGTCCCCCAGGGACGAAGCCCTTCATGATTTCCATGTTAGATTCCCCAGGGCACCTGGGAGCGCCAACAGCCTGGATCCAGGGTAGATGGAAACCTTAATGCTTTTGACATGTTATTTCATTATTGACTTAGATTGCAGTACATGGCGCCGCATGATGCAGGGGCAAGATGTAACTGTAAGTCACATGGCTCAGCAATGTTGTCTGCGTCCCACAAAGAGACCCACTGATGAGTTCCTTAACTGTTATGTAATTGAGGCTTCAAAATGCTTCATTTTATTAAAAAAACTCTAGTGAGTTCTTATATAGATGTTTATGAATATCTTAGTGGTGTTTTTTTTAATTTTCAGAAAAAAGGTAGTTGAGGTTTTAGATGACCAGGGAAGCACTATTATTTTTCCCATTTAAAAAAAATTAAGCTCCCACTCTCTAAAAAGTTGTTATTCAGCACATTTTCAGGGAGGAGGTAGCTTTGGGTATGAGGAGAGGACTGCGTTTCAGTGGGAGTTGGGAACTGTGACAAGCACTCCTAGCTGATGACATCTTCCTGTCCCTTCTTGACCTGCTTGTCTCCCCTTTCCCTTCCCAGCCACTGCAGGTGGATGTGCCTCAGTTTTTATCTCTGTAATTTATTGGAACTCCAGGGCTATACTGCTTTCAACCTTTGTCTCTAATGACTGACCGCAGCAGCCAATTTTCCTTCTGGTGGAGCAGGCTACGGGCCGTGCATGAGCAATAAATAATGGTGGGCTGCAGATTGCACAACGAAGATCTGAAGCAAAGCAAAGGCTGGACCGGTGCCTGTAGGAAAGAGGGCACCCCTCACATGCCCCACACACCTTCTCTCTCTCCCTCTCTCTCACACACACACACACACGTGCTACAAACAGCAGCGTAAGGGGTTAAACAACATCAGAGAAACGAATCCATCCCCCCTCTTTCAAATCCTCCAAGCCTGGCAGCTGGTAAAGGTTGCTCTCACAGGCGTCATGTGTCAGTGATAACTGAAATGATCTCATTATTTCCTCATCACAATAGCATTTTCTAACATCACCATTGGCAAAAACAGGCTTTACCAAAAAAAAAAAAGGAAATTGCACTAATCCAACAAGATCTGATTTATTTTTTTAATCAAATATTCAGGCTTAAACCAAAGCTGATAACAGATTTTTGCATCCCCTTTCCCCCTACAAAAAGAAAATCCTGCCATCTTACTTTTGAAAAATTAGGGATGAAGGAAAGTGCATTCGTTTATATTTACATAAGATATCATACATAAGATATTTGCAGATATTTATTAGCTCAGGAATTGGCAGAATACAGCCTGTAGGCCAAATCCAGTCCACTGACTGTTTTTGTATAGCCTGCAATGAAAAAGAGTTTTTACATTTTTAAATGGTTGGGAGAAAAAAATCAAAAGAAGAAGAAGATTTTGTCTCGTGAGCAAATTATATAAAATTCAAATTTTGGTGTCCAGCAATAAAATTTTATTGGAACTCAGCCACATCCATGCCTTGACATGTTGTCTATGGCTGCTTTTGTGCTACAAGAGCAAAACTGAAGAGCTGTAGCAGGAATCAAGTGGCCCACAAAGACTGAAATATTTACTATCTGGTCCTTCGAAAAAGTTTGCCACCTCCTATGTTAGCCCATTAAAATAAGTAAACAAAAAATCAAAATGGTACTCGCATGGTATTATTAGGATACATTACATGATTAGTGAGCGAAGTAACTGCGTACCACAGAGCATAAACCATCTTAAATCAAGACTCCAGGGAATAACGACCCTCTCTCTTGATTTTATTTACCTACAAAGAAGTTCAGAGACGTCTGGCAAAAGTGGGTGAGTCAAAGTCCTAGAGAAGTCAGCAGCAATCACGCACATGGTGTAGTGGGTTGAAAACCCTGTCCTGTGCGTTCAGGGGGCCAGAAAAGTTTACTCCTTTGCTTTCTCTAACCGTTACTCCACTTTTCCTTGAAGTAGAAAAGAGCAGAGGTTGGAGAGGAAGGGTGTACGGACTTGCCAGCTAAATATATTTCCATCTTTTCCAGTTTAACACTGTTGTTTTGGTTTACTTTAGTCTCTTGCATCTTTCAGGATTTCTGCCTTGCTCCCACCCCCACTTGCCCTTCAGTTGTTGTAGGGAAAAGCTTACAGGAGCTTTGCCCCGGAGGAGACTCTCAGACCCCAGTGTGGTCCTTATGCAAGAGTCAAAGTTTCTCGTCCCTCTTCGTCACGGGCACACTGCTTGTGCCTCTCCTCCCAGTTCTGCCATCTTGGCTCTCTCTGGCTCTCGCTGGCTTTGCAAATGCTCTGAATCTTGACAACATTCTCCTACATTCCCACAGCCTCTGCTGTAGGGTCACAGCTGCCCCAGGCAGCCCCATAGGCGGTCTCCTGGCTCTACTCAGCTAACCTTACATTCTCCACCAGGAGCACACAGGACCATCAGGACCTTTTCTATGCCACACAGGGGCCTAGAAACACGTGCAGAGTGGGACTGTCTCTATCCTCTCTCTAACTAGGCCCTGCATTCGGCCCTTTGTAACTCACCCCCTGGGTGGCATCATGTTGGATGCGGCAACTCTCTGGGATTGGCATTTTTCCCGTCTGTACCTGGAAAAGTGAGGAACAAAGTCACTGCTCTGGGATTCCCTCAAACGACCTGGATGTTTCTAACACAGCCTCTTTCAGGGGAAGAAGCCAGGACACAGGTCTGATGATTTTACTTCCTATCTTCCTCTTCCTGTCCAGTCGGCTCCTCCCTTATGAAATAACCTGAGTTCTCTCTACCTAAGGCTTGTATGTCTAAATGCCAGCCCTAACTCCCCGTATATAAAGGGAGCTTTTAAAATTCAGAAAATAAGCATTTTCTCTCTCATAAAGCCTGGCTTTCAAAACTATTATTTCAATATGGAGTCAACAAAGTCAGCTTTTGAAAATCAAAGGCCATCAATGGCCTTTTTATTCCAGACACTCCCCTCCCCTCCCCTGCAGTTTGTGGCTTAGCATTCATGGTAGAAGGCTTGGGAGTGCCTGACTTACTGGGGTATGAAAACTGGGTCAGGTTAATATTTCATAATATTATTCCTGTTACCCTTACAGAGTGAAAATCCCTTGTAAACATCATTCTTTAAAAAAATTTACATTATACCTCAGCAGAACGCTTTGGATTCAGCTATTGTATCAGTCTGCTCGGGCTGCCATAGCAAAATACCACAGACTTGAAGGCTTAAACAACAGATATTTATTTTCTTACAATTTTGGAGGCCAGAAGTCTAAGATGTCAGCAGGGTTGGTTTCTCCTGAGGCCTCTCTCCTTGGCTTGCAGACAGCTGCCTTCTTGCTGTGTCCTCACGTGGTTTCCTCTGTGTGCGCTTATGCCTGTGTCTTTCTCTCCTCTTCTTATAAGGACACTAGTCACATCGGATTAGGGCCCACCCATATGACCTCCTTTTAACTTAATCATCTCTTTAAAGGCCTTGTCTCTAAAGACAGTCAAATTGAGGGTCAGGGCTGCAACATACGAATTTGTGGGGGACACAATTGTGTACAAAACAGTCGTCAAGGCTAGTATCAAATGAAGATTTTATATTATTGCTGCAGGTACCTTTTTTGCAAAAGGATTACAGGAATGCAAACTTCAGTTGACAAATGCCAGTTGATCACTTGAATTTTCATTTGCATGACAGGTTCTCGGTACTGTGTAAACCCAGGGTCCTCCTGGGTGAGCAGCAGTGACAATTCACTTTGCAGCAGTGGTTCTCAACCCCGGCTGCACATCAGAAGCATCTCGAGAGCTTTAAAAACAATTACTTGTAGCAGGTGAAAAAGCCATTATCTTGACAACTGCCACCAGAGTTCCTCTTAGGGAATGGACCTTTCTGTTTAGGAAAACATCTTGAGATTAAGAGTGAGAAGGGAACAGCCTCTGGAGATTGAGATTAAAAGATCTGGATCACAGAAATAGCTAATTGTTGTAAGTAAGCAATAAGCTGGAATTGGGGGTACAGGATAGAGAACGAAAGAAAAGGGAGGAAGAGGGAGGGAAAAGAGAAAGACCAGATGACAGGAGAGGAGGATGGAGCCTGAAGAGAAAGGTGTCCCGTGGAGGGAAATCCCTAAGGCCATGGGATGCGTTCATTTGCTAGGACCACCATAACACAGTGCTGCACGCTGGGTGACTTAAACGAAAGAAATTTATTGTCTCCTAGTTCTTAATCTACAAGTCCAAGATTAAGGTGTCAGCAGCATTGGTCCCTCTAAGGGACACAAGGGAGAATCTGGTCCAGGCCCCTCACCTTGGCTTGTAGTTGGCCACCTTCATGCTTACATGGCGCTCTCCCCGTATCTGCCCCTGTGCCCACATTTCCTCTTCTTATAAAGGCATCAGTCATAGTAGATTAGGGCCCACCCTCACCACCTTATTTTAACTCATTACCTCTGTAAAGATTCTAAAAGGTCACATTCCAAAGGGATTAGGACTCCAACATATCTTTTTTGGTGGGACACAATTCAACCCATAACAATGGGCCAAAGAGTATACAGTGATGTATAATATTCAAGGCAGAGTTGTTTGTGTTCTGGGGTAAACCTCTATTTCCTCAGAGGGAAATCACTGGGGATTTGAGGTCTGGCAGCCAAGAGCATCGTGCCCATGTCCACCCTCCACTGCCAGCCGGAAGGTGAGGAACAGTGATCAGAGGCAAAGGAAGGCTTTGCACAGGTTAGCGGAGAGGCGCCAGGAAGCAACTGTGCTGAGACCAAAACTTTTTTCCCAAATAGATAATCTCAGAAAGAAGGGAAATTGCCATCAGAGCCACATATAGACATACAATCGGGCCCCACCAGACCTACAGAATCAGAATCTGAGGAATCTAAGAGTTTCTAAACCCCCAAAGTGATGCTGACTCTGAGTTTCAGAACCACTGCAATCACCTAACAAAGAAAAGGGTCGGGTCACATCTGTTTTCTCTGGAACTGTTTAGCCCTAATTTTAGTTCAATTCTTCACCCTCGTTACCTCCCAAGGTATAGAATCTCCCAAAAGTGACCAATCATAGAATTGACACCATTTTCAAAATGGCGGCCCTCTGTCTCCCCAAAATTATGGCTGAATTATTTGGGAAAGGGGATGTCATGTCTTTTGAAATCCACCCCAGCTCTTCTTCTGATTGAATCGTTTCTCATAGAGTCTTGTCAGAGGATTCAAGTAGGTCTCAGATGCAACTCTTCCCCTGCTGATCATTTTCACAATGTTTGATAGGACTGAGAGATGGCCAAGACCGCCTACAGTTTTGTGCTGTATTCACTGATTTTTTTTTTTTTAACAAATTGCTGCTTGAAAAGAGATGGGCAAGCCAAATGATCTTTCCAGTGTGAAGATAAACCAAGCCAGGCTGAAGTGGTGAGGACCGATCGTAATTGGTGATATATATCCTATTGCAGGAGGGAAAAAGCGCAGCGTGAACTGAACTAAGTGAACTCTGATTTGTCCAGAGGTCACGGGATGTTTTCAAGGAGGAATGAGGGGATGGGGAGGGCGGTGAGTCGGGGCTCAGCAGGGTCAGGAAAGTGAAAAATTACAAAAAGGGGAAGGAGGTTGGTCCCTGTGAAAGCTCTCTGGGTTTGCTACCTGGGGCTTCTCCAAGCTAGGGTCCTCCCCTCCCACAGGGGCCCTGTCTTCAGGTGTTGGCTGGAACAAACAGTAAGTTTGCTCAGCAGTGAAGGTTCTGCACTCATTTCCAACATGTGGGGTCTTTCCCCACACCAAGCAATTCTCTGACACTGTCTGGGTGTCCTGCAATTTAACTCAATTCTGACACTGTCTACCTGGAGATAGTGTCAGATCCCACAGGTTAAGGGCTTTGTCCTACAAGACTGCTCCTCCCTGCCCCACTTCAGATGCCAGTTGCAAGTTTAGGTTGTCACCTGGGCTTCTGACCAACTGACTGTAGATTGGAGGTTCCAACCACCCTCTGCTTGGGTTTAATTAATTTGCTAGAGCGGCTCACAGAATTCAGAGAAACATTTTACTTACTAGATTACCAATTTGTTGTAAAAAGATATAACTCAAGAACAGCCCTATGGAAGAGATGCATAGGGCAAGATATAGGGGAAGGAAGGCTTGCTGTCTCCAAGCACAGTGCTCTCCCCAGATGTCCATGTGTCCACCAATCCAGAAGCTCTCTGAACCTTGTCCTTTTGGGGTTTTATGGAGGCTTCATTACATGGGCACGATTGATTAAATCATTGGCCACTGGTAGTTGAACTCAATCTCCAGCCCTCTCCCCTCCGAGGAGGCAGGGTGTGACTGAAAATTCCAACCCGACCTTCTGATCTCATGGTCTGCTCCATTGGCAACCAGCCGCCCCCCACTTAGGTCACCCAGGGGCTTTCCAAAGGTCACCTCATTAACATAACAAAAGACACCTTGATTGTTCTCAACACTTTCCAAGATCCAAGGATTTTAGGAGCTCTGTGCCAGGACTAGAAAAGCAAATATTCATTTCTTACTATAAATCACAGTATCATAGCAGTCTTGAGTTTTCTCAAGCTTTAAATTCTCTCATACTTTAAGGGGGACCAGGATCATCCTGGGGAATGTGGCCTTGAGCTGTTAGAAAGTATGCTAGCATTTGTTCACGTCTTTATGGGCCAAGGTTGAGGCCTAGTCAGGAAGAGGGCTCAGAGGAGCCCGGCTGGGTTTGGTCAAGGAGCAGATCTTCATCAATCTGCGGGCGGAGAACTCACTCAGAGCCTCGTGCCTGCCAGCATCGGGACAGAGGCGACTCTTTGTTCTGACAGACAAATCCAAAGGGTAACGGGACTGTCTTAACGTCTTTGGTGTTTTTAAGTTTACTTTTAAACAAGACACAGCCGGTTAGCTGAACTGTGTGCATGGCTGCAGCCACAGCAAACAGAGACTTCCGTCCTGCTGGTGATGTCAGTTTATTACTAAGAACCAGAAGCAGCCTTAAAAACAACTGAACTTGCCTCCCAAGCTGGAACATGGGCTTGATTATTATAATTACAACATGAGATGAAGATCTGCGTATTCTGCTGTATGAGCCCATGTGATAAAGTTAATTTGCACATTGGGACCCACAAAATGGAGGCCACCCCAGTGGCCTGGCCCATGTCACAAATCTAAACCTAAGTCAGCCTTCATTTACGGGAAACGCTGTCGAGGAGACCTGACATACACCAGTCACAATCCACCAGCTCAGCTTTGGCTAGCTTGCTGTCTCTTAGAAAACAGGACCTGTCAGTCTCCCAATGAAATGCCCTCCCTCCTAGCCAGTCAGGCCCTGTTTCCATATTTCCTCATCTAACTTTCTCTACAAGACTCCCTCTGCTCCAGATCCCTCGAGAACAGTGCTCTACTGCTTGTGAGGCCCTGTACTCCCCCAATCCGTGAATTGTTTTGCCTCAAATAAAGGACAGCAAACTTGTTACTAAATTGTTAGAGTTTTGTCATTTGACACGTGTATCTAACATTTTCGAAATGGTAGAATCATAGAGATAGAAAACACATGACTGGTTGCCAAAGGCTGGGGATGGTGGGGAGAGGATGACTGCAAAGGGGCAGCACGAGAGATGCCACCGCTCGTGTTATTCCTTTATGGTGGCCGCGGAACAGGTCTTCACTGAGTCGTGGAGGACAGGTCTGTGTCTTGACTGTGGTAGCATTGACAGGAATCTCCACGTGTGATAAAACAACACAGAACTATGTACACATATTGTACCAATGTTAATTTCTTGGTTTTTATTCTGTACTACACTGATGTAAGAGGCAACCATTGGGGCCACAAAAAAGACAAACGCTGTATGATTTCACTCACAGGAGGTACCTAAAGCCGTCAGATTCATAGAGACAGACAGTAGAATGGTGGCTGCCAGGGACTGCGGGGAGGGGCATGGGTACGGAGTTTCAGTTTGCAAGATAAAGAGTTCTGGGGATTGGGTACAAAACTATGGGAATGTACTTCACACTCAACTATGCACTTAAAAATGACTCAGATGGTAAATTTGTATATTTTACCACAATTAAAAATACAAATTAAAAAAATATTTAACTTAAAGAAATGTAACTAGGGACAGCCCAGCGGTGTAGAGGTGAAGTTCACACACTCCGCTTCAGTGGGCCAGGGTTCATGGGGTCAGATCCCAGGCACAGACCTACACGCCATTCATCAAGCCATGCTGTGGTGGCATCCCACATATGAAATAGAGGAAGATTGGCACAGATGTTAGCTCAGGGACAATCTTCCTCAAGCAAAAGAGGAAGATAGGCAACAGATGGTAGTTCAGGGCTGACCTTCCTCACCAAAAAAAAAAAAAAGTAACTATTGGAGGAAACTAGGTGAAGGGTAACTGGAACCTTTCTATAAAATCTTTGCCACTTCCTGTGAATCTATAATTATTTTAAAATAAAAAGGTAAAAGAGCCAATGCATCAATCAACGTGTACCCCACATTCACTAGAGTTTAGCTATTACCTCAGACAGTAGGTTAACTCATCCCACTAAATGGGGGTGGGGGTAATTCCTGTGGGCACATCGCAATGGGTTCTCCCTCAATCAGATGCTCTTCAGGAGTTTCAACCAGGCTCTTTTATGGTCTGAGAGCTGTTCTACCTACTTTAAACCATTTTAGTATGGAAAGTGTGCTATATATGTGTGTTAGTTGGTTTTATTCTACGTCCCAGGAGTGGTGAGAAAGCATCTGAAGTACCCAGTCACGACTGCACCCTCCAGGTGTGTTGGTCACCACAGGCAAGAACCAGAAGACCATACACCTGTGGCAGCTACTGCAACTATTTTTTGTTAATTTGTCTCAATACTAGAGGATTTATTAACCAGCATGGTGATGTTAAAATTATTTTTAATTGATGAAGTGTGTGATATTCAAGATCTACAGATTGGTTCAATATATTGGAAGGGTGCCTCCACCTTTGCATGAACAGGATATAAGAGTTCGGCCAGCCCAGGAGTCTATACTCCTCGGAGTGGCACCCTGGGCTTAGAACTGTTAGATCCGGGACAGGCCATTAGCAGGGGATTCTGTCTCCTCGTCCAACTAGAACATAGGTTGAAACGTGACTCAAATAGCATTCCATTTGCCTCAAGTAAACTTCATTAAGGTACTTATTGCTATGTAGGAAAGGACAGAGAGCTACAACTTCATCAAATTTACAAACTAAATGATTATATGACTCTGTGTTCCTTGCTAATAAACGTTGATATATATAGCAGAATTCAGTGTGATACAAATTTTCCTGGAAGCATACCACTTGACAGCAAGGTGGAAGGGAAGACACCTGTAGCCCCCCATTACCTGTAATTTTTGAGGCTACTGAGCTCTATCAAAGAGACTCAGAATTGCAGGCAACCAAATTGACTCAGATCTGTTCACAGTAGGTACTCAGCCTTGACATTTCTCTGCCTCAAACCATCTCTTTCATGTCTTATGACAGAGTGTTCACAGGGGGTTCAACTGGGTACTTCTTACAGAACTTGAGTAGATTGATGTGTGTGTGTGTGTGTGAGTGTGTAAATTGCCTTATGCTCCCCACTCCACGTAGCCTCCCCAGACCTCCTTTTCTGAGCCAGTGAGGCCACTCCTTCCCTCTGTGGTCCACACTTCTGAGAAAACATCCATCACACTGCATTACCATCTTTTGTTTGCTAGTCAGCCTCTCGTGTGAGGCTTCAAACTTCTTGAGGCCAAAGATCTTCTTCATCTGCGAGGCATCAGCTCCAAGCACAGAGCTGGAAAGCATTTGAGTGATGTAATATTGACATAAAGATGGAATGTAAAGACTATATTATCCAGGGGTCACATTACATTCTTCTCACAGTGCTACAGCAGACACACTCCAAGGCCCCACATTTTATATATTTATTCGTTTGTGTTTATTTATATAATGATGAATTTTATAATTGATTTTAGCAACCAAATTTGAGCCCATTTAAAATCTTGTGATATTATACACTCTCAAGAAAGATTTTGGGTCTGATCTAAGGAAGTGTGAATAATAAAGGGGCAGTTGGTTAGGAAACAATATCTATAATACTTCCAGCCTTTTCATTTAGAAAAAATCTGGTATCTGAGTGCTCCCAGCCAGATGCAGGTCAGTCTGAAGCAAGAATGTGAACAGAGTGTCACCCCAAAATCCCGTTGGTGAGATGCCCAGGACTTGTGCTAGAATCACTCATTTTGCTGAATGCTAAAAATACAGCTTCAGTTTTAGGTGATTGCCTTGAAGTGATCTGATCTCAATTTGTTTAGGATGCCTGTGCCCATCATTGAAGCTAGGAACAATAGTAACTGCAATGGCCGACACTGGGGACAGGAGCAGAAATCCCTACCTGGCCGCACTGGCCAGACCACAGTCATCAGGTAGTGGTGGCCAAAGAGCCACCGGTTCAGTGGTTTGAGGATTTCCTGTCGGAGGGGTGAGGCCGGCTGTGTAAGGTTGTAGGCACAGGCGGCATTCAAGGTTGGTCAACGGCCCCTCGCCTCCAGGGAGATGTTCCCTGGCGCCTGGTCATCATCAGTGACTTAGGGAGATAAACCACTGATTCTCAGCCCCACGAGGCCCAATGCTCCTTTTTATAATAAATATTTTGTAATACTCCCTTTACTAACCTAAAATGAAATTAATAGCTTATTTAAGCTACTGATACATAATTTAAAAGAAAACAAAATGCCGTAACTTGGGAATAAAAAGGAATGTAAAATATAATAAAATAATACATATTTCAATATGTGAATGTTCATACATAATTACAGTAGAAAACATTAAAGCATCAAATGCTTGCAGCCATGTTCTATGTAGCAGTTACAAACAGACTGATGGATGTAAATTTTATTGATGATTAAATACCACTCATGGCCTTGTCACTGGTGATGGTAATTTTCCAATACCATGAACAACTCTTGGTAAAGTTTTTGATGAAACAAAGGACAGATATTATATGATTCCCCTTATACGAAGTACGCATAATAGGCAAATTCACAGAGTCAGAAAGTGGATTAGAGGTTGTAAAGACCCAACGGGAAGGGGCCTGGGGAGCTATTGCTTAATAGGCACAGAGCTTCTGTCTGTGGTGACGAAAAGTTTTGGAAATATATAGCAGTGATGGTTGCACAACATTTTGAAAGTACTTAATGCCATTGAGTTATACACTTAAAAATGGTTAACATGGTAAATTCTATGTTGTGTATTTTTACTACAATAATAAAATACCCAAAAAAGTCTTGCAAAAAAAGTGTTTTGTTTATACACAAAACAGAGTTAGATTCTAGTTCAGATAATAGTAAATAGCCTTTCACTTACATGAACGTCCTGCGGGACATTTGAAAGTCATGCAAGACAATTCTTTGTCGTGCAGGCCTGTTCCATCACTGGCCAATCCCACGCAGTACCAGTAGGGCACCCCTTCGCTGTGATGAAAATGCCCCCGCCGTGTTCCAATTGCCGTAGGAGGATAGCATCTCCCTCTCGAGAACCACTGAGATGCCGGAAGCAGAGCCACGCAGGTTGCCCGGGTTCGGACCGGCCAGTGCCTGGAGTCCTCGTTGGGACGAGAGTGCTTGGCCCAGAAACCGCAGAAATTCAGTTCTTTGAAGGATCAGCATGGAGCATGAGGAGCAAGGGGAAGAAGGATGTGGGAACTATGACATGAAAGCTGCCGCCGGTTCTGACCCCTGGCACCCCGGCTCCTGGTTTCTCACGCAGAAATGCTCACGGCAGTCCCCTCCCAGACGGTGGAGCTAGAGAGCCTCGGACTCGGCTGGGTGGTGTGGGCTGGCGCGGGATGGGGCAGGGCTGACTCGGCCATCCACAGATGATGCGGCAGTGCTGCTGACTATGACGGTGGCAATAACAGCTGCTATTTATTGAATAATTAGCAAGTTCTTTACTATATTTTCATGTAATTTTAACAACCTATTTATTACAGGTGGGAAAACAAGTTCAGGCAGCTGGGAGGTGCTCGGAAAATCAAAAGTCATGGAGAGAAGGCGGGAGCCCAGTCACAGAGATTCCTAGCCGACAGATTCGAATCTGCTCGTTCTGAAGTCCCACTCGGCTGACCTCCACGTGCGGATGCGGCCGAGTTCCTCCCCCCAACCCCGCGGTTTGCTGGGGCGTCAGCTGGGGAGCCAGTGCCGCCGGCCGTGCGGGGGTCCAGCCACTTCCCCGCCGGCCGAAGGACACTGCCAGCGCCCTCTTCTCCCGCTTTCCTCCGGTCGCAGGGATCTGACTGATGGAGGGGCGCTCAGCCCGCCACCGTGATGCAGCGCCACTTGGAAAGCACTGACTTCTCCCAAGAAGCTTGGAGCTCCTGGGGCTAGAATGAGTGTGGTTGGCTGACAGCTGCTTCTGGAGCGGCGTCCCTCTCGGACTTCACGCCCGATGGTCGCCTGCAGAGGCTTCCGGGTCCAGCGTGGGACCCCAGGCACAGAAGCAAGACTGAAGTCCCTGTCGCTACTCCTTCCCCTCGTTACAGGGGGCTGGAAAAGCCCACCTCATGCCACTTCCTCCCCCAGAGGACCCTTTAACGTAAACCTTTAATTTTAACCCTTTCCCTGCCGTATCCTGCCCCCGCACACCCAGCGCTTACCGGGACTCACCTGTTTGCGAGCGCTGACGGCCGCAGTCATTTGCTTCTGTGCACAAGATCTTTGTGCGCAGGGCCAAGCCTTCTGCGTCCTCGAACCCAAGCCCGTGCTCCATTGTAATTAAGACAATAATTCGATACGTGGCACTAATAATTAGGGCAACTGCCTTTTTTTTTTTTTTTTTTTGCACTTTCACAGCACCTCATTTGATCCTCTTGACAATCCTGTCAGGCAGGTGTTACTGTCATTCCTGTTCTACAGATGAGGAAACATGAGGCCCGGGTCACACCCCTGGAATCCGGCAGAACTGGGTCAGGAGTTCAGGTCCTTTCATTGCAAGCCCCAGTGCCTTCAGCAAGGGATTTGTGTGCCTGCCGGTGAGTCCTCTGAGGGAGTCTCTTGAAAAATCATTCTGCCTCAGATTTTGATGTCTCAAGTACTTTAGCAGTTTCTTCAAACAGGAGCAAGACTTTGTACTTTTTCCTCAAAGTATTTAAATTATTTCACACTCATGAACCAGTTTAAGACTACAGAACTTCAGTAAGACTCACACAGCGGGCATTGTGTTCTTGTTTCTCTGAGGGAGCAACAGAGAGAGTCATCCGCGTCTATGGGCCCATCTGGGTTCCTGGACCAGGAGGGAAATGGAGAGTCCAGCCAGGGAAGGCCCAGACCCCTTCCTGCCTCCAGGGTAGCATTTGCAGCCAATGGGTAATTATGAAAGGTGTGCGATAAAGTTCAGAGGCACACATGTGGATCCAAACAGGCATAGCAAGACAAGGAGCCAGAAGGCCAGGCCACGCACAGTGGAGATCACGAGAATCGAAGGAAATCAAAATATGTGTTTATATCCATAGGACTGCCTGGAGGCAGAGGCTAGGAGCTGGGGAGTTAGGCGCCAGGAGGCTGAGGTTCTTGGGTCTCAAGGTCCCAGCCAGCTCGGCTCCCCACACTGCTCCCCACGGTCTTGGTGTGTCAGGTCAGAGGGCCAGAACCCCCAGCTTCATCACAGGGAGCAGTGCACAGAGCTCAGGAGAAAGGCTAGAGCAAATCATGAATCCAAAGGGACAGGCAAACAGGAGAACCCAGACAGGAGGGCACACCAAAAGCAGCCAGCGGATTCATTCCTCGCGGGGTGGGGCTGTGACAGGCAGCAGCGTGGATCGGTAGCCACAGAAGGGAACAGTCAGCTCACACCACGAATAGGTGTTCACACCAAAAGAGTTCTAATTTTCTGACAATCAATCCGATTGCTTTCTCCTCTGGACCCTCTCAAGTTGCAGGAAGTCATGATTTTGAAGGAGGCAGTTCTCAGAATGTGATGCTCTGATTGGCCCCCAAACCTCCATCCTGAGCTCCAGCCCCCGCCCTCCTGAAGCCGTTGGATTACCTGCTGCTGCTATGAACAAGGAGGGTCTTCAGACAGCTTCTAGAATTTCAAGCTGGAAACACTCCCAGGGAGAAGACATGGTCAACCCTACATCTCTAGTGAGGCCCAACCACCCTCCTGGAACTCAGAGGCAGCCTGAGGTATGTGTGAAGGAGATCTCAGAACAGGATCAAGCATTTTATTACTTTTATCTAATAACTCTTATTCTTTATTAAATAAATGACATAGAGACATAAATTAATAGAACATCGAGGAAAGGAAAAAGTTTACCCACGCTATCAACACTCCAGGTTGAACCGGTTTTCATTTGTTCCAGTTCCGGTTCTATTCATTAGTGTACGTCATTTTTATGTAGCTGAAATCATAGTAGTGTGTAACGTATTCTTTTTATCACTTAAAATGAAACCATACGCTCTTTTTTATGTTGTTACGGACTCTTCATAATTGTTTTTGGCTCAATACAGCTCCTGAGAGGTTGTGTCCCCTCACGTGCCTGACCTCCCTCCAGGGCTCTTCCACACTGCTTTCAGCCCTTCACCACTGTGCCAAAGACTACGAGGAACACGCGAGCGCATTACTCAGCGTCCCGAAGCCTCAGGGAAGATGGAGGGCGAGGTGCTGGCAATTTTTCCGGCAACTCTTTGCGTGAGATGACATGCAACAGGGAGCAGGGCTATTCTGGCCTTGTGGGGAGAGAGATGGGAAGACAAGAAAAATGGAAGACGTGACATTTGTTCCACAGCTGGCTGGCGGCACTGGTTCTGAGCCTTTGTAGAGAGGAGGTAAACAGGCAGCAGCAGAAGGTGTGTTTTTGATGAAAGGTCTATGAGACCTGGGGCAAAGCACTGTCACTTTCTGGTCCGGGTATGGAAAAGACAGTGGCCCTAGGTCAGGGAAGCAGGGCCCATCAGCAGACCTTGCCGTGCCCCCGAAATGGCGCAGAGGGAACCTGTTCATGTGGGTGGAGCAGCTGGGGTAGAAGCAGAGTGCCCCCCTCCGAGAGCTTACAGGCTGAGGGATCCACGAGCAGGCAAGAGCAGAAAAGAAGTAGATCTGGTCCTTAGCATGCGTGAGACACTTGCAAGGGACTCTAAGAACTGACTGGGGGCTCTAAGGCAGGGGCTTGAAGTCCTCCAGTTGGACATGTGGGCCCGGAGTCAAGGACTCTGGATGCCATCGCTATCCGATTCTCGTCTGTACCCGTAGGCCGGATAGGCTGGGAAGAGTCGGGGGTTGGATCTTTTCTTTTGATTATTTTCCTAGGATAGCTTCCCAGAAGCAGGATTACTGGGTTAAAGGGCACCAAAGCTTTCTGCCCCTGTGGGGATTCCCAGCGTCAGTTCTCAGGCCTGGCTACCATGTTCTTTTTTTCCCTGCCCCAATCCCTTCTCTACTCTCCTTTTCTCTCAACACTGCCACCCCTCTCTACACCCATGGGGGTGCTCCCCATCCAAGACCAACCCTACCCCTCCCTCCTCTCTCACTGTCTCTGAAGACAGACTCATGGGTCCATTGCATTTTGAAGCATTGCTCCAAGGATATAATAAGGGAATGACTGGGACATTTAAAACAAGGGAAAAGGTGCAAAAACTTTAGAAGTCTTGTTAGGACTATTTCAGTTATAATCCCTGATTCTTTCTTGAGACAGTTACTAGATATCCATTTAAGACATCAGATCCTCTTCACCTTGGGGCCATGGTGAAGATTTGGGGGTCTAGGTCAGCCAGGGGCCTGGTCAGGAAAACGAAACCACACCAGTTATGTTTAACAGAGAGAATGTAATGTAAGGAACTGATTAATCAGGTACTGAGTGACTGAGAGTAAAAAGGGAGACACTAGGTAGCCCAGAAACAATAACTGCAGGAAACAGCGCCCAACCTGGACTAGGGGAACTAGAAGCTTGGAGAAGGTTTCCACGGAGTTGAGACTCAGACTCTGAGGAGGGGTGTTATAGGTTGAATTATATCCCCCCAAAAAAGACATGTTGAAGTCCTAACCCCTAGTATCTCTCCATGTGACCTTATCTGAAAATATGGTCCCTAGAGAGGTAATCAAGTTAAAACTAGTTTATCAGGATGGGTCCTAATCTAACATAGCAGTGTCCTTATAGAAAGGGGAGATGTGGACACAGAGACAGAGGCGCAGAGGAAAGATGAGAAGACGCAAAAGGAGAAGACCGCCGTGTGACTGGAGTGATGCATCCACGAGCCAACGAAGCCCCAGGATTGCCAGGAACACCCAAAGCGACAAGAGGCAAGGAAGAATTCTCCCCTAGAGCTGTCAGAGGAAACACAGCCCTACGGACACCTTGATCTCAGACTTCTGGCCTCCAGAACTGTCACAGAATACATTTCTGTTGTTTTAAGCCATGTAGCTTGTAGTGCTGTGTTTTGGTAGCCAAGAGAGTGCTCAGCCGGTGCTCTCTCTGATGGGACACCATGAGCTGGTTCTGAAAGTATGGAAGCAACTGGAAGCTGGAACCAACCACTACTAGAATCACCTGCCACTACTAGGATGGAACACTCTGGTTGGCATGACACTGACAGAGACAATGAGCAAAACAGAAGTGCCCTCTCTCTCTTCCAGCCTTCCCGTCACCTCTTATTTGCTCCTTGGCCAATGCCCATGTAATGGGGGGCCAGCTGACAGGGGAGAAACATTGTGTGCCAAGTCCTGGCTTCACAGAACTGACTCTGGCAGGTGGAGGGGGAGCTGAGAGACAAGAGCCTAGTACCCAGCATCGGGCATGGAAGCTTGGGTGGGGAAAAAAAACCTCATCTTTATTTTCATTATCCTCTCTCTGAGATCTAGCATTCCCTTCCCTTATGAATATGGGCCAAAAATAAATGGAGAAAACCACAGTAGTATTAGCAGAACCTATAACTCTGTCACTAATGTTTTCATTGCACGTTAGAGTTGCTGCAGATATTTCAAATTATCATTTACGCTTATCACCACTACTTAAAAATTATGGTAGGTGTTAGACTTGCTGCTAGATCTGGTAATTCAATATGCTAATAAAGGGGCAAACGGATTACCGGCATGATTTTGTTTTTTAATGTTTTCATAACTTTATTTAGTGTATGACTTCCTTTTGTACTTGAGTTATTATTGTATTTTATGCATTAAACATCTTATTTTGGAAAGATGACCAAAGACTTCACCAGACTGACAAAGGAGTCCATGGCACCAAAAAAAAGCTGAAGTATCATTAGGAGGAAGGAAGGATAACCAGGCAGAGCAGAGGATTTTGGGCAGTGAAACTGTTCTGTATGATACTGTAATGGAGGACACGTGACATCATATATTTGTCCAAACCTGCAGAATGGACAACACCGAGCATGACCCTAACGTAAACCATGGAGTCTGGGTGTTAATGATGTGTCAATATAAGTTCATCAATTGTAACAAATGGACCGCTCTGCTGGAGGATGTTGATAATGGGGGAGACTATGCATGTGTGTAGGCAAGAGGTCTATGGGAAATCTCTGTACCTTCCTCTCAACTTTGCTGCAAACCTAAAACTGCTCTAAAAATTCAAGTGTATTAAAAAAGGAGGTGACAAACCTCTGACATAGATCCTTTCCTCTTTATTCCAGAAATTGGGTCTCATCCACTGGTGACACAGACACTGGTTCAGTGGGTGGGGGCTGGAGTTCTTATTCCAAACACAGACATGAAGGGGGTGCATTGGGAGTGGTGGTCTGACTCCAGCCTTCTTTGGTGTGACCTGGTGCACAAGGTTGCTTCTTTCTTGGGCATCCACTGGTAGAGTAGAAGGTTTACCTTTCCCTTTCTCCCAGGACTCAAATGCTGGTCACCGCTCCCAAGCGGGCCAGCTCCACGGACGTCCACCCAGGGCTCCTCACTCCAGCGGGCCGTGCACTGGGTTTGAAGCTCTGCTGTTGATGTCTTAAATTCTGAACAATTTTAAGCAAGGGGTGCCTCATTTTCATTTTGCACCGGGCCCTACAAATCGTGTAGCCAGTGTTCCTCGCAGGAAACGTGTGGGCTGGGCTCTGAGGTCCAAACATTTAGGGTATAAGAGACTGTACTTTCATTCCGCACATGAATTAATAATTCAGTTCTGCTACTTAATAAAGGCCAAGCCTCACCCCACTGACTTCTCCCAGTAATTCTCATAACGATTTGTTTTTCTACCTGAGGAAAGGAAAAATAGGGAAAGGAAGTGGGGTTTTTGTATTATTCAGATACTCTTGGTCTCGACATCTTTGAGAACTTCTAATTGAGAAATGGATAAAGCGTTTGTAAAATGACGTTTGACGTCACTTCTGGATGTACGGAAGATCAGAAATTTGAGACTTCTATACAACCTCCGGGTGGTGTGGGATTTGCTTGGCTTTTGTTATTTTGTTTTTTAACATGTCTGATTGGAGGTGCTATCGAAGTCCCAGAAACAAAATTTCACAGGTACTGATGGTTCAGTCCCGAGAGCCGCGGTTCGAAGTCCTCAAGCTTACAGTGTCCTCAGGAAGACGCGCCCCTGGGCCTGAGGCAGCCTGAGAAGCTGGCTCCTTTCTTCCTGCATCTGGATGGGGCAAAAAAGCCAGTGGTGGGACATCCACAGCCTGGACTGCAGCACTTCACCCCGCCAATAGAATTTTAAAAGCTTTCAAAAAAGCCAGGGGGTGGCCGAGCGGTTAAGTTCACATGCTCCGCTTCGGTGGCCCAGGGTTTCACCGGTTCAGATCCTGGGGCAGACATGGCACCGCTCATCAGGCCATATTGAGGCGGCGTCCCACATGCCACAACTAGAAGGACCCACAACTAAAAAAAATATACAACTATGTACTGGGGAGAATTGGGGAGAAAAGGAAAAAAAAATGGCAATAGTTGTTAGCTCAGGTGCCAATCTTTAAAAAAAATGTTTTAAATAAAAAATAAATTTAAAAAACCAGCTGTGGAATTGTTTCATTGGCTCTTTCAATGGGTACCTGTGTCACCGGCTGAGGGACAGCACATCTCCTCAGGCACATTTCAGAGTAGCAGCGCCTTCCTCCTTCCACATCAGGGATCGTCTCCCTGTGAGTGAGCTGTCAGAGATGGAGCCTGGGGAAGCCATGGAGGAAATCCACAGGGCAGGCAGGGTTCCTCAGCTGGATTCTGCTGCTGTGAGGTTTTTCTCACACCTGAGCTCACTTGCTCCTCATTTAATCACTCAAACACATATTTAGGAGCGCATGCAGAGGGCATCAGAACACAGCTCTGCAGCTAACTCTGTAGCTAGACCAGCCGTGTGGTCCTGGGCAATGATTACCCACACTGCTCTGGGGTTCCCTGTTCACACGATGTGGATAATGAAGGCACTTCATCAGCTCCACCAGGGCTGCTGGGAGGATTAAGTGAACTAACTGACATAAAGCACTAGAACAGGGCCTGGCACACAGCAGGCATTCTGGAAACAGTAGCTTGAAAACACGCCTGAGGGTTACGCACACCTCTCTAGGCGCCTGGGAAATGTACACCATAGTCTGTCTTCTAGGACTGGGTATTTACATCATGCTTCTCGGATCCTCGGGGTTCCAGTGAAGGGCATCCATGGCCCATGGGAGATGAGGAAGGGAGGATGGGAAGCAGGCAGCACCTCACTTCTACTCCACTTAAGACAAGAATATTTTGGGCCAGCCCCAGTGGCCTAGTGGTTAAGTTCAGCACACTCTACTTCAACATCCCAGGTTCAGTTCCCAGGCTCGGACCTATACCACTCTGTTAGCGGCCATGCTGTGTTGGCAGCCCATAAACAGAGGAAGACTGGGATAGACGTTAGGTCAGGGCAAATCTTCCTCAGCAAAAGAATTTTTTTACAAAAAGAGTCTTTATCTAATGTATATATTGAGTTTTCAGAAAAGCTTTCACTTGAAGAAAACCTCCCAAGCAAGGCCATAAAGGGTTTGAAACCACTGCTCTTGGAACCTAGTGTCTAAATGGAGACCCAGGAAATGCACCCAGGACACAAGCAAGCAGTCCCACACGAGTGAACATAGTTAGGCTTCGTATCAGTCAGGGTCATGGAGGGAAAGAAGTGGCACACACTCAAATGGGTTATTAGAGGAGTGTCATGAAGGGACTATCAGTGTAGGTAGGGTTTAGGGAAGCGAGGGAGAGATGACATGGTGCCCGGAGCCAGCACCCCTCATAGGGCTGAAGAGGGACAGGCAAGGAGTGTCTGTATTCCAGAGAGGATGGATGTGGAGAGGGTGCCTGACAGCAGCTGAAGACTTTGTAGAGGGAGGCAGCCAAGCTGGGGGAAGCAGTTAGGGACGGAGCCAGGAGAACGGATACTCTGACTACACTCTCTTCCCACCCTTCAACCCTCTTCAGGTGCCTCCCAATGTCCAAACCCAACCAGAAGCCAAAGGGGCAAGGGAGGCTATTGATATATTAACATAGCTCCTGTGGTGTGCTGGTAAATAAATATTTAACAAGCTCTCTGCGTGCGTGCACACTTATTTATAGTGTTTGCCAATTTCCATGGTGCAAATATTCCTACCATGGTCACCAAACATGGAGCTAAGAAGAGATGCACATAATCAGCTCTCACGGGCTCCAGCACACCACTCAAATGGACCATATGTGTCAGCCTCCCAGGTCACAGAGCAGGGTGGAGAAGGACAGAGAACAGATCTGGAAGGACAAACAAAAGATGTCCGGTGCTTGTGTTGCTGCCCATGCTGCAGCTGCCAGTATCAGGCCAAGGGTTCTATCATCTGGACCAAGGATGTCAGTGCCTCCATCTTCAGCATCAGCATAACTTCCATTTGCAATGCTAATAAAGAATGGTATTTTCAATAAACATTCAGCAGGTCAGTAGTGTAGGTGAGAGAGAGAATGAGACAGGGAGAGAGGGAGATGTAAATTGCACTCCAGGCTGGGAAACGTCTGCATTCCTCACAGATAGCCACGCTGCCAATAAAGACACAAGGTGGGTAGCAGTGGGAAGCTGTGCTTCTCCAACTTCAATTAACTTCATCTGATAGCTCAACAGTATCCTATAACTAGCTAGGGATGGGTCTTGTGGAGGAAGAAGGGGTGACACACTAGAAATAGGAGTCCCAGGGGTGGGGACAGGACAGAATACACCATCTGGCATGAGCTCCAGGTTTTAGAGATCATAGCACCATCTTATGTGGCTGCAGAGCCGTTCAACTGTTCTGAACCTGTGTGGCCCATCTTGACTGAGCCATTGCTCAAGGGACCAAAATTCTGTGATGCTTAGGAGTAGTTCTCTGGGTCCTAGCACTGTTTCTCTGCATGTGGAAAGCATAGTTCCAATTCTCTGGGCAACTGTGTGAAATAGGAGCTCAGCAACTGCCACCACCTACCCACCAGACCTACCACAAATGGTCTGTCCTGACATCACCATTATCCACCACGACAATGTCTTAAGTTCTGCTTCCAAGACAGAAGCATCATGAACTTACCAGGTAAAATTGCAGGTATAGAGGCTGGCCCAGTCAGAAAGCCAGGTCCAAAAGAGGACTCTGTCACAAAAGAAATGACACAAAAGTGAAATCTTCCCTTCCACTCCCAAAATCCACTTCTGCATCATGCGTCTCCATTCTCCTCTCGGAATTATGTACTGATGAACAGGTAACGTAAATTTATATTGACAATCCCTCCTTAAGATTTGAGAGGAGAATTCTAACAGCATCCACTCCTATTGCTTACGGGAAACCAAAGGCACTGGGCAGACCTCTACCAGAGGGCTGGTAAAGAGAAAAGAACCAGCACAGGGCCTGTGAAAATATCCTGGGGCACAGAAGACAGAGCACAGCTCTCAACGCAGAGGAAGAGCACAGCCTTGAGCACTGCTTAATACACAAGACAGAAGAAAATGCCAGAAAACAGACTGTAAACAAGACTTTAACAAAAATGAGGGGGAATTGAGATCTGTGGATCTGGCTAAGAGGCAGAGAAACAGAAAAGGAAATTGATGAGATGGGGAAAACAAAAAGCTAAAAATTCAATTAAAAAATTAAATCTGCATTAAAATCAGGAAAGAGAAAGCGAAAAAATGCAGAAAACATAATCCAAATATAAAGAATAAGTTTGCCTAAGAGGGTAGATCTTAAACCTTCTCATCACAAGATAAACAAAATTTGTAACCATGTGCCATGATGGATGTTAACCAGACTTATTATGGTGATCATTTCACAATATATACAAATATCAAATTCTTACATTGTACACCTGAAACTAATATAATGTTATATGTCAATTATACCACACTCTAGAAAAAGAATAATTTTGCCAAGCTCTATGATAATAGAGAAGAAAAAGATGACAAAATGAAACTAGCAGATATAAAGACTACACAAGAGAGACCCAATATATGGGCTATTGTCTTGTCTCTGAAAGAGAATCAGAAACCGAGGAAACAAAAGCAGAATGCTAGATATTATGTAATAAAAGAGTTCTTTTTTCCTTTGGAAAAACAATTGCATGGTATAGTGACTAACAGCTCAGACCCTAGAGTGAAGTAGACCTACGTTCCTCTCTCAGCTCTGCTCTTGACCTCCTATGAGCGCTGGAACTCCATCTCATCATCTCTGAATGGGGAAGGACAATAGCTATCACCTCATAGGGTTGTCACCAGTGATACGTACAGAGCACTTAGCACCGTATCTGGCAAAAGTTTCCACATTTCAAAGGGGTTCACTGAGTACCAAGAAAAGTTAACGACAAGAGACCAACCCATAGATACAAATGACAGAGTTTGTAAATATCAAGACTGCAGAAAAAAAATCATATAAGCATTGAGGGGAGAGGGATAGTTAATGTAAAAAGGAAGAAAACCCATGTGACTTCAAACTTCTCCCATAAATCCATGTTAAATGCGAAAAGAACGTGTCAACCGTTACAGTTTTGAGGGAATAGGGTAGTTAATCAAGACCATGGACTCAGTCAAGTCCTGTATAAAAACAACAAAGAAATAGTCTCAGCTCTTCACGCACTCGGAAAGTCTGTCTTCTCTATACGTCCTTCTTCAGACAAGGACTGAAAGGCTTTTTACAGAAACCAAGACACAGCAAATAAAGAACTCAACAAAGGCTAATTTGTGTTGTGAAAGGGTAGTGGTGAGCACTAAAACCTGTTATATGTTAAACGAAGCCTAAATAATTATTGGAAATATGATTACAAGATAGAATGCAAATGTCAAAAAAATAATTAATTATAACTTTGATGAGACTCCAGATTATACCAACAAAGGTAGATAGGCGAGAAAGTAGATGGAAGTAAAAGCATGCTAAGTTTTTACCTTACTCAGGGGGAATTAATAGATACTGTTTCATTCTTGTCATTGGTGATAATAAAACGATGAGTCAAGTGTATTTTTAGAGATACAAGTAGGCACTAGCACTATTTTAAAATATTGCGTGTGTTAGGGTAGACTAACTGCTAAAACAAAGAGTCCCACAATCTCAGTGAGGCTCAGAGTAAAATCTACTTCTTGCTCATGGCACAGTCCAGTGCAGGCGGTGCGGAGGGAGCAGGGGGTTCTACTCACAGGCCCCACTTAGCTGCAAGGACAGCGAGAAGCGTGGCTCAGCTGTCCGCCCAAGAAAAGAGAACGTGGGTTCGAATGAGCGCCAGCAGTCTGGTCACCAAATATTTATACTTCCCTCTTCCTTCAGAGAGAAGGCCTACCTCTCCCATTATCAGTACTGTACTAGTCAGGCTTCAGTCAAGACAACAGAAACTAGTATTTCAAATGAGGAATGCAATTCAGGGAACCGGGTGCTTACACAATCATTGGAACCATAGGTCAGGGAAAACCATGGCTAGCTGTTGAGAAACAATGTGCAGAAATTACAGGAAGCTACCATTCATGACCTCGGCTGTCTGAGGCACCCGAGCAGGCAACACGCAATGTCTCACTGTACGGTGGCTGCAGCCCGCGAGTAGCACAGAAGTCAGGACACCGCCATCCGTCCGAGATTCCACCTGCTGCTGCCGGAGGAACATGTACCTTCTCCTCTTCCACCTTCCTAATCTCAAACGAGTAATTCTCAATGGCAGAACCTAACCTGGAACCTCGATGGCAAGGGATTCTGAGAAATAAGTGCTCAGAAGGGGGTGAAGATAAGGAGGAGCTGACCGCTGACCTTCTAAGTCACTGAGAGAAAAACCGTAGAAAACAGTGCAATCAGTTCTCATTAGCCACTGTAGTCATGTTCTGTAAAGTCACCGCGAGCACTGAATTAGCAAATGCTGAGCCATTGCTCCTGGGGAAACACAGGGTTAGAGTCCTGTGAGCTTCTGGTCACAACAATTTTGTCAACTGATCACTACATAACCTTATTTTATGTGTGTTTCTGTGTAAAGACATCTTATTTGATATATATTGTTGATTCGGTAACACTGAAGTCACGGCCAACAGCACTGTAACTCATGCCTGAACGAAGCTGATCTAACACGTGTATTTTACCTATAAGGCACATCACAGCTTCCTTGGACCAGGGAACACTAGACAGCTCTTCAGCACTATGCTTGGTGGTCATTTTAAACAGTGAAATCACCAAAAAAAGGCATAAAAATGCAAAAAGCATGGCACTAAATAGGCCACACAAAGGACCCTTGTTTACGACGAGAGCTGAAACGAGAAGGCAGAGCGTTGCCTTGTTCAACCTCAGCTGGGAACTTGTGTGTTGAGCGACTCAGATTTTTCACTGCTCTGCACACGTCTGTGTAGGACCACAGAAAGGCCTGCAAGTTGACTTTGAGGTTACAAATACATTTTATTCAGTAAGTGAATTCTCAAGTACCAAGTCCTCAAATAATGAGGATGCACATATATAACAAAAGATAGAAAGTAGAGAAAATAAAGCACTAAAATAGAAAACAACAAATAAAACACACATTTAAGATATCCAGTGTAATCAAAGGCAAATGAAAATTACCAAGGCAACACTGGTCATCCATCAAATTGTCAGACCAGATTAGAATATTGGTAAGCAATAATAGAATTATTGGTAAGCTATTAACTTTCTCAAAAGAAATTTCATAGAAATATCAAAAGCCTTAAAAATGTTCAGACTCTGGGGGCCGGCCCAGTGGCGCAGCAGTTAAGTTCGCACATTCTGCTTCAGTAGCCCGGGGTTCGCAGTTTCGGATCCCGGGTGTGGACCCTACACGCAGCACTTGGCAAGCCATGCTGTGGCATGCGTCCCACATATAAAAAAAATAGAGGAAGATGGGCACGGATGTTAGCTCAGGGCCAGTCTTCCTCAGCAAAAAAAGAGGAGGATTGGCAGCAGATGTTAGCTCAGGGCTAATCTTCCTCAAAAAAAAAAAAAAAAATGTTCAGACTCTGATCTAACTGCAAATCTGGAAGTTCCATCCTAAGTTAATGGGCCTAGACATACACCAAGATCTAATTACAAGAATATTTATCTCAGTAAAATGTATAACAGCAAAAAGAAAGTATAAATAACCTAAATGTCCTATAAGAGAAGACTGGCTAATAAATTATGGTCCCTCTGAACGATAAAACACTATGCAGCCTTCAGTCATAATGTTATAGAATGATATTAAATCATGGGAAGAGGCTTATCATAAAAGTCCACCAAAATTTAGAAAATAGTATATAGAATTTGATTTCCTTTTTTTATCTAAAAGAGAAAAAGGAGAAACTTACATAATTATTTAAATAATTGTGAAAAAAGACATGGAATTAATTTAAAGGTTATCTTCTTAAACGCTTAGCAAATTAGGATGAAATATAAGTATATTTAAGGAATTAAATGTTCCAATGCCAATATCATCTTTTGATATGAAACTGATTATGTTAAAGTAAGGGAAAAACAAAGATACCACTATTATTTAAGTTCTCATCAATGAAATAAGATAAAGAAAAAAAGAAGTACGACATCATTATTGAAGGAAGGAAATAAATATCCTTACTTATATGAGATTTATCTGTGTACCTAGAAAACAATTAAATCAATAAAAATCTTTTAGAAATAATTGGAGCATTAGGTGAGACTTCTGGTAAAAATAAATACAATAAGCACATGAAAAGATGTCCAACATCATTGATCACTAAGGAAGTGCAAATTAAAACCACAACGGTGTACTAATGCACATCCACTGGAATGGCTAAAATGTAAAAGTCTGACCACACTGAGTATTAGCAAACGATATGGAAGAAGTGGGACTCTCATTTACTGCTGGATCAAAGTGATATGATCATTTGGAAAATGGTTTGGAAAACAGTTGGGCAGTTTGCTAAAAAAAAGTTCAACACATCCCCCACATAGAACCCAGTCAATCCACTTGTAGGTATTTACCCAAGAGAAGAGAAATCACGTGGCCACACACAGACTTGTGCACAAATATTCATAGCAGCTTTATTTGTAAAAGCCCCAAACTGAAAACAACAAGCAAACGTCCATCAGTAGGTAAATGGATAAACAGATTGTGGAATATGACAGATATGACAGAATACTAGACAGCAATAAGAAGAAATGAACTATTGATACACAAAACAACGTGAATGAATCTCTAAATAATTATGCTAAGACAAGCAAAAACGGGATACATACTGTATGATTCCATAACAAATTTTAGAAAATGCAAACTAATCTATAGTGCCAGAAAGCAGATGAATGGTTCTCTTGGGCCAGGGGCTGGTGCCAGGAAGGGATGGATAACAAAGGGACATATGAGAGCTTTTGGGGTGATGATTGTGGTTATGTTTTTATAAATGTATACAGATGTCAAAATTCATGCAGGCATCATTCTAAATATGTACAGTTTATTATGTCAATTATACCTCAGTAAAACTAAAAAATAAGTAAATAAACAAATAAATACAATAACCTATAAACACTGTTTTTACTTACTAGGAATAGCCAGTTAGAAAATATAATGGGAAAATGTCTCATTCAACAATCCATCACTAAATATCAAATAGCCTATAACAAATTTAATAAGCAATGTGGTTGGCAGCATATGAAAAAAATTACAAGTCTTTGTGATGATTTTAATCTTTGGAAAAAAACAGATTTGACTAAATGAGAAGCACAATATGCCCTCATTGTGTTGTAGTGGATGCTGTGATGCGCCGTCCAGATTTCCCTCTTCAGGAACTCACCTCCTTAGTTGCTGATGGCTCTCAGCTGCCTTGTCCTCCAGGAATCTCCCTCAATTGAAGAAAGCCACCTCCTCTCCCGGGGTGGTCTCATCGAGTGACCGGTCAACGGTGGAGGAGGAAGCTTTACAAAAACCTGGTCCCCTTGCCTCAATTTGGGACAACTACCAAGTTCCATCCTAGCCCCAGAACTCCCCTGGGGTTAGCTGAGGGCTTTGTCCTGACTTCACTGGGGTTCAGCCACTTCGTCTGCTCGGTCCCGCTTCCTTCAGCGCACATAGGCACCGATCTCAAGAGGACCCCCTAAAAAACCTCCTGCACCCACACCTCCCTCTGCCTCTGCTTCCCAGGGAACTCGACGGCCAACAGAGTGTGATGGCATCAACTACACCCAAACTGAAGCGCACATTCAACACGATTTCTCATCAGAATAACAGTGGAGTAATTTTATTAAGCGAAAATAACTAAGAAGTTTTGGAGAGAAAAAAGAAACAACAAAGTTAGACTTGAAACACTAGAAATTAAATTTTGTTATAGAGCTATAATAATAGAAACAAAATATTAATGATAAATAATAGAAAAAAATCAAATGAAACAGAAAACACTGTATGCAATATAAGCAACCCCCAGGATGACATTATGCTTCCATAATGTTCTCTCTACTTCCTCAACTTTTTGAATCCTGTCTCTTCCCTGAGAAAATGGCTCCCCAAGAACCCTTTTCAGTGGAAGCTACTCATGCTCTCATATGGACACCAGAGGCAGCATTAGCATTTAACTCTCTAATAACGCTAGCAGGACACTATTTCCACCTCCTTCTAACAAATCCCCTTTTTTTTTCTTTTAAAGATTTTATTTTTCCTTCTTCTCCCCAAAGCCTCCCAGTACATAGTTGTGTAGTTTTAGTTGTGGGTCCTTCCAGCTGTGGCATGTGGGACACCGCCTCAGCATGGCCTGATGAGCGGTATCATGTCCATGCCCAGGATTCCAACCTGTGAAACCCTGGGCCGCCAAAGCAGAGCACGCGAACCCAACCACTAGGCCACGGGGCTGGCCCCACAAATCCCCTTTTTGAGGTTCCAGGCCATTTATTATTCATTCCTCTACCCTTCTCTTTAATAATCTACCAAAGTGAGCATCATGCTTCTACTTTCATCGGGCACTTGATAACGGCTGTCTTCCTCTCCACCTTAGCATCTGCTATGATCTTAATGAATCCAATATCCACATGGGCGGCACATCAAACACCCCAGCCTCTTCGTTCTTTAACCTCAATGGCAATAAACTCCAACTCCCTTCCCCTTGCAGTCTACGCCCACAGACACAGTGTCACCACGAGGAACAGTTCTGCCTCTAAAACCTTAAACTCTAACGTTTCCATCTATAACAACAATCTCCTTGCCTTCCTGCTTGTTTATTACTTCTCTTCTAAGCTTACTCTTTTAGTTCACAGAGATCCCAAGAGAATTGCTTGAACTCCGAAATCAATTAGAGTCCCTCAATTCCACCTGAAATTTCTTCCTTTCCTTTTGAACTTGAACCCAGCCTTTTCAGCTCCTGGTCTCTTGTCCTTCCACCACATCCACCCAGCAAATCCCCAGTGCTGGGCCAAGGTTTTAATCTGACATCTGAAGGTTGCTGAAGGGCCGTTTTCCTGCAGGCTGGCACCATGATTGATGGGCTTTCCATATTCAAGTGTGCTCTCATGGATGCTAGAAAACGCTTTACTTTCACTTATCCTGTTTCTGCTCTCTCCCTAGTTTCTCCTTGTAGCTGTCCCAAGTCATCCTCCTCGTGCTCTTTCTTGAGAACAACTCTTTCTTGAGGCACTTTCTTCCTTTAGCTTCCTAGACCTCACACTCCCCAGGTTTTCTGCCTACCTATTAACTTCTCATCACTTGCCTTCATGAGCTATCTTCCTCATCTGTCCTTTAAATTGTAGCGCTCCCTGCATTCACTCTTCATCCCCTGTTGTCAACCACAGACAAGACTTCAAAGATTCTTTGTTTTCTGATAATGCCATACCCATTCTTCCAGCCCAGACCTCCCTCCTGAGCTCCAGAATCCTATTTTCAACTTTGCGCTGGACGTTACTACCCGGACATTCTACAGTCATCACAGACTCAGCATGTTAAAAACGGAATGGTTATGATCTACCCATCCCAAGTCTATTTCTCCTTCTATATTTCTTCTTCAGGATATGGAGGAGGAAATTCTTTTTTTTTTTTTTCAAAGATTGGCACCTGAGCTAACAACTGTTGCCAATCTTCTTTTTGATTTTTTCTGCTTTTTCTCCCCAAAGGCCCCCAGTACATAGTTGCATATTTTTTAGTTGTGGGTCCTTCTGGTTGTGGCATATGGGACACTGCCTCAGCATGGCCTGATGAGTGGTGCCATGTCCGTGCTCAGGATCCGAACCAGTGAAACCCTGGGCCGTCAAAGCAGAGTGCATGAACTTAACCACTCAGCCACAGGGCCAGCCCCCAGGGAGAAAATTCCTGCTCCTTTTTTTCGTTTTCCTCCTACTTTTCCATCCTCTCTAATCAAAATGGAAAAGTTGCAAAACAGATTGGTCTTAATCCAAGACATAGACTGAGACACATTTACCGGTGGCATGAGATTACTGTAAATTACAACTCTGTATACTCTTGCATTCTCTTGCTTTTCCATCTCATTTGTGCATGCGGCTGGGTGGGCAAGTTGACTTGGCCGGTTTTCTCCTTCTTTCCCACATCTAGATGGAATGGCCCCAATATTTGGATTCAGAGGAAGAGTTAGGTCCTCATCTACGTGCTCCAACCCCAAAACTGGTTCCAACAGAAAGGATTTTGCTGCTGCTGCTTCCTTGACAACTTCAATAGAGAGGCAGGAAGTGGTGATTGCCGAGACTGATTTCTAACACTAGGTAGTGGGCAACTATAATCCCAATTGCCCTATCCAATAGCTTGAGGTTATCCTAGATTTCCCTCATCCTCCCCTCCATCATCCAATCAGTCATTAACTTCTATTATCTTATAATAGTCACTGGAGTCCATGGCGCTTTCTCACCTTCAACGTCCTATTTAGGCATTTATCAGTCTGTGTCTAGGCTGTTTTAACAGACTCCTCTAGGGAGTCTCCTAGGCTTCATTCTCAACTCCTTCCAACTCATCCTCTGCAACACTGCCAGAGAAGTCCGTCAGAAAGACATATTTCATCAAAGCATTTCTCTGCTAAGGCATTTCCCCCCTCGTCACGAAGCCCGAACTCCTTGGGCTGGCCCAGAAGGCCCACTATGGTCAAGTCACTTCCCTCCTCACTCCCTGTGTTCCAGCCACAACAACTTCCATAAGGATGTTCTACGCCCTCATGAGTTTGCATACACTGATCCATCCACCTAGAAGGCCCTTCCCACATTCACCTTATTCTCTTTCCAGTCCTACTTCCCCAGGCTGCATGATTAGTCCTGCCTGAAAAATCTTCATTGTCCTTTATACATACCCAAGGCACCTTAGTGTCCTGTATGGAAACTATCTCAATGTCAGAGTCCGCTACTAGACTGTCAATGCCTCCTGTTCAGGCAGATGTGAATGGCATATTCATCATTACATCCACACCTATCTCATTGTACACAGCCCAAAGCAGACACTGGACAACCATGAGTGATAGCAACTCTATAAGGATGGCTCAAAGCTGCAAATGAGATAACAATGTAAAATGCATAAGATGGTTCCTGATGTACAAAGGGCACTCGATAGTTTAGTTTCCTTTTTGTTTCTCATTTCTCCTTACCTCTTGCTCTCTCTCCTCCCCATTCCTTGCTTTTACTCCTCTTGGTTCTCATCTTTTCACCCTCTCCTCCTCATGCCTTTGGAAACTGCAACAGAAGGAAATAAATCCAACTTACTTGGACTCAATCATCACAAGCTTCTCAGTGCTCCAACTCCCAGCTCATGACTCAGTCACTGCTTACTCACCTCATTGTTGCTCCACCTTAATAAATAGTTAACCTTTTAGCTCATCTGACAAGGAAAGGTTGCTAGAAACAAACTGAATGTACTCACCTGGGTGTGTCCTAGAATCTTCCTAATGAGGAACTACTGAGAGTCTAAGCACTTCGCTTAACAAGCCTTTAGGGAAAGAAGCTGTGGAATTCCGACAGCCAAACTCAACTTCATCCTCAGTGAAGGATCCGACTGCCATGGTCATTGAAATCCAGATGCTACATAATGTTGTACCGATGAAACATATAGGGAATTTCCAACTATTCTGGTGACTCAGAAAAGAAAACGAGCTAGAAACAGAGAAATCACTAATTTACAAATTTCAGCCAGATCTAAGCCTATGCCAGGGTTCCTTGATGCTCATGAGAGAATGTGATTTTTATAGCATAGCCCTATAGATTCTATCTTTATACAGTCTTGCATAACTTAACAACAGGGACATGTTTTGAGACATGCATCATTAGGTGATCTTGTCATTGTGTGAACATCACAGAGTGTACTTACACAAACCTACTGGTATGGCCTACTGCACAGCTAGACTATATAGTACTAATCTTTTTTTTTCTTTTTTTTCCTGTCTAAAGATTGGCACCTGAGCTAACAGCTGTTGCCAATCTTCTTTTTTTTTTAATTTCTTTTCCCTGCTTTTCCTTCCCCAATCCCCTCAGTACATAGTTGTATATTTTTTTTATTTGTGGGTCCTTCTAGTTGTGGCATGTGGGACGCTGCCTCAACGTGGCCTGATGAGCGGTGCCATGTCTGCACCCATGATCAGAACTGGCAAAACCCTGGGCGGCCGAAGGCAGAGTGCACGAACTTAATCACTCGGCCACGGGGCTGGCCTCCTATATAGTACTAATCTTATGGGACCACTGCAGCCTGTCATTGATCAAAATGGCATTAGGTGACACATGACTGTACAGAGACAAGGATGACACTGAAGGCTTAACATGGAAGGCAGAAGAGGTGGTAAAAACAGTTACTGTTAGAAGTGAACTAGTATAGCGGGGCACAAAAGAAAGTAAGGAAACAGAAGGGGAAGGAAGAGACCTCCCCACTATCATACCCAGCTCTCTCCTATTTTCTAAACTAGTAATAAAAATAATAACAGTTATGCACTTCTATAAGGAGTAGAATCTAATTCCAACTTTATATATTAGAAAACTGAGGCTCAGAGAGATTAAATAACATGTCCAAAGTAACACAGGTAGACATCAGTCACATCAAGATTCCAAACCAAGTCTGTCCAACTCCACAGCCCATGTCATTTCTAAGTCTGTCTTTCATGCTCTCTCAAATAAAGCGTACTAAACATGTATGAAATTAATCCACCAGGATGAACGGGGTTTATCTAACTCAACTGGTCATCATCTGGCAGAGAAATATTTTAAAATATCCAAAACCATTAGGAGGATAATTCCAGTTTCTGGTCCAGCATTTAAGTTTCTTGGAGGTCCTCACTCTGAACAAACTGAAAATCAACAAGTCTCTTAGATCTGTCAGAGAATTGGAGTCACAGGACAAACCACTTTCCCCAAAACTGGGATATTCTGGTGGAGACAAATAGACAGGTGGATCCAAAGAATCACAACCTACCAGAGCAGAAATCTCAGCAGGAACCATTGCTGGCGTAGGAAAACCTGCCCTGGTACTGATGAATTGCTCAAGGCTCAGAGTGGAGGCTCTGAGAGTCAACAATTCAAAGGGGACCCAGTCATAGGGAGGATCCACGCTTTTGCAAGTTTTACCTCCTGGAGTTCTACCAGGTTCTCACAGTGAAGATCAGAGAAACATCTCCTTGTGCTTCCAACAAGAAGAGGAGAAAAGGAGCATTCTGTTCTTCCTAACAAGGCCTGACTTCAGGAGAAACTATTTAACCAGATCCTAAACTGCTGAGGTTTTATCAGAGCCTAAGTGACTGAGAGAAGGGAAATACCCAACTCCAGCCCCCTCTAGCCATCCTGTCTCACCTAAGGGGGAAGGGAGAACTGAGAAGCACTTGTGAAGTTCACAGGCTGGGGGCAGAGGCTCACTAAAAGACTAAGATCTAACGAGAAGACTGTAGAACAATTCCACATACACACATCTTACCACCACACTGCTAAAGGCCTATTTACTGCAGTTGCTTTTAACCAGTACATCATGTCCAGCTTTCAACCAAAAATTGCAAGCCATCTGGGGAGTGATGTCAGCAACAAGGCAGAGTGAGCTGTTCCCTTTATCTCTCCTGCTTCAAACTACAACTAAATGGACATTCATAGATTAGCAGAGGACAGCCACACAGCACATCAGGATTCCTGAAAGACCTGCACAGCTATACATCTGAAGGTGGATGGGCTACCCCTAGGGAGGTGGTGGAGATAGGTGAGCACTCTCTGGCCCCCTGGCAGCCCTGTGTATGTGTGCTACTGCTCTCCCAGCTGGAGCTCCCATAGTATCACTGTGGCCCCAAGGGTGGGAGCACACCTTGGTGCAACTGCAGGTACAGGTATGGCAGCCCTGAGCCCCCACATGATTGTTTTCCCAGCCAGTGAGAGAACCCACAGTGCTGCCACAGTCCCAAGGAGTGGCCCAGGCTCAGACCCACTAGTGAGGCCCCACCCACCAAATACAGCCTGTGTGACCTAAGAGGACATGGCAGCAGATCTGTATGCCCAGGTGAACTACTTCCCAGCTGCCAAGAACACCCATAGTACCGCTGCAGCCCTGAAGTGGGAGCACACCTCAGCAGGACTGTGGGAGCAGGTGGCAGCATCACTGAGACCCCTGTGATCGTTTTCCCATTTGTAGCGGAGCCCACAGGGCTGCTGCAGTCCCAAGGAGTGGCCCAGGCTTGGACAGGCACGGCTGCCAGGGATCATGGCAGGCTCATAATACACAGTGGCAGCAGGTGGACTCTGCGACCAGATACTATCACCAGGCAAAGGCACAAAGCCAGTCCATCAAATAGTACGAAGAGGTTTATTAATACCCCAGACAAGAAGGAAAAAGACAAACACCCAGAAATCAATCCTGAAGCAGAGAAATTTACAATCTAAATGACAGAGAATTCAAAATAGCCACCTTAAAAAAACCTCAATGACTTACAAGAGACCTCAGAAAGACAGTTCAACGAAGTCAGAAATAAAATTAATGAATAGAGGGAAATCTTCACAAAAGAGATTGAAACTATAAAGAAAAACCAATCAGAAATGTTAGAGATGAAAAACATAATGAATGAGATAAAGAAGAATCTGGAGTCCTTAAATAACAGAGCTAAAATTATGGAGGACAGAATTAGCAATTCAGAGGACAGAAATGTAGAAATGCTTCAGATGGAGGAAGAGAGAGAACTAAGACTAAAAAGAAATGAAGAAATTCTCCGAGAAATATCTGACTCAATTAGGAAATGCAACATAAGGATTATAGGCATTCAAGAGGGAGAGGGGAGGGAGAAAGGAGCAGAGACCTTGTTCAAAGAAATAATAACTGAGAACTTCCCAAACCTGGGGAAGGAGCTGGAATTACAAGTAAAAAAAGTTAATAGAACTCCTAATTACATCAATGTAAAAAGACCTACTCCAGGGCATATATTAGTAAAACTGGCAAAAGTCAATGACGAAACTATTAAGTGTAGCAAGGCAGAAGAAAATAACCTACAAAGGAACCCATATCACTCTTTCAGCAGATTTCTCAGCAGAAACTTTATGGGCTAAGAGAGAGTGGAATCATATATTCAAAACTCTTGAAAGACAAAAACCTTCGGCCAAGAATGATACACTAGCCAATGAAAATATCATTCAGATATGAAGGAGAAATAAAAACTTTCCCAGATAAACAAAAGCTGAGGGAGTTCATCTACAAGAAATGATCAAGAAGGCCCTCATACCTGAGAAAAAAAAGAAATGGTTTACAAAATCTTGAGCAAGGAGATAAATAGGCAGAAAAATCAGAAAATTGCAAATCTCTATCAGAACAGGTTAGCAAACACTTAACTATAACATTAAAGATAAAGGCAAGGAAACATTAAGAGTAAATATAATAACTTCATTTTAACCACAAACTCATAACACAAAACAGAATGAGTTGTGACAGCAATAACTTCAATGGGGAAGAAGAAAGAGGTAGAACCTGCTTAGACTAAGGAAATAAAAGGCTATCTCATCTATGAGATCTTTTATACAAACCTCATGGTAACCACTAAACAAAAAATCAGAACAGAGACACACATTACAAATAAAGAGAAAACTGAGAAAACCATCATAGAGAACCACCAAACTAAACTGGCAGTCTGAAATACATGGGACAAGAAACAAGGGAAATACAGAACAACCAGAAAACCAGTGATAAAATGGCAGCATCAAGCCCTCATATATCAATAATCACCATAAAGTAAATGGATTGAATTCACAAATCAAAAGACACAGAGTAGGGGCCAACCCAGTGGTGTAGTGCTTAAGTTCACCCACTCTGCTTCAGCAGCCCAGGGTTCACAGGTTTGGATCCCAGGTGTGGACCTACACACCACTCGTCAAGCCATGTTGTGGCAGTGTCCCACATAAAAAATAGAGGAAGATTGGCACAGATGTTAGCTCAGCAACAATCTTCCTCAAGCAAAAGAAGAAAAAGATTAGCTAGAGATGTTAGCTCAGGGCCAATCCTCCTCACCAAACAAAAAGAGAGAGAGAGAGAGACAGAGAGTGGCTGGATGGATTAAAATACAAGACCCAACAATATGCTGCCTCCAGAAAACACATCTCAGCTTTAAAGAAAACACAGGCTCAGAGTGAAGGAATTGAAGATGATACTCCAAGCTAAAGGCAAACAAAAGAAAGCAGGTGTTGCCATAGTTATAGCAGACAAAGTAGACTTCAAGGTAAAAAAGGCAGTGAGAGACAAAGAAGGGCAGTATATAGTGATAAAAGGGAGACTCCACCAAGAGGACATAACACTTATAAATATATATGCACCTAACACAGAAGCACAAAAGTACATGAAGCAATTATTAATTGACCTAAAAGGAGATATTAACAGCAGCACAATCACAGTAGGGGTCCTTAACACCCCACTTTCATGAATTCATAGACCATCCAGACAGAAAGTCAACAAGGAAATAGCAGAACTAAGTGAAAAACTAGACCAGATGGACTTAATGGATATATATAGAACACTCCATCCAAAAATAGCAGAATAAACATTCTTCTCAAGTGCTCATGGAACATTCTCAAAGATAGACCATATGTTGGGAAACAAGGCAAGCCTCAATAAATTTAAGAAGATTGAAATCACATCAAGCATCTTTTCCTACCATAATGCTATGAAACTAGAAATCAACCAGATTTCTAGAAGAAAGCTCGGAAAGTGACAAATATGTAGAGACTAAACAACATGCTACTGAACAATCAATGAATCATGGAGGAAATTAAAAAGAAATCAAAAAATATCTGGAGAGAAACTGAAATGAAAATACACCACACCAACTCTTATGGGATATAGCAAAAGTGGTCCTAAGAGGAAAAGGCATAGCAATACAGGCCCACCTTAACTAACAAGAAAAATCTCAAATAAGCATCTTAAACAATGCCTAACAGAACTGGAAGGAGAAGAAAAAACAAAGCCCAAAGTCAGCAGAAGGAGGGAAATAATAACAATTAGAGCATAAATAAATGAAATTGAAACGAAAACAAAAGAGTAGAAAGGATCAATGAAACTAAGAGCTGGTTCTTTGAGAAGATAAACAAAATTGACAAACCCTTAGCCGTTAGCTAACTCACTAAGAAAAAAAGAGAGAAGCCTCAAATAAACAAACTTAGAAATGAAAGAGGAGAAATTACAACAGATAACACAGAAATACAGAGGATTATAAGAGAATACTATGAAAAACTATATGCCAAAAAGTTGGACAATCTAGAAGAAATGGATAAATCCTCAAACTCATTCAACCTCCCAAAACTGAATCAAGAAGAAATGTAGAATCTGAATCACAAGTAAAGAGATTGAAACAGTAATCAAAAACCTCCCAAAAAATGAAAGGCCAGGACCAGATGGCTTCTCTGGAGAATTCTACCAAACATTCAAAGACAGTTTAATACCTATCCTTCTCAAACTATCCCAAAAAATTGAAGAAGATGGAGGACTTGCTCACACATTTAACAGGCCAACATCACCCTGATCCCAAAGCCCGACAAGGATGACACAAAGAAGGAAAATTATAGGCCTATAACATTGACTAACATAGACGCAAAAATCCTCAACAAAATATTGGTAAACTGAATACAGCAATACATCAAAAGGATCATACGCTTTGATCAAGTGAGATTTATACCAGGGACACAGGGAGGGGTCAACATCTGCAAATCAATCAATGTAATATACTACATTAACAAAATGAGGAATAAAAACAACATGATCATCTCAATAGACACAGAGAAAGCGTTTGACAAGATCCAACATCCATTTGTGATAAAAACTCTCAATAAAATTGGTATAGAAGGAAAGTACCTCAACATAATAAAACCCATATATGACAAACCCACAGCCAACATCATACTCAATGGGGAAAAACTGAAAGCCATCTCTCTGAGAACAGGAACAAGACAAGAGTACCCACTCTCACCACTCTTTTTCAACATAGTACTGGAGGTATTGGCCAGAGCAATTAGACAAGAAAAAGAAATAGAAGGAATCCAAACTGGCAAGGAAGAAGTGAAACTCTTGCTGTTTGCAGACAACCTGATTTTATATATATAAAACCCTAAAGAATCCACCAGAAAACTATTAGAAATAATCAACAACTACAGCAAAGTTGCAGGGTACAAAATTAACTTGCAAAAATCAGTTGCATTTCTATACACTAATAATGAACTAACAGAAAGAGAACTCAAGAATACAATCCCATTTACAATGCAATAAAATGAATAAATTTAACAAAGGAGATGAAAGACCTATACAATGAAAATTATAAGATATTATTGAAAGAAACTGATGATGACATAAAGAAATGGAAGGATATTCCATTCACATGGATTGGAAGAATAAACATACTTAAAATGTCCATACTACCTAAAGCAGTCTACAGATTCAGTGAAATCCCAATCAGAATCCCAATAACATTCTTCACAGAAATAGGACAAAGAATCCTAAAATTCATATGGCACAACAAAAGACTCCAAATAGCTAAAGCAGTCCTGAGAAAAAAGAACACAGCTGGAGGCATCACAATCCCTGACTTCAAAATATACTACAAATCTACAGTAATCAAAACAGCATGGTACTGGCACAAAAACAGACACACAGATCAATAGAACAGAATTTAAAGGCCAGAAATAAAACCACACGTCTACAGACAGCTAATCTTTGACAAAGGAGCTAAGAACATACCATGGAAAAAGGAAAGTCTCTTCAATAAATGGCGTTGGGAAAACTGGACAGCCACATGTAAAAGAATGAAAGTAGACCGTTATCTTACACTATACACAAAAATTAACTTAAAATGGATTAAAGACTGGAAGGTAAGATGTGAAACCATAAAACTCCTAGAAGAAAATATAGACAGTGCACTCATTGACAACAGCTTTAGAAGGATCTTTTCAAATACCATGTCTACTCTGGCAAGGGAGACAAAAGAAAAAATAAACAAATGGGACTTCATCAGACTAAAGAGCTTTGGCAAGGCGAAGGAAACCAGGAATGAAATGAAAAGACAACCCACCAACTGGAAGAAGATATTTGCAAATTATATATCTGACAAGGGGTTAATCTCCAAAATATATAAAGAACACATACAACTCAACAACAAAAAAACAAACAACCTAATCAAAAAATGGGCAGAGGATATGAACAGACATTTCTCCAAAGAAGATACACAGATGGCCAACAGACACATGAAAAGATGTTCAACATCACTAAATCTCAGGGAAATGCAAAGCAAAACTACAATGAGAAATCACCTTACAACTGTCATAATGTCTATAATTACCAAGACAAAAGACAACAAATGTTGGAGAGGATGTGGAGAAAGGGAACCCTCACACACTGCTGGTGGGAATGCAAACTGGTGCAGCCACTATGGAAAACAGTATGGAGATTTCTCAAAAAATTAAAAATAGAACTACCATATGACCCAGCTATCCCACTGCCGGGTATTTATCCAAAGAACTTGAAATAAACAATACAAAGAGACTTATGCACCCCTATGTTCACTGCAGCATTGTTCACAAAGGCCAAGATGGGAAGCAACCCAAGTGCCCACGGACTGATGACTAGATAAAGAAGATGTGGGGTGTGCTTGTGTGTGTGTGTGTGTGTGTGTGTGTGTCGGGGCTCCCACACAAACACCGACTGAGACACTCCGGCTGGCGTCTTTCCTAAGGATGGACCTAGCATTTGGTTTTGGAAGCCACAGTTCCACTGCCAGGCTAACCCACGGTGTGATGTGGAGCATTGTTCTGGAAATTCAGCTTCAGTCTATTTTTCTCCAGAATGCCCCGAAATTCAGTAAGCCATCTAAAATCCTTTAATACGTTTGTTTTCTTCTTAATGAATAACAAAATTCACTTTGGTTAGTTCACTAACAACCAGAATCAATATAAGCTATATACCAAATGTTATTTAGAAATTTGGAGGCAAATATTAGGGAAACAAAGACCAAAAGGGTTAAAAGTGGTTGCCTCAGAGAAGTCACAATCAAGAAAAGGAGGGGTGGAGTGGAGCTGCCGTTTTTTATGAAAAATTTGGTAGTGCTAAACTGCGTTTATTTCATTTATATATTGCTTTGATTTTTTTTAACTTTTTTTTCTAATAAAGTCAAAAACGTTTAAGAGAACCATTAAAACAGCATCATCATCAACAACAAATCCTCAGGCCACTAAACGCAGAGGAAGACATTTTATAACGCAACACAGAAAACATCAGAGAGCCCCGATTTCTACGTAACGAAGGAATTCTTTTAGCCTCCACTTGCTCTGGAATGATGCTTCCTTTCCACACAATCCTCCAGAGCCGTGTCTACCACTCCTTGTTCACCACTGAGCAGAAGGGAGAGAGGGCCCGCCTCAACTGTGGCTGCGGTGGAGACAGAAAGAGGAGAAACAGAACAGTCAGCGTTCTGAGAACTTTGCGACCACGTTAAGAGCTGTGACACCAGGAAGTGCCTGTGAAGGACGAGGAGATGCTGCCCCGCCAATACAGGGCGAGGAGCCCCAGGCAGGGTCTGGGCCACACTGGGCAGACATCGATTTCCCACAGCCTCACTGCTTAGTCTCCAGCGAGAAGGATGGAGAGCCAACAATAAAATTAGAATGTGGATTACTCTATTTACAGTTGAGGAAACTGAGGCTTCGAAAAGGTAAGCAACATGTCCAATCCATCAAATTGTTTAAGAAGAAAACAAACACCCCCACACACTGTCGTCAGCATAGTAATTCAGAACACCCTTTTGTTAAGGGACGTTCCTATTCAGATTCGACAAACGTGTACTGAGGACCTCCTAGGCACTAAACCCTTGGCTGAGTGTTTTTGCACGTCTTCAAGAGCATTCATCTCCTTCAACCACATAGCTCCACTCCTGGGCATCATCCAAAGAGTAATCTAGCAGACTAGAAAAGTCAACGTCATGGAGAGATTCCTCACAGCATTATCTAACTGGAAACAATTAAGAGCAACATAAATATCCACTGGGAGAGAAGTAATTGAGTAAATTAAGGCTTATCTTTTTAAAGCACTTTTTTTTTTTTTTTTTGCTTGAGGAAGATTAGCCCTGAGCTAACATCTGTAACAATCTTCCTCTATTTTATATGTGGCTTGCCGCCACAGCATGACTGACAAGTGGTGTATGTCCACACACAGGATCCGAACCCTGAAACCCAGGCCACTGAAACAAAGCATGCCAAACTTAACCACTAGGTCACAGGGCCGGCCCCTTAAGGCACTTTCTACGGCCAACAAGCTCTGTTTTCACAAAAGCTATGTAGAAAAATAGCAAGAATCTAATTCAATGCTAACTTTAAATATAAGATAATTGTATTATTCTGTGATAACTGTAGGAAAATTATATATATAATATATATATATATGTAATATATATATGCAAGGTCAAGATTGAAAGTGAACCAGAATGAAGGAAGTTACTTCAGGTAAGTGAACTTGTATATGATTTTTTTCTCTTCTTCCATTTCCCTTCCCCTTGCTGTCCTGAAGCACTCAGGCCTCAAGCCATTAGATGGGGCAGAGAAGGTAGGTGGGACAAGGTGGTTGGGGGGGTAAGGTGCTTGGAACAGAATTCAGAGCCCGAGCAGGCTGAGAAGGGCATGCATGTAGAGGGCTGCTCAGCACAGGGGGCCGGAGCCAGAGCAGCGTACAGAGGCATCTGAACTGGAAGATGCTTTGTGGGAGGTGTTGGAGCCTGGGAGGGAAGTAAAGGGAGGAGGGCATCCACATGGTGGGGGACACCCAGCATGAGGAATCTGACCCTGAGCAGGGTGAGGAGAGTGTCCACGCAGAGGAACAATGGGCAGCCCAGCACAGGAAGTCAGAGCCCTCTAATCCAATGGTGGATTGGAACTGAAGGTATCAGGGTGAACTCGGGATTTTCAATATAGGGAACTAGATAGATGATGATGATGATGATAGATAGATAGATAGATAGATAGATAGATAGACATAAGCAGATAGATACATAGATACACAGATACATAGACAGATACATAGTTACATAGATACATGCATAGATAAAGAAATAAGTGTAAGTGTGTAAACATATATACATACATATGTTCTTAGCTTTATTTTCTGAGAGGACATGGGAGCAGTGACACCCCCATAGCAATGAGCATACTTACTTTCCCAATTTTGAATTTTAAATACCATTGTCCACTAAAAGCAACCAGGGCTCCTTGGAGAAATGGCCAATTCTAGGCCTAAGGTACGGAAATTACAAGACGAGCCTGGAACATCTTTTTGTGTTAGAAAGCAAGAAAGTGTTCAAAGAATATTGGGACATGTCAAAAGAACACAGAAGATATCTTGAAGAAGCTCCCATTTTCTAAATCACAGGCAATTTAAGCATCAAAAGAAATGATAGTAACAGATTATAACCTACTAAATAAAATAGGAAAACTTGAGCTCATAGTGATACAAATAAATAAATGAATAATTTTAAAGTTTGATAAGGAACAGGATGTTTTCATATCTTTGAAATAGCTCTTCACAAAATACTTAATTTTTATAAAGGGAAAATACTTTCTTTACAGAGGAAAAGCCTGGCAGATACCACGTTAATCAAGTGATCAAAGTGAGTGTCACCTGGAAAAGGACAAATGGAAATCATGTACCATCTTTCCTGAAAAGAGCACAATCTGAATCTTATCATGAAAAAATATGAGACACACAAAAATGAAGGACATTCTACAAAATAAAGGGCCGATAATCGTCAAAGTGTGAGTGTCACGAAAGTCGAGAGAAGACTGAGGAGCCATTCTGGACTAAAGAAACGTACCAACTGACTATAAGATGTGATTCTGAACTGGACCCTTTGACTATAAGGGCCGTTACTGGGACAACTGGCAAAGCTTGAATGAGATCTAAGGGTTCGATGAGAGTAACGTACCAGTGACAATTTCCTGGTTTTGATCTTGCATGGTTGGCCATGTAGGGAAGTGTCCTCATTCGTAGGAAATGTCCACTAGAGTACTGTATTGGTTGCCAGGCCTGCCATAACAATGTACCACAGACAGGGGGCTTAAACAACAGAAATGTATTGTCTCACAACTCTGGAGGCTGGAAGTCCAAGATCAAGGTGTCAGCAGGGTTGGTTCCCTCTGAAGGGCATGAAAGAAGGATCTGTTCAGGCCTTTCTCCTTGGCTTGTAGGTGGCATCTTCTCCATGTGTCTTCACATCATCTTCCCTCCGTATCACGTCTGTGTCCAAATTTCCTCTCCCTATGAGGACATCAGTGATATTGGATCAGGGCCCACCCTAAAGAGCTCATTTTAACCTAACTGCCTCTTTAAAGACTCTGTCTCTGAATTCAGTCACATTCTGAAGTCCTGGGAGTTAGAACTTCAACAGACAAATTTCGAGGGCACACAATTTAGCCCATAGCAAGTATCAAGGGCAATAATGGGGCATTATGTCAGCAATTTACCCTCAAATCGTTCAAGAAAAACAAGTTCTTTGTGCAGTATTTCCAACTTTTCTGTAAACTTGCTTTTGTTTAAAACAAAGAAAAAAATGTACTTGAAGGCTGATTTTATATTCTTTCTATAATATTCTAAAACGAAATGAAGGCAAGAGAGTGATTTTTTTAAAAAAAGATTCAAACGGAAAAGTATTAATTTTATCTCTGACATAACAAACTTCCATTATTTTGAAAATGCGCTTCTGTGGAAAGCTTCAAGCCTTGGAGATACGGACACGGGCCACACGGGATAACAGATCCGCTTCAGCACCGAATCACATGCTCTGGGTGGACTGGCCTGCACCAGGTCCCTCCTGGGTTTCCCTATACGGTTCAGCTCAGGCATTGTGCAGGATAAACGTGTTTATTTCTGAAGTGGTATCTTACATCATTTTATGGCTCCTTCAACAGGCTACCAGCTGTGTGAGCCTCCCACAGAACCACAAAGCATATTAACTAGCAACAGAAGGAAGTAGGAAATGTAAAGGAGAGTTTAATTTCACTTTACTGGTTTTTGCCAAATTATAACCTCATGCCATATGGTGCATGTATGATGGTACTGGACCTGGAAAAAAGCAGGTGGAGTTAAAGGAAGAAGGTGGGAGAGGACAGAAATCGGAGATTGGCCACATAAATAAAGCAAGCGGGGGAAAATGACACTCGCTGGGGACACCAGGATGAGCTGTGGAACCACCAGTCCCTCTTCTGGCCCTCGTCCACAGCCCTGCTCCCTCAAATGCACAGCCCAAGACGGAGACCCCCTCAGCGCTCACTTACCCACTGCGATTACCGGGTTATGTTCTCCAACAGTGTTCCCTGGCCAAAAGGACGTTGCTCCTAGGCCCCTCGCTCAGGGTATAAAATCCACCAGGGGAATCCCATCAAGTAAATCATTGTGTTCTTAAACTTTTCCCTTTTAAGATGTAGATTTCCACAGAAACAGTAGCGCGTTAAGACTTTCTCTGTCAAGTCACCTTAGCATGAATCGGTTTGTGAAACAACTTCTGCAGGACAGCTGCCTGAAATCCACCAGGCCTGAGACAGAAACGCAGGGGAGCGAAGCACCACGTGGCCATGCTTTCCCATTCTCCCTCTCTCAGTGACTGCGCCTCCACTCGGCCTCACACACCACAGTCAGGGAGGCGGGATTAGCCACCATTGCACCAGGATCCTCCATGTTTTCCAGGTCTTCACTTAGTCTCTTTCTTCCATCTGGATTTCCCATCCTGCCCAGGATCCCCAATTCAGCTAAGATTTTATCTGTCCTTTAAGAGTCTCCTAGGGGGTACCGGCTGGTGGCCGAGTGGTTAAGTTCGCAGGCTCCGCTGCAGTGGCCCAGGGTTTCACTGGTTCGGATCCTGGGCACGGACACGGCACTGCTCACCAGGCCACGTTGAGGCGGCGTCCCACACGCCACAACTAGAAGGACCCACAACTAAGATATACAACTATATACTGGGTGGCTTGGGGAGAAAAAGCAGAAGAAAAAAAAGAGTCTACTAATATGTTGCTTATTCTTTGAAGTCTTCTGGCATTCTCCCACCTACTTCCCTATCTCTTTTTACACTGCTTTTAGCACCTGATTCTGGCATTTATTCGTGTACTTGTCAATTCCATTATCAGGTTGTGAACTACTTAAGTGCAGGTACCACGTCTTGCTCCTCTTCTGTGTCCAGCTCCTACTACACTGCCTGGAACATATAAGAGTTTCATAAATGTTTGCTGAATTAAATAGACTCAGACATAATGAGACCTTTGATTGTCCAGGACCTTATTTACACATTCTTTTCACACTACGGTGTAGGAAGGCATTAAACCAAAAATCCATGGGAGCAAGCCTCTTCATGCAGTAAAATAAGCTTCAAAAGTGTTAATTAAAAAGCATTTCCCATTAAAAGGAAAAAACAGATCCAAGGGCAGTAACTTCATCTTCACATACGCAGTTAGTTAAAATGCATATGCTTTTGTGCTATGGATTCAAAAGTCATGAACTTGAAAATCAGTTCCCCTTGGCTTTGTGAGCTCTGAATTGCATTTCCTTCCCCATTTGCTTAACATCAATGACACCCAGAACAATGCCAGGAAGGCCTCTGGAGGTGCTTGTGATGTTATCAGGGGCTGCACAGGAACCAACCTGGGAGCCTGAACTAGGGGCTGGCCAGAAAAGAAAATACATTTCAAAGGATTGAATTTATCACTCTCATTTGTTAGTTGAACCCAGCTCTGAAAGGTTTGATTCTGTATTAAACAGATTTTTCAAACCAGTACACTAGAATTACAAATCTAAAGAAGTACTCTCCCCTCTAGAGTCTGTATGCTTGCTCCATTGACACTACCATTGTTCGCAATGCATTTCGAATTTCTCCTTGGCGTTGTCTCTGACTGGAGTCATCAGAAAGGACATTCTCAAGTTGGGTCAGTCACCTTTTACCAGACTTTGCTCCAGATGACCTGGAGCTGATTTCAAAAATGAAATCTGCTCTAAAAATTGACCCCTGAGGATACGTAAGAGAACATCCCTCTGACGCTGACATCTACAGCAACAGCGACCTCTGGAACAAACATCGAGAACAACACACTGCTGCCATAAGAGAGGATACTCATTCAGATATACAAAATTCTGGCATGCTTATTTAAAGGTCCGGCTCCTTGCCTTCATCTGTAAAATAGGCATGATGACCCTATCTGTGAAAGGAGTACAGTGATCTACCGGGGGGAAAATGGTAATTATGCGAGGTAATAACTAACCTTATCATGGTAATCATTGCTTAGTATATAGGTGTATCAAATCATCACGTTGTGCACTTAAGCCTACACAATGTTACGTGCTAACTATATCTCAATAAAGCTGGAAAAAATGAAGAAGTGGAGATTATAGAAGAAAATGACCTACAGAGATTAAATAAGAAGGAGAACGTGAAAAAGAACAGGGCTCATTTCTTCATTCATTTATTCACTCAACTCATATTTAATAAGCACTGACTTTAAGCAAGCTCTGCCTCAGGGGCTGAGGATACAGATGTATGAGACTCCGGTCTCACTCTCTCAAAGTATTCCTGCGCTGGCTGGGGAGAGAGACAGAGATAATTTCTATGCTGTTTGAGTGTTTTCGATGAAGCACGCACAGAGGAGCCGGAGGAGCAAATGGGAGGGGAGCTGACCCTGGATGTGGTCTGTTGCATGTGGGGACAGGCCCAGGATAAACATGATGGGTTTTCTGGAGGAGGGCAAACCTGCTGTGTGAATATGAGCACTAGTTTGCTTGGAGGCAGATCACGCTGCAACATCCCATCCAGGTTAAAATACCCCAACACCCCAGAAAGGCTACATGGAATTTATCCAAAGCCTAATAGAACACGAAAGGTGATAATCCATACAAATAGTTACATAATTAATAAAACATAAGTCACCATTCTATTTAGTGTGCAACACCATAAAACAGCTCAAACTCTCGGCAATAACGAAGAAAAAAAGAGTAAAGAAAAGCGACGACTGCCTCTCAGTGGGACCTCCCACTGCTGGGTTGGAGGGCTCCCTACCCAACCCCCCTCCCTTCCCCAGTTCAGCTGCTTCAGTTGTGCTGTGGGGCGGAAGGGGAAGGGGGTGTTGTGTGGTCTGAAAGTGAGGCATTGTCTCTACCTTCTAATCATGCTTCCTCATGGGGAACTACCAATTAGCCCTGCTGGGTTCCCCGCCTCTGCTGGCCCCTTCTCCTCCCAACACAGCGCTCACTGTCCCGGATTCTGGTCTAGAGTCAATCCCACAACTAACCCAGGCCCAAGCCCGGGAGGGTTCAGAAACTGCACAGTCTGGCGCCCATCTTGTCCTTGTTCTGACACCTGGACTTCCGACTTATTCTCTGATCTAACCACCAACTCATAACACATTCCATGATACCAGTATTATATTACCTCTCTGACAAATAAAAACATCAAGGTTCAGAAGAAGTTAAAATGTTGTCCGGGAGCCCATGGTTAGAAAGCCGTGGAGCAGGGACTTGAATGCAGATCTGTCTTGTTCCAGATGCCCTGCTTTCTCCTCGATTTTGCTTGCCTCCAATAACTCGCTCTGTGACCCCTGAACAAATGGCCTCACCTCTCTTCTCCCTACTTCCTCATCTGAAAAAGGAAGGGACCATACAGCATTTCTAAAATTATTGCTCCTTGGCATGCTATCCACAGTTAATAGTGTGGGGCACCAAGGTGGGGGAGGGCTCCACAGCCAAGCACACTTGGGAAGATGGATTTGAACAACCACCAGCATGTTTGTCTCCTTCAAAACTTCTCAGAGCCTTTAGCTCGATGATATGCTTTGGGACTCTTTGAGACAGGGATATAGGCTTATCTCCCTCATTTAACCACGGAACCCCGTTTTTCCTGAGACACCCAGTTTGGAAAACACTGTCCTAGATGCTGCACAAGGGCTTCCGGTTCCCACATCCAGGGCCTGGACCCAGAACCTCAGACTCTTGCTCTAATACTATGCAGTTTCAAAGACCTCCGGGGAAAATGAATACATAATGTTTCTTCATGGCCTACGTCGAAGCTGCGGAGAGAGTCTGTTAAGCTAATTAACGGCATCGTGAATTCCTTAGGTACCTTTCAGTGTCCTCAGTGAGGACCAGAGCGAAAGCAGAGCTGCAGCTGCCAAGTGCTGTATGCACAGGCCCGTTCCCACATGGCTGTCATGGGTTCACTCACTGTTTATTCCTGGTCCTTTATTTCTCCCTCAGCACTTAGACTTGGATTCATTTTCATAAACTTAAAGCTGCTATTTTGGGATTTGCCTTTGTAACTCTAAATTTATTTAGTTCACGGTGGACTACACTTCACTACATCTTCCTAAAAGGAGAGCTGCCCATTTGTCTGGATTTAGTGTAAGTGCAGTGCTGTCTGGATGGAGAAGGATGGGCTGGAAGGTTTATGGAGGCTCTTCAAAGCCCAGCATTCTGTGATTCTCTAATTCTTCATCCTACTCATATATTTCCAATTCCTTCAGAGAGCCGTAGAAAATTCAAAAAGAACAAACGAAGAAGCAAAAGAGGGAGGGAGGGAGGGAGAGAGGGAAGGAGGAAGGAAGGAAGGAGAAAGGAAATAAAGAAGGAAGGAGGGAAGGAGGAAGGAAGGAAGGAAGGAAAAGGAAGAGGAAAAAGCTCTGATTTCCCTTCCCTCCCATTGCTTAATGCTTCCTGTCCCCTCTTTATTTAAATAAATAAAATAAAAATTTTTAAAGTTTCTGAAATTGTTAAAGCCAGAGTGGCCCTGGCAGCAGGATGCGAACCCCCGTCTTCGTGGTTCGGGGGCTAGATTCTATTCACACTTGCCTCTAGTTTTCTATAAACTAATGGACAAGTCACAACAATTTGGTCTGTTTTCCCAACTATAAAATGGGATAATAATCTCTCCAACCGTTTCGTCCATCCTTAGATTGTTCCAAAGATTAATTTAATCTTATAAAGTCACTTTGAACACTTCAGTGAAAGGAACTATGCAAACAAAGGACGTAATTATAGAGCTGCTGGGTAAAGCAGCTATTCCTTCTGACTACAGGGAACCCAGACCAGACATTTTATTGGATTTTGCCTCTCTGCTTAACCACCATTTAATATATGACACACCCTGTTTCCCACTGAAAAGACCCAGGGCTCCTTGGAGAAAGGACTAATGTCAGATCTGGAGTATCCTGTCATGACAAGATGACAAGGAAATTAACAAAGACTATAAGAGTCATTTCAAAAGGACCATGGCATAACCCAAAAGCTCCTATTATCCAAAAACGGGGCCATTTGAGCTTCAAAAAGAGTAACTAAAATGGTTGGAAATATCAACATGTTTAATTTTATCAGCTTATAAAATACTTTAAAAATCTAATTTGTGAATAATATACTCATTTTCATAATAGTGGTGACAGTTTCACAGGTATAAACATTTGTGAAAATTCATCAAATTATACACTTTAAATACATTCAGTTCATGTTGGTTATAACTCAATATTAATATGGATATATTAATAAAGAGTTGAATTGTTTACAGTTTAATGATACTAAAAGCTAACTCATGATTTTGAAAATTAGTAAATAAAGGGAGAGAATTGAGGAGTTTTTTCAACCCAACTGCACTTAGAATAACCAAATAGTAGACGAAGTTTCTCTTTATAGATACATTCCCATTAATAACTTATAAAATAAGCCTTAATAAATTAATGACTGCAGGTATAGATCATCAAAAACTGCTAACATCACAAAAAGAAAGACGGCTAGATACGATCTGCCTCCCGATGGAAGACAACACCACCACCTATAAAGTTGTCTTGCCAGAAAAAAATCAAACCCACTTCTGAGCAAGCCTCTAGGCCCAACTAGCAATGTGCAGGAAATACAGAGGAGAACATGTTAAATGATATATGAACAAGCCATCAGAAAAACCCAGAGAGCAGGAACTCTACAGGACGAAACCTGATTTTTCCAACAAATACACTACAAAAGGGAGAAAAGAACCTATAAGTTTAAAAGAAATATAAAAGATATATCAATCAACACAAAATGTGAGCCATATTTAACTCTTGATTCAAAGCCACAAAATTTTTAAATTTATGATATTTATAGAACAATTGGAAATTAAAAATGGATTGGATACTTGATATTAGGAAATCATTGTTTATTGTCTATAGTGTGATACTGTCATCATGTTTGCCTTTTTTTAAACAGTCCCTATCTTTTGGAGATACTGAAATATTTATGGATGAAAATGTATGGTGCCTGAGATTCGCATCAGAATAACACGGGAGGGTCGAAATGGGTAACACAAGGTTAGCCACGACTTCATAGTTGGATGGTGGGTATACAGATGTTCATTATGCTGTTCTCCCTATTTCTGTGTGTTTAAAATATTCCATAATGGAAAGTGTGTTTAAAAAATAATAATCTATGCATCCTCTTGGCAAATTAGCTAACTCTCCAATCATATGCTTAACCAGCAGAGAAATGGATCGAGTAGCATCAAACCCCTGGGGCTGTTCATGTCTATTAATATTTAGAAAAATGCTTTGAGGTTTGAAGATGAAAGATGCCATATAATTGTAAGGTTTTATTACTATATTAGAATTAAATAAATTACACAGTAAATTTGGAAATCCAAAATGATCACCACCTATCTCAAGCTTTGGGTCATGTAGAGAATGAGCTTCCTGAGAAATGCTCATAAAGGGCCAATGATCAAAGGTTGATTCAACTGACATTCTTTCTCACGTAAGACATCCCCTTAGAACAAATCTGAGGCAAAATTACCACGAAAATTAAGTTCACCTCAGTGTTCGCTCGTCTTCCTATTCAAAATGCATCTTCTCCCTCTCCTGATGCCTCCTCTAGGCTCCTAATTAACCCATGCTAGACTTGTACGCTCAAAATCACCCCAACCATCAAGGCTTCATTCTTTCATTTGTTCATTTTTCTCTACAAACATTTATTGAGTGTCTGTTTTGTGCTGAGAATGCGTAAGAATAAAGCTCATCCTGGAGGAGCTCGTAGTCTATCGGGCCAGCAAGGCATCTAAATAAATCATTATGCTGCAACTGTACAAGGAATAGACACAGTGGGAGCAGAACAGACAGAGTTACTAACTCTCTGTGGAAGGATCTCGGGAAGTGTCACTAGGGCAGTGACATTTAACCTGCCTCGTCAAGGATAAATAGGAGCTCACAAGTGGAGTCAAAGGAGAAAGGCACTCAAGGGGTATTAGTCAGGGTTCTCCAGAGAAACAGAACCAGCAGGATGTATACAGATATATAGAAAAGGAGATTTATTATAAGAGTTAGCTCACATGGTTATGGAGGCCGAGAAGTCCCACAATCTGCCGTGTGCGAGCTGGAGACGCAGGAAAGCCAATGGTGTGAGTCACTAGAAGTCCAAAAGCCAAAGAAGCAGGACAGGAGAAAATGGGGATCCCAGCTCAACAGAGAGCAAATTCGCCCTTCCACTGCAGTTTTGTTCTATTTGAGTCCTCACAGGAGTGGATGAAGCTCACCCACATTGGGTAGAGCCATCTGCTTTACTCAGTTCACCAATTCAAATACTATGTCTTCCAGAAACACCCTCACAGACACACCCAAAAATAATATTTCACCAGCTATCTGAGCATCTCCAAGCCCAGTCAAGTTGATACACAAAATTAACCATCATGCAAGGCAGGGGGAGCAATACAATCAAAGTCATTGTAGAACCTGGAGATCACTTACTTGTGCGTAGAGGAGGTGCACTTGGTAAGCTGGGTGGAGTCAGGTCGTGAGGAGCCCTGTGCACCGACCTGGGACCTTGAACTTTATCCTGGGGCCCCTGGATGCTTTCTAAAGAAAGAAATACCTCATTCAGATCACATTAGGACTGCTCGTTGACTTGTTTTTGGACCACGTGAGACTATAAATTCTTTGCCCGGGCTTGTTTTATCTCGTAATCCCCGTTCCCAGGACAAATTTAGACCTTTTGCAACAGACAGGCTTAGAATCAGTACTTTTCATTTTTTTTAGACACAATAGCTACAAACAATGCTTTGGAAAGGAGCCTGAGGAAGAAAAAAAATAAAAGGGGGCTCTTTCCCTTAAAATAAGTCTAGCCTGGCAACTTGAGTTAATCTAACCTTCAGTCTCACCTCAGAACTCTGGGATGTCCCTCCTCTTTCTAAGTGCCCCTCGAGAGAAAGTGAAAAGGGACGTAGAGGTCAGAGGTCACATCCCTGGGTGTAAGTACTAAGGTGCCCATACAAAGGAGAGGAGAAGAATGTAGACCCCGAGTCTCCTGAAAGGAAAGGAAAGGGAGCTCTCCTTAAAGGAGGATGGACCTGAGTCCTCATCACGGGAGCTGGGTCAGGGGAGGAGGATCATTGTGTAGCACAGAGCAGAATCTTCCCCACGGAGCTACCTTCCCCTTTCATGGGAACTTGGTCTGAGCTGGTGACCAAGTGGGCTGGATGTCTGAAATATCAAGACTACCGCCGGGAATTTGAAAAGAGCTATAAACTGCCAGAGAGCTCAGGGGCTAGAGTGCCCACAGCTGGTAGGGAGGAGGTCCCAGTTGGAGGGGCCTCCTTTGCTTGGGTAGAGAGAGTTCCAACCCTGACAGGTGGGTTTTCAGGGGCCAGAGAACAGCAGTCTCTTGGGGTGTGGCAGGGACTTATAAAAGGCAGCCTAGAGACCCCAGCCTTCTCACTGGGTCTTTGGGAGTTGCCCCTAGACTTGGAGGGATACGGCTATGCAGCATGCCTGTGGACAAGAAGTTTCTAGGGACCAGGTAGTGGACCACAGAGCCGGTGAAGTCCCGGCAAAAACAGTTGGGAGGCCCACCCTGTGGACTGGATTTTCTGCCTCTCAATCACAGTCTCCTGGATGAGGAAGTCTTCTCGGATGTCCCTGATGCTGGTCCCTGGCTGGAGCGTGGACTGCATTAATACCATCTCAGACTTCGCTGGATTATTGATACTTTTAGTCTTCTGATAATACTACTTGGTCTTAACTCACCCTTTCTCCAAGAAACTGTTCTGCCTTTGGATTCATCCCCACTGTCCAACCTTAGCATTTAAAGCTGCTTTAGAGAGAGAGAACACCATCTTGGGTAAAGCCATACATGTGACAAGTTTTGTTTCTGCAAAATAAACTGCTTAGGCAATTTGAAAAACTTGATTTCTATTTTCCGCCTTTTTTTCTTTCTTCTTATTCACAGACATTTTGAGAATGTGTGTGATCTTATTAATTTATTAGTTATTACTAACAATGGATAATTCATTTTTTTTTCTATTGTTCCATCATTGGCAGCCTGTCATCTACTACCATGACAGCTTAGCTATCAATTGCTGGTATAAACACCATTGTGTGTGTGACCAGCTTGGATATTTTCATTGTTTGAATCCATTTGTGGTCCAATTGGTCTACCAATCAGTGATGAACAATCAGGCATGATAATCACTCATAAGTTAAAGTCCTGGTGCACAAAATTTACGTTTTGCATTTTATCTAATACTATCTTTTGTGTGTGTGTGTGCGGAAGCTTGGCCCTGAGCTAATATCTGTTGCCAATTTTCCTCTTTTTGCCTGAGGAAGACTGTTGCTGAGCTAACATCTGCACCAGCCTTCCCCTATTTTGCACATGGGACACCGCCACACTATGGCTTGATGAGTGGTGTGTAGGTCTGCATCTGGGATCTGAACCCACGAACCTTAGGCTGCCAAAGCAGAGTGCGTGAACTTAAGCACTGTACCACCAGGCTGACCCCATCTAATACTATCTTTAAAAATTCTGTTGTAAATATACTGGCGTATCGTATCTGTCCATGTTTATTTTTTTAATTTTAATAAAATAAAGTCAAAAGTTTAAAAGAATTGCATGGGAATTGAACTAATACCTTATGCTGACAAGCGAACGTCCTGATTTTTTTCCTGTGATTGGTCGATGTTAGAAATACATATGACTCAAAGATTTGGAATTCAGTTTTTAGGTTGCTTTAGTGCACAGGAACCTTTGAAAAGTGTTCTTGAAGCAGCACTCAGTAGCGTCTGGAAGAAAAGGGACACACTTCTCCCCAGGTACAACACATTAGTGTGTATTTGGGGGTGGGGTGGAGAGTTGAGATAATCATCAAAAATAAAAGTTTTATATTATGTATTAGTTATCACTCTTTTTTTTTTTTTAAGATTGGTACCTGAGCTAACAACTGTTGCCAATATTTTTTTTTTTCTGCTTTATGTCCCCAAATCCCCCTGGTACATAGTTGTATATCTTAGTTGCAGCTCCTTCTAGTTGTGGTATGTGGGATGCCGCCTCAACGTGGCCTGATGAGCGGTGCCGTGTCCGCGCCCAGGATCCAAACTGGTGAAACTCTGGGCCGCCAAAGCGGAGCGCGCAAACTTAACCACTTGGCCACGGGGCCGGCCCCTAGTTATCACTCTTGATCGATAACAAATGACCACAAAACTTAACGACTTAAATCAACAATAAACATTGCCATATTATGTACTGTCTCTCAGTTTCAGGAGCAACTTAGGTGGGTCTTTCTGGCTCACAGTTCATGGGTCTCTTATGAGGTTCCAGTCAAGATGACAGCCAGAGTTGTAGTCATTGAAGGCTTGACTGGGACTGGAGGACCCGATTTCATGGTTGATGAGTTGGTCCTGGCTATTGGCAGACATCAGTTTCTTGCCTCACAGACCTTTCCAGATGACTGCTTGTGTCCTCACCACATGGCAGCTGGTTTCCCTGGAGGAAATGATCCAAGACAGAACCAGATGGAAGTCACAATGTCTTATTTTTACCTAGCCTCAGAAGTCACACACCATATTTCCATAATATCCTCTTGATTACACAGGTCAACTCCATTCAGTGTGGGAGAGGACTGCGCAGGGGTTTGAATACCAGGGGCCAAGAATCACTGGGAGCCTTCTTAAAGTCTGGCTACCACAATAACCCAGATAGATATTAGCCCCTTAATATTTCCAGGACTGCTACCTTGCTAGAGCTTCCTTGCCCTTCACACCATAGTTATAAATCAGTTCATACACCTATCCCACATATAGTGTAAAACCTAATGACCATCCCAGCATCTGCATCTAGTCCCAAAAGCCCAAGGCCCCATGTTGGACATGTAGATGCTCAGCCCAGAGTCCCTTCAAAGAAGGACCAGCTGCCGAGAATGCTGTGAGAGGACAACCTCCAGCTGTCATCTCCTCTAGGGTCTGCCTCAGCTGCACCCGGCCCAAGGCCATACCTTCTGAGGAAGCCCATGACCAGTGACTGATGGAGGAGGGCATATGAAGGCCCAGCCATTTTAGACCAACTGGGAACAACTCTGACATGCCAGTATAGCCCTAGACTGCGCAAAAGTTTCCCTGAGATTGTATGGCCCAGCTCAGCCTCCCACAGTCTTGACCCTAAGCACTCTCCTTAATATACTTCCCGGACACGAACTTCTGCCTCAGCATCTGCTTCCCGGAAAACCTAAACTCCAACATCCCTTTTCCCCTAGAGTTCTTCCAGAGCTTTCTCACTCCTCAAACCAAAAATATCTGTTCATTTCTTTGGCAGAGCAAATTAACTGACTCACACCTGGCCCTGGCCACAGGGGGCCTGAGTTCTATTTTTTCACAACCAGATTGGTCCATCAAGGTCTTTGTTAAATAAGACTGTTCTCTCCCCTAGGAATTCTAAGCTCAAATGTTAGAACATCGATGTTCTTTCTCCTCACACGAGGAGGAGGAAAGTGGACTAGGAGAATGCCTCCACTTGACTTCCAGGCCCCCCCCCATCCTGCCTCAACATAAGCCTGTATCTCGCCTTGGCTCCATTGCAGCCCATTCCTGCCCTCTCAGTCAGTTGGGCCACTATCCCATCTCGTTCCCCATTTTCATACTGCTCCTGTCACCAGCTCCTCCTCCTCTGCCTCTTTCTCCCCCTCCCGACAGCTGGCTGGCCTCTCCCTCCTCCAGACTCAGCCTCCTGGCTCCAGAATCCAAAAAGGGTAACAAAAGACTTTTGTGGCTGCAGCCCCTTAGCAGGAAGAATCCTTCTTAGTTCATCAAGTTGTGGTGTTTCAGGGCTAAGGAAGGCCAGCTCATACCTTTCGGTGCTGATTTTCCTCTTACATCTGAGTTCTTAGGATGAAGCTGTGCTCCCCTCCAAACCCATCCCCAGAGCATGCCTAAGCCCCCAGCCCTGGTAGACTGGGCCATGCCTTGCTTCAGCCAGGCCCTCAGCCAGGGTGTGGACTTCTGCCGTACCTCCTGGAAAGAGATGATAGATCCCCCTGCACCACCCGCCTGCTTAATGGTCAAGTGGGGCTGCTTCCTGGATCCCCACTGCAGTAACCTATGGAATAGCTTGCTTGGGACCTCCTGGGCCTGCTCCTAAAGCACATTGCATATTGTTGTCCCCAGGCTGATGTCTTCAGACTCTTAGCTAACCTTGCACCCAGCCCTCCAACATGGGCCCCCAAGAAAGAATCACAAATGAAGACTGTTTCTTCCCCTGTGCACTGTTGGTAGGAACGTAAATTGGTGCAGCCACTATGGAAAATGGTATGGAGGTTCCTCAAAAAGTTTAAAATAGGAATATTATATGATCTAGCAATTCTACTCCTAGGTATATACTCAAGGGAAATAAAATCACTATCTCAAAGAGATATCTGCACAGTCATGTTCATTGAAGCATTATTCATAACAGCCAAGATATGGAAACAACCTAAGTGTTCACTGATGGATGAATGGATAAAGAAAATGTTTTACATATATATATACATATATACATACATACAATGGAATATCATTCAGCCTTTAAAAAGATGGAAATCCTGCCATTTGCAACAACGTGGATGAAGCTGGAGGACATTATGCTAAGTGAAATAAGCCAGACACAGAAAGAAAAATACTGTATGCTCTCACTTATATGTAGAGTCTAAAATAGTCAAATTCATAGAAGTAGAGAGCAGAATGGTGGTTGCCAGGGCCTGGGAGAGGAAGAGTGGGGAGATGTTGGTCAAAGGGTACAAAGTTGCAGCCACGCCAGATAAATAAGTTCCACAGGTGCGATGCACAGCGCAGTGACTATGGTCAACAACACTGTATTGTAGACTTCAAATCTGCTGAGGGGGTGGATCCAAAGTGCTCCCACCACACACAAAAAGAGGTAACTATGTGAAATGATGGATATGTTAATTAGCTTAATTATGGTGATTATTTCCCAATGTATACATATTTCAAAACATCAAGGTGTACATCTTAAATATATACAATTTTTATTTGTCAATTATGTCTCAATAAAGCTAGGGAGGGTGGGGAGATGGTTTCCTCTCCCTAAATTGCCTTCTTCCCTTCTATTCCAAGCCTACCCATCTTTCCTTGACTGTTTCCACCCACAAAAATCTCGCCTTCTCTCAACCCCTCCTATGCTTAAAAGCAGAACCACAGTTTAGTACATAATTATATCCTTCCTTTATTTGCTCTCTGCCTTGTGTGCGTCATGTCTCACCAGCTAATTTGTAAACGCATTAAGTGCAGAGACTGAGTCTCTCTACAATGCCGCGTTCACATGAGGCTGACTCATTCATTAATTCATCAGATATTTCAGTGACTACTCTGCCCCACGCATTGTTGTTCTAGGTACCAGATACAGGAGGCAAGGTGGCAAAAATAAACAGCATCCCTGCTCTCGCGGGTGGGAAGACAATCAAATATTTACACAAATCAATGTAAAATTACACCAGAGGGCCACTGTGGGAGACAACATAGAAGTTCCTCAACAATTAATGGTAGAATTGCCATACGATGCAGCAATTGCGCTTCTAAGTATAATGGTCAGAAGAATTGAAAGCAGAGTCTCAAAATGATATTTCTACACCCACGTTCACAGCAGCATTACCCACAACAGCCAAAAGGAGGAAACAACCCAAGTGTCCATCAACAGGGGAATGGATAAACAAAATGTGGCACACACATACACTGGAATATCATTCAGCCTTAAAAACAAAGGAAATTCTGACACACGCTACAATATGGAGGAACCTTGAGGACATTATGCTAAGTGAAATAAGCTAGACACAAAAGGACAAATAGTGCATCACTCCACTTATAAGAAATACCTAGAGGAGTCAAATTCATAGACACAGGAAGTACAGTGGAGGTTGCCAGGGGGTGGGGGAAGGAGGGGGTGGGGAGTGTGTATTTAATGGGTACAGAGTTTCAGTTGGAAAGATGAGAAGTTCTGGAGGGGGATGGCAGTGACGGTTACAGAAGAATCTGAATGTACTTAATGTCATTGAACTGTACACTTAAAACACATTAAGATGGTAAACTTTATGTTATGTATATTTTAGGATAATTAAAAATAATTTTTAGGAGGCCAGACCAGTGGCATAGTAGTTAAGTTTGTGCACTCTGCTTTGGTGGCCCAGGGTTTGCAGGTTTGGATCCCTGGCACAGACCTAGTGCCACTCATAAGCCACACTGTGGCGGCATCCCACATAAAATAGAAGATTGGCGCAGGTGTTAGCTCAGGGCCAATCTGAAAGAAAGAAAGAAGGAAAGAAGGAAGGAAGGGAGGGAGGGAGGAAAAAAAGAAAGAAAGAAAGAGAGAAAGAGAGAGAGAGGGAGAGAGAGAGAGAGCGAGAGAGAGAGAGAGCGAGAGCGAGAGAGAGCGAGAGAGAGAGCGAGAGAGAGAGAGCCAGAGAGAGAGAGAGAGAGTGCGAGAGAGAGAGAGAGCCGGAGAGGGAGAGGAAAGAAAGAAAGAAAGAAAGAAAGGAAGGAAGGAAGGAAGGAAGGAAGGAAGGAAGGAAGGAAGGAAGGGAAAGAAAGAGAGAAAGAAAGAAAGAAAAAGAAAGAGAAAGGAAGACAGAAAGAGAGAAAGAAAGAAAGAAAGAAAGAAAGAAAGAAAGAAAGAAAGAAAGAAAGAAAGAAAAAGAAAGAAAGAGAAAGGAAGGAAGGAAGGAAGACAGAAAGAATGAGGCGGGGGAAATTTCCCAATAAAAATAATTTTTAGGATAACAAACAACATTATACCAGAGATGAGAGTAACAAAGGTGAGGCTGCCCAGAGGAAGCGATGGTCGCGCTGAGTTTTGAAGGATGGGTGAGGCTCCCTGGGTTAGTGGGAGAGTCTGTGCTTCCCCACAGCTGAGGGAATCAGATTGCACAGAGCCCCAGGCTCACTGGGGAGCCCTCCTCACTCGGGTTGAAGAACCATGTGCGGAAGTAGGTTAAGGAGCCTTCCAATATCCTGTACCGATGTCCCATGATACACAGATTGCCCTTCAAGCTTTGTGCTACTTTGTTCTCCAAGGACTAAAGCAGCGGCTCTCAAACTTCGGTATGCGCAAGACGCATCAGAGGAACTCGTTAAAGGCAGACTCCCGGGCCCTAACCCCCACATTCTGATTTGGCAGTTTCAGTGGGCCACACACATATGTATTTTAAATAATATAGCCCTTTCCAGGGACTCTGAAGAAGACCACCTGGAGACGACACTTTGGTGAGATACTGACCCAGATCTCTGTTGATTTTGTAAGCCTAAAACTCCCACCTTAGGCCATCATTATTACCTATTTGCCACTCAATTGCAGGGTGAGGAACTGAAGCAATTTATTTCAGAATGGCCTCATCATCCAAAGAAAATAAATAGTAACAGGTAAATTCACATCTTCACACGCTATCTATATCTCAAGCTACTTTACAGACAAAATTACCCTCTACCACTTTCTAGGAAGCAAAGAAACATATCTTAGCACCCCATTCTATAAACAGATAAATGAAGGCAGGCACAAGGCAGTAATACGAGTTATCTAAAGAAAGGAGCTTGTCATGAAATACAACTCTCCACCACCTTTCTGTGTCCCAGAACAGCTCCTGCCCGCCAGTTCTGCAGGGCCTACTTCCCTAGAAGCAAGGCTATCAAAGCCACTTACTTAGAGGTATGCACAAGTAATGTTTACCGGTTGATTAGCTCAAGCTATTAAAACGTGCTCCCAGCAATTATTATCAGGTCAAAGCTGGTGTATTTAGCACTCCATCAACCTGAAACCATTATTTTCCAATACTGCCCTGCAATGAGGATCACAGTTGACCTGCGACTCTGCACAGTTCTAAGGGAGAAATTTTGCTCAATCACTGAAGAAAGATTACTCTGTTCTGTGTGGTTACACTGTGAAGTAAACTTTATTGAATCTGATTTCTTTGAAAATTGGTAACAAGGTATTATTAAATAGGCTGTTCATTTTATAAACCCGTGCATGCCGTCCCCCAATCACAGCAAGAAGTGGTCCCCATTCTCTATTCTACCCAATGACATTGCTCATTTCCCTGGGCTGAAGATGGGGCTGGATGCAAGACGGAATGAACACTCATGCAGAATTTAGTATAAAGTGGATTCTGTTAATAAGGATGGGCCATTTCTTTGTTTTATCTGGATCTTTTAGCTTGGCAGAATACCTGTTAGTCAGACTCGTTTAATTTCTACTCTTTCTAAGACTTTTCAAGACATTCACTGTCTTGACCATTCCATGTTAGGACTCAACCTTTCTTCCTACTTCATTCGTCTGTGTCTTATCTCCTGGTGAGTCAGTGAGCAACCTAAGGCAAAGTCAGGATGAAACTTCGGCCTCCTGATTCTTTCTACCACACGATTCCACATGGAACAGTCTCCTTACCCCTGAAAACCTGCAACTGTGTAATAATTTTATACTACAAGGCAGGATGGTGGCCTCCAATAGCTCTTGGAGTCTCGTAGACCTGTATTTGAATCCCAGTTATATCAGCTGGTATCTTACACAAGTAACACAAACCCTAAGTCAAGTCTTTAAAAAATAAGCATATCTACCATTTCTCACGACAAAGAATCCAGAGGTAGCGTTGCTCCAAGTGGCTGCTTAATTCAGTGGCTCAAGTATCCTACCCAACTCCAGGCATTGCATCCAGGCACAAGGCCAACAGAAGAAAACTATTAACTTCTTTGAGCCTAGTTTTATTTATTTGTAAAATAGTCTTATTATCTGTATGCACTTTATGGAGCTGTTGTAAGAATTAAACAAGATAAAATATGTGCAAGCCCTAAGCAGAGCCCTCAGTCTGGGAAGATGCTCAATACATGAAAGTTGAATGAGGTCTGATCAGAATCTCATAGGGGATGTAATTTAAGGGAGTGAGGATGTGGGCCCTGGATTTAAAATCTGACACCACTGCTCACTAGCTGAGCAACCTTGGATAAATTTACATAATGTTTCTAAGCCTGTTTCCTTATCTGTAGCATGAAGACAATACTAGCACCTAGCTTTAAGGGGTTGGGAGAAGTAAAACAAAATGATGCATGTAAAACGTATAGCCCTGAGCCTGGCGCCTGGGGAGTGGTCAATAAACAGAACAATTTTTTTATGATAGCGATCAGTGGGAGAGCAAGGAGGGCAGAGCTTGGTGAATAAGCTGAATTTACTAGGCCCTAAAGATGCATCTGGGGAGGGAAAATTACTAGCGCACGGAGTGCAGTGTCTCTGTTCCGGAAGGAGATAGGGTTAGCTGGATAAGGCTCATAGAGTGAGACCTGGTTTTTAGCACGCCTTCAATTGCCCAAGAAAAGATTAAGCCTTTGTTATAATAATGATCGAGAGGCCTCTGTAGGAATCCCATCCAGGCACTGGCGCTGGATTTGCTCCATCACAAGGCCAGGCCAGTCTCCGCAGAAGGAAAGGGCAGGGCCCCCGAGGCTGAGTTGCCTCTCCAGCTCCATAGGTGGCAGTGTGCGTGCAGCGATGAAGACGGGCGGCGGGTGTGGCCATCCTGCGTCTAGCCGGGACCCCGGACCAGTTCTACACCAAGCACCCGGAAACGGGTCCTGGCAACAACCCAGAATGCCTTCCCGCCGCCAGTCCCCTGGCCTCCGCTCTCCTTCAGTCAACCTGCCGTGCTGCAAACAAACTCAGATTTTTAGAGGCTCGTTTGCAATAAAAAATACAGCGTGAAAAAGCTTCAGCTGAGTTTGTAAACACCATTACCTACTGTTGCTCTCAGAGTGGAATCGTAAATTTGTTTTCACATTAAATAACCGATTCCTGGGCAGCCTTTGGTCCTGAGAAAACCACTCTGCCAGTGAGAGGTTTAAAATGAGGGTTACACGACTCCAAGGACTCGAAGTCAGGCTAATTCTTTCTCAGGGCGTTTGTCACTCACACAGAAGTAAATGTTTTGCTCACGCCACCCCACCTCCACCCCAACAAGACAATTTCAGGGCCACATGGTGATTTATACCCTCAGGGCACTCCGCAAATGATCTCCTTCTGGCACCTCTGAAAAGTGGTTATTTCAGAGGCAAAGGTACCAACTGCCTGGTAATACATATTAAGAAATTCTTTGAAGAAGGCAGTGTTGTGGTCCTGAGATAGCTATCCCCAAAACCAGGCAGGTGGCTACAGTCTTATGACAAAGAACACAGACAGTGGGGTCCTGGGTTCGAGTCCCTCTCCACCACTTACTGGAGTAAGTTATGCATCTCTTTTGACTCCCAGTCTACGGAACGGCCCTCCCTCTAGGGTACAAGAAGATGAGCAGTGCCATGCCCAGCCATTTAGGACCTGAGGCCAGAGAAAAAAATCGCTAACACAGATATCCTGTCTTTATTTAAAATCTTGATATTTTCTCATCATAGATTTGTGCATTAATTTGTATTTCTTTAAGATTCATTGAAATATTATTTATCTTGATTACTGAGTCAGGATGGGTATTTTGGCACTCTCCCCTTAAATTTTACACCAGAGGAAAACATCTCACCCTAGCCAACCACCCTAAGGATTACATAAAATAATGTGTGGAAACATACAAGGAACCCAATAGCCTTTCCACACTATTTGCCAAGAGAATGCATAGAGACTCTGAGGCTGGGTCTGGAGCCTGGGGGGCACATGAGCACGCTCTCTGTGCTGAACACCGCATTGGACCCTTTCGCCCAAGTCTTCTGTTTAATACAAACATTTGAGTTATGTGTGTTAATTTCCCCCGTCTTCAGATAAAAACCCAACTTACTAGAGTGTTTGTAGGAAGGTGACGCTCCCTGCTTCTCAGGCCCCAGTAGCAATGATGCTTCTTCTCTGAGTCATTTGAATTCTTACTCCTGCTGCCCTCTCGGCACACCCACCGGGTGGGGGGAGACAGCAGGCGAGCCTGGCAATGAGGAGGCACAGGGTGTTCCTCTGGGCCGGCACCTAGGGGCAGCCAGAGAGCCCCTGCGTCTAAGGGGTGGAGGATTCACAGAAGCTCACTGCAGCGCCCGAGCCAGCACCTTTGTGATCCAAATACTTTCAAAACTTGGTCACCGTCAGTCTTTGGGTAGGAAGAGCGAGTGGGATGAGAGAGAAGGGGGAAAACTGATTAGCAGTGTAATGTATTCACTGAAGCTCTTTATATTGGTTTCCTTCAGGGAAAATAAAATACTATTATTAAGGTTCACCTTCTTATAAAAAACGACTCCAGTATTATTTCTACCTCGAAAAAGAATATTTAGAGTTCAGTAATTTAAAAAAATAACTCCCTGATATGTTTTTTAAAAAAGCTATGTCTGCTGAGAAAAATTGGCCTTAAAGTAGACTGGATGGTGTGCTTGCTTGCTTCCGAGAGTTTTAACTGAATTCGAACATCAGGTTGGTAAGGACCCATTTAAAACAACTTGTGTTTCAACTCCTCATGGCATCTCCTCCTTCCATTCTTGCCCTTTACTCTCTACTCCTCCCTTCTGGGAAAAAGAAACAAATTGCTGAGTCCTTGCTCTGTGTCAGGCTCCAGGTTAGGTGTTTCCCATGTGTTAGCGAATTTAATACTAAAATGTTGCTGTGAAATAGACATTTGTACCGTCATTGTAAGGTGAAGACACAGCCCAGGTCCATCCAGATCTGATGGCTACACCAGGGCGTAGCCAGGCCTTCTGACTCTAACACTTCCCAACATCGCACTCCATCACTGTCTTAAATTCTGACTTCAATTCCACCATAGCCGGTAATTAGATTAGAAGATAATGGGTGTTTGCAAAGTGTTTCAATCTTGAATTTGCCATCCCCAACTGTTTATTATTTTATTAATCTGCATTTTATTGTGTGAAAGATAAGAAGTGAATATTAATTCTCTCTGTTTGAAATGAGAGAACAGAAGTATCTTGAGATGAGAGGACTCTCTGTGTTCATTAAATGAGTGAATACAAGTCCAAATCCCCACAGAAGCCCACTCCTCCCCTAACAGACCCTCGTGCGAGGAGTGGTCACCCTTTCCTTAGAGCTGCTCCTCCTGAACAAGACGAAAGTCTCTGGTTCTGCTGCTGGCAGCGAATATCAAGGGACCGAGTACACAATGCCCAGAGATCAATTTCAGGACAACAGTCATTTGTTTGCATTTTAGAGGAGTTCTTTTTCCTCCCAGAGCCCCCGTACATAGTTGTATATCATAGTTGTAATTCCTTCCAGTTCTTCTATGTGAGACGCTGCCACAACATGGTCTGATGAGCAATGTGTAGGTCTGCGCCCAGGATCCGAACCAGTGAACCCCGGGCTGACAAAGCGGAGCTCATGAACTTAACCACTCGGCTACGGGGCTGGCCCCAGAGTACACATGTGTCGGGGGGGAGAGAGAAACAGAGAGAGAAGATAAAACAACACGTGAGAAAAAGAACATGAGTGTGTAGGTGGAAGAATGATATCATTTCTTCCTTTGTTTTGGCCTGGGATGAAAAACATTAGCGTCATCACTTCTGTTTCCCTCAGTTTAAGATGTCAAGACATTAATGACAGTTTCGGAGTAGGGTGGGAGAAACACAGAGGGGAAAAACAGCTCTGGTCTTCTGCAGAACAGAAGAGGGGAGAGAGATTGCAATTTGCCTACGATAAACCTCCAGTCCCCCTTTCCTCCTCTTCCTCCTAGAACCCCACATTACTGCCCAGCTGAGACTTCATTTTCCAGACTTTCTGGCAGAGGTCTGGCCATGTGCCTAATTTCTCACCAAAGAGATATAAGAAGTACTGTGTGGATTCAGGAAAGTCTTTTTAAAAGGGAGAGGACGCTCTTGTCTTCTCCCCATTCCTTCATCTTGCTGCCTGGAACATGGATATGATGACTGGAACATTAGCAGTCACCAGGGACCAGGAGGCCACCTTAGGGGTGGAGCTGGAAGGGGCATGGGTCTTTAACAGCTTTGTGGAGCTGTCACATGAGTTCTGAAATGCCTAACTCTAGTCTTTTACATGAAAAAGACATGGAATTTTATCTCCTCCAAGACTAAATTGGGGGAGAAGGCCTGTGTGCAGAGGCGTGTTTCTACTTTATGCAGATGAACCTAATCCTAACTGATGGAGAATTTATGTTGAAACAACATAATCCTATTTTACTGGGAACTTTCTTTTCTCCAAGGTATAGGAAGAGACCACAGCCAGAACACGAAGAGCTGAGTGGTGAATCTCACCTTGTCTGCATTATTAAAATGCCACATTCATTCCAGAGGCCAAAACAACAGACTGACTGAATGCATATTTTCTGTGCATTATAACATGCCAGGCACAGGAGAGACACTGCCCGGGGACGTCCTGACCCTCTTGCCTCAAAATAACCTAATGAGGCAAGTCAGGGCATCAACAAGATTTCAGAAGCCCCCTCGTTGCCTCCCAGCGCTGCAAGAGAGAAGTGAAATGATTCGCTGTCGCTGGTCCTGATGGGAGGGTTAAGTGACATTAAGACGCATCAACCTTTCATGTCTTCACCCTCTTTTAAGCTTTATCCTAACCTGGCAATAGGTGTTACTGTCCTGAATTTACACATGTGTAAACTGAAATGCACAGAAATGAACCAACTGGCTTTCAGACCCCCAGCCCGTGAGTACTTGGGATGCTGCACGATGAACACATGTTGAATGAACGAATGAAAGCCCACGCTCTGTTCACTACCTGGCCGAGCATAAATGTAAAAGAAAAAAAGCGGACGTGTAATATCCCCGTTCCTAGATATCTTTGGAATGAATGAATGAGAATGGTTGTGAGTGCTTCACTGGAGCCAAAACCGGATGAGAAGGTTTATCTGCTCTGGGCTCCACGCAAACAGCCTGATCAGTCAATCCCCTGACCAACCTTCTCAACAGCACTGCCGCTTCTCAGATTCTTCCAGCGCTTGACGTCAGCAGGGGCCAGCCATAGCACCACAGGAAAGCCTAAGGCTCGTCCGTCGCTCTCAAGAGTTTGCTGGCGAGAGCAAAGCTTCAACTAATGGACACTTTGGCTTTTAGGTTCAATTTCACTACGAGGCATGTGACCTTAAGCAAGTTACTCAATCACTCAGGCTCAAGTGCCTCATCTATAAATAAGGATTTTATTCAACAAAAATAGGGGCTTGGCACTATGCTAAGTGTCGAGGATACAGAGAGAAAAGATAAAATACTTGTCTTCAAGGACCTGAGTCCAGTGAGGGAATTTTCAGATAAATATAATATAGTGGTGTGATTAATGCATAACATGCCGTCCTATCTCTGAAGTCCCTAATTTAGGGTACATGAAAGTACTCCAGCATGGCTCAGAAGGAGGGGTGCAAGCGCTTCTCTCCGTCCCACCCCCAGTCCCTAGGGCCACCATCCTGCTGGATGTCCAGTTGCCCAGGGGCTTATGAGTCTCCTGGTGTTGCAGGGCGGTGTCCTCTTGAATTGTCCTAATGCTGTTGGTGCTTAACAGTGCCCCCAGAGTGGCTTTTCTGGCCCCATGGCACTTCCTAGGCCATGAGAGCTCAGGGATGGAGGTCCGGGCACCTGTCAGAGCTGGAACTTCTCCCATGGCACCATTTCCCCAAAGCATCACGGTTTCCACCCACAGCCTCGTCAGTCCTCACTCCGTAAAGGCCTAATTTTACTTCTTTTTTCAAATGATAGGTTTCCATGGCCTATAGCAAAAGACATTAAGACAAAATCCAAATCCTCAGTAACACAAAATAGAGAATCCAGATTTTAGAGACAGATGGTCTTCCTTCCCAATAAGGGAGAGAAAATGATTTTACTCAGGTTGGAGTGGTACCAGGCAAGAATTGCCACTGTAGGTAAAATTCCAACTAAACTTTGAAGATGATGAGTTCTTCTCAGATAATAAGCGATAGCTAACATTTTTTCAGCACTCCTAGCACTATGTGCCAGGCACTGAGCTAAATACTCTAAAGCTGAGCATGTTAACCCTCCCCAACCCCCCAACAGCCTTACAATAGAATCTAGTATTAGCTGCATTTACAAACGAGAAAGCAGAGGCACCAGGAGCCATTAACTTTCCCAAGGTTGAGTTGAGTTGGGTCCAGCCTTGTGACTCCAGGGCCTACACCCCAATCACTGTTCTAGATTAGATTATGAGCCTTTTGTCTGTTGCTTTGAGCCTCCAACCAGATGCCCTTTCCTCTGTTTAGAATGCCCTCCTGCCACCCCTTAGTCTAACCAGCCCCTTCTTACTCCTGGGCCCCAGGTTGCATTAGTCTACTCAGGCTGCTGTAACAAAATATTACAGACTAGGAATTTATATTCTCACAGGTCTGGAAGTCCAGGATCAAGGCGTTGGGAGGATGGGTTTCTCCTGAGGCCCTCCCCTTGGCTTCCAGAAAGCTGCCTTCTCTCTGCATCCTCATGTGGTCTTTCCTCTGTGCACGAGCATCCCTGGTGACTCTGTGCCCTCAAATCTCCTCTTTCTATAAGGACACCAGTCAGATTGAGTTAGAGCCCAACCTAAAGATTCATTTTAACTTAATCACCTCCTTAAAGGCCTTATCTCCAAATACGGTCACATTCTGAGGTTGCAGGGGTTAGGGCTTCAACAAAAGAATTTGTTGGGCAGCGGGGGATTCAGCCCATAACACAGATTAAATGTCATTTCCCAACATGAGCCTTCCGCGATCTCCCGGTGAGGTTAGTTCCTCCTATTAAATGCTCCCATGGTGCCATATATGTATTCCTGGAGCAGTTAGAACTGCTATGATTAACTACCAAAATGACCATTTGCTTACTGTCTCTCTCTCCTAAGAGATGTCTTCTCTGTGCTTCCTTTCCCAGCACTGCCTGACACCCGATGACTGCTGTCTCAGTCGGTTCAGGCTGCTATAACGGAACACCATAGACTGGGTGGCTTGAACAACAGACTTTTCTCACAGTTCTGGAGGTTGTGAAGTCCAAGGTTAGGGTTCTTGCTGAGGACACTCTTTCTGGTTTGCAGATGGCCACCTTCCTGCCGCATCCTCCCAAGCTGAGCACAGCACATGGGGGAGGGGAGAGGAAGCAAGCTCTCGGCATCTCTTCTTACGAGGGCACTAACCCTGTCCACGAAGGCTCCACCCTCAGGACCTCATCTACACCTAATTGCCTCCAAAGACCATTACACTGGAGTTTAAGCTTTCAACATACGAACTTGGGGGGGACACAAACGTTCAGTCAATAGCACGTACTCAAGAAAACTTTCAAATACATCATGGACTAAGGTATAATTTTTTTTAATAACGTAAAGCATCATGACATTTCTAGTTATTGTTAGGATCTTTTATAAGATGAAAGAATATTAGAGCTAGAATGATCTTGGAGATTATTTCGTTTCCTCACAATAATGAGATTGTTGCTCGAAAAAGATCCTTAAGAAAATTGACACCCTGACACATTGTGCTTTGTCATTTTCCCGGGTGGGTAGGGGAGTTTGCTTAAGCTTTTATTTCCTTTTAAAGTAGTGCTGGAATCAGTTCATACCAACTCATGGGAACTGATTTTTAATTCTTCAGGAATTTTTCAAGTAGCTGTTAAACAGCCATTATTTAAACTTAAACCTACAAACTTATAATTTAATAAATGATATTAAAAACAAAAGAAACAGTCAAATTCATCACTTCCTAATTATTTTACTACATTTGTTAGGGACTGAATCTTATCCCCCGCCCAAAACTCATATGTTGACGTCCTAACCCCAGCACACTCAGAATCTGACTGCATTTGAAGATAGGGCCTTTAATGGGGTGATTAAGTTAAGATGGGGCCCTTAGGGTGGCCCTAATCCAGTCTCACTGGTGTCCTTGTAAGAAGAAGAAATTTGGACCCACCAAAAAGACACTACAGATGCTCGCATGTGCAGAGAGACAGGGCAGCCATGTGAAGAGGCAGCAAGAGGAAGGCCGTCCACAAGCCAGGGAGAGAGACCTCAGAGGAAACCAACTCTGCCCACACCTTGCTCTTGGGCTTCCAGCCTCCAGAACTGTGAGAAAATAAATTTCTGTTGTTTGAGCCCCCCAGTGTGGTATTTTGTTACGGCGGCCTGAGCGGACTAATGCAAATTTCACTCTTTTCCATTATCCTGAAGTTGTTTCCTCCGACTATATCTGTCTGGTGGAAATGGTACGTGACGGTGTGCTATTGCACATCTCTTCCCAACACTGCGCTTCGTGACATCACAGTGACAGCTTGAAACCCACCCTGTTGGAAATATTTACACCAAAGAAATTGGCCAAATTATAAACCAGAGCTTTTCCACCCAGAGAGTCACATGTGAAACATTTTTTAGCACACCACTGCTTTTATGTTACCAAGGAATGAACAGTGGGAAGGAGGGACCGAATAGAGAGAAATGTGAGAATGGTTTTGACTTTTTCTTTCACTTACTCATTCGCTTCAGCAGACTGCTAGCTTCCTCCCTAATATCCATCTCTAGTTCTTCCTTACCAACAAGACTCGGGCTTTGTTTGGGAGAGCATCATCTTCAACTAAAAATGCCTATCTGATGGGGCCAGCCCGGTGGCGCAGCAGTTAAGTGCACATTTGTTATGGCGGCCTGAGCGGACTAATGCAAATTTCACTCTTTTCTGTAATCCTGAAGTTGTTTCCTCCGACTATATTCTCGGCAGCCCGGGGTTCGCCGGTTCGGATTCCAGGCGCGGACATGGCACCGCTTGGTGAGCCATGTTGTGGTAGGCGTCCCACGTATAAAGTAGAGGAGGATGGGCACGGATGTTAGCTCAGGGCCAGTCTTCCTCAGTCAAAAGAGGAAGATTGGCAGCAGTTAGCTCAGGGCCAATCTTCCTCACAAAAATAAATAAATAAATAATAAAATACAATAAAATGTACAGGTCTTTGTTTAAATGACCTGTTATCTCCAAAAAAATAAATAAATAAATAAAAATACCTATCTTCCCAAACTCAGCGGTAGCTGGGAGCAGGATTGTCCGCTGCTTACAGCCTAAATGCATTCCTAATGGCTTTATTTACACACTCATGACACGAAGCGGAAAACCACTGCCCTAGGGACAGAGAAGGCACTCAAAAAGGACAAATGAACCATGCTCTGGATGTCCACAAATCTTCTTCGCTAAGTGTCAAAATGCCAGTTTTCAAGAATCGGAAAAACTGTAAAAATCAAAAACTTTGAAATGAAGGGTGAGAAGGAAGTTGGAATTTGCAATATTAACTTAAAGGAGATAAATTCCTTATACCTCTTACACAGCTATAAAACCAAGACAAGCATACACATTAAGTCCAAACCAAAATATAAAACCAATTATATTTAAATTAACACTGTCAATTTAATATGTTAGATTATTTTTGCTCAATGAACTCACACGTGTTGTGTTTAATAGTAAGGCCCTGTAGGCCCGGGTCCTGCTCTTCATTTAAACTGTTCTAGATTTTGACTTCATAACAGTGCGGCAGAGAACCTCTACTCGCATAGTATGCATTGTACAAATGGATTATTAATTTCAAAGCTTTGTTTGCTAGTTCAAGATCATCCAACTCCATGTTTAACCAAAACTCTGCTGGCAGGCAGTCCTCAACGCCAATTTGACGTGGTGACACTTGATCTCTGCAAAGCGGTTTTGTTCATTTGAATGTGAAGTTAACATTGCAGCTTTATTGAAATCTGCACTAAATAAGTATCTAATCCAATTATCACTGGAATTGGTTGCGGAAAATTTCTTCATGGCACATTTACTAATACACTTATAGCTAATGAACTGTTGCCAAGCTGCCATGCTCGGTGATGTGCTCCACGCAGAACATTTGATTGTGCTGCCGCTACGAGACTGAGACCCTGGCCCGGGGCTTTTGGAGGGCACATGCGATGGTTTGAGCCACTCCCTACTTTCCCTATTTGAACTGCTGAGAACCTTTCAGTTATGCCATACTCTGAGACATTATTTGAGGCAATGTATTATAAATGGTTGAGATTATAGCTCTGGAGTCAGAGAGCCTGAATTCGAATCTTGGCTCCACAGTTTACCAGCTCTGTGATCTTTGGTAAGTTACTTAACCTCCCTGTGCCTCAATCTTCTCATCTAAAATAAGGGTACTAAGAATATCATCTTCATAAAGTTGCTGTCAGGATTACACAAGATGATACATGGATTTAGAAGGTGCCTAGCACGGGGAATGTGCTCAGTCAAAGCTGGCTGCTGCTGTTGTTTCTGTTGTCACTGTTCAGCCTTCACTTGACATGAATTCAACCTTAAACACAAATTCAACCATGAACAGCTCTGATAATTCAACTCAGGTACCAGCACCTTCCTGACATTTTTCCTTACTCATGCCCATGCAGCACAGAATTAACCGCTCTCCTCCAGTGGAACTGTGCCCTGTGCAGTCTCCCACCACTGCATACATAAACAGTGATTGCTTTCCTACATTGGTCTCCACCAGCTAGACCATAGGTCCTATTGTCAGAGATGAATCCTAACCAGTCTTTGTATCCCAGAGTCTGGCACAGTGTCCAGCATAGAGTTGTCATGGGTGAATTCTGAAAGAGAGAAGAGAAGAGGAAGAAAAAGAGGAGGAGGAGGAACTCCCACACAGCCCCCAGTCTTCACAGGGAGGCATATTTTGAAGGGGATCCAAACCTTATAAATAAGGCACTGATGGTGGACTAGTAACTGCATCTGGCGGGAAGGGGTCGTCTGGGGTGGAGTGGGTGCCGCAGCGGTGGTGCACTCGCCCTGGCTCCCAAGAGCCCATTATGCCCGACTCTTCTCAACGAAATCTGAGTTGGGGAGCTTGAAATCGGCCATGGCGCAGAGCATTTGTACCACTGAAACATCCCCGAGCCAACTTTCCCAGCACACCGCCGGCAACAAGGTTTCTCCATGACTCCAAAAGCAATGAAATTTTACATGCTGAGTGACAGAAGACCGTGTGGGGCACTGAGGGACTCAGAAAGCCGAGTCGCCATCTGCCCAGGCTGAGGCCAGCCCCGGGTGGGTGCCAGCCATCTGTGCATCCTCGAAATCGCAGCCCTGGCCCCAGTTACGTCTCTGGGGCCCACACTTTTATCATTCTCATCACTCCTCATGGAAGCAGCCATGGAGATTCTTGTCTTGTTACTGTTGATTGCTTCTTATCTGTTAAAAGTAGGCTAATAGTAAAATTCATTATGTTAATGACTTACTAGCCACAAAACTAAGCAATTGAATGGACTATTTGCTTAATATTTTCATGAGAGAATGTGCACGTGACCTTGCATCTTGGTGCCAGTTACATTTCTATTTACATGGAGACTGGGGACAATTAGACCATTTATCTCACTTAGTCACTAGTCACCCTTTCCCCCAACTTTCCCCTCCCTCTTCCCAAAAGAAATGAAAAAACGTTTTCATTATAAACTGTTATCTGTTGGTGAAAGCAGCTATTTTTAAAAAATGATGTCACAGAGTCTAGAATGCTACTTTGTTCTGCTTTCAGAAAACACTCAATGGACTCTTTAGTTCTAGCTGTTTCTACATGTTAAGTGGACAATAAGTAACCTCCCCCTCCTCATCTCTTGTCTTCTTTTATTCATTTGCAGAACCTTCATTTGACACCTAGGGAAACTTGTATAAGTTTATGTTTTTCTTATCCTTCAAATGAGTTTTCACATATTGTATATGCATATAACCATCTCCATCCTTTACAGGACTTCAAACTATCGTCTTTATAACTCCAATTCAGAAGAATATTCCTGCTATAGAAGCATATATTTATATATTTAAGCAACTTTACTTTTTCTACAAAACCTGAATAAGCCCCAAACACTGGATGATTTTCTACAGGATACCCTCAGGAATAGAAAATGTACTGGAGGCTGCTCGCCCTGGCTCCTACAGCCAATTATGCACCACTTGCCTAGCTCCATCCAAGTTGGGGAGCTCCAAATTAGCCACGGTGGCAGAGCATTTATATCATTGAAACTTTCTCAAGTTTTGTGTTTACAGAAAGAAAGAAAAAGAACAACTTCTCCAACCACCAAAGACACCAACCATGTAACAACAAATATTTATTATCTACCTGTATAGAATTGGAAAATTACCTTTAGAAGTCTGTTTTCTAGCTATATTCTTTCAAACAATATGAAGAATAAATTGCACTTTTGCAAGAACAATATTTTATATGAGAAAAATAAATAAATTTCAAGTTTAATCTCATCTGAGAAACTAATCCCAGTGTCTTGAATGAGTGTGACCCAGATGCCATGTTTAACATGGAGGCCTCTGTGTTTGTGAGACTCCGGTAATGTGTGTATTATAAGCATGAACTAGGGATAAATTGAATTAGTGCTTGTGACAGGGACTGGAGAGATGTCCTGGAGAACTCACAGGCCAGTCAATTAACCTTGCCTGAATCTTCTTCAGCGTGCTTCAGCTTTAATTTACCACCACACTTCCTCCTCGAGTCCTACATACACACACAGACCTTTCTTCTCAAACCATTTACTGTACCTTCCAGCATCCCCACCCCACAGTTAACATACCTTCCTGCATTTACACTCTCAGCCTCTTGCTTGAGGGGATTTCCAGCTCTTGGCTTTAAGTAAAATCTAGTTATCTCCAAGTCTCTCCTAAGTGCAGCTGCTCATCTTGCCACACCATGAAGACCTGGAATCTAGAGAAAGACTGGGGTCCTCCCCCACTAGCTTGTGATGCCTTCAAATCACTATTTTCTTACTTTTGTGTGAAGATTCCTCCTTGTGCCATCTGCCCCCACTCATTGACGTCATCCACCCACCTCCCAGTTATCCTGCTCATTCAAGACCTAGCCTACGGCTCACAGTTTTCTTCTTTAAACTGAGTTCTGCCTTTATTTGAATAACTTCACTGTATATTCAGACAACCTGGCTAATATCTCAGCTTCTTAAAATTCTCACCTTCAGTGTCCATCACTTTTAATCCACTTCAAACATCCATTGCCATGAACCCACAACCGTTCAACCTCTGAATTCTGGAACTCAAACATTCTGCTCTCCTTTCTCATTCTCCTATTTTTCACTGCCTATATCGTCATCTATTGCAGCAAACCAATTACCCCAATGTTTAGCAGCTTAAAACAACAAAAATTTATTAATTCACACAGTTTCTGAGAGTCAGGAATCCAAGAACAGCTTAGCTAGGTGGTTCTGGCTCAAAGTCTCTCAGGAGGTTGCAGCCAAGATGTCCTGCAGAGCTGGAGGCATCTACTTCCTTCCTACGTAGTTCATGTAAATGCAGGACAAGTTCATGTGGGCTGTTGGCAGGGGCCTCCATTCCTCACCACGTGGCCCTCTCCATAGGGATTCTTGAGTGAACTCAAGACATGGCAACCAAGTTCCCCAGAGCAAACGCTCCAAGAGAGAGCAGGGCAGGAAGCCACAGTGCCTTTATAACCTAGCACCACCTGCTTTTTTCTATATGTTAGAAGGGAAGCATCAGGTCCAGCCCATGCTCAAGGAGAGGGGAATTGGGCTCCCTCTTTTGAAGGAAGTGCCAAAGATTTTGTAGACATATTTTAATCTACCACAGTGCTCCTTCTTTGTTATTCCCGCTACACCTGTTCTTTGACCCACTGAGATTTTTAATCCCTTGAAATGTCTAATTTCTCTCTGTCAACCTCGTTCCATTTTCACTTCCTTCCACTTATATTCTGGACCCATCTGGTCCATCAATTCATCTAGCCTCTTGTTGATATCCTCATTCCTTTGTCTTGTCATCCTTTTATTGCTCCGACCTAAAGAGGAAAAAACAGCTTTGGTTCAAACCAACCAACCACCTGAGCCCATCACCCAGACTGTTGAGCGCTGCTGGAGGTCAATACATACAGCAAACTGGTGCTGCGACACAGCCTCCCGCGGCCAGCGGGCCTTCCCCACAGCAAGCGTTCCCTCTGTTTCCAGGTCACCGCAATGGCTATTTCCATCCTTACCCATTCCCCTCAAACTTCCTTCAACACCATGAATCATGTTCCTTCCTGGTTCCTCCCTTCCCAGACCTTGCATGATGCCCCACCCCACCTCCCCCTCCTCATCTGAAACCTTCACACACGGCCCCTCTTCTTGCTCTTCCCCATCAGTCATGGTGGGAGAGATGAAGAGGTACCTTATCGAAGACCCAGCCCTCCGTGGAGCAGACACTGAAAGAATATATCTTGAAAAACAGGACTTGAACTTTGGGTCAGAAACCACCTGCGCCTCAGAAACCTCACAGCAGCTCTGTCTTCTCCCTTCCCTGTGTCTCAGCTTCTCCCTCCTGACTCCTTCTGCCAGTATTTACACACGCTCAAATCTCCTCCGTCTTACAGGAAGAGCCTCCCCTTCTAGGCCACATCCTCCTCAGGTTAGCACGCTGTTCCTCTTCGTCCTTAAAATCGTCGAAAGGGTGACAGAGTGATTACCCTCACCCTCGCCACTCCCTACTTCCTTTCACAGCTGGAATGCTCAGCGCTCCCCTTAGGCAGCTCTTGCTAAGGTCACATCCGGTGGTGCTGGCGCCATCTGCTTGCCTCCTCATCTTCCTCAGGGTCCTCGAAGCATTGACACCTGTGGCCACACCCCCCAAAAAGCCGCCCCTCCTGCGTCTTCACGTTCTCCAATCACTGCTGCAGGCAGGCTCCTTTCCCACAGCTGGGCCTGTGAATGCTGGAGTTCCTCAGAGTTTTGCCCACAGCCCTCTTCTCTTAACTGCACAGCTTATTCACTTCCAGGACTTTAATATATCTGATATAAGCTGATAAATCACAAGTCTATGTTCTCAGCTCCATTTCTCTCCTGAGCTTCAGTTTTAGGACTCCAACTGCCCCCTTAACATACCATCTTGGATATCACATAAGCCCTGAACACTCAACACAAGGCAAAATGGTAAGTGATTGAAAGTAAGGGCTCTAGAGTAAACTGGTCCCAGGGTTAACTATGCCACCTGTTAGCTGTGGGGCTTGGACAAATCACTTAATCTCTCTGAACCTCAGTCTCCTCATCTGTGAAATGGGGCATAATAATAACCCAATGGATAAGGTAACTATGTGAATAAGTCAATTCATGTAAAGTTCTTGGCATGGTGCCTGGTATATGGTACTAGGGCTCAGAAATGTGAGTTATTATCATGAGGATTAAATGACACATACATGTGCAGCACATAGCCCACAGTAGGTATTGACTAAGTATTGTCTGGTATTATTACGTCCCAGCCTGAATTTATCTCCCTGGCCCTCTCTGTCTCACTCTAAAAAGTCTGCCTCCTCCAACATTTCCTCCCTTAGCAAGTGGGGCCTCTATCTCCCCCATATCCAAGCAGTCACCAAGTTCTAGCTGTTCTGCCCCATTACTGCCTCTCCAGTCAGTCCACTTCTTCCATCCCTAGGTCCTTCCCTCAGTGTCTCTTGCCTGGATTACCATCAGGCGTCCTTCCTGGTCTCTCTGCCTCTGGACCCGCCCCTGGCCAATCCATTCTTTACACCACAGCCAGAGTGATCAGTCAAGATGCACATCAAATCATGTAATTTCCCGGAGGGTTTTGCTTTGCCCTCAGGCTAAAGTCCAACGCTCTTAATTGGATTACAAAGCCATTTAGAGTGTGAACTGTGTTTGCCTTTCCAGTTGACTCCCAGCCTCACATGACTCTCAGTTTCTCTGCCTCCTCTGGCCTCTGTATCCTGCATGCTCCTCTGGAACCTCCTCACCTGGCCACCATCTCGGGCTTTTCCTTTAGCTCTTAACTTGGGTGACACCTCCTCCAGCAGGTTTATCTGACTGTCCCCAACTATATTAAGTGTTTGGCCCAATTTACTCTCCTAGAACCATGTATACACTCCAAAATTACAATTATGTACTGTTATAATTTCCTATTTTTCTCTCCAACTTTAGACCATAAATTTCACCAAATAATAGTTGAATGCATATATGGGTAACAGACGAAGAGCTATCCTTTATCTTGTGTGGCCTGTGACATTGTTGACTACTCTCCCCACAATGTGGGTGGCCTATTTCCATCCTTTCCCTAACAACAGACATGCAGTGCCCTGGAGAGTACAGGTAAGAATTGGGAGAGCTGAGTTTGAGTCCTGTCTGCCATTTACTAGCTGCATGATCTTGATAAAGCCACTTCATCATTTTGACTATCAGTTTCCTCATCTAAAAAATGTGGACAAGGAAGCTCAAATAATGTATATGAAGGTGCTATGTAAACCAATTCCCACTCTTTCCTTTTTGGGTTTCTTGGTTTGCTCTCTCTCTTGCCTCAGGCTGTCTCTCTTTTCCCTCCTCTGCTTCTTCTTATTCCTGCTTGGGGCAACCAAGATTTGGCTGACAGTAGTCCTCAGAACACCCATGGTCAAGGGGTTACCCACTGTAGAAGGAAAGCGTGGAAGAGCGTGGAACTAGTCAACCACAACACATAGTCAGAGCTGACACTAACTCCTTGAATAGTGTTGCCTCATCACTTCTTCACTGGAGGCCTCAGTTTCCCTCACCCTTTAGATGCTGGGAGAGTCACACATAGAATTCCTAGAGTGGCATATTGCTTCCCAATTATAAACACACTATCTCATTATCATTCAGAGACCACTACAGGACCTTTCCCTTCTCTGAGTCAAGTTATTCTCCAACCAATGGACCATTTAAGATGAAGAAGTTAGGGATTTGGGGATTCCCATTAAGGCAAATGCAACAGCTTGAGACAGAAGAAACTGCTTGTTTTTAAACATTTAATATGTGCCAGGAGAGTTACATATTTTTATTTCATTTACTCTTTACAATAACTGTAAAGACGCATATTCTTTTCCTCTTTTTTTTTTTTTTTGCCTGGGAAACTAGTTTTCAGAGAAGTTAAACAACTTGCCCTAGAATATGGGGCAGGTAAGTTGTGAATTCAAATCTAGTTCAGACTCCATATCCCAAGCTTTCTACAATAGAAAAAGTATTTAGTTCATTTTCTCTCAGGTTTCTCCTCACCAGCAATTCAGAATTGCTTTTTCCTCCTTCCTTTTATGTCCTAGACCCACCCCAACTCTACATAATCTGAATATACTATAGAAATATTCTACTTAAACTGTAGGCTAAGAGCTACAGAGCACTCATGCCAAGAAGGTGGAAGCTTGAGAATGGTATAAGCATATCACTAGCTCTCTGTAGGCACAGCTACTCCCTGTAACTCCTTTATTCTTAGAAATAGTGATGTGATGGCTAAGCAACAAACTGGTGGCCACTGGGGAGAAGATGAGAGTAGAGAGCAAGAGGAAGGGTTTTTCAGTATGGCCCAAAGCTGACACGGTGGTCAGCAACTCATTCATCCATTGCTGCTTAACTCACAATGGAGCTAACCAAGCAGGGTGTCAAAGACCTCAAGCACATTAGAAACTCAGAAAAGGGCAGGTCTATGTGAGACAGCATAAGCACAAAAGTCTTCAGCTGGCAAAGTACTATGGCAGACGCTGTGATTCTTCACTTCTTTCTGGATTGAACTGCCCTATTATGTACACTTGCAGCAATTCCCAGCAAGAAATGGAATCTGTTTCCCCACCTCTTGAGTCTGGACTGGTCCAATGACCTGATTTGACCAAAAGAATGAAGTGGGAGTGACCATGTGCCAGTTCTGAGCCTAGATTTCAAGAAACCCACTCTGTGGGAATCCTCTTGCTGCCATGTGAGCAAGCCTGTGCAAGCCTGCTGGACAATGAGAAACACAGAGCCTAGTTGCGGCATTAACCCAGCCGATAGCCAGAATATCCTGCAGCTCACCAAAGATGCTAAGGGAGTCCAGGTAAGAACAGAAGAGCCACTCTTCCGGGTCCAGCATGAATTGCTGATAAGCAAATTAAGAAGTAAATAAATGGTTGTCTTTCTTTTTTTTTCAAGACTGTCACCTGAGCTAACAACTGTTGCCAATCTGGTTTTTTCCCCTGCTTTTCTCCCCAAATTCCCCCAGTATATAGTTGTGTATTTTAGTTGCGGGTCCTTCTAGTTGCGGCATGTGAGACGCCACCTCAACGTGGCCTGACAACTGGCGCTATGTCCGCTCCCGGGATCCAAACCAGTGAAACCCTGGGCCCCTGAAGCAGAGCCCTCAAACTTAACCACTTAGCCACGGGCCGGCCCCCTGGTTGTCCTTTCAAGCCTCTAGCTTTTGATGTGGGTATTATGTAGATACAGGCACTTTAGAGCTTCAGTTTGAGTCTCAGTTTCCTCATCTGTAAAACTGGGATCATAATGATTTCCCCCACAGGAATGTGAAGCTGCTAAGCAAAGAGGAGATCTTCAATAAATGTTGCATCAGAATAAATATAAAAACCTGAGAACAAAAGTCTCTCATCCATTCGGGGGGTATCCCCCATCTTCTATGCCTCTCATCTAGAGGAAACACAGCCCACCTGCTTTCAAGCCAGGCACGTCCTCGGGCGTTCTGCTGGGGCTGCGTGTGAACTCGACGCAGCATTCCCAATGACTACATCTAATCAGTTCAGCAGCTCGCGGATTCTGCAGGATTGAACCGTTTGGTGTGCAAGCCCAAGTGAGTTTTAAGGATGACAGATTGATTTCTGCTTCCTGAAGACAAATTTAAATTGATGAGACCTTAATGAATTCTTTCTCCCATTCCTGAGGGGGTTCAGATAATGCTTTAAGCACACTGTGAATAAGAACTGTTTGCCAAGTTCTCTGACACCGAGAAGGCACTGGATTTCTCCTGCTGAAGAGCTGTGCACTCGTTCAGTGACAGCAGTTTCAAGGTCTGATGAAAACTGTCCATTTCCACTGTAGTTGTCAAGGACTCGCTCTCCAACTTCTCAGAAGTCAATCAATTAACAAGAGTTTGTTTCATCTGAGTTATTTGCACAATCTCAGGTGCTTGGTGGGAAGTGAGAGAGTAGAATCCATAGTCTCTCGTTGATTTAACAAATATTTCTTTAAGGACCACCTCTATGCAAAGCACTGTGCAAAAGATCTTGGGTACATCCTTAAACAAAACACTCAGAAAAAAAAGTACCTGCCCTTCTGGGGGCGTTCTTTTTAGGTGAGATAGACAAAAAACAATAAATCTAATGAATGAGTAAACTATATAAGAAAGTTTTCAGTGCTGTGGGAAAGCTAGAATGGTATAAGGGGATTAGGAATGCAGAGTGGACCATGAATATCAATTTTAAATAGGGTGATCAGGGTAAGCATCTTGTCAACCTCAGTTGATAAAACCATGCAACCTACATTGAGTCAGTGGTAGCAGCTGAGATGGGGAAAGCAATTATGGGTCCAAGAGATGAAGGAGGCCAAGAAAATCTGAAAAGGCATGTAATGTATCTCTAAGGCACCATCGATATGCTGGAGCCAACTCACATCGGCTCCCTAGAGCCAATTATGCACGTTCCTTCCCAATTCGGTGTTCAGTGTTGTTACGTTGGTAACTTGTAATCGGTTGTGATGACAGCATTTACACCATGGAAGTTGGCAAACTCTACAAATCAGGTGGCCAGGGGGTCATTGTTTTTTTGTTTAAATAAGAGCTGGTTGTTAGGCATTTCTTAGAAACCCTCTGAATGGACTCCACCTCCAAAGGGCAGATGTTTGCCCTTTAATAGTAAGCATAGAGAGCAATGAAGTATAACACTTATAGAGAGAGATCGCTATGGCAAAGTTTAAGGGAAAAGCTTTCTGGAAGAGGGTCTCCTCGGGGAGGAGCTGGGTCGAATCTGCATAATGGAGAGGAAAGAGAAGACAGTGGGTAAAAAGGGGTGATTGCATGGGCAAGGCGCAGAGATTGGGCCGACAGGGTGTTACAGAAAAACTCCACAAAGCAAACACCCAACTAACACTGAATTCATCTTCTCACAAGGTGGGATGGGAAGCTTTCCAAAAGTGAACTAAAATTATCTTGTCTTTCACGCCCCCACCAAAGTCATTGCTAGCTCTCTGAAAGCTTTGCAAACCTTGATGAACACGGTCCACGTGTATCCTTAGGACTAGAATGTGGGCTTAATAACTGTTTGAGTCAATCTTCTGAATTTTTCCCTGTGGAAATATGACCTGGTAAATAGAAACTAGAAAGCTGAATATCCGGGGGGGAGGGGGGGTTCTACCTCTATAACTGCTTTCCTTGGTAATATCAGGAAAGTTATCTCAATGCTCAATTTTTCCACTTTAAAATTACCAGTTCACATTTTTCACTCATTGGTAGGTAACGATGAAAAATATCATCTCTGGGAAATATTCCAAGCTCTTTTAAGAAAGACATAAACAATTATATGCTTATAAGAAATGGAATCATATTATTTTTATTCCAACTATGAGTATAAACATCTTAGAAAAGCTCAAAAGGGAGAAAAATCCCCACTAAATGTTTCTATTGTCAGGAAAGCCTTTTTCTCTCAAAGTACTCCTCCTCCAGACCATAGATTTACAAAGGGAATTCCCACACCAGGCTCTGGTGAAATGGCCTCGGATCAAGGGTTCAGAGTATCAGGCTATCCAGTAGTAGAAATACAGGCAGTAAGGGGGATGTCCCATTCAGAGGCCACAGTTCAGCATGGCACTCACTCTCTCTCAGATCCTCTCGCCTCCCCAGCACCGTTCTTCTTCTGTGACATTCCAACCCTGGATGAGTCCAGAAATTTGCTTTGTTTCAACTTACACCGATGCCTCAGGCATGGTAGGGAAAAATCACACACTTTGGCAGATTGGTGGCCCTTTAAATTCTTGGTCACCAACCTCAAATGCTCATTGAAAGCCCACTCCTAACACAGCCCACTAACAAAGCCCAGTCATAACAAAGGTTATGGTGCTTTTCTAATGTGATTTTTATCCTCCTCACTACAAAAACTATTTCATGTCTTCTTCATATCTCCCTTCACCCTCAGTTAATAGCTGTCTTACTTTGGACTGCTATAACAAATACCGTAGACTGAGTGACTTAAACAGGAAATGTTTATTTCTCACAGTTCTGGAGGCTGAGAAGTCCAAGATCAAGGTGCTGGCAGATTCTGTGTCTGGTAAGAGGGCTCTTCCTGGTTTGTAGACAGCCACCTTGGCTGTGTCCTCATGGTGGAGAAAGAAAAAGGAAGCAAGCTCTCTTTTGTCTCTTCATATAAGAGCACTAATCCCATCATGAGGGCTCCAGCCTCATGACCTAATCGCCTCCCAAGGGCCCCACCTCCTAATAGCATCACACTAGAGGTTAGGGCTTGGGGTGTGAGAGGACCCAGGCATTCAGTCCATAGGATTAACCTTGCCTTACTCCTAACTTTTAACGTAGAAGCACCAGACAAAAATTTCCTCACTTTCCCCACCACAAAATCCACAGACCTATCTGCCACTACATCCATCTGTTTTCACTCCTCTTGCAAGGCAGAGTCCTTTCTCCTCCCAGAACTCAGTTCCTCCAAGTAAGTCTTCAGTCCCATCTTGTCTCATTTGTTCAGGGACCCCCAAACCATTGTTTATCACCTCTCTTTCCTTAGTCTTCAATCTCTTCTCTCGTGTTGATTATTCCTGGCAGATTCTAAGATTTGGTAGTAACTACTCTCTTTCATTTTTAATGTATTTTGAAAATAATGTGTGTGTATGTATGTGAGTATGCATGTGTGTACAGAGGGAAGAATAGAAAGAGAGAGAGAAATAAAACACATGTGGTAAAATGTTAAAAGTTGTTGACTCTGGGGCCGGCCCTGTGGCCAAGTGATTAGGTTTGCATGCTCCGCTTCGGCGGCCCAGGGTTTCCACGGTTCAGATGCTGGGTGTGGACATGGCACCACTCATCAAGCCATGCTGAGGCGGCATCCCACATGACACAACTAGAAGGACCCACAACTGAAAATACGTAGCTATGTACCGAGGGGCTTTGGGGATAAAAAGGAAAAATAACATCTTAAAAATAAATAAATAAATAAAAATTTGTTGACTCTGTCTAACAAAATGATCAAGTCACTTACAGAGGAGAGAAATCAGGCTGGCCTCAGAATTCTCTGCAGGAACATTCAATGCCAGGAGATTGTGGGGCAATACTTAAAGATCTTCAAGGAAAAAAAGTATTACCCAGGGATTTTATATCCATCCAAATTATCTTTCACTTATGAAGACTACAGACCATCTTGATCACAAAAGAATTCAGGGAATATCCATTCTGTGAACGTTTCCTTGAGCAAACTACCAGAGGACGAACGTCAGCCAACTAGGAGATCATTGGGGGAATTATGGAAAAAAGTTGGCTGCAAGCTTTGAATACATTTACAGATTAAAACTAAAATAATTCTGCACGTTAGGGTAATTGAAAAGGATGTAAAAATTATGTGATTGACAATACATAAACAATGTAATTAACAAATATTGGGAAAGGAAGAGAGAAAGTAGGTAAGAGCATAAGTTTACTCATTGCTATATCTGTAATAACTGGGAGTCTGTGCACTTTCCTCAAAGCCGACAAACCGAGTAATAAAAGCAGCATTTTTAAAATTAAAAAAAGTTATTGAATCTGGGTACAGGGTGTGTTGGAGTTTTGTGCCATTCTTATAACTTTTCTCCAAGTTTGAGATTATTTCAAATGGCACTTCCCAGAGAGGTCCTCCGATACCACCAAATCTAAAGTAGTTACTGCATATTACTTTCTTTCCTAGTCACCTGCCCTTTTCATTTCTAGAACTTGCCATCTCGGAATTCTATACATACAGCAGCCATCTCAGCTGCGTTTATGACTCAGACGTGACCAAATGTGTCTGAAAGGCTTGTGAGAGTGGACCCAGGGCCAGGACCAGGGTGAGGCAAGTGAGGTGAGTTGGGCACCCAATTTACAGGGGCAATAAAAACTCAGAAATCAAGACAACATCTAATATAATATTTTAGAAAGTCAAAATTCATGCAAAAAATCCATGATGAACAAACTATCACAACTTTAAATAAAGACAAGATCCAAACCTGTACTTTCCTGGTCCTATCTCGCTCACCTCACCCTAATTCTTATATTGGTTCAAAACTTTATTTATAAAACCAGGGCCATAATTTGCCTTTATTTATTTATTTTTTTTTTTTACGTTAATCTTGATTACTGAAGCTTTTGGTGTTTCCTTAAAATTTGCCTCAGCCTCATCCCAGCCCTGGGGGACCCCTCTGCCACTGTCACAGAGAGTCTGCAAAGGAACCTTCAGGACATGAGTAGAGGTGCCATTTGCTCAAAGATAACGGGCTAGCCTGGGGGGGGAAGGGCGGCTCTGGGCTCAGCACTGTGTCTGTCACTCGGATTGTTGCTGTGCCTGGCTGATGTAAACACTCCTCCTACGGGTTCCCCAGCACCCTGCGTACACTTTGCAAGCTGCACATTCATGTACAACCCTTCACTGAAACTATTTATTTATAAGCTGTATGCTCCTTGAAAGCCAGATAGCATCTTTATCCTTAACACTAGAGCCTGAGCTATAGCAGCTCTAATGGGGTGCCTGGGGATTCAGAGCCTCACATTTTTATATGCATGATAGGCTGCCGACCAGTGGGCTTAATGGACTCAGCTCCGCTGACTGTCCCTCAGGCTGCAGAGCTGTCTGGTGGTTGTTCTTGTTTACAGACGGGTAAGAGGAGATGAAATGAACTAATCTGCAAAGCATCCAAAGGCTCTTTCAAGAGCAAGCAAATGGATTGAGACCCCAATTCTTTTCTTTTTGAAGTTCAACATTATTAGAAACTCCCTGATGAAGTCAATGCTGGCAGGAAAATCCCCAGAGGTGCACTGCCACAGGGAGAAGAATTCTGAACTAGTGGCCTGGACCTCCGTTCCTGGGTGAGAGCCGGTTCCCAGGAGGGAACCTAATGCCATGAAACATCTCCAGATCCAACTCCTTGGCATCAGGATCATGCTTTGGAATAACGCCGAAGCGTGTAAGTGTGAGTTAAAAGAGCTCTAAGCCTGAAGTCCGAAGTTGTGGCACCACTACCACTAATGTGGGGTCTAGGCAAGCAAGGCATCCTCAACATAAGGAGTGAGCATCCTAGGCGTGAGTGGGACCAGTTCTAACAGCAACAGTGAGAGTGTGAAAGAAGCAATGTCAGCAGCACGGTGATTCACTGCTGTTCTCCCTGCCCGGCAGAACCAGAACTAGCCTAGCATTTTGGACTAGGCAAGCGTGTGCGGCTCTTGGGTAAATCAGAGATGCCTCAAGAAGATGTACTTCCTGCTAAGTTGGACATATGAGATCTTGAATGATTAACTAGAAAAATAGAAGATGTGTGATCACTTTTGTACACCCAAGCTGCTGACACAAGCCGAATATCTAGCTTTAGTAGATAGTCGATAAAAGTTTGATGAATGAATGTATGCTGTAATCCTTTCTGCTCCGTTGTCTGGATCCACCTTTTACCCTAGAGGACGCTGGTTAATGAGAGGAGAAGGGGCTCGTTGATGAGAAGGAAGAAGGTCACCTGGAACTGTGATGATTATGGCCACCAGCTACTAGCTCCCCTTAGATGACAAAAATTCCTATCTTTTTCAGTAGGGACTATATAGTTACATACCATCTTTCCTCAACTCAGCAAAAGTGCACTTCTGCTCCAAAAAATTTGTCTGTTAAAGTGTTTAGGACTCATTCTCAGTCGTGCTTCATTGCTATGCAGGATGAATCATAGATCTGTATCTCTCTATAATGTCGAGTAAAAAGGTTACAGTAGAATAGAGCACACATATTTCAATATCCAGATTTTCTTCCTTGCTTAGACATAAAAAGGTCCTTTCACAATCAATAATATTCCTGGCACCATAAATATTTAAGGATGTAAGAGGGGCAGACCCAGGTTTTACGGAGTCTCAAGCTTATACAATTTAGGGGGCCTACTTTCAGAGAAAAATTATGGAATTCAAATTAGACATGAAAATGAATATTTAATCAAAATAAGAAAATAAATCACAAGAAATAGCAATTTTCAAAGCTGATACATCTAGAAAAGCTGACCAAAAAATCCGGAAAGGGTAATGCAGTATTTTTATCAAGTTGCTGCTAATATCCTTCTTTAATACATTTTTCATGCATTTTTTAGTACATTGTCTTTGATCACTTTATCTCACAATGATTTTATAACATAATTTATAAAGAGAATAGAAAAATAAATCTCTCCTTTTTTCTAACATGATTCTTTGAAATTTGTTTTTTTATTACTGATAATTCCAATTTCTAGAGCTGTTACTAAATTTAAAAAACCTTTATCAAATTTCTTTCATATGAGCTGTAGAATTTGCAAGAATTTTCTGCAAACTTAATTTTGACTCTACATTTGAAGGCTTCTTTCTCCTCCACTCTCCTCACACTTCTGGGGCTGGGTGTGGTGGCACATTTGTATCATGATAAGTCCTCTAACCCCACATCTTCATATCACCACACCTGGTTGCCCAGCGATAACCTAAGTAGACATAGAAGTGACTCTGAACCCCGTGAACATATCCCTTTAAACTCAGAGCAAATGTATCCACAAATCGACTTCCTTTTACCTGGATCCCAAAATGACCATGACCATTCCAGTACCACCAACACGAGGGGAAATGTGACAGAGAGCAAGACCAAAGAAATGGACAGCAGTCTTAATCAACTATGGCTAAAATGTCTTAATTCTGAGAATTTTACTAAAGTGTACAATTGTGTGAACACATGGCTAGGACCCCCCATAGAGTCGTGGAAGGGAATAGTGCAAGTGAGAGGCCCTGAGGTTTAAGGTTCGTTAGCTTGGCTGTCAATCTTCCTCTGGGGTTTTGTTTCGTCAGGCCCTAGCTTTTCCCTAGGTCTAGGAGTTCTTTTGTGTTCTCATGCCCTTAAAGACTCTTTTAATGCCAATTGGACCCACAGTCGATTTCTCCACTGACTTCATTTTTCCCACCTCCCTGGCCCAGTTCCTGCAAAGGGGGCTCCTGCTTTGTCCCCGCTGTCTGTCTCACTCTTGATGGTTCTTTTTCCCAGAGCCTGGAGTTCCCACTATTAAACCTAGCATGGTGGTAGGTCCTCTTTCTTATGGTAGCCCTCTTGGTGCAGGATGGTCACTGCCCACCTGCTGGACTCTGAAGACCAGCTACCTCAGACTCTCCTCTCATTTGTACTTGGCTTGCTAGATTATGACTTAGTTGTCCTCTCATAGAAATGCTTTGAAATATTGTTTGACTCAAAGTGGAGCATGCCCATACCCTTTGGGATCTGAACCTCAGACTCAGTTCCTGGTAGCCGAGTCCTCAGATGTCGCCAACTATAAATTCTGTCCTGGCCCAGTTTCTGGCCGAAATGGTTTAGATAGGGGCCAGCCCAGTGGTGTAGTGGTTAAGTTCCCGTGCTATACTTTGGTGGCCCGGGGTTCACCAGTTCGGATCCCAGGTGCGGACCTACGTACTGCTTATCAAGCCACGCTGTGGCAGGCATCCCCCATACAAAATAGGGGAGGATGGGCACAGATGTTAGCTCAGGGCCAAGCTTCCTCAGCAAAAGGAGGAGAATTGGTGGCAGATATTAGCTCACGGCTAATCTTCCTCAAAAAATAAATAAATGAAAGAAATGGTTTAGATAACCTCAGCTCTACTCCACTTCCCATTGCCTTTGGGAAAGAGAGGGTGTTAGCTTAAGTTACCTCTTCTACCCTCTTCAGCCCACTTGCAACTTTGCTTCCAACGTACTTCATTGTTCTATTCAAGTAGACCCAGTATCTCACAGCTTTCCTAATTATGACACTCAACATATTAATTAATGACATTCAACACATATTTTCTCAAATTTTCTGCAATGTACAAGCTACTGACCACCTTTCTTCTTAAAACTCTTTCCTTTGGTTTCTATAGTACCTGCATCCTCACATACTTCTCTATTTCTCAGTTTTCTTCCCTAGCTTTTCCCCCTAATAATTCCTTAAATTTAGGCCTTCCCCATTGATCTACCACTCGGTCCTCTTCTTCATCCGAGCAATCTCCCTTAGCTTTAACTACAACCTCTAGAAATGACTCCTAAATCTATATCTGTGGCTCTGGTTTTTCTCCCAATCTCCAGACTGTATCCTTCAACTGCTTTTTAGACATCCCATATGCATGTCCCACCTGGTTTCAAACTCCATGTACCAAAGCTGAACTCCTAATCTTCGCCCATCACATTCTCTTCTTCTTTTGTTCCCCTACTTCCATCGATGGCCTAACCACTCACCCTGCGCTATCAATCTCTAGTTTTCTCTCTCCTTCCTTCAGCAAACCTGTTACATCAAATCAGGTTGAGTCCAACTCCACAACATCTCTGATACCCATCCCTGTCCATTCAGTTTCTGTGCCCATCTCCCCAGTCTAGGCCATCAGTTCCTTTTATGCAGACTTTCACAGTGGTCCCCTATTAATTTCCCTGCTTCCAAGTGTTCCTCAGTCTAATTTTTCCTGCATATTGTTGACTTTCATTTTTCTGTAACAGATTAGTTCACGTCACTTTCCTGATCAAAAAACTTTCATACTTAACGAAGAAAGTTCAGACTCCTGGATGTGACCCTGAACATCTCCATAATATGCCCCCAACTTAACTCCCCTGCCCTAACACCCACACAAACACCCATGCACATCAAGATCCAGCAACCTGAACATGCTGGCCCTCCCAATCCTTGCCCGTCCTGTTCCATCAGCTCCATGCTGATGAGCTCCCTCTCTTCCTGAACCACCCTCTCATCCTTCAAACCAACCAATCTTCTTAATTCAAGAGAATCGTCCTCTCCTCAGGGCCACAACATTGGTCTGGAATGACGTCAATTTGGGTGACTATGGTATGGTTCACGTATATTTAATTGAAGACCTCTCTTCCCCATTAAGCAATGAGTTTTCCAAGACTAAGTCGTGGGTCATCTTCCTACTTGTTTTTCTCCATTTTGGCACTGTGCCTCTGCTCAGTAAACTCATGGTTGTTGTGGAGGCTGTGGTTTAGGATCCTCGAGGACAGCGTGACTCACTGTGGCGTGGCTGAACTGCTTGGTGGAAGGCGCCCTGGGTTTGCCATCAAAGAGACCCAGATGCAAAACCAAACCGCATCATTCATTAACAGCACAACTTTGGGCAAATTCTTACCCATTTCTGTCCTCAGTTTCCTTGTCGGTAAAATCTGAATAGTCGTAACTTTACTAAGATTAAATGATACAATGGGCACAAGAGTGTTTGGGATATGGAAGGCTCTCAGATGTTGACTGGACCTCATCATGCTATCACTGCGAAGCCCACTTTGGTTTCTTGTTTTTGTTTTTGGGGGTTTTTTAAGGAAGATTATCCCTGAGCTAACATCTGCCACCAATCATCCTCTTTTTGCTGAGGAAGACTGGCCCTGAGCTAACATCCGTGCCCATCTTCCTCTACTTTGTATGTAGGATGCCTACCACAGCATGACTTGACAAGCAGTGCATAGGTCCGCATCCGGGATCCGAACCGGTGAACCGCAGGTCACCGAAGCAGAACGTGGGAACTTAACTGCTGCACCACATGGCCAGCCCCTGTATTTTGTTTTTTAACCTGGGAAGCATATTACAGTCCAAAAAGTTACTTTAGATAAAAAATATTTCAAAAATCTTTAAAAATTTACAGTGAAGGAATAAAACTAGTAGCTAGCACAGTAAGGTGACAAGTGCTACAAAACCCTTGTTACAGTGCTCACCACATTACATTCTAATAAGGCTGTGTGTCTCCTATGAGCTTCTCAAGGGAAAGGACTGGGACCTTTTACCCCCAGCACCCAGCACAGTGCTTGGCATAGAGATAGCATTCAGTACATATTTATCGTCTATGTGGAGAACAATTTCACAATCTTCCACAAATTAAATTGCACATACCCTTTGACCTAAATAATCTACTTCTAGGAATTTCTCTTACAGATAAGCTTTTACAACTGTGCAAACAGATGAGTCCAAAAAAATGAAGTTCGTGGTGTTGTTAATAGTAGCAAACCAAGAAAACAAATAAAAACAGCTCAAATGTCCAGAATTAGAGGTCCAGTTAAATAAATAAATACATGTACACCAAGAAACTCTTTGTGGCATTAAAAACTATGAAGTAAAACGCAAAAAAAAAAAAAAAAAAAAAACTATGAAGTAGATCTCCAGGTTCTGGTGTGAAAAGGTGTCCAACATATATTGTTAAATGAAAAAAGCCAGCTGTATAGTGCAAATACACACACACAACATACACATACACACGCAGACGTATGTGTGCAAGAACAATTTCTTGGAAAGTATATAGAAAGCTTATATACTGATAACCTCTACAGAGTGGGACCAAGGCAGCAGAGAAGGAGGATGAATTTTCATGCTCACTGTTTACCCTCCAATAGAATTCGAAATTTTTACCATGAGCAGCAACTAATTTTAAATTTTCCTAAGTGATAAAGTAAACAAAGAAACATCTGTTGAACAATTCTACTTTGAGTTGTCTGGATAAAATTTGTTTGATTATTAATTTCCATCAGCAGGATAAAGAAAGCGATATGCAGAAGCTCCTTTCTTTTCCCTTGATGTGAGTTCAAAGACCATAGAAACAATTTCCGGAACATTGGGTTGCACAGCGGGAGTCTCTGGTGGTTTATCAATGTCACTAAGAGCTCCAGATGCATTTATAATCCCACCCATAAGAGTAAGAGTCGATTGTGGCTTGTTCTCCATGATCAATTACCAGCCCTGACTTACACTCTGTTAGCAGAAAGCACATCCTCTCCAGGACAAAAGAGGGAATGAAGAAAATCAGCTTTGCCAATTGCCTCTGCAGAATTCAAGCTCTTTCCGTGGAAGCCATGTGGCTGCCTTAACAGTTGTCCCAAAGCTGGCACTGCACAAAGGAGAGGGATATAAGCAGCAAGTGGTGGTGATTAATTGTAAGTTGTCATGGAAAATGTTTTTTGCATGTTAATGTCAGAGAACTGCATTATTATTATAGGTCTGATGTCCCCTTGCCAAAGCTGTGTGTTTGCCCCAGGATACAAAACGAACACAGAAAGCTTTCTGGTTAGCTCCCAAGAGCGTCTTTTGGAGAAAGAACAAAAGTAATGCTGCCAAGCAGCCAGGTCCCAGTGGGGCCCTCCCCAACCTGCCTGCCTCCCTACCTCCGGCTGGAGGAAGCCCTAACTACTCCCCTCTGGCCTATGGTTGTCCAGATAGATCCCAGTTTGCCCCCTTGCGTCATTTGGAAATGCCAGATAGCGCTGGACACCCCAGAGAAGAAAAAGATAGAGAAGGTCAGAGAGGTCAAAGGTTGATAGAGAAAAGATGCTGCTGACAGTGCAGAAATAGGTGGAAGAGAACAGGGGAACCAAGATCAACCAGCACACAGAGGTCTTTAAGCTCCTTGTCACCTGGGTCTGAGTGAGACACAAAAACTTTTCCTCTACCTTACTCACTTCCATGCCTGCTAGCACGCCTCACTCCCCACTATACACATGCAGAGAGAGAGAAGAGGGGAGATGCAAAAACTGACTAGCTTTTGCATTTCAATAAAATATTTATTTCTTGCATAATCTGCCAGCAAATTAGATCAAAGAGCTGTCAGTTTTTAAAATCATGCAATTCATTAAGGGAACAAACTTAAAATATTCTTAGTCTAAAATAACATTTACCAAGAGGCAGGATTGATTTATGTAGCCGGAACAGATCTAGGAACTAGGAGAGCACAAAAGACAGAGAATCAGAACATTTACTTTCTGGCACTATATCAAATCTCTTTGTAAGAACTTAAGTTAGAAAACCATATTAATAACTACTATTTATTGAGATCCTACGTGTGCCAGCCAGGCACTTCCAAAGTTTTTATCTGTAATCTGACACATGGTCAGATAAACTGTATTTCAGTTATTCTCACTTTTCAGGCGAGAAATCTGAGAATCAGAGAACTTGCTAAGAGCACACTACAAGGAAGCCATGAGAATGCTCCCCGGTATCTGCTATCAAGAGGGATGCATGTCGTGGGTAACCAGCCCGCATCGTAAGCTCAGCTTAGGTTCGCATACTTCTTTTCATTACACCATTAGCCAACTGTTGACAAAAAATGGGTCCAAATTTAAGCTTAAAAAAATATGGTCCTTCCAAATCTTGATTGTATGTGTGGAGAAGAACACGGGTGTTGAGGAAATGGGGCAGCAAGTAAAAACAACTGTTTGAAGAGTTTTGTTTTAAAAAGAGTGCAACAGGGACCAACCCAGCGGTTAAGTTCACTTCGGTGGCCTGGGGTTCACAGGTTTGGATCCCAAGCACGGACCTACACACCGCTCATCAAGCCACACTGTGGCAGCATCCTACATGCAAAAAACAAAGGAAGATTGGCACAGATGTTAGCTCAGCCACAACCTTCCTTACCGAAAGAAAAAAGAAAGGGTGCAAAAAAATAAAGCAAAAGGTGGAGGGTTGCAAAAAATATATATATGGTCCTGAAGCTATTCAAATATTGGCTACAATAAGCCAATAGGAGAAACTGACTTTGTGCCCCTGAGTCAAAAAATATTGCTATATTTCATGTTAGAGTTTGATGGAAGGGGGCTGAGAGCCAACCTTGTATATATTATATGCTACAGTAGCTACTGCTATACTCTTATCCAGTGGATTAAGAGCTACTTTATAAGGTGGTAAGAGAATAAAATGACATATTGTGCACCATTTATGGATTAGCTCTCTCCTCTGGGCTCCAGAATCATATAACCAATGCCATTTGGACGCCCCACAGGCAGCTCCAACTCATCATGTCCAGAACTGAACTGGCCATTTCCTCCTTAACTAACTCCTCCTGGTTTCCCATCTGAACAAATAGCCCCTCCAGCCTCCCAGGGGCAGTTACTGAGGCAGTAACCTGGGTGAGATCCCTAACTTCCCATCCCCCGCACCCGGCTCTCACCAAATCATGTCAATTTTGTTCCTTAACGTCTCAGATGTGTCCACTCCTCTCTCTCTGTACGACTACAGCCTCAGTTCAGGGTTCCGTATGGCTCTCCCACTACTGCAGCTACCTCCTAATGGGCCTCACTCACGTCGGCCCTGCCCTATCCCAACCATCCTCAACAGTGATTCCAGAGACAATGTTCTAAAGAGCAAATCTAATGAGAGCACTTTTCTGCTTAAAACTGAATGACTTCCCTATTGCCCCCCAGATATTTTTTAACAGCTTCATTGAGATATAATTCACATATCATGCAATTGATCCATTTAAAGCATACAGTTCCACGGTGTTAGTATATTAACAGAACTGTGCAACCATCACCACAATCAGTTTCAGAATATTCTCATCACCGAAAAGAAACTCCATACCCACGAGCAGTCACTTCCTAGTTTTCCTCAACCCCCTTCAGCCCCTGGCAATCAATAATCTACTTTCTATCTCTACGAATTTGCCTATTCTGACATTACATATAAATGGAATCATACAATGTGTGGTCCTTTATGACTGATTTCTTCCACTTAACATAATTTTTTCTAGGTTCATCCATGTTGTGGCATGTTGTATCAGTACTTTATTCCTTTATTAAGGCTGATTAGTGTTCCATTGTATGGATATACCACATTTTGTTTATCTGTTCATCAGCTGATGGGCATTTGGGTTGTTTCCACTCTTTGGCTGTTATGAATAATGCTGCTATGAACACTCACATACAACTCTTTGAATGGATATGCATTTTGTGTCTCTTAGCAAGACATGATTGGAATTCCTGGGTCACGTGGTAAATTTATGTTTAACTTTTTAAAAAACTGCCAGACTGTTTTCTAAAGTAGCTACACCACCCCAGATATTTTAAATCCAAGTTCCTTAATGTGGTTTACAAAGCCCTTCCAAATCTAGTTGCAGTCAACCTTTCCACCTTCATCTCCATCTATACCCCAACTCAAACTGTATACTTTAATTATGCCCAACTTAGCAGTCCCTAAAAAATACATCCTCTGTCTCATCTGAGCTCCTGTAAACACTGTTTCCCATGCTTGGACTGCTCCCCTGCAGGCTGATGCCACTGTCCTCAGGCCTCAGTTTCCATGACACTTCTCCCCAGGACCCCCAACAAGACTAGCATTGCTCTTCTGCTCCTTTGTGTGTACCCTGAACTTACTGCTCCAGCAGCACTTGTCACACTACACAATCATTGTGTTTGCCGTTCTTATTCCCATCGCTGGTCTAGACCCCTTACTGAACTGAAAGCTCCCTGAGGGTGAGGAGTATCCCTTTTTTCCTCAGCCTAGAGCATTTCTTGGTTGCCTAGAGCATTGCCTAGAGCAATAAATAGTTGATAAATTTATTGAGCCCCTGGAATAAAGTAGGTTGCACCCTTCTTTCCCACTAGATTAAAGCTATGGTGCAATGGTCTAGAACTCCCTTCTCCCAAAGGAAATTGTTCACGACCCATCATGGAAATGCACAATCTGATTTTAAAAATAAAACATTTGTAGTTCCTTGCTAATTCTGTTTTGCTCAGGCTAATAATAAAATGAGTTGGCATTACTCGGGTATATATCAACTGACAGTAGAGGGAGCCAAGCCAAGAATGTGGTAGGTGGCGAGTAGGAATCTGCATGTGATTAAAAATAGGCCATGTGTAATAATGAAGACTTGAAAATTACTCAGATGACCCACAATTGAGAAGTAGTTAAATAAATTCTGGAATTGGATAGATGATAGATAGATAGACAGACAGATAGATAGATAGATAGATAGACAGGGGAATAATACTGCCATTAAAATTGTAAATATGAAAAGTTTTGTTCAAGATAATTCGAAAAATAAAACTAGAACACCAACTAGAATATACACACAGGTTACAGTCTGCAAAATTGTGTATGCACAACGACAATGACCAGAAAAGGTCATGTCAAAGAAACAGTAGGTGTCTTATAGTGAAATTTAGAATTTTATTTTTTCAATGTTCTTAGCTTTTGCTGTAAAAACCTATAACAAATAATTGCCATGTATTGTTTCCAAAGTGTGTATCATAAATTGAACCTACTGAGCTTTTCTAAGATACCTAAGGGCATTGTTTGTAATTTGTTGGATATATATGATGCATTTCACCATTTTAATTTAAAAATATATATGAGTGCGTGTATATATATTTGTATATACATGTATGTATGCAGGTCTTTCGTAGTGCTCTTACAAAAGGCAAAATGTTTTCACTTTGTTATTACACTTTCCCTCTGCTTCTTCTGGGAGTCAGACAAACAAGCACAATGGTATTATTCCCTCTTTATCAATTTAACTTTTTACATAAGCTGAAACTGAGATTTATGAGCTGACTTGCTCAAGGTTACATAGCTGGCAGGGATCAGAACCCCAGTGTCTCAACACAAACACGACTCCTTAACTCTGCCCAGAAACCCAGCCAGGACAAGAGCGGAAGGACTCCCTCAAGTACTTAGGATCTGCAGAGTTATTTGCTGAAGCACTTGGCACAGCATCCTGCACTAGCAGATGCTCAGGTAGCATTTATTCAAAGGATCCATGGATCAATGGATCCATCAATGGGTGCGAATTTAACAGGTCAACACTCATCAGCAAAAATTCTTTGGTACACTCTGTAGTGTCAGTCTTCACCAGATCTTCACTACTGCTTTAAATTTTTCCTCTATAAATATTCCATCCATTCACTTACTCATTCAGCAATTAATTATTAAGCAAAACTATGTAGGAAGCTGTGTTAGTAACTCAAGGAGTTACAGAAATAAGATATTATTCTTACTTTCAATATACTTATAGTCTACTAGGAGAATGAGATTTGTGTTTAAAAAATCACTGTAATTCCTGGCAGAATATGAGATTCACAGAGGATAAACCGTGTTCACACAGTCCAGGGGAGAGAGAAATGACGTTAAGTTGAAAGAATAGAGGCAAACTTCATGGAAATGTGGCATTTCAACAGGACCTTGAATGACAGGTGCAATTTCACAAGAAGAGATGGGGGAGGACATTTCAGGAGAAGCAAAGTATTTTAACAAAGGCACGAGGTGAAAAATTGTGCAAAATTGAGGATCTAAGAAGCACTGTTTCCTTAGAGAAACACATTTCGGCTAAAATGTGTTCTCTTTTTCCATGGTCGCTTTTTCCAGTCTCTTTGTCTAAAGCAAGATAGACGGTGCTTTAGTCATCTCCTCTGACTTGTGCAGGTGCTGGAGCTCGGGTCCCAGCTATGCAGGAAGATACTATAAGGACTTGTCTCTTAATTTCCTCTCTTTTGTGAACAAGTAGAAAGTATTATTAGCACTGTTTTACAGCAGAGTGTGAAACAAAGGTGCAGAGAGACTGGGAACTTTCTCAAGGTCACAAGATGAGTCAGCTGGAGAGAAACTCTAGAACAAGGCTGCACCTCTCCACTGGAGGCTGCATGGGCACGTCTGCGTGAGGGACAGCGTGTTCCCACCCAACACCCTCTGCATCCGCGCAGAGCCTTTCTCCTAGGAGCTCAGCATGTACTTGCAGACATTGTGTACTTAGTTCTCTCAGCACCACTGTGGTCCAAGTAGGGTGAAGGCATCTTTAATCTTCTTTCAAATAGACAAACTGAAAGCCCATGGGGTACCCTAAGCTGTTCATCTGATAGCAAGTATTATGTGTTACAGTCAAGCTGACAATTGGCCAAGAGCCATGTTCTACTTGGCTCCTGTGTTGGGACCGAAGGCTAGTTAGAGAGGTGGGAGTGGAAACGTGGGCCAGGCATTTTAAAGCCTGAGTTCTCATCCGAGCTTCATCACTTGCCTGCTATTTGATCTTGGCCAATTCCTTAACCTCTTTGAAGCTCCATTTTCCTCATCTATGAAATGGAAATAATATATTTGTATCTGTCCTCAACATATATTTTCAAATGCTAAGAAAAACATCTGGGAGAATACCCACAAATCTACCTAAAATGATTACATTGCGATAAATGTTAGTTTTACATCTAAAAATTAATCATTATGTCCTGTGCAAAAAAGAGGTGAAATTAAAGCATGAAGTCAAAGAGTAATAAAAGAATAACACCTGAGGCTGGCCCCGTGGCCAAGTGGTTAAGTTCGCGCGCTCTGCTGCAGGCGGCCCAGTGTTTCGTTGGTTTGAATCCTGGGCACAGACATGGCACTGCTCGTCAAACCACGCTGAGGCAGCATCCCACATGCCACAACTAGAAGGACTCACAACGAAGAATATACAACTATGTACTGGGGGGCTTTGGGGAGAAAAAGGAAAAAAATAAAATCTTTAAAAAAAAAAAGAATAACACCCTTTCTAATCAAGAGCCAAATTCCTTGTGATATAATAAGTGGAGAAGAAAGAACACAGACCCTAGCTTTGAAAAACAGACCTGGTTTTGAATCCTGTTGCTGCAGCACACCTGCTCTATGACACTGGAGAAGTCACAGCCTCTCTGGGCCTCAGTTTCCTTATCTGTAAATGGAGATGAAAATTCCCACCTCATAGATTTACCGTGAAGATTATGTGAGGTAAACATGTAAAGTACTTCAGAAGACACTGCATATTACAAACGGTGTGGGCCACAGAAATAAAAACACTGTGTACATCTGTGAAGCTCCTATTTTACCTGCTTACGGCAGGTAGATTGTTCCATAGGGTGTCTGTAGGACCATATCATGGGGGAATCTCCCAAAGTGTTTAAGCTATATATTATTCCTTTAAGAATATTTTGTATTGTATACTCGGAAGTTGCTATAAATGTAGGGCTTTAGTGTTTTCTCCGTTATCAACAAAATGGTAATTGCGTCAGTTAAAGGATGTGTTAACTAACCTTATTGTGGTAAACCTTATTGTAGTTTCACAGTACATATATGTATCAAACCATCACATTTACACCCAAACTTACACAATGTTATAGGTCAATTGTATCCCAATAAAGCTGGAAAAGATATTTTAACAGAAATAAATTAAAGCCAAGAAAGCACATTGAAAACCAGCCAAAGTGGATCCACCTTTCTGTCTTTCGGATGGAGACAGGCTTTTCACGCCCACATACTTGCGGTCAAGTGCTGGCCGCCGCCGTCTCCTGGTGCTTCCCGGACACACTGTGTTTACTCTACGGCAGCCTGTGCTAACAGATGTGTTTAAAGAGCCATAAACCCAGCAACGATAGATGGGAACATGCCTGCTTTCCTCCAGCCTTCCTTGTTCTGATTCCAAGGACGTTGCCTGTAGAGGCCTCTGGCCTCCGCGCTCCGTTTGGTACCAGCTAAGGGATATTTCTATAGGAAGCTCTAAATCAGGGTGATTTCTGTCCGCCTCCAGTCAGAGCACTTGGCTTTCCAAGTCTTTCTTCACCTGTGAAACGAAGCAGGCTCGTTGTCGTCATGGCATAAAATCGTGGCTTGTGGTGAGATTTGAAAGAGACGCTATACGTGACAGTGTTTTGCAAACTGGAAATAGTAAACCATCGGGAAGAAAACACACAAGGGGGCTGAGGTCCCTAACGCTAGAACTGCAGCATCGATTTTCTCGTCTAAGGAGATACTTAGGGAAAACCTTCCCGAGACTCAGAGGAAAAGGAGGATTTTGCTCTTGAACTTCACAGACATTTTTTCCCCCAAAATCTGCCACTTCTCAATTTTAATCCCAATTTTACCCTCTCGCTTTTGGTTCAGTGCTTCAGCCTGTGCTTCTGTGCTGTAGTCATCTCTCCCACCTTTCCTCCTCTTCTCTTTGCTACCACGGGCATATCCAGGCAGCAGGGGGCAGTTGCCCTGCCCTGTGAGGTGAAGGAGTCATGTTCCTCAGAGGAAGCAGAGCGGAAGGCAGTGGCTGGTAGGTCCAGCCCCTCTTGCTAATTCCATCTGCCTCCTATCCTGCTAAAACTTTGACACGACCTGGAGCAAATCTGACCGCCACCACCCACCCAACCTCCCCACAGCATGCAGGGCTGTTGTTTATCAAGCCTGGAACATCCTTTTCTCTCCTGAGAAAACCCTGGTTAATGCTTCAAGACTCAGTTCAGAAGATGTCTTTGCTGAGAAACTGGCTTGACTTCAAGGCCAGACTGACGTCAAGGCTCCTCAAGGTTCCCACAGCCTTAACCCTGTATATTTTTACATTTCAATTGTTGGTTTACTTGTGTGTCTCCCTTACAACACAGCAGGCAATCTGAGGGCAGTGTCTGAAACTCTTTGTGCATTCTCAGTGCTTCACCAGGGCCAGGCACTGGACCGTAGTTGGTCCTCAGAACTTGTCTGTTGAATGAGTAAATGGATTAATATATAATGAAGACATGAACAGCAACAACAGCTACAACAAAGAACAACCCAGCCCTGCTCCTTACTTCTTGTACCCTCATCCCTATTGATGTGACGCGACCAACCAATTAGCATTAAATCAATTCAGTAAAGATCTATTGAGCTGTAGGGTAGCATAGAGGGTACTGGCACTTTGCATCAGAATATCTTAGAAACAAGGACCCTGGGCAAAGATTCCTTGTCTGTAAAACGAGTTACTAATAATACCTTTACCACAGACTTGCCATGGGGTCAAATTGCAGAAAGGCTATGAAAGCAGTTTGGAAACTGCAAAGTGATACGCAAATGTGGGTGGTCATTATTTTATAGTTATTATTATGCACAAGGCACTATTCAGGCCCCAAAGGAGGCCTTAAAGATGAGGAAGCTATTGCCCACACAGCACCCACGACAGAATGAAGCAGTCAAAGGGCTATGATATAAGGCAGAAAATCACAAAAGTTCAAAGACCTAGAGGGGCTCAAAGGAGGGAGAAATCAGGGGTCTGGGGTCACATACGTGGTATTTGAACATAGAGAGCTTTTTCAGTGTGTGGTCAGGGAAGCCATCCAAGACCTGGGCTGGATCTCAAAAACTGGATTGGATTCAGGTTAGGGGAGAGGAGGGAAGGTGTCCCTTACAAGGAGGAGGATGTAAACAAAGGCAGGATTGAGCGTGGAGGGTCTGAGGGCTCTGTGTGTTCCATCACCGTCCTCATCCCATGACCCCAGGCAAGGCATCAAAATCGAATGTCGTGCCCCGCTGGGTTGGATCAATAGTCCATTCAGTACTCTGTGTTTGGACTATAGCTCCAGGAGATATTTTGGGAGAGCCTCTGGTCATACTCTTTGGATAATTCTTTAGTGATTAGAAGGATAAATTATATAATAACCCACTATGGAACAATTTTTTTTGAATTTTTAACCCTGTCTGTACCTATAGGCAAAAAAAAAAAAAACGAAGACCATCTTAAAGGAATGTTCTATAATACAGAGCTATTTCCATGGGGTCTCAGATGGCTGATAGAAAAAAAGTTTTTATATAAAAAGAAACACTAAATTTAAAAAAAAGCAATAGAGACAGAAAACTGATCAGTGGTTGCCTAAAGCTAGAGGTGGATATATGGATTGACTGCAGTGGGCACAAGGATGTCTTTTTGGGAGTGGAAGTGTTTGAAATTCACCTTACAATGGGTGAATTTATGGTATGCATATCATAATCTCATTTTTAAAAGACTACCCATAAACATTATTCTGTATAAAGAAAGATATTACAAGGACATAAATGAGAATGGGAGGAGACTCAAAATGATGTCACATGAGAAATGTTTCGATGACCTGGGGATGTTCAACCCGGAGTAGTGACAGAAAATAAGGGGAGAGAAAACCTGGGGAATGGATTAGAGGTGCTCTGTGTAACCCCAAGGAGGTGGAACTTAGCTAAAACAGATGAAGGTTACAGTTTGCTCCAAGAAGTAGGGAGCCACCTGACAGGGAAGGCTTCAAGCCTAGGCTGGATGCCCCGTTACCAGATGTTGTGGGTTTCTAAATAATGACAAGGGCGTGGAGTATAGGACTGTAAGGCCCTTTCTCACCATGAGAGTCTATGATTCTATAAACCTAGTGAAATGTGGATTTGCCCACCGTTTGGGAGAATAAGTTAACCCTTTTCTGAGACGTTCTCCACTTTCCTTCCCAAAGAGCCCGACTAAAAATTGTGCAAGAAGATCCAGCAACTAGCAGGGGGAACTAGATGTCAGCAGTTAATGCTGCCCTCCTTCCCCCAGCGTTTTACTTCTTTACAGTACCTAGAGTTCAAGGGTCAGTTCTGTTGTATCTTTGGGTCTTAAAGGCCTTGAGTTCAATCCTTGGCTTGGCATCCAGAAGCTTCCACCTGTAGAACTCTGAGCTCCCTTTCCAGCCTTACTTCAATGCTCCCCATTGCAAACCATCCGTTCCAGGCAAAATGGCCAACACACAGCCCCCAGGACACCTTTCGCATTTGCCATTCTGCATCTTCCTTCAGATCATTCCCCCTGCATAAAATGCCCTCCTGCGATCCCCACACTTGCCTAAGTCCTAAGCTGCCCACACGGCCTAGGTCCAGTTGCTTCCTGCCATATCCCACAGGTGAGATGGTGGTGGAGGTGTGTCCTGGGAGGGCCTCACTGGGAGTTGGCCACCAGCAAAGGCCAAAGCTGGTCATTGGGAGGCTGAGGCTGCAACAGGCCCAGGAGTGAACACAGAAGTGGAGATTGGGAATCCAAAATAGGTCAAAGCCAAAGGGAGGTTGCCTTTGGCACAGGATTAAGGTGTTCAAACAGAACACTGCTCTAGTGGGCTTTTTTTCTTTCAAAGTTTTACTTTATATATACTTTATATGTAATATTGAGAAAGTTAATCCTGAAACAGAATAAAATTTATTATCACAATTTAAATAGTTTACTTATATAATCGCCATTTTTCTTTGAGTTCTAAGGTGTATTCTGTTTTTACTCTTAATTAAAATGATACCCTTATTGAAAAATGTAAAGGTAATCAATATGTCACTTTTTAATTGTAGGCAAGCTAGAGGGGGATCATTATAATTTCTCAGACCGAGGATTTTTAGGAACCAACTTATTGAGCATTCTCCAAAAGGTTTCCTCTTGGCCTTTGAGGGTTTCTATTTCCAAACTTGACAGCAAAAATTGAAAATGAAAAGGCTATATCCTGGAGGTTTTCAAAATTGAAAAATGTTACAAAAAGTTCAATTTATATTTTTCATAATCATTAATCTATGGTCTCTCTATAAATTTTACCTTCTTATTTTCAGATGCCACTACATAAAGACGTTAGACACAAAGCCCACATGCAATAAATACATAAGCTGAAGTAAACTGATGTACACCGTTGGTTACACCTTTCCTAACAACCAAACCGACTATTGCTTTCCAGCCTTTTGTAACAAGATTGGATAGCTTATCATATTCAAGTTGATTACATCCTTGGAAAAAATTGTTGTATCCTTTGGAGTAGAAGACTGCACCAATTTTAGGTCTAATTCCTGGAAATTTATCAGTAGTCATTATGGAATAACCAGGGTCCATGAATTGTCTTCTCTCTTCTCACCTCCAGTAATGTCTATCCACAAAGAGGTAGGTCTTGTAGAAGCATGCATTAAAAACAGCAGGAGCAATCTTCTCACAGAGTCAGGGAAGGCCAGAAAATGTGTGCCTTTGGGATAGTTTGGCTGTGGTTTTAGATTACTCATTAACCACTACTTGTCATCTTTAAAAAAAAACTTGACTCCTGGCTCCAATTTCAAAGTGGCTTGATCGTTCAGGAAGCTTCCACCAAAAGAACCCATCTTTAAAGAAAAAGATTTTTCCTGCAATTGTAGTGACAGCATCAACACTCAAATTGAGACCACAGGTGGCTGGTTCTATCATGTTAAGAATGCGACATAGGTTGGTGTTTTTATGAGTCTCCATAGAGAGACTGGATGTCACAGATGTCATCAGTAGAGAGGCGAAATTGGTTGGGGTCATCATAACTATAGAGGGGGATCATAATAGCCTTTGGATCTTTGCAGTGACCAAACTCACAAACAGCAACAAGAAACAAGTTTAAGCCTTTGGCGTATTTAATCAGATTTCAGCCTCATCAAAATGTGAGTCTCCTCCAAGACCAGCTCCAGGTCCATAAGCACAGGCAATCGTTCCACCTCTGCCATCACAAAGAATAGCGTCCCTGTGAGCTCCTTGTGTGAAATATATCATAATATCAACCTCACTGGAGTTAATCTATCTGAGTTTCAGGGGTCACATCACTCCATATTTAAAAAGCCTTTGGGATGGCATAGTCAACATCCTTCCACACCATTTCAGGAGTATAATTCTTGATTATGTAGGTGACATGACATTTCATCCATACTGACTTCCCCATCATTGTGCTGAACTGGTGAACATCGGGTACTCCACATCAAGGTGTGCACATCATTGCCAGAGGAGATGCATCCAATTGCCAGTCACATTTAGCCCCAAGAACTGCTGCATTTCCTGGATTTTGCCCACCATGAAGTCCCTAGTGACTCTTATTTTGAGCACGAGAGTTCTTACCATCTGCAGGCCATAAAAGGTGGTGCCCAGGTACCTTTGTGCAAACATCACCTCATTTTCTTCTGAACTTGCACTATTAGGCAGAGGAACAGCTCCAGAAGCAGCACCTTGAAGGACCAGAATTAAGAGAGGAAACTTCACTCGAAACTTCTTTTGAAGAGTTTAACCCAATTTACTTTGTTCCTTTTCAGTCTCCAGCTGGCTTTTATTCCTGCCTTATATAGATGCAGGTATTTCCACCCCCAGCGTTCCAGAATGTCTCTGACATCAGATTCAGGGAGCACTCCCACCTCTAAATTCCTTATTATCTGTACCTCCTATTTAATGATGCCTTATATTGCTACCTAGCTTTTCATAAAAATGATCTGATTTACCAATTGTATTGTAAGATCCTTGAGAGCACACAGGTCAGCCTGAGTTTCCAGATTTATTATTGCTGTTGTTGTTTATCTGCTATTTGTTATTTTATAGGCTGACATGTCCCTTCCACTTCTCACTCTCTCCTTTGACCCTGAATCTTCAACTTTAAACCAAAAAGTTTTCACAGTTGCATTCAGATGAAAATGAGGTGAGGAGCACAGAGCACACAGAGTTCAGTCAGAGGGCAAGGAAGCTCCAGCACGTGGGATCATGCCCACAACAGGTGGCATTGTACGTATCTCAGATCAAGCTTGATTTTTAAAATTAGGACTCTGTGTATCTACAAATCTTATCTAAAACTTTTAGGCTTTTCTGAGCCTTTTGTTGTTGTCGTTGTTAAATCAAGCAAATGCTACTGTGAGGGGTCCAGCCTACATATAAAAGATTCCCTCAGAATGAAAGGACTTAATTTTTTTTTAATTTTATTTTTCCTTTTTCTCCCCAAAGCCCCCTGGTACACAGTTGTATATATATATATTTTTAGTTGTGGGTCCTTCTAGTTATGGCATGTGGGACGCTGCCTCAGCATGGTCTGACAAGCAGTACCATGTCTGCACCCAGGATCCGAACCAGTGAAACCCTGGGCCACGTAAGTGGAGCAGGTGAACTTAACCACTTGGCCATGGGGCTAGGCCCGAAAGGACTTAAGTTAAAACATTTCACTGGCAGTCATTCCACACTCTTTGAGAATTGTAGCTGTTACTTGTCTTGCCCACTAAATGGGCAGCAGCTGAGCTTTCCTCTTGCCCCTTTTATAGCAGGAGGACCATAAACATGTTTATAAATTCCCCAGTACGAGTGCAGGTCGTTAGTACCACCCAACATGCATCCACCTGCCACGGGAGCCCGGAGAGGGGAGATGGGGTTATCTTTCATTCAGATTACTCACTCTGGCTTTAGATATAGAATTATGTTTAAAAGGGCCCTTAGAGATTATTTAATTCAAATTCCCAACAAATTCTGGGATTCATTTTTCTATCTGGCCTCTGTTTGACCCCTCCCAGTGTTGGCGATCAGTACTGTGGGGGGCAGACCTGCCCACTGCTACACAGCTATGGTGGTCAGGAAATTCCCAGGGGTGAGATGGATCTTCTGCATGTGGGTCTGACATTTCCCCCCATCTGCCTCCTTCACTGAGTGTAATGTCTTGAGCTGCTAAGGCACATCCAACCCAATGTGGATATTGTACAACTGACTATCAAACCCCAGTGGAGACTATGTTGGAATTCACGCTGCACTCTCTTCTCTTTTTCGTTTCTTTCCTCTGTTATTCCGGATAAGTTAAACTTATAGAGTTACGTAATTGTTAAACTTATAAGGGACCTCAAACTTCATCTAGACCATGAATTCGCAACATGGACAAAAAAAAATCATACTCTTTTTATGTATAAAGCACAGATATACATACAATACATAAACGGATATACAGTATATCTAGTGGTATTAAAATTTTATGGGAGAGGAAAATGAGGAAAAATATATCTTTAAAAAGGCTCGTTAGAGTAGAAATAATGGGAAAAAAGTTGAGGAACACTGATAGATCAGTGTCTTCAGACCAATTAAAACAGAAACTAGAAGAAACTGGGATCCAAGCAACACTATTTTTCTTTTTGAGGAAGATTAGCCCAGAGCTACCATCCGCTGCCAACCTTCCTCCTTTGCTGAGGAAGATTGGCCCTGAGCTAACAGCAGTGCCTACCTTCCTTCTATTTTATGTGTAGGACGCCTGCCACAGCATGGCTTGATAAGCAGTGTGTAGGTCTGTGCCCTGGATCCAAACCGGTGAACCCTGGGCCACTGAAGCAGAACGTGTGAACTTAACCACTACACCATCTGGCCGGCCCCAAGCAACACTATTTTTTTAAACTATTTTTCTGCTATACAGCTGGGGGTGGGGTGGGGTGGGGATTGAGAACCACTGACCTAGACCAACCCCCTATTATTCTGTGGGGCCGTTGAGGACCAAAAAAGAGAAATAACCTGTCAAGATGATCAAACTAGACAGAAGTAGAGTCCCTCTTGACTGCCATTCCAACATTGTTTTCAGCACGCCATTACGTCTTCCTCGGCTTTTCTTCTGTACAGTTTTATTATGTTTTATTACATATTAGCCTGTTGACAGTTGGTCTGTGTTTTTAAACTGGACTTTATCCTGACAGCTTGAGCAATGATTTATAGCTCTTTGTAAAAGTTGAAAATGTACTATATGCACACGGCCTTGGAAAATTCAAATATAAAAAAATATATTATGAAAACCAAGTTTCTGTTTCTCAACCTGACTGCAGTCTCCTGGTCACCACCCCCTTACCCAGATGCAGGCTCTGTGCCAAGTGTCTTGAGTATCCGTCCAACAAAATTCTGTGCCTCCTTCGATAGCTGTGAAATAATGAAAATGTTTGATAATGAAGCAGAAATGGATACTGCTTAAATCAGGGCTCCCAGGGGCCTTTACTCCTAGCTCCATCGTGTCTTTCTTAGGGTTTGATAACAAGCACACGCTCTTCTTCAGGAGTGAAAAATAACGTCATTTTGAACAACAGTACAATTATACTTTCATTTTGTACCAAGCCTGCCTCTACCGGAAATGTCCCAACTATAAAATAGAACCACAACAAGTTGTCTCATTGTCCTGCTATAAGGCAGCAGGAGTGGTAAGTTACCCAGCGCTTCACAGAATAATCAACCTATCAGAGAAGGAAAACTTTGCCTATCACAGATGTCTGCCCTCTCTCTTTTTCTTTTCTTTAAAAGCAAATTGCTTTAAGCACAAACTGGCCAAAATCCTGTATAACTGATATGCATAGTAAACTGTAAAAAGTGTGATGGTCTTTCACATGCCCATAAGCATTTAGTATCCTTGTTGGATAATTTGGATAGTATTGATTCCTCTCTTTCATAATGAGATTTTTTAAATAGAGCATCTTTCTGTCTTCCTTACCAAGATATTCCTGACGTCCCAAAAGTGACCTGAAGCAGTGACAAGCAACCATCTATAGACTCTTATTCTAGGCTGATGACTAATCTCCAAAACTGTGCTCTTCTCTGCCCAACCCCCAACTCTGAAGTGTTACCCTAAGGAGAAAAACAATTTTACTTCTCTGGGAAGATACATTTTTAAAACTGTTCTCTTGGAATTTATCCTTACCCAGAACATGCTGACATAGAAGCGATAACAGTTAAATTTAGAAAGTTCTTTCTCAAATCAGAGAATACTCAAGCTGAGAGGAAAAACAGAGCTCCTTCTAGCCCGTTATTCCGTTTTGCAGAGAAGGAAGTTGAAGACAAGGGAGGTTAACTGGTTTGTCCAAGGTCACAGGGGGAAATTCACTCATGTTTCTTAGTAAATAGTTACTGGGTGTCTACCACATGTCCAGCACGTCCCAAGCACGGCAGCAAGTGGGCTCCTGTCAGGGACACGAGTGGCAGTGCCAGGGCTCTAACTCAAGTTCTGTCCTCTCCCACCGCCCTCCATCCCAGTTCCCTGGGGAAGACCTCTGGCCTTGCCTCCTCAGAGGATTAGCATTCAGAGTGATAAAAATAAGACAATTTCCAGGAAAATGGAGCCTCATTTTTCTCAGCCCTTCTGGCAGAAATTGAAGGACACTTGGGAGGAAGCCAGGAACATGAATGTGTCCTTATTCATAGTGATGATGCCACTGTCCCAGAGCCCATAGGACACGGCCTTGGGTGACTTCATAGACAGCCCTACCGTGGTCATGCACCCCCTTGTGAATCGAGGCAGGGTAGGGGCTAGAAATGGATGTGGTGCCCACAGAACACACACCATGAGAAAGTTGACCCACTCAGGGGTTACAGCCAAGACCTTGTCTCCCCTGGAACAGCACTGGAGCCAACCTGCCACAAACACAACAGCCCTACAATCTCACTTTCGACCGATGACTTAACTTGTTTCTGGAATGTCTACTTATTTAAGCTTCATGACTTAACAGGGACAGTGTGAGGTACAATGACATAAGTCACTTAAAGACTTTCAGACGGTGTAGTAACAACCTTGACAAGAAAAATAAAAGCAACCCTATAGACAGGCACAAGGCATGCACATGCGTGTATGCACACATGCGCACACGTACACACGCTGAAGCCAAAACTTGTCCTTACAATAACAAAATCTGACGATAGGAAACCTCACAGAACACTGACTCTGGAACATCTCTGTGAATGAGTATTCATTTTCTTAACAAAATGGAAATAAATGGATGAACCTTAAGAACACTAGGCTGAGAGAAATAAATCAGTCACAAAAAACCATGTACTGTAAGATTCCACGCATATGAGGTACCTAGAGTAGTCAAACTTGTAGACACAGAAAGTAGAAGGGCGGCTGCCAGGGGCTGGGGGAGGGGGGCTGGGAGCTTGTTGCTTCATGGGACAGAGTTTCAGTTTTGCAAGATGAAAAAAATCTGGAGATTGGTTGCACAACAATATGAATATACTTAATAATACTGAACCGTACTCTTAAAAATGGTTACAATGGTTAATTTTATGTTCTGTGTATTTTACCACAACTTTTTAAAGAATTTCAAATAGACAAGAAGTAACACATGCTCTCCATCAAGAGTTTTCTATGATATATGAGGTAGTGTTAATAGGTGCCCCAGAGGAAAAACTTTTCCTCTACCCTCTTATGTTCATTCCTTGAGGGCCAGCGAATTAAACTGAGAAAAGCCAGATTAGTAAGAGAAAAACCAATGTTTATTCAGTAGGTACTCAGGAGCTCACAAAGAAAGCGCTCAACTCAACAGCTAAAGTTAGGGGTTTATACAACAAACTGAACAGGGAAACGGAGTGGGAAGAAAAAGGCTCCTGTGGGAAGAACAAATGGGTTTCTTTAGGAAAGACAAATGGGCTCTTAGGAGAACAAAATGGGAGATAAGATGATTTGTGATAATGTTTGTTTACGGGGGTGTGTGGGTGTGTGGTCTTCTTCCTTTTCTCTGGGGCATGAAACTCCCCTGGAGATGGGGATTTATGGTTTCGTCATTCGAGGTCTCTTTCTAGGGAGGGAAACTGCCCAGATGAGAGGAGTTAGGGCAATCTCACTCCTAGAAGTTTCTGCCTTTAGTCAGATAGGCGTGTGTTTGTTGGGGGCGGGTCAGAGAAAGCCTTTTTCTGCATCTATTGATTCTCAAATGTCTTCAGCTCGAGATAACCTTTATGCCACCATGGCATAATTTGGATTACTTCATAGGTATTCTTCCAAATATTAAAGGAGGTGCTGTTTATAGTTTTTCCCAAAATTTTAATCAATAATGCTAAACAAACCTTTTAACAAACCTGCAAGGGGCCCGAAGTTCCATATATATACAAATTTCATTAATGTATATATGTAAATTTCATGCACATATATAAATTTGTGGGAACCTTACCTCTTCAATTTTAGCCCACAAAATCTGAGGCTAAGCTCAAAAGAGCTTTTGAGATCAGTTGTCATTGGAGAGGGGCAATGAAGTGAAAAAAATTGGAGGCTATATATTGGTACAAAAATGTGATTTTTTTACTTGGGAGGCACCAGCTGGGTGGCACAGAGGATTTTATTTTTGCTCTAGATTCTAGAGCCCAGAAGAAATGAAATTGATTCGTAGACTTCTATGTGCTTTACTACCTCGCTGCAAGTATTTGGAATAAGCCCAAGCAGTTTTCCTGGAAGAGTGAGATATCCTCAAAGCCTTGCTACTCAAAGTGCGGCCCTGGACCGGTAGTCTGTAGGAGCTGGTTAGGGATGCAGAGACTCAGGCCCCACTCTTGACCAGTGAATCAGAACCTGCATTTCAACGAGATCCCCAGGGGATCCCTGTGCCACTGAAAGGCTGGTTAGAGATTCGGAGTTCTGGGGTCCACCTCAGTGACTCTTTCCCAAGTCGGAGACCCCTGGCTTCGAAGTTTCGAGTTACTTCAAGAATTTCATAGGAAAATATGCAATTTCATATCCATAGAATTCCCCTGATAATAGTGATTGCTTCTGGAGGAGAATTCTCGGGGAGGGACTGTCCCGTCACACCATTTGGATGGCTTGATTTTTTTTTCTTATGTGTCCAGATTATCTTTACCGTGGTAAAGTAATCATGAGCCTTTCCTGACTACCACATTTCAACAGAACATTGTAATTTACAAAGTACTTTCCTATACATGCTTTCACAAATCCTCTAAACATCGTTACCAAGAGGTGATACATTCAGAGATCCCTATATTACAGATGAAGATGCTGAAGTATAGGAATAAAGGTCATAAGAAAACACTGAAAATGAGAGCCAAAAATAGGATACAAGTGTTTGAAATATTTTTATTACGAAAAATTTCAAACATTTAGAGAATAAATAGAACATAGTGGACGCTCATGCACTCTCCACCCCCAAGTCCACCATTTTATGTATATACAGATTTTTTTTAAGGTAAAATTTACATACACTGAAAAGCACAAATCTTATCAGGATCCTTTCTTTTCCCTTGATTCCAATATTGTTTGGCAAAAGCCTGGCTCCATTGCCTCCCAAATGTACATGCTATTGACGGATTTCCTGCTGTTTCCTACACAGAGTTGAATCATCCTTCCCTCGATTTAGGTTCAGCTAGGAGAAGAGGAATGCCTTTGTTCTCAGTCAGAAAGCATATGGGATAGCAAGTCGGTTTGCTGCACTGTTACCCACTCACAAGTGAAATCCAGGCATTCCCCCTTGAAACCGTCCTCTCGGCCAGCATGTACTCAAGAGCCTCCCTCCAAAATGGAAGCTCAGAGCCCCTTAGCTGTGTTCCACCGCCGGTCAGTGCACCCCAACCTGATGCTCGCCAGGCTGAGTCAGCGATCCGGGCCACCATAAATACATTCAAGGCTCATTTATTTAGTCCTACTACGTACCGGGCATTGCCCATACTTGATCTTATCTCAAAGAGATCCAAAATTATAAGACTCCCTTTCCCTTTAAAAGCTGGAAAAGAAAATATAAACTGTCTTCCATCTCATTGCAGGAGATGAGTCAGCAGAACAGGAAATTCTCCTTGCACAAGCCCTTCTGATCCCGTGGGTTGGGTGTGTGTGGTATCGAGCGAGGGCTGGGAAGAGAACCGGCTTCTCTCCTGGAACCACTTTGAAAGGCGAACAATGCAAGTTGGCCGGTGAGTTTAGAAGTGTTGACACCCACGTTGCCAATTAGAATTGTCCCAACACGTTTTGGGGAAAGCTCAGCTGCTTCCAAATAAGTTACACGGCAAATAAGAAAACTAGTTGTGGCCAAAGTCTAGGTGGCTTCAGAATGCCAGAGGTTAGAGGCGTTACCATCAGTGAAACTCCAGACGCACCTGAGCGGCAAGCCCAGCTCTCAGGAATGTCTGAGGAAAGAAGTGATGCCAGGCTGGGTGCAAGGAAGGCCCTTACATGCCACAAAAGTACACGTGATGCAATTCAGTGCATGCAGTAAATTACAGAAGGAAGAAGAGCTGTGTGCACTGGAAACGTTTGCGTGACGAAGGCACTTCTGGCTCCATCTCTAATGACAGCGCAAAGTCCACTGAGGGGACGCAGTCATAGTCTGGGTTCTGCCCCTAGCTAGCTGTCAGACTTGGAATAAGTCATTTAATCTCTGTGGGTCCCAGTTTTCTCATCTGCAGAACAAAAGTTAACACAGTATGCTCTTCTAAATCCTGTAGCTCTGCTACAAATTCAAATTGGTTCAGCATCAACCCCATTTTTTCCTTTCCTTCCGTTACTCTTCAATGAGACAATGAGGGAGAAACAGCTGAGCGTGGCTGTTAGCGAAACCAGGACTCTCTAAAATAACGATTCCGTGGGAATCAGGCGCTGAGTGCTGTGTGTGTGTACATTTCTATTGGGTGGGGCCTTGTAGAGGGGGGCCAGCTCTAAATGTTTCAGCTTTGCAGAAAAATAGATGCAGCAAAGATTTTGCATATGAGAAGGAGGTGGGGGAGGAGCAAATGTGCTGAGATTCCAGCACTGAATTAAAAAAAGGACAGGGATGCAGTTAGAAGGGTAGGCTGCGAATGAGCCAAGAAGTAAAAATACGCTGGAGCTTTTAAATAGGGTGTTGCCAGAGCCGGCTAAATCCTACTCTTCCACTCTGACTGGCCTTCCCCTCACCCCACCCAGACCCATTCTAAATTCTTTCAAGGCTCAGATCCCTCCCCCTCCTCCCCCACAGAGAAATGATATAGGAGCTGGGAGGAAGTGACACATTTTCCTGCCTGAATGGAGCAGGCCCGGCAGCAGCCTCTCGGCATTCGTCAGCAGTCTTATCTCACCCCGGCCATCACAGGCGCCTGGTTCCTCAAACAATGCTTTCCTCTGGCTGAACCCTGGGTAATGACTAGGACGCCTAGGAAAGCTTCATGCTTAGAGGTTCAGGGCACCCGTGCATGGTTCAAGTTCCTTTCCAGTGCAACTTCCAGTCAGTAATCAAGCGCAGAGGGTAGTGCTTAGAGCTTTGTTAGATCTGCTGAAGGGGTCTGAGTTCTGTTGTTGCATCTCAGGAAGTGCAAGGCTTTGGGAGGTGGAGTAGGAGAATCCGAAGGTGGGTAGTCTTTGAGGCCTGAATTTGCATGCCAGCTTTCTCACTAGCTGTGTGGCCTTGGGCAAGTTACACAGCCTCTCTGAACCTCTGTATCTTCCTCTATGAAAGGAGGGATGATTGGTAATAACGACTGCCTTGAAGATTCAAATGAGGATTTAATAAAGTAGTAGATGTGAAGTGCCTGAAATATTGTGGATAATTACAGAAGTCCATTTGCCTTCCCCTCCCGTCTTGGACTCTCCCCCACCGGTCCACAGCCCTATTTGCCTACCCCCAATGACACTTTTTATCAGTGCCTTCCCAGCTTAGCACTTAATTTTACGCAGTTGTACTGTAGTTTAATCATATAGGCCTCATTCTCTAAGTGACACCAGAAACAGAAACCAGCATTCCAATCTAACATCTCATTAGGAGCTCCCACATGACTAACTAAATGCTGTACTAGCAGAATAATAATACTACACAAAAATGGAGAGTGAAGTTGAAAGCATCCTGGGCAAAAATGGTCTCTAGTCCTCCCTGTTTCCACTCCTGTTTTTGTCCTGCCACGTGTGTGTGTGTGTGTGTGTGTGTGTGTGTGCGTGTCTCTACTGTATAGGATTTATCACATTGGGTTCTCATTATCTGTTTCTATGCTTGTCTCTTGCTGGACTGGAAGCTCCCTGAAGACAGGGACAATGCCTCTTTTATCTTTGTATTTCCAGAACTAAGCTTAACAAAATACATCGTAGGTCCACAATAATTGTCTAATGCATTACTTTGAACAAACCTTTGAACTAGTAGATTCTGGCCTGTTCTGTCCACTGATGTAGCTTCTGCACATGGAATAGTGTCCAGCACACAGTAGGCGCTCAATAGACACATGTTGAATAAACTTGGGGCCTTCCTGGGCCACACATTCCTCGTGTGCGTGAGGTTGGTTCACTGGGATCAGTGGACTGAATTAGTTCTTCTCAAACCCTGGCTCTCCAAAAACAGAATTGTGCTGGGGTTTTCAAAGATACAGATTCCTGGACTCCATCTCTGAATGACTCAGTAGGTCTGAGCTAGGACATATAAATTTGCTCTTAAAAAAAAGAGAAAAGCTTTCCAGACGATTCTGGCACAGGACAAAACATAGACCACACTATACCGGATATTTCTAACAGTTCCCACGTAAAATCATTCGACATATCATTTTGACTGTTTTCAAAAGATGCCAGTCCTCGGACTAGTTTACTAGGCTAATATAATGTGAGTATGTAGAGCTTGATTTCAACAATCAGGGCCTCAGCCAGACTAGTTATCATGCACTCTTTATTTATTTATTTATTTTTTTTTTAAAGATTTTATTTTTTTCCTTTTTCTCCCCAAAGCCCCCCAGTACATAGTTGTATATTCTTCGTTGTGGGTCCTTCTAGTTGTGGCATGTGGGACGCCGCCTCACCGTGGTTTGATGAGCAGTGCCATGTCCGCGCCCAGGATTCGAACCAACGAAACACTGGGCCGCCTGCAGCGGAGTGCGCGAACTTAACCACTCGGCCACGGGGCCAGCCCCTATCATGCACTCTTTAAACCCATGTATTCATGATCAGGTATTTAGTGGGGTCAGAGAGAAGTGCATTTTTTAAAGAGATGCATACGTATTGTGTACCTCTTTATGTTCCAAATAAGAGATTTATGCCACAAATTTTTTTTTCTGAATTTCTGAGCCAGACAACTTCTTAGAAGGCAGATAGCATAGTTTCAAATTTAAATAAAAATAAGTTGTTTCAAGTAAACAAGATGATGTCATCTATTATTCATGCAACTGTCAGCTAGCTGCCTTCAAGGCCAGGGCAGGACCCGAATGAAGTTGCACCTGGAACTTGCATGTGTCACAAAATGCTAAAGGTATCAGGGGTACAAAAACCAGGAAAGGTTTGTATTTCTTCCAGGGCACTCTCTACTTTGGTGGTAGCAGGACTGATTTATCTTTCACCAATTAGGTAAGAAACCTGCTTTAACTGGCTGGGATTGTTCAACTTTCCTCCAGCGATGCTTGAACACGCCTTTTAGATTGATGTCCCGGGTAACAGGCTGGCTGGCTGGCGCATTAGTCCTCTTTGCATTTGAGACACACTAATCAGGTGACAAAAGGGGACTTCTACACCCCCGCAAATATTTTTTCTCTCTCTCCCAGGTCAGTGTTTTGATCTTCCTTTGTCTCCCTCCCACTCAGTAGGCAGGGCATCTGCTGAGAGGCCAAGTAACTGGGAGGAAGGGTCCAAGGGAAACCTTCAAGAGATTCAGCGTCTCTTAGCAGGGCAGTCGAGAGGGAGAGTCAGAAACCTGTGCGCAAAGAAATGCAAAGCCTGTGAGCAGATCTGTAAACAAACACAGTGGCGACAGCCAGGTGGGAATGGGACAGCGAAGGTGCTGTGATCATCCATTAAATTATATCAGTGTGCTCATAGTTATTCTGTTTTTCTTTTCTATTTTGATGAAAAATTTTGCAGTTTTTACACTGTTGCCAAAAAACAACAAACCTGTGACATTTTACAACATATAGGCAATTCAGTCAACTTCTGACAGTTTTATCATGTTTCTGACACTTACAGAAACATGTTCAACTCCTCTGGGCTGGTGAGGGTGTCACGTGTCTGCCTTTCTGTCCCCCCATGCTTTGTTTATGTCACTATGTGACTTCTGATGCCAACACAGGCAGACAAGATCAGTAACATGGCTGTACAGTCCCCCAGGATGTTCTGCTTGGTGGCAGAGGAGAGCGTACCCTTCAACACTGCTGCCCATGGCGGGACTGAAGAGGGGCCTCCTGGAGACTTGCAGGCAAAGCAAGTGCATGCCATTGAGTTGCAGAAGGAAATTCAGGATTTAACAGTGAAATTCGAAATTGCAAAGCTTTGGCTGACTGAAAAAAATGAAAGGGACATGCACAAATACCATAGCTCCTTCCATCAGTTAATAAGAGCTGGAGTAACATGGTGAAGGTCATCAACATTTTGGTTTTGACCATAGAGTCAGGTTCTCTGGAAGGACCTGAAGTTCACACTGAAGGACAAATTCTTCCTCCTTTGAGATCCAACGCTTGAAGCACAGCTGCAAGCATGACCTGGGGGAGGGGGCCCCTTTGGTGACCAGTAGGACTTGTATTTAGCATGGAATCATTTATGGAGTGTCAGCTGATGGAGGTGGTATAAAATGGCACGTATTTCATGACTGGGCTTTCAGACTCTCTGCAGAGGGATTCACTCCCATGACAAAGAGGACTGAGGATGACTGTTCCATATAAAACCAAAGCAGCCTGCTCGTCATCTTCAACACTTGGAGTAACTATTCTGCCTTTCTTCAAAAACGTGTCTCCCACAAGCACTTAGGAGAGAGGTCATGTTCTCAGTAGCAACTTTTAAGTGAGTGGAAACTCTTTGTAAATAAATAGAAATAGAACACATTTAATTGCATTATACTCCAGTTCCCTCAACTCTAGTATTGTCATCCTAATACATCCAATTGTATTATTGTCACCTCAAATTTCTAGCCCAGTAATAATGGTAACGAGGATGACAAGCAGCACCTGCTTTGCAGCAGTATTATTTTTTCAAAACATTTGTTACTAGCTGTGGGACAGAACGGGTAGTATTAACCCCATTTCATCAGGGTGTAGGGCATAATCAAAGTACAAATTCATTGCAACTGATAATTTTTTAAGCAGGGGCCGTGATTCATGAGGAATAACCTTAAAGGACCAGTATTCTATCAACATAAGGATATTTGCTATCCCAAATAAATATCTCATATGACCTTTTTCTTTTCAATAAATCAGATGTTCTTAGTATTTTGGGTCATGAACCCCTTTAAAAATCTAATGAAAACTATGGACCCTCTGCTCCCAACAGTGTACATTTACATATGCATAGAATATTTTGCATGCAATAGCATGGGGTTCACTGATCTCAAGTTAGGATTACCCTGCTATAGACATGGGGGAGCTAGAAAAAGAAAGTTCTGGAATGGATCTTGTTTCCAAAATTCTTTGAGACCCATCTCCATGGTGATTGTTTCAAATGCAAAGTTCCAGGGCCACACCTTTATAAGATGAAACTCAGATTCCAATTTTTTTAATCTTTTTTTTTATTGAGGTCATAATAGTTTACAACATTGTTAAATTTCAGTTGTACATTATTATTTGTCAGTCACCACATATGCATGCCCTTTTACCCCTTACGCCAACCTCCCAACCCCTTTCCCCTATGGTAACCACTAATCTGTTCTCTTTGCCTTTGTGTTTGTTTATCTTCCACATATGAGTGAAATCATGTGGTTGTTATCTTTCTCTGACTTATTTCTCTTAACATAATACCCTCAAGGTCCATCCACATTGTTGCAAATGGGGCGATTTTGTCTCTTTTCATGTCTGGGTAGTGTTTCATTATATATATATACCACATCTTCTTTATCCATTCATCAGTTGATGAGTACTTGGGTTGCCTCCATGTCTTGGCTATTGTGAATAATGCTGCAATGAACATAGGGGTACATAAGTCTCTTTGAATTGTTAAATTCAAGTTCTTTGGATAAATACCCAGTAGTGGATAGCTGGGTCATGACAGTATTTCTATTGTTAGTTTTTTTGAAGAATCTCCATACTGTTTTCCATAGTGGCTGCACCAGTTTGCATTCCCACCAGAAGTATATGAGGGTTCCCTTTTCTCTACAGCCTCTCCAACATTTGTTATTTTCTGTCCTGGTAATTATAGCCAGTCTAACAGGATCCAATTATTTTTGCCATTATTTTTAACTTCTCTTCTTGCAATGGGCCTCAGCCTTGGGCATATCACATGCGGAGCTTTTAAAAAATCCCAATGTGCAGCCAAAGCCATACTCCAGATCACTTAAATCAGAATTTCTGGAGGATGAGAGCGAGGCATCAGTAGTGTTTAAAGCTCCCAGGAGATTTGGATGCACAACCAAGGTTGAGAAACAGTATTCTACTGCCTCTCCATAATGAAGAGAATAATTCAGTTAATCTGGGCATTCCAGCCCCTCACAAACCCTGTATTTTCCTTTCTGTGTCTTCTGCATGGGATATAACATTTTCCTCTTTAAGCTGATAATTGGCTTTCCCCTCATGTTGTTAGTATCTCACCAAGAAATGTATTGCTCAACTACCACTTAAGAAAAACTTCATTTGACTCAGAGGTTATGATGGGGAGAAAAAGAAGCAGAAGTAATCAAACAAAAGCTGCTCTTCATTATTAAACTCCATCCAATCTCATGAGTGTGCTTTACCAAAAGAACAGAAGACAAAGAGGTGGTGGTGGCCAAAAAAATTTTTAGAAAGCTGATTTTGAAGAGGTAGATGACTCAGTTAAATCTGCATGAGTGAGGAAGTCCAGAGATGAGACAGAAACATCTAAGGAGTGATGTTCCTTTCATCTGTGGGAGGTGAAGAATAGGGTGAAGACGAGTAGGTGGGATTGCGTAGGCAAAAAGAAAAGTTTTTTTCCTATAGTGTCATAATTTTAGAGTTAGAAAAGACCACTGAGATACTTGAGTGCTATTTCTTTCATCTTATAAATGAGAAAGCAACCCATGTTGGTGATGCCCCTGCCTGAGGTCTCAGTGGGTGGTGGCAGGGTCAGGTGTGGGCTCAGGTCTCCTGAATTTAGAGTGTTCTCTTATCCTCCATGATGCCGGGCTTCCTGGGGCTCCTGTGGACAAGAGAGATCAGGTGAGCAGAGGAAGCTACTGTCACTCGTTAATAAGTTCACCATACACTTTATCGTCTAAACCCAGATACTTTTGAGAGTAAAAAGAGACAACAGGCAAACCTGGACTTATTTCTCTCTAAAACCCATTTGCCATCTTTCTTCTGCCCCTTATTGGTAATTCTACCATCAATAATATTACTATGCGGACAGTGGCTTTTAGTAGCTTTTCAATGACCTTCGGCTCATCTGCCAGCTTTTCCAGTTGAGAATGCCAAGTTGTTAATCCAAAGAAAAGTTGCCTGGTTCTAACTCCTGTTACTTCTCTTTTTCCTTCCTTTCTTCTAGATTCTAGCATTCCCACAGGGTAACGCATAGACTCTTAAGAGAACAGTTTCACAAACACACCTGCTGTGGTAGCAAGGTCTCGGATGTGTGTATGATGCCTCGCTTTCTGCTTCCTTCCTTGTGGAGTTTCTGTGTATGAAATCTGCACCCTGTAGGGAGCCTCTCTGAGTTGACTTTTCTCTTTCCCAGAGAGGCAGTGTCGCTTCCCAAGTGAGCATACTATTTCTTCTTCCCTCAACAGGTTTCCTTTTTGAGAAGGCAATGCTTTGATTTCTGTGACTTTTTTGCTTATTAAAAGACAGATCTGTCCTCTTTCCTGATTAGGCCCTGTTTAGTTAAGGCAGGATTTAAAGATCTGCCAAAAGTAGTCAGCAACAACAATGGCACCTCTAGTCAGTTTTCTGTAGGCGCTGCTCATATGTTCCTGTGTTAAAAATTTATTCTTTTGGGACCTTCTAAGAACAGAATGCAATTTCCTTACATGAGAGGAGTGCTGTCTCCAAATGGCTAATTATGTATCTCCTGCACCATCTGTTTTTTTTCCAAGCGGCCCAAGGTAGTTACCAGACTCTGAGATACTTGGTAAGCCCCTTTATGATCTCTCTGCACTGGTATGGAATGAAGTCCTATTAAAAACTCTTGAGATTGGCTTTTGGGACTCCATTTGTAATTAAGATTGGGACCAGTCAGGAGCAGGACACAGTCAAGGTTATGTGATCTCTATAAAATACATAAATTTCAATTGTCAATACTTCAATGTCCACCCAACTGTTGCTGCCTCATCTTCAGATTTCTAAACATAGTAACTGATTAATTCAATTATCTTAAATTTAGTGGCTTACTAGCCATTGGTACTGTTCAGTTAGCTTGCTGTTACTGTAGACTTTTGCTATATGGAAATAGCTTAAGCCCATTCATTCTTGGATGTGTCACAACTTTAGCTGTGGCACCGTCTCTAATTTTGTTGAAGCTATTACTACTGTATCAGGTTGTCTTGATTTGTATTAGCCTCCTTCTCCAGACACAAAGCAGTATTTTGCTCTGGATGAGTTGCTTGGGGCCATGAAGCCTATAGCGAATAAAGAGGTTAAATTGTGGAGGTAGGTACCTATGCTGGAGGGAAATCCACTTAGGTTGGAAAGGACTCCACTCGGGACCATAGGAGGGACACTCAATAGCATTCTCATGTGACCGCCAAAAGAATCACACATTTTTCCTTCTGCAGCTTGGTGGGGATTCTGAACTTTGCTGTGGTGGAGGAGGTTAGATTGTGGAGGTGGTGCTTCAAATAGCATTTGAAGAGTGGCGTCTCATCTAATTTCCCTTGCTGGAAGCAATTTTGAAGTTTAACTTTTGTTGTAGATTTATTGCCTTCCAAATTAAGAAGTTATTACATTTAAATTTTTATTGCAAAGCTACCGACATAACATGTCAGAGAGGTCTTTGCAGGTTTATTAAGTATAAGCCGGATTTGATTCATTAAGCTTTCAATTTTCTCTAAAGCCATCTTGAAGTGTTTGTGGAAGCATTCATAACCTTTTTTGGGGGGGGACGTCTGTTCTAAAGATGAGGGGTACAGTCATACCAGGCCATATTTTGGGGCCTCATAAGTGAGTTTACATGTTTTACACCCAAGGAATTTTTACTCAGCCAGTTATATTTTGATTGTTTTTAAAATGTGTGTGTTTGAGGACATATCTTCTGTAAGTGCTCCAGATCAAAGTATAGTACCAAGATAAACAGCAGAGATATCAGCTTGGTGGGATAACGGCAGGAACACTAGACTGAGTGGATTGGGAGCCAAAAACTGGGTCCTAGCTCCCAGCCTCTCCACTAACTAGAGGGATGACTCCAAGCTACCGGGCGTTTAACAACAAATGCCTTAATCTCTTAGAACAAGAGTCCTCACTTATCTTATCACAAACAAAGCTAATGTACGGTCCAAATGCAGAATATTATTGTTGATTTTGTTGTCATGAATAATAATATGCGATTTGAAACCTGAATTACGGTAAAAACTGAAATGAGCAGGACTTGGACGCCTTTAAAAATTTGGAAAGTGAACACAGGAAGACCTGCACGGGCGTACTCTTTAGGGGCTTTAAGTGCTTAAGGCAGACTCAGTGTTGAACCAGGGGTTGAATTCAGAAGTGCTATTGTTGAGGTGGGACATTGTGAAGTGTGTGTCAATAGCAAAGGCTATCTTCCTGATGGTTAAGTGACAATTAAACTGTCGCTCTGAGGGGCCTACAAGCAACATGGACAGGACTTGGATATGGTAGAACAGGATCCAGCAATCAATATTAGAAGATCCCTAGGTTCTTGAATGTACCAGACCCAATAGCCTATCCAAGTAGCTAATTCAGAACTGATGAATAGAAGATCTGGGGGAGGCACACCACAAGATCTAGTATTTAGAGTTGAGTGTTCCAAGGCCAAGGACTCAAGGAAGTACTGTTTTGTCAGTGTTGTCAATGAATCCAGTGGAATAATGAAGGACAGTGCAGAATCTCCAGCCAGGAGGCTCGGAAGAACTGTTAGCACTAAAGAGTTTCTCGTGGCTTGCTACAGAATGCCCTGAGCTAGATATGAGGAGAGAGAGGATAATGCCAAGACACAATAAACCTAATATAATGGATGTCCAAAATGAGGATAAAGCCCAGAAACAATAGCTTAAATAAGTCCTAAAGTGCATTATCAAACATTGGGGCAGAGTTGTGGACTGACTGCTGGCAGAAAATGTGAGAGCAATACTAATTGGCAGTATGGTTAGAAATGAATAAGTAATAGCTTCTAGCATATCCAAATCGATCCTTATTGCAACTCAAAAACAATCTTTATTTATAAACAGACTTCTTTTGATGTTGATTGGTCAGTCTTCATTCATGACTATACATATTCTAACATCGCTATTTTGCCATCACAAGAGAAAAAGGTTCACATTTGATGTACAGGCATATTTTAGTAAACATCCTAAAACTGAAATAATAAAATAAAAAGTTCAGATTCATCATGGAGATGAGGGTCATCATAACTGGAATGTGTCAACGGGAGGAAATGCTTTGGGGTAAAAATCTACTGATTAGGAAGGAGAGCAGAGTGTAACTGTAGGGCAGAGATTTACTTATGTGGAAGTCAATGAATCCATGGGCAGTGACCCGCTGGTAAATGTTTAACAACCAGCTTTCTGGCGGGGGTTAGGGGGAGCCCTGGTTTCTAGCATTTGCTGATTTCTAAGGTGCAAATATTCCCATCATGACCAGTTTCCAACATAGAGCTACAATAGATGTAAATTACCCCAAAAGCACAGAAAATAGTAAAATAATTAGGGAGTGATGAGACCTGAGTATTTATTACCTTTACGATATAAATAACTTAATTGTAAGTTTATATAACTTAATTTTTAATAATGACTTTTTAAAAACCACCTTTCAAAATTCCTAAATATTTAACAACCAAGGGCCAGCCCCATGGCGGAGTGGTTAAATTCGCATACTCTGCTTTGGCGGCTCAGGGTTCATGGGATTGGATCCTGGGTGTGGACCTAGTCCCCGTCGTCAGGCCGTGCTGAGGTGGCATCCCACATAGAAGAACTGGAAGAACTTACAACTAGGCTATACAACTATGTACTGGAGGGCTTCAGGGAGAAAAACAAAAGGGAGGGAGATTGGCAACAGATGTTAGTTCAGGGCCAATCTTCCCCACCAAAAAGCATACCTTTAAAAAATAAATTAACAATCAGCTCTTGAGAGCCAGTGCAAGCTGGTTCCAGCGCATCACTGCCTATGAGTGAAAGAACCTCAGAGCATCTTTAAGGAAATATGAAAGGAGAAAGGCCTATCAGTGAAATATTCTTTTATTTATGAGGAAAATGTGAAAAAATGTAGGTTTAGATCCTTCTTCATTTAAGTTAATACTTCACTGGGAATGATTATACTCAAGTAATGCTTGTTAGTGGCTCAGTGTCTTTTGTCCTATGAGTTTGGGGAATGTTTCATGTTAAACCTCACCAGCTGCAGATTCACGATGTCTACTAAAAAAATTACAGAGTAAAGAACTCTTTTATGCATCTAGTGTTCCCCAATTTTTTTGACTGTAGAATCCTCTTTTTTCACAGAATACTTAATATCTTCTGGAAAAGAGATTGAGAAACCTGCTCCGTGGGTATGCTCTGAGTATCCTCTCCCCCAACATTTGTTATTAATGACTTCAGTCAGGCACTTTATACCATGCTGATCAAATGTGTAGATATGATAAGTCAATGATTCTTAAATTTGACCGCACATCAGCTTCACCTGGAAGTTTACTTCTTTATAAAAATTCTGTATCTATTCAAGGTGCACATCATAATGTTTTGATATACGTATATAGTGAAATGATTACTAGTCAAGCTAATTAACATATCCATTTCCTCACAGTTACTGTTTTGTGTCCATGTATGTGCATGTGTGGTGAGAGCATCTGCAATCTATTGTCTTAGCAAGTTTTCAGTATATAATAGATATGGCATTATTAACTATAGTCATTATGCTGCACATTAGATCTCCAGAACTCATTCATCCTCCATAACTGCAACTTTCTACACTTTGACCCACATCTCCCCACTTCTCCTTTCCCCCAGTCCCTGGAAACTGCCATTCTACTCTCTGCTTCTATGAGTTTGACTTTTTCAGACTTTCATATAAGTGAAATTATGCAGTATTTTGTTTCTGTGACTGGCTTATTTCACTTAGTATAATGTCCTCCAGGTTTATGCAAATGGCAAGATCTCCTTCTTTTTTAAGGCTGAATAATATTCCTTTAAATAACTCATATTTTCTTTATCTGTTCTTCCTTTGACAGACACTTAGGTTGTTTCCATGTCTTGGCTATTGTGAATAATGCTGCCATGAACATGGGAGTGTAGATATCTCTTCAAGGTATTAACTTCATTTCCTTTGGATATATACTCAGAAATAGGATTGGTGGATCATGTGGTTGGAAACTTCTTAAAGGACCTACTAAATCAGAATCTTTGGAGTGAGAACCTAAAAGTTCTCATTCTAAAAAGCTCCCCTATCAGACATGTGAGCTACCTGTCACGTTTGGTTGTGGTAGTCTACTCGTTCCTAATAATTTGTTAACGTGTAATGCATAAATTTTGGGGCATATACATATAGTATTACTGATAATAAATCGTGAACTCAGGGGACTTTAGATGTAACCACTTATCGATGGCTTAAGATAATACATTTGAAACCCTCCTTTAAATAACATTTTGCTACCAAATTTTAAGCTGGAGTCACTGAAACAATTTTCCAGAAATAATTACAACTACTTGACTTTTTAGATTTTCTGAACAAATTGTTCTTAGTTTCTATGAACCAATCATCAAATTGTAACCAATAAAATTTCAACTATGAAAAACAATTAATAGAGAATAAGATAAAAACTTGCATTTGTTTATTCAAATAGTTATCAAGTTCCTACTATGTTCCAGAGATTATGTATCAATTCAAAAAATAAGACACTGGGAAAAAGATTAGGGAGCTGTGTATTAACAGCTATGCATGGTAAAGGGCCCAGATCACAACATGAGATTGTCAAATCCAATGGACTCATGCCTACATTAACGGAATTACAGTTTGCAGGTGAGGGTAGGTAACAGTTTTACTCAGATGTGTAATTGTTGGGCCTGAATCATTACATTTAGTTCTGGGCATCACTACTGGAGGCATTTGGAACAGGTAGACCATATGCAAAGGATACTGACTGAGATAATGCATTGATGCACAGATCAAAGCTGGATAAGAAAGGACGCTTTGAAGAAGCTGAGTTGATTATTGTGGATAAGAGAAAACGTGGGAGACAGAGTTATAGTCCAATATCCAAAGGACCTTTGTGTTCATGTCAAAGAGATTCCAAACAGGAGAGTCAGGTCTGCAGAAAGAAAGTTGCAATGAAGTTCATTTCTGTATGATATGGAGAAGAATTACTTAGTGATTACAGCTGTCTAAAAACAGAATAATCTGGGGGCAGCCCTGTGGCATAGTGGTAAGTTGCATGCACTCTGCTTTAGTGCCCTGGGTTTGCAGGTTCAGATCCTGGGTGTGGACCTATACCACTCATCAGCCATGCTGGGGTGGCAACCCACATACAAAATAGAGGAAGTTTGGTTACTTGGTTACTTGGAAGTTTTTAAGTAAAGGCATGTTGAATAGGGAATTCAAGTATCCATCGAGTGAATTGGGCTACTTAGTGCTAAAGTTCCTTCCAGCCTTGAGCCTATATATTTCTGTTATTTAGGCACAAAACACATACCAGTGTCACAGCTAATCTCAAATGCCACCTAAAAAATCTATAGCCTGGAAGTAGACTCATACTTCAAACAAATAGGCTATTTGGATAATTTGTGTACATTATGGGACATTTATGATCGTTTAATAAGCAACACTGAAAACAGATCTCAGAGATAATGTTTAATTTCATAAAGTTTGCATTTTACACCAAAGAGATATTCAGGTTATATATTTATAGACTGTACCTCCCGTGAAAGCATAAAACAAGATTTTTGGTTGTAATTATAAACAGAAGGTAATGACATGCATTTACTAAACTTTCCTTCATATTTAAGTATGCACACTGTTAAAAGACCAACACAAAATATTTCTCTGTTTTATGGTAAAACCATGGATTAAATCACATCTGTGTATACAGTTATAATGGACTTCAACTTTTACTTTAATGTGGAAAATCTATAACATAGATTTTATCATCATGTTCTAACACCAGCATTACAATAGACTTTTAAAATTAAGTTTATTCTTTCCCTTAATATATGCCGATTACAGAATATTTGGAGAAACGCAAGTATCAAAGGAGAAACAATGGCCCCTTGTCCACTGCCCAGAGACACCTCTGGGAGCACCTGGTACATTTCCTTCCCGTCTTTTCAGCTCTACGTGTTTTGTGTTTGTTTGTGGTACACACTAGTGATCATATTGTATCTGCATTTTGTATCCTGTTTATAAAGCACAAGCAATTTCCTCTGTTTTTACAAACGCTTGACTACATAATCATCTGCCTGGTGGATTCACTGTCTTTTTTCTTCAACACCTGCTAGTGTAGGATAGTTTGGTGATTTGATAGTGAGTTCTACACCTTGAAATTGTGGTGTGAGTTGTCATCATAGTCTAGACTCTGCAGAGTTTTGGAAAACTGCCATCCAGGCCAAATTTGTAGATATTAAGAAAGTATATAAAGGGCTGGCAACTGCTTATAATTGTTCCCTGTAAAGTCCTTGCATCTGCTCCATGTCAGAAAGCATGGCTGTGGTGGGTTTGCCAACATTTTAAACCATATCATTTTCTAATCAGGGACTTCTCCTTTTCCCCTTGAGTTCATGGTCTTTCTTAGACACCCCTAGTTCTAACTGCCTAGTGGAGAGAAGCATTTAAACCATGCTGCTTCTCATTTAGTGTAGAGGAGGGTTTGGGTTCATCTCAACTCCAAGGAAAAGAACATCTTTCAAGTGATTCTCCTCTCATCGTATAATATACTTTAAAAAGCTGTTTTGGAAAACCCCACAAGTGAGTCTCATTAGCTCCATTCTGCTGGTGAGATTATGGGTATACTTGGCGCCTCTCAGCTCAGATTGGAAGGAGAACACCTCCAGGAAAACCCAGAGGGAGTTTTCCTCTTGGTGTGCCTATGCTGAACTCAGTTCTCCAGGGAACTATTACTTGGTGCATCTTACATGTGGTCATTGTTGAAGTTCTGGCTAGTGGCTCACATGAAAAAATGCTTGCATCATAGTATGTGGATCATGTGGATGAGGGAATGGTGTCCTATGGGATTCTCTTGGATTAACACGTATTCAGCAACAAAGGACCAGTTGAAAGTAGTTGGGATGAATCCATCTATAAGCAATTTACATATTTAACCAACTATTGCCTAACAAATGTAGAACAGAATGACCAAGATAACTTGTAAAATGCCTCTTTGTTCCAGGGATAATAAAAGTGAGTGAAAACATTTATGATATGGCACACTTTAAGGAGCCAACATTTCACTGGTTTTCTTCCCAAGCCATAGAGATCTATTCATTTATCCATTAATGCAACAAATTATGTGGCTGGTGATATGGAGATGAATAAGACATACTTCCTACCCGCAAAGAACTCAAGCTAATAATGGATACATATTTAGATAATTTAAACATAATCTAGTAAGAGAGAACTGCATTAGATTTTACGAGAATATTTAGGAAGCACAGCCAGTCCAGCTTAAGGTGGGTAGAAAATGGGAAAAAATATCAGAGAAGACTTCCTGGAAGCAGATACATTTGAATTGGTTTTTTAAAAAAACCAGAAAGAGTTTTACTGGCTGAGGAAGGAAAGAGGGATGGGCATGTGGGAATGTTGGGGCAGGGTTGGGTGAGTGGATGGTGATATTCCAGGCAAAGAGACAACATCAGCCAAGGTAGAGGGGACATGGAATCAAGACTTGTGTTCTGGGAAGGCTTGTGTTAAATCCTTATTGGACATCTGCAGAAATGTCAAGGAGGCAGGTAGAGGTGTGTGTGTCTGCAGTTCTGGGGTGAGGACTGAGATAGAGACTAGATTTTGCAGTCACTGGAATATACATATTATTTACATCTGCAAAGACCTGTAAATACTAAGTGAGGTTACCTGGGAGAGTGTGCAGTTAGAGGAGGGGATCCAGGAGAGAGGCCAGTGAGACACATCACCCTAAAATTTAGAGGGTGGTCTGGGAGGAGGAGCCAGCAGAGGAAACTGAAAGGGGTGGCTAGAAAGGTTGAGGGGAAACCAATAAGGTGTCAAGAAAGAAGAGTCTCAATAAGGATGGGGTGATCAGCCATTTCAAATGTTTTTGGGAAATAGAGAAAGACAAAACCAAAGAAGTGACCATTGGATTTTGTAACATGGACATCACGAACGACCTTGACGGAAACCATTTCTGTGAAGTGATAGAGAAGGAAGCCCCAGTGCAGAGGATTGAAGATAGAATGTAAGATAAGGAAAAGGAAATAGACAAGAGCAACTCTTGCCTTTGGGCTATTGGGTCTCCTGGCCTCTATTCCCTTCAGAAGAAAGGGAAGCAGCTTGTGTTCCGCTGAAATGACTGCTCAGGGTCAGAAACTGCCAGGTCATTTGTACCTGGGCACCAGGATGCACTGATCCTTGATTATCAGATCCATCTCAGCTCATCTCATAGGCACCTAGTACCCTCAAGACTCTATATAGTATTCCTAGAAGAGTGCCCAGCACATAGCCAGTGCTATATGAACTTTTGTTACAATTATCCCAGTTTCTAGGCAAGCTTTATTGGCTCCTAAGAAGAACAAGTCATTGATGTAGACCAAATCATTTTTCAGGATATGTGAAGATTCAAATCTTACACATGGCAAAAACTGAAGCACAAAAGAGAAGAATGACTTGCATACAAGGATGCCAAGTCCTCCAGTTTAATGGTCTGTTCTCTCTCTTTTTCCCCCTGAGTTCTGGTTAAGGTGGAGAGCTCTCACCAGGAAAAGGAAAACGAATTGTAGAGACATATCCTGAGAAAAACACTTATGAAATAAACCAAAATAGAAGTAAATACAGCACACAGTGCATTGAAGTTTGTACCTGTTTGTACAAGTAGCTGAAAGATGACAGATACAGGGTAGATTTTTAGTTTTGGTTTGTTCATTGGTAAAGTGAGACACATTGCCCTAATAATTAGAGAGTGGTCTGGGAGGAATAATAATACAATGGTACAGCTGTCCCATGTAGAGGAATTCTTCTTTTTTATTTTTGCTGGAAAAGAGTCACCCTGAGCTAACATATGTTGCCAATCTTCCTCTTTTTTTTTTCCCTCTCCAAAGCCCCAGCGCATGGTTGTAGATCCTAGTTGTAAGTCCTTCTAGTTCTTTTAGGTGGGCCACTGCCACAGCATGGCAACTGACAGACAGATGGTGTGGTTCTGCAACTGGGAAGTGAACCCAGGCCCCAAAGCAGTGAGAGTGCCGAACTTTAACCACTAGGCCATCAGGGTTGGCTCTATGTAGAGGAATTCTGATACTTGTTTTACAGTTGAACTGCTCTGGAGATCAAGAATAAGGTAGAAGGTGGAGATGATGGAGAGGAGGAGTAAATATTATAGATTTCCCCTTGGTCTCTGAATGCCTTATCACTCCTTTCAGCCTTAATGTTAAATTCTGGAGGTTTTTGCAGGTTTTTTCATGTGTAAAATGCAGATATCTATCTCATGGGAGTATTGTGGAGATTAATGAGATACATAAAGTGTACACTATATAGTGACTGTCTCATGAGTGCGTTTTTCAACAAAGTGCACATCCCGTCTTGGCTGATGACTAGTGGCTCCAGTTTACTTTCTTCGTTATACCTTTTAACTCTATTGAAGATGCTTTAAATACAAATCTAACAATAACTGCAGCTAACATTTATCATGCACTCAAATTAAGTTACTTAATCTTCGAAACTAGCCTATAAGGTAGGATTGTTACCCTCATCTCACAAGTGGAGTCAGCATTTGGCAGCCTGGCTTCAGAGCCCAGCTCTTAACTACTGTTTTTACACTTTTAGTTGCACATACCAAATATGGGCCACTTTGTCAGCCATACTCTGCTACTAGCAAACTCCCGTTTTCTGTTTAGAAACCACTCTTAACTGCATTCTGTCACCAAGGACCCTTGCCACAGTTCCCCAGGCCCATGAGAAGGTAATTTAATTCACCCGGATGGAACCGGTCCAGATACCTCTCTCTCAGATCCGCGAACTGTCACCTTGGCTAAGCAGCCAGTCTGCACCACCGTCCCTTTCTTTCACCGGCCTCAGGGCTAACCCACAATGTCACTATTTTAAGTAGCAATACGGGTATTCTCCAAAAGGACACAGGACCCCATGAATCCTTGCGAGCTGAGCCCGCCCCAGAGTCTGGGCACTGGCGCGAGGGCTTCGGACCCTGTGATGCGCAGCAGGACCGCGGACTGGCACCAGTAGAACGGGGCACAGGGCATCGCAGGACACCCGCTCAGCAGGGCGCGAGCCGGGGCGCGGCGCAGGCCAGCCCGGGCCAGGCCCGGACGCAGCGAGGGGGCGGGGGAGGAAGGGGCGTGGTCAGGAGCCCGCCCGGCCGCTCCCCGCCCCTCCCCCTCTGCTCTCCGCCCCGGCCCTCGCCCGCCCCGCCCCTCCGGCCCAGCCCGGCGGCTCCGCCCCCGGTGACGTCACTAGCCAGGCCGGCCGGCGCCATTTTGAAAGTGGAGTCGCCTGCCCCTGCCGCTGCCGCCGCCGTCGCTGTCGTAGCTGCCGCCGCCGCTGCTGGAGAAAGAGCAAGAGCAGGGAAGCCCCAGAGTGAAATCCACCATCCTGCTGGCCAGTCTGCCCGCCCCGCCTTCCTTCCTTCTCCCCCGACCCCCACCCCCTCCCCCCACAGGTGCCATCCGCCGCCATCCGCCCTCTCTACCCCCCCATCCCCAGGTGAGGGGGGTGAGTTCAGGAAGCAGAGACCCCGAGGAACCCAGCAGGGTCACCATTTGCAGCGCAACATGGCAGGTAAAGGAGAAATCACCCTCGTCCACTGACAAGGCACCGCTTCCTTCCTCCTCCCTCCATCACCCCCTAGCGACCGCCTGTGCCTCTGGTAGAGCCACGGGGCGCCCCTTGGATTTCAGGGAATTGGTCCAGTGGGGTGGGGAGGGTTCTGGAGAGGCGAGGGGTCGCTGCGGGATCGAAAGGGCTTCTAAAATGAGGGTTGGAACCTCGGCCCCGGGGGGTGGGGTGCGTGCCCGGAGCAGCGGGGTGAGGCGTGGGCGGGGCGGTGGGGGCGAGTGCAGATTTGTCCCCACTGCCTTGGAGCCCGGTGTAACCTCCGCGCCCCCCCGCCCCGGGCTTTCCTGCGGATCTTCCTTCGTTTAATTCCTGTTTTTCTCTCGGCTGCAAGCCTTCTTGGGTGTTGATACACATATGTTTTGCACTGAGAAGGAAGAGTGCTTTACAAGTTAAAATACAATGGGGACATATGTGTATTTTTTTCCCACCGTGGGTGCGTATATTTTTGAGACTTAAGAGCCTGAATTTTTTGTCTTGAACCATCTCCCTTTCGTTTCTTCCCCTTTACGTCCAAAGAGTGCAAGGCCTTTAATACAGCAAGTTGCATGAAAAATGTAACTTAAACTTTCCGTTTTGCGTGTTAGCTTTTGTGCCCATGTCCTTTTCCCAGAAGGGTTTCATCGAGTTAGTTAAAATAGTTGTGGAGTTCAGTGATATAAATAGCCAACGGGAGAGAGGTATTTAGGTAAAAGCTTGTGCGGGGGGAGGGAAGGAAGGATGCTTAGAGAAAACCAGGTTGGAATATTTAGCAAGGAGTGGTGATGAAGGAAGGGAAAGGTAATGGCTTTGAAGATTATTTTTATGCATTTCGGTGTTCCTGAATATCTGTCTTCATCTAGTAGAATCAATTGTAGATCTCGATTGTTTCTTTCTCCGTACATGCCGGACATTTCCTCATCAGTGCTTGTAAGTGAAATAGAAATATTCAGGGACTAAACCAGTTTTCTGTGCTTTTCTCAATGTTTAGATAATTAAACCTTTTAAAAAGTTAACATGTTGAATTGACTTACGGTTTGCTATGAACAGGTTGCTCTTTGGCCTTGTTGAATAATTAAATGAAATTAAAATTGTTTTGCTCAAGATGATAAATTAGCAAAATTAATTCTTTGCAAGGTCCTTTGGACTCAGAGGGATAAGGTGAAGGGAGGCGAAATGAGCTTCCTTTGACAGTCTCTTCGCAAGCTTTCCTTTCGGTTTCTTTCCCTCGCTCTCTGGATCCAGTGATTTGCTGGTAAGGAAATGCAAAGAAAAGGGTGGTGAGGTTGTTTGCCGTGTGCGCGCTTTGGTGATAGGGTTCATATGAATCATTACTCCTCACCCAGGCAGTAATGTTCCTGAAGTTTTCTCTTCGTTCCATGTTTTATGGTAGTTTAACCTTATTAACTTTTCTGCAGGCTTTTTGTACACTTAAAGGAAACCTCTCTAACTTTTGATAATTACTTTTTTCTGGTAGGTCTTGCTTGAATGTAAGGCTTTTATTGAGGGGAAGGGAAAATGGAAGGAAGTTTTGAACTGAGGTTCAGTGTTAACGATAGTACGTGGCCTTTAAATATTTCCTACCTGGAATCAATCAATCTCTCTTTTTTAATGCAGTACCAGTTGTTGGGGACTAACCTTTTTCCAAATTAGTGCTCTGGGGTGGTAGTTGTATGTGTGGGCAGTACTAGGCTATTAGTATCATGCCAGCCGTGGATACCATCTCTGTGTTTACGGGAGTAAACATGAACAGGACTCAGTTTTAATTGGTATGTTTTCTTTTTCCAGGAGCTGGAGGAGGGAATGATATTCAGTGGTGTTTTTCTCAGGTGAAAGGAGCAGTAGATGATGATGTAGCAGAAGGTAAGAAAGCTTGCTTAATAATGCAAAATCTGAATATAAATCTTTTCAAAATCTTGATTACTGAAGGATTTCCTTGCAACTGAGTGTGTAATAGTTTAAGAACATTTTGTGTTTGTTGTCCAAGCAATGGAAAAACAGTTTTAAAAGTCACTTTTCTGAAAAATAGTCTTAAATCTCTTTTATAATTAATGCCTTGTTTTGTTATTATTTTTCCCTGAATTAACTGAAAGGAGCGCTATATGATGAGAGAGAGAGATATATATATATATATATATATAAAACCATCAGAAGAAAAATCTAAGGTCCATATGATAAAGGTTTCCTTGCTATATAAATTTCATGTACAAATAAATGGTGATGCATTTTCATGTTTGTACATTGTTTTTGGATGAGTAAGTTGAAACAGGTACCGTCAACATTTAGCTCAGAAACATTTTTGACTGCATCTTTTATTTTCGAGGGAAGATTTTTAGCTTTTTATGACCTTGCCTATTTGAGAATGTAGTGTTGATTGGCATATTCTGTGAAGGAATGCTGGTTCACATGATGCATTTTATTGTCTTGTAAGGATTAATTTAGGTGAATAAGAAAACAACAATGCTATGGATATAGTTTGACTTTTGGGAAGCTTATTCTTGTGCAGTTAGAAGCTGGATTTGATCAGCTGAAGTACTTAAGTCTTAATTTTTCCCAAAAATTTGTTTATTAATGTATTTTAAAGTTTAAAGTTTTGAAACTTTTTTAGGGTTTTGCACTTATTTGAGATGGTCTTAAGTGGTGGAGGCATTTTTTCCATAAAGTAGTTGCATTATCTCATTGTTCAGAAATGTTATTTAAAGATTGAATTTTAATAGTATTCTGTCTTGAATTACAGTAGGAATTTTCCAACAAAACTCAGATATTAAAACATACTTTTAATTTTTAAACATTTCTCTAGTGAAAATTTATAAATCATTTTTTTTAAGATTGTGTTGTTCTCATGTTAAGATCCTGTTTCTTACCTGCTGTCTAGAGTACTGTTTGGGAAGTTTTCTAGGTGCTGGTAGGGTGATGGCTTTGTGATGAGCCAGTAAATGCTTGTGTGGGTGTCAATTTTAATGAAGTTTGGTCAGAGTTTGGTGAACCCTGTGGGGGAGCCAGTTGACATGTAACATTATACTTTTTGATGCTTTACAGAGCAATCTCATGTTTTTTTTTCTATTGAGTCCTCATCCGTTTTTCACTTGAGAAACGAGAAGCTTAAAGAAGCTAAGAGACTCTCTGATGGTCACACAAATATTGGAAATCAGGGTTTTCTGGTAAAGCCTGTGGTGTGTGACTTGTTTAGAGAAATAAATTCTAAATTCAAGGGAGGAGTCATGTGTTACTCATTTTGTAACACCATTACCTGTTGAATAGTAGGCAGTCAAATATTGGATCATTAGTTCTACGCCGTTGTGTAATACTCACCAAGTTATGAAAGTTCTGTATACTTGAAAAACATTGCTTGGTTGAATTCATCTTACTCCCTTTATCAAGGATCTTTTGGGGCTTCCTAAATGCTGAGCACTGGGGCCACAAGGTGTTGAGGACATAAACCTTGCCCTTTGAGAAACCATAGTTTACTTCTTAGCAGAAAAACCGCATGGGTTTTACTTAATTAGAAGAAATTGATGTTCTAAATTTACGTAACTGCATCAAGTGATAGTTTGTGATAAGTATGATGGATCAGTTGTAGTTGTCTTCTACTAATACTTAGCTGCTTTTTGCTACTGGTTCATTAAAAATTTTTTTTTGAGGTTAAATATCATTTTGACGTACAGTGCATTCGTAGCATTTTAACACGCTGAGTTTTGGTATGTATATTTAATAAAAATATGACTGTTCTGGTGCTTGTGTCTATACAACTGTATGAAGTGTAAAAAGCATCCAACTTTCAGGTTTCACTGCTTTAATTTGGGTCTTTTTGCAAACTATGGTTTGTGTATCATAGTCTGTTATGTTTAACTAAGAGAAGATTTCCTTTTGTGAAATCAAGTAAAACTATTAATATGTTTTCCCCCTTGGTTGAAACTCTCATCTCTAAGCAGATTCTATCTATCTCAGCCTTATAGTTTAGCTTGCTTGTTTTCTATTAGTGATACATCCCAATTTCTTTTCCGTTAAGGGCTCCAAATTGTCTGTCTTTCCCCTCCTCCATGCAGTCAGCTGTCATGGCATACCATTTTTACTTCTCTAATGCTTTAATCTTCTTTCCATACCCACGTTCACTTTAGTTCAGGTTCTCAGTATCTCTCATCAGGATTGCAGTAACTTCCTAAATGATTCTTTGCTTCTTGTCCTGTTTTACTTCTAAGTTAATCTTAAATGCAGTCCCAGTTTTATTTTCCTCAGAAATCTTAAGTAGATTCCTGTATCCACGGGATTATGAATTACTTTCAAATGCTTCAGCCTTTCACCAATATGACCTGTGCTTCTCTAAGTTTATTTCCTAGGATGGTTTATGATCCAGCTAAATGGATACTGTTCTTCACACAAGATGTGTACACTCTTACTTTTGGGTCTTTTGTTTTTTTGCTGTTCCCACCTTGGAATGCCTGAAACTCCTCCCACAGTTCTCTTATCAGAATCCTACTATCCTTCACATCAAACCTGTAACCCTTTTACTTATCTCCCTTTTTTGGAAATACTTTTAGAATCTTTCTTCACAGCACGTTATTTCTATAATATTTAGTAGCCAAAACCTGTACTGTTGTACTGTAAGCTTAGTGCAGGACTCATGTGTCTTTGTGCTCTATACAGGACATCCTATATAAACTTGCTGTGCTTAGAACAATGCCTGGCATATGGTAGCTGTTCAGTATTTATTAAATGAAGTAGTGTAAGTGTTACCATTATTATGAGGTTATGAAGGGGGAAGAGAAAGGTGAAAGCTAGGATGATCAAGATATACTTCTGGCAATGATGGATTTATTGATTTGGCAGGCTTTATAACTGGCTTGATGATATACAGCTATATAACAGAAACAAGTCAGGAGACCTTGGGTTTTTATCCTAGTGACAAACTAGTATATGTCACTTTGGATAAGTACTCCTCTGGGTTCCAGTAGGCTGAGACTTAAGACGGCAGGACTGGCTTAAGTGATTTCTGTTGTTCCTTATACTCTGATCTTGTTCATTCTCAAAGATGTCTTAGAAGAGAAATCGCCCAACTTTACTAGTATTGGTAAGTTAAATTGTTTGAGATGTTGGAGTCCCTGGAGGCCTTAGTTTAAAAATAAGTCTTCACTGGACTTAGTTACTCAAAGCTCAGATTTTTTCATTAAGTACATTACAGAGCTAAGACAGAATTTTGACATTTAACCAAATACTTTCATTGACCTTGGGCCTGTTTTAGGCTCTTCCAGGACATTTACAGCCTCTATGGGGATGCTTATTCTGTGTCCAGTTCTCTTCAGGCACTTTTAAGTGGTTTATCTTTGGTCTAGCTACTTGTCTGGGAGAAGGGTGAGGCACTAAAATCTCTATCACTTGGATCTTCTCGTGTCGTGCAGTTTTTCATTTTAATCTTCGTGGTTAGCAGTAACAACATTTTATCGTATTGCATACTTTGAACTTTTCCTTTATTAAGAGCTTTCTCTCATGAGACAGTAGGTAAGCGCACAGACTCTGGTGCTAGGCTGCGTGGTTTGAATCCTACTCAGTCACCTACTAGCCGGGTGATCTGGGGCAGGTCACTTAACCTCTTTGTGCCTGTTTCCCCTTCTAAAAATGAGGATAACAATACAATCTGTCTTACAATGTTGTTTTGATGATTAAATGAGTTAATATACATAAAACAGAAACCAGCATATGGTAAGAGCCTTATAAGGGTTTAGTTATTGTTATTACTTGAACGTTTATGGCAAAAAAGGGAGAGTTGGAGAGTGAAGAAACTGGAGAATTGTCTTTAAAGGCTATGAAAAAGTTTCTCGTCAGCCAAAGTGAAGAAAATGGTACATGTATGTTTTATACATATTCTTTGATTTCATTAATATGAAGTTCAGAAACATTCAAAAGTAAACCATAGGTTTAGAGACATATATGAAGCTGGTAAAACTCCAAAGAATAGCTACGCAGTAATTACTGTAAAAGCCAGTATAATGGTTGCCTTTAAGCAGTGAGAGGGAGCTGTGATTGGGGGGGCGTCTGGGAAGGCTCTTGTGGATGGTGTCTTGACCTGGATGGATGATGGTGGTTGTACAGATGTTTGTAATAACTGATTAACTTGGACATTTTTTATTTTCTGTATTTGTTAGGTTTCACAATAAAAAAGGGTTTTAAAAAATTCAATACTGGACTAAAGGGTTTAGAGTGAAAAATGGCAATCTCTGCCTCACCCACTCCCTAATCCCTGGTCCATCTCCTAAAGGCAATTACATTGAATTCTTTTAGCTGTGTTCCCTGGTGCTTAATTACATTTTTTGTGAATAAAACGATACTTCTGTTTCTCATCAATTTTAGACATTTCCAATTGACTTCCTTCTCTAGTATATGAAGATTAAGCTGTTTAATTATCATTCTCATGCCCCAGTGTTACATCACACTTTATGGTTAAATTAGAAGTCAGTGCTTACATTGTTATGACCATGCACATGTTTGCCACTGAACTAATACTATTATATAATGTTGCTCATTTCTTGTGTGTCTCTTCATTTTTCCTGAAGGTAATTGCCTGTTTTTTAATTTGCCTGGTTCTTTTTGCATTTTTAAAAAGACTTCATTATAGTGCTTTCGAACATTGCAGGAAGTAGATGGAATAATAAAATGAACCCCCATCAGCCAACATCATCAACCCCTGGCTAGCGCTGCCCCATTTATACTTGCATCACTTAACTCCTTTCCCAGACCATTGTTTATTTAATAATAGAAATATTATTGATTTTGTTTTTAAAATCAGAATTCAACAAACTAGAAAACCAATTTCATTTTAAAGTGAAACAGTAAGGAATTTTTCCTAATGATTTTTTTGCAGTAGCCATTCTGATAATTTGTTAGTTTATTTAAATTTTGTAGAAATTATTAAAAATTCAAATACATGTGAATAATCTGAAGTGTATGATTTTTGGTAAAAAATATGAAACAATCATTCAAGATGGCTATTTTAATGTTAATTTTATTATTTACTCTAATATTGTTTTAATATTACTGAATGTTAAATAATTTTTGTTATTTTAATGCTGTATTTGACAATCTTAAACTTTCCTTCGTAGGAACTTATTTTAGGAATTTGATTTTATTACATGAGGCCTGTTTTTATGAAACTTGGATCCAAATGCATTGTATCTTTTCAACACTTTGCTTCCTGTTTATTTTTAGTAGGATTTAGACTTGTGGACTGGTTCTTGGGAACAATTTTTCAATGGTAGAGTCTAAATACTCCCCAAATAAGGATATAAATAAAATTTTGAGAAACAAATAATTTTTGCGGGTATCACCTAAAATTGAATAGTTTTAAATCCATTCCATATTTCTGATGCTACAATATAAACAGAATTTAAGGTCATTTGTGTTCTGTGTTTCTTAGAGGTGTATGCATGTTAGATTTAGGCACTAGTGTCAATTAGAAAAAATAGTACAACCAGTTATTTCCAGATTTCAAAATATTGGCACATCAGCTATATTCCAAATGACCTATTCCTAATGATCTATAGCAAAGGTCTTAGATACCATTCTTGCCTTGTGTCATGTGACACTCCTCTTTTCTCTTAATATTAGCATTACTACTGACAAAAAGTCTAGTTCTCATGCAGTGCAATCACTTAAAGTAGGGTAAATTTGCCCATTAAATAACATCAATGACCTTGTTTATTTAGTATTGGGCAGTGTCTTTGTTTTCATTTAAGATATTAAAAATTTTTTTCTTATTCCTTTATTGAAAGAGAAATTATGAGAGATAATGGTTCTGAAAGAAAGTTAGCTGACATTTTGTCTCAGGTTATTAAAATAAGCCAAAAATTAAACTTAGTTATTTCTTAATACTTTCTCTTTGTGAACTAAATTTTAAAATCCTTAAAGATTGTAGAATAAGCAGAATGCTAAGAGGTTGTTTGAAACAAAGAATTTATTTTGTGAAATCAGTAATAAGTTCCCATATATTATGTATTTGCACATGTTTATTTGCTTAGTTTAGTTGAGTTGCAAGAGGAAGGGTAAACTATATCTTAAATTTCTTATGCTGTTAAATAGTAAAATTGAAGGGTTGGAGATAGATGTTTTAGCTAATATTCTCAACTATAATCTCTTTTCCCTTCTCTTAGGTGATATGAAAATTATATTTGAGTAATCAAGGGTCTGCAAGTTGCTTCCTTAGTAGAAGGAAAAGAGAAGTAAACACCTGGTAATATAAATTAGATTTCTTATAAATAATTGAATTTGATTTTTACCACTGTAGAGTCAATATAAGGAAGAGATGGCATGGCCATCGTAAGTACTCACAGCAGCTAGTGTTCACTGAGTACTTAACTATGTGCCAGGTACTGTTTTAGGTGCTTTATATATATATTACTTCCTTAATCTTCACAAAAACTCTATGAAATAAGTAGACACTGTTTTCCCATACAAATGAAGAGTCTAGGCTAGGAAGGTTAATTTATTAAATATCCTTGAGCAGGTGGTGGACTTGGGATTCTTACCTCAAATCTTTTAATTCTCCTAATGTAATTTTATTTATTTCCAAACTTGAGCTGCCTTTTTTAGGTTAGGTGAGGGTGTTTGAAGTTGTTGGAATGTGACTTATTTATAACAGAGTTTATTTATAATGCCTAATAGATTATTGTTGTTTTGAAGTAATTTGGTTTGGAGATTTACTGGATTTTCTAGTGGAATTCTTAAGAACCTGCTATAAACGGGCTGTAAGGGCTGTGTGAACCTTCTCAAGTTGTATGTAAAATTATATTGTGTGTGCATGTACATATGTGCGCTTTTCTGGTCCAAGAGGGTCTGTAACAGCTATCATTTATTCCATTTCAGAGCGTGGTCTGGCGCCCACTCAGTTCTTTCAAGAGGTCTATGAAGTCGAAACTGTTTTCATAGTAATGCTAAGATGCTGTGCCTTTTTTATTATGTTGACATTTGCACCCATGGCACAGAAGGAGTATGGGTAAATGTGCTGGCACCTTACCATGAATCAAGGCTTTGGCACCAAATGTCCCAGTAGTCATGGTAATCTTCATTGCCATGTACCAGCAGTTTAAAAATGCCAATTTTACTTAAGAATGTCCTTGATGAAGCAGTATACATTACTAATTTTTTTAAATCTCGACACGAGTACATGTCTGTTAAACATTCTGTGTGACAAAATTCTGCTATAGACCAGAGTACAATGGTTGTCTGCAGCAGAAGCTTTGGTACAATTATTTGTTTCAGAGTGAACTAGCTGCTCTTTTCATGGAACATTATTTTTCCTAGAAAGAGCTGCTGACAATCTATGGTTATTCAAACTTGGATAGTTGGCAGATATTTTCTCAAATGAACAGTGAAACTGTTGCCTCAATGGACCGTATTTGCTGCCCGTGGTAAAATTTGAGCTTTTAAGCAAAAGTCAGAATTTTGGAAAACGTGTATCTGCCATCCTGAGCTTGTTAACTTCCTAGTAAAGATTTTTCAAATGAGATCAGTAGTAATATTAACGACTGTGATTTTTAATATTGTATAATATTTGGAAGATCTGCATAACTCTGAATCAGTATTTTGCAAATGACCAATGCCTGTGATATTAAAAAGTCATATATAAGTAAAAGTGCAAGATGGAGGATTGCATTTTAACATAACAGACAACCCAATATGGTATCAGATTCCACAAACCTTTAAGAAACTACCAATTGTTGAGTTTTGGTGTATTATCAAAGGGATATCCATAACTACCTGAAAAGACTATTAAAATATTTCTTTTCCAGCTACATACCTGAGTGAGGCTGGATTTTCTTCATATATTTAACTGAGACAGCGTAGTGTAGTATGTTGAATGCGGAAGCAATGAAGAGAATCTAGGCATCTTCTGTGAAGCCAGACATTAGAGATTTGCAGCAATGTAAAACAATACCATTCTTACTAATTTTTGGGGGGGCAAATATAGTTGTTTTTCGTACTTTTTTTGTTAATGCGTAGGGCTTATTATTACTGTTTTTAATGAATAAATACTTAAAAATTTAAAAGGTCTTTGAGATTCTCAGATTTTAAAAGTGTACCTGCCATCCAGAAATATCTGACAACTGTTGGTTTAGTCTGTTATTGGATTTCATTGTGCTGTTGCCTTACAAGAGTCTCATGAACCACAGGATAAGTGATCAGAATAGTGTGCTGCTTTTGTGCACGCTTGTCTAAAGCGTTCCTGTGAAAGAGTTTCTGTGACTGCAAATTGTTTCAGCCTACTCCCTTGCTGTTCTTCACATCCCTGATTAGATCTGCCATGAGCCCTTTCCTCTGGTGAGCTTGGTCAACTAAGGATACCTTCAGGACTTTAAAATACCTATTTGTAAACTTAGCTCTCCCTAGAGAGATTAAATACCAAGACATATTTGCCAGAATGCTTTAACCCTAAAAGTTTTGTAGGGCTTTTCCAGCTATTTCTGCTCAGGTACAACTGTCATTAATACTTAACGTAGAATTACTAAATTCCTCAGAGCCTGGTCTAGTGCCATTTCTGGGTTGGCGACCTGCTCATTAGAAATGAGTTGGTGCCCTTGACATTGTGTTTTATTTTGAGCCCAACATGTCGCAGTTTGATGTGTTGTTTTTTCATGTAAGAAAGATATAAAATCGGCTTAGTAACTTTTTATTTCCCAACTGTTTTAACTACTAAAGGGAGGAAAAGGAGGAGGAACAGTGTTTTTCTTTAAATTCTACTTTAAAGTACAAAATAGTTCTATTTTAAAATAATTGCTGCATTTCCCATTCTAAGAGTGCAGTATCAACTATTTACTGCTAAGTATTTTCAGTGTTTTTGTGGCTATTTTTGTAGCCTTTAAAAAAAATCTGCCCAACTATGTAGTACTTTTAAAACTAGCTGTACCAGTTTTGCCTCCATGTTTAGAAATTGGGTTTATTAAAAGAGCAACACAGCTGTTTTTTTTATTAATAGGAATATTTTTAGTTAATATTAGCTGTAGTTGATTACAATGTCATATAGATCCTTGCCCATGGCATATGTGGAATCCTTAGCAAATCATATTGAATGCTTCTATATGTCATTATACCTAGGTTTATACTCCTGTGTTTTTAGTTTCTGTTGGTTGACCTCCTCTCTGAATGTTCAAATACCAACTGGAATTTTCTCTTCTGAAGTCTTTGAATGATTTTTTTTTTTTTAAGATTTTATTTTTCCTTTTTCTCCCCAAAGCCCCCTGGTACATATTTGTGTATTTTTAGTTTTGGTTCCTCCTAGTTGTGGCATGTGGGATACCGCCTCAGCATGGCTTGATGAGTGGTGCCATGTCTGCACCCAGGATCCGAACCGGCAGAGCCCTGGGCCACTGAAGCAGAGCATGAACTTAACCACTTGGCCATGGGGCCGGCCCCATGAATGATCTGTTTTATCCAGTTCAAGGGGGTTCACAGGCCAGTGACCCTGTTAAGAACCTCTGCCCTAGTCTATAAGGTTTTGCCTGTGATTATATGCCTACTGAAATTTGGAGGAGTCAAGGATATTTTCTATGATAGTGATAGTTTTTAGATTATTAAGAAAGTATTCTTTCTTAGGAATCCTCTTAGTACTTAGTGTTCCTGATGTAATATTAGAGGGATGAATCTTCTCTAAGATGTTAGGCTTGACAGCTTTATTGTATTCTCATCTTAATTTTTTTTAAATTAAAAACTGCTGTCTCTTTAACCATGGTTAAAAATATTAGGAATATATTGGATTTTGAGTCAGTTGCTCATTTTATACTTCATTCTGAAGGAATCTAAATTATTCTTCAGTAGCTGATATTAAGAGAGAAACCAAAGCATATAAAAGGAATTGATGGGAAAATATTTTCAATTTCCTAAAGATCTGAAACAATGTTACTTTTTAGAATTTGCTATTGTAGTTTCAGGTCTGCTCTGTGTGAAAGTGGAAATAGAACCTTTTTGGTGTTACCTGGTATCTGTTTTTCCCCATCTTACCATAGGGTAAGAGTCTTGTGGTCCTGCAGTAGATGTGTTTCTAAGATAGCATGAGAGAAATCTTTAATATCTTAGATTGGCTACTAAATTGTGAAGGCTCTATTTCAAGAGAAACAGGCTATTGTAGGCAATAAATCTTGTCAAATTCTCTATCTAGGGATGCAACATAGAAAAATGGTTATTATAGGAATTGGTAGTAGAGAAGGGATTGCTTCTTTTTAGTGTTTTTTTTCCCCTTGACATAAAAAGAGAATTACTTATTTTTTTCCAGCAGCAGAATAAATTCTTTCAGAAATATTTTTTAACTACCTTACATTTTTATGCATTTTTTGTTGTAAAAGACACATAAAGTTTACCATCTTAACCATTTGAAGTGTACAGTTCAGTACTGTTAACTGTATTCACATTATTGTGGAACAGAGGTCCAGAACTTTTCTGAATTACAAAACTGAAGCTGAGCTCATTAAACAGCTCTTCCATTCTCCTTTCCCCTCAGCCCGTTATCCACCGTTCTGCTTTGTGTTTCCATGAATTTGAGTGCTTTAGATGCCTCATACAAATGGAATCATACAGTGTTTGTCTTTTTGTGACTGATTTATTTCATTTTCTCAAGGTTCATCTATGTTGTAGCATGTAGACAGGATTTCCTTCCTTTTTGAGGTTGAATAGTATTCCATTGTATGCATATGCCACATTTTGTTTATCCATCAACCGTTGATGGACATTTAGGTTGCTTCCACCTCTTAACTATTGTCCGCTCCAATCTTTTTATATATGGTTGGGGTTCGGTGAGAAGGAACAGCGTAAGTACTATCTATAAGTGATTGGAGGTGCACAGGAAGAACCTTAGGCAGAACATGAAGGTATCAGTTAGAGGATATTAAGAATACAGATTGGTACTTCTGGGAGATAAATGTGTTATCCTAGATTTGAAACAACAGTTTGAAAATTAGAACTGGATTACTATATTTCGTAGACTCGTTCAGGATAGGATTAGACAAAATCCAGATTTTTGACCAAAGTTTCACCTCATTTGTTTTGCAGTTTCTGGTTTAAAAACAGAAAATCTTGTGGATTTTGTAAGTCAGTGTTTCATTACTGTAAAACTTCTTATATTAACAATAAAGCAACCTGTATGTTGTTTCATATATGTTTTAATTAGACAAAGTCTTCAGCATAATAGGGAAAGTCGATAACTGCATTACATTTCTTTCTAATGAAATTGTAGATAAGGAATGATCAAGGTCACATTTCTTAAAATAGCCTTTGAGATAGACGTTATTGTCATTTTGTATGTGAAGAGCAGTGTTGGTCTAAGATTATGAGTTAGTAGAACTATTCTGTCTACTTTTTAGGCTCCCACCTTGCTTCTGTGTGGTTCAATTTTAAAAAATACTGTTTGATTAAGTCTGAATCTCTGGTTCTCATAGGAAGGGGGTGAAATTAATGTGAGACCGTAGTTATTCATCCACAAGTCAACAGGTGTATGTTGAGTGACAAGTACTGTGGAGAATGTGAAGGAAATAGAAGACATGGTTCCTTCACTTTAGGTATATTAAAAAGGTCAGTTTTATTAAAATAAGCATTTTCCATAACACTTTGTGGCTTTTGATATTAAGCTGTTATGTTACTAGGAGATCCTCGCCTAATTCCATGTAAAAATTTTACAGGAGGGGCTGGCCCGGTGGTGCAGCAGTTAAGTTCCCATGTTCTGCTTTCGCGGCCCGGGGTTTGCTGGTTCAGATCCTGGGAGCGGACCTATGCACCGCTTGTCAAGCCATGCCATGGGAGGTGTCCCACATATAAAGTGAGGAAGATGGGTATGGATGTTAGCTCAGGGCCAGTCTTCCTCAGCGAAAAGAGGAGGGTTGGCAGCAGATGTTAGCTCAGGGCTAATCTGCTTCAAAAAAAAAAAAAAAAAATTACAGGTAATGCTGAAATGTGAGTAGTAAATTCTTTTCCCTTTTCCCAGTTGACATGATGCTGCCTGATTTTGAGATGGTGCTGTTGTACAAGTACTTAGTTGTTCCTTGGGGTTAAATGAAAAAAATCGCATATATCTCAAGTCTTTCTAAGACACAAATACGCCTTTTGATGGTTTCAAACGGTTGTGAATTGAATTGATTAATGAATAGTATTACTAGAGATTTCTCCAGGTAAATGTTTGTGGTAGCTTACAAGCCTTTTTTGTCTTTGTCCTCTGTCTCAGGTTTCAAAACTTTAATTTTAACAGTTTGGCAGTTCCTTAAAAAGTTAACCATAGACTTACCGTGTATAATCCAGCAATTCTGTTTCTAGGTATATACCTAAGGGAATTGAAAACATGTGTCCACAAAAACTTGTACACGTTTATAGCAACATTATTTGTAATAGGCAAAAAGTAGAAACAAACCAATTGTTTGTCAACTGATGGTACATAAGGAAAAGATGGTGTATCCAAACACTGGAATATTATGCAGCCATAGAAAGGGATGAAGTACGGCTACATGCTGCAACGTAGATGAACTTTGAAAACATTATGCTGAGTGAAGAAGCCAGTCACGAAATCCACATATTGTATGATTTCATTTATGTGAAGTGTTCAGAACAGGCAAATTTGTTGAGACAGAAAGTAGATTAGTGGTTGCTAGAGCTGCTGGGGGGCAGGGGTAAGGGGAGTGACTGCCAGTAGGTACAGCATTTCTGTAAGGGGTGATGAAAATATTTTGGGATTAGATAGTGTTGATGGTCGAACAGTACTGTGAATTGTACACCGAATTTGAAGAAATAGTAAATTTACTAAAAAATATAAGGAGAGACCAAGAGTAGGATTCCCTTTCTTAAGTGAGTTTCCAGAGCCAGTAAAAAACTCATGGTTATAAAAGAAAAAGCTTTTGTTTTGCTATACTTCTATCACACACACCACCCTACATCTGACTTTCTCCACAATATTACGCAAATCTAGTTTGCACATCTTTTTTACAAACTAAATATAAGGCAGCTATTTTTATCTTTTACTAACTAGGTTTAAATATATACACACACCCACACACATGCAGTGGTGAATCCAAACAATACAACAAGAGGTATACAGTGAAAGTATGTCTCCCTCTTGCTCCATTCTCCAAGATTTTATATCCCCAGAGATGCGATCACAAATTTCTTATATATTGTCCAGAAGTATTTTATATTTGTATGTGTTTTCAATTTAACAGAGCATGTTCATCATTTTAGGTTTGAAAATGGGAAAATATATTCCAGAAATCCATGATAGACAAGGTCCATAGGCCCTTTGTTAGAGAGGATCTGATGAATTGTCCAAATATCTACCATTTTCTTGTAACTGGCCTATGATTTCCATAGCTTCAGTCGGAAGAGTTGCTGAGAAGGTTATACACATTTGGGATATGCACCTAGATATACAATTAGTGGACTGTAACTAAAACTAAGTAAAATTTATAGTAATTAATTTCTAAGATATCCAAGTCTTTAAAAATAACCATTTTGGTTCTTTGATGCTTGGAGTCTGTGTCTTATCCCTGTCTTATCCCTTATTAAATTAGACCTTGAGCTTTCTCCAGTTGAATCTTACTGTTCCTGATGGTATGTGAAGTGACCAGGTCTTTTGGTGATTATTTAATTAGGACTATAATAAACGTTATACGGTAGGCTAGATCCTAAACATCTTTTTTTTTTTTAAAGATTTTATTTTTCCTTTTTCTCCCCAGAGCCCCCCAGTACATAGTTGTATACTTTTAGTTATGGGTCCGTCTGGTTGTGCTATGTGGGATGCTGCCTCAACATGGCCTGATGAGTGATGCCATGTCTGTGCCCAGGATCCCAACTAGTGAAACCCTGGGCCGCTGAAGTGGAGCACGCGAACCCAACCACTCGGCCACGGGGCCGACCCCTGGATCCTAAACATCTTATGTGTCTTTTTTTTTTCCTCCTAATGTGTCTTTTTGACTGTTCAGTAAACAAATGGGTCCTTTTGTTCACATGTGCACCATCTCTAATTCTTAACTGAATTTCTTGGAAATTTTGTTAACATTGTTTAAAAGGCCAAAATGTCATGATTTGTATACTGCTCAAGTTGGTGAGAATGCAGCTTCATTAAATTCTTGCTGTGTGGTAATTGTTACTATTAAGAATTTTTATTCTTTAAGGAAAAATAGCTTCCTGAATATAAACATAAAATGTCTGATATATATATATATTTTTTTAAAGATTTTATTTTTTTCCTTTTTCTCCCCAAAGCCCCCTGGTACATAGTTGTATATTCTTCGTTGTGGGTCCTTCTAGATGTGGCATGTGGGACGCTGTCTTAGCGTGGTTTGATGAGCAGTGCCATGTCCATGCCCAGGATTCGAACCAACGAAACACTGGGCTGCCTGCAGTGGAGCACGAGAACTTAACCACTCGGCCAGGGGGCCGGCCCCCTCTGATATATTTTTAAAATAAGTCCTCAAGAAACTTAGCTAACTGTTAATGTAAGTACTTTACATGCATTCTCTCATTTAATCTTCTCAACCAGCCTCTGAGGATAGGTATTATTATTATTTTCCTTTTATAGATGAGGAAATTAAAGATTATGTAAAGTAATTTAGCCAAGGTCACAGAGTTGGTCAGTGGGGAATCCAGGGCTTGAACCTTGGTTCTTCTGACTTCAGAACGTCCACAAGTAAGCAAAAAAAATCATGTCTCACTATTTCAGTCTTTATGATTTTTGCTATTATAAATTTATGATGAACATCCTTGTGAGAATCTTACTCCTTTAGGGTATATTTCTAGAAGTGGAATGGCTAGTCAAAAGGTGTCGTCTTTTTTTATGGCTTATGATATGTGTTACCAAATTGCCTGAGAAAGTTGTTGATTTTCTCTTCTTCCAGCAGTAAATGCGAGTGCCCATTTCCTGACTTGTTGACTGGCAAAATATTACCATTCAGAAAATTCTTTCCTGCTTAATTGTTTTACTGTTTTTAAGTGTGTGGATTCTGTTCATGTCCTTTGTTTGTTCTTTGGAGATGCTTGTCGTTCTTATTCATTTGTAATAGCATAGTCCCTTTTCCCCCTTGAATCATATTATAGCTGAGGAAAGTTTTATGGAAGCTCAAAGAAGAAATAATTTGGGTCTGGAGTAGATGGGAAAGGCTTTCTAAATGAAGTAATTTTTCATTTGTTTTTGACAGGCAAAGGAGGGCAGAGGATAAGGAAACATTTGAGAACTACTGTGTTTGGGTTTTTTTAAATCTGTAGGCGGGGATAATTAATAGTACTTGGCGTGTTATTTCAAGGATTAATGTACATGAGTGCTTAGTTTTTATACATACTAAATGCTCAGAAAATTTATTCACTGCAGTTATTTAGTTATTTAATGCATGATTGACAGAAATAACAGATGAACAACAGAAGAATAAAAGCCTGTTCGAGTCCACAAACGAAGATCAGCTAGTTGTTTTTGAAATTTGAGGCAGATTATAGGCACTTTCAATAAGTGTATGTTGCATTAATGAATACAACTGTAATTTTGTTGGGTTGGGAGTGGGAAATCCAAAGAGAGAAGTGGGAAGAGTAGTTTCATCAGAATTGGGGTTAGACTAGGGCCTGGAACTTTGACTATTAATTTGACTAATTTAAAACTATTATGTGGCAACAAAAGTTCAAGCTTGTTCCTTTTTTATTTTTTATCTCATTTTCCTTTTTTCCTCAAGTTCCTCCAGTGTTTTGTTCTTCCCTATGATTGTATACTCTACATCTTCTCTCAAGAATAATGTAATTTGGGAGTGAGGCTGGGAGACTTTGAACATGCGCTAGAGCCCAGAGTGTCCTTCCCTAGTAGTTTCATTTTTCCCTACCAGGTGGGAGTGGAGTTTGGGACACCTGAAAGTGTGATCTCAGGAAATCGAAGTACTGACCCTTAAGTGTTGAGGCTCTAAAAAGCCCTGTCCTTCCTCCCCTTGTTGCCTGAGGCATCATTGTGAGTGCGATATTTTTTTACATTATAAATATTTTCTCACTACTCTTTCTCCACTCCTTAGATGTTTCTGTGATGATCTGAACCCTTTACGGGACCTGAGTAGGCTGATGAATATATGTAGAGCCCATAAAAAATTCTACAGGAGTCTTGAAGAGAAAGCAAATTTTCTTGTACCAATGAACACCCTTATTTCTCTCTTTGATTCCTTATTCAGAAGTGTGCTGTGTTTTGTTGTCAAAACAGCCAGTACTTCTCAAGCTTCATGTGCTGAGGAATTCCCTGGGAATCTTGCTAAAGTGCAGATCATGATTCTGAATGTAGGTCTGGGCTGGAGCCTGTGAGTTTGCATTTCTTACCAGCTCCATTGATGGCCATGTTGTTGCTACTGCTGTTCTGATGGTCTGCACTCTTGAGAAGACAGCTTACAGCCTTTTTATGGGAGAGAACAGGTAGGGTAGTATCTTAATTCTTTTACTGAAAATTTCTGATGGACTGAATAGATCCATTGTGCTGTTCTCACATCAGTTAACGGTTGTTCAATAAATGAATAAACACCTCCTGGGGAGCTAGCTGTTAAAAAGCAGTTTGCATCATAGTACTACATGTTAGCTATCCCTAATTGTTAGATTAAATTTGTGTTTGTATTTCAAGTTTGGCTCAGGCCAAGATTTTACTGTACATAAAGATTTACTTTTGCTAAGTAGTTTGCCTTTTTAACTAGATTCCCCCCCAGTACTGTGAAAAGGATGAATTTAGGAATTGAAATCTTAACTCCTTAATTGATTGTTTCATAACCTAACACAGGTTTTTAATATGTATAAATGGTACGCTTTTAATTTTTATGTTTTTGATTTTGTGTTTGCCTTGAGGTACCATTTCAGTCTCCAATCAGGATTTCTCTCTCTCCCCCCAGCCACCTAATGTTACTTTTGTTTTAGGTTGTTATTTTATCAGTACAAGTCAATAGTTCAAAATGCTTGTGAGGAAAGTTAACAGTTTCTGTGCTTTTCACCTATCCTTACCTTGACTCCCCTTCCCTAAACTTTTCTTCGGATACAGTCATGTTTCTAAACAGTGTGCTCACATAGCCAATTCTTTATCAATTTTAGACATCCTCAGATGTAAATGGTAGCGAAGACTTGAGGTCTATTCTGCCCTTCTTACAGCTCCTCCCTTGTTTTCTCAGTATAGTTATAGCATTATTACTGTTTAAACCAGTGTTCAGAGTTGTAGGAGGCTGTACTCCCTTTCAGTTGTACCCCCGAAAGATATCCACATCCTAACCCCCGGAATGAGTGAGGATTACTTTATATGGCAAAGGTACTTGAGATGTGATTAAATTAAGGATTTTGAGATAGGGAGATTATTTTGAATTATCCTCCTAGGCCCTAAATGTAATCACAAGGGTCTTTATAAGGAAAAGAGGGAGATAAGATGATCTAAGGAGGAAGTAGTAGATGTGACACCAGAAGAAAGAGGTTGTAGTGATGCAAGGAAAGGAACACAAGCCAAGGAATGCAGGTGGCCTCCAATACCTCAAAAAGGCAAGAAACCAGCTTCTTCCCTAGAGCCTCTGGAAGGAGCTAGCCTAGCCCACACCTTAGCTTTAGTCCAGTGAAACAGATTTTGGACCTCTAGCTTCTAGACCTGTAAGAGAATGAATTGGTGTTGTGTTAAGCCACCAGATTTGTGGGAATTTGTTACAGTAGTCATAGGAAGCTAGTACAAGAGTGTACATCATGTTCATATAAGTACTGTTCACTACTACCAGGTAATGAATTACGATTATATCCTTTCTTTAACATTGTTTTCTCTAGAGTTAATAATTACCTTGTTTTTCCATTGTGTTTTGTTTTGTTTAACCTACTGTCACTGTTTTCTTTCTGCACCTTTCAATATAATTTTCTACATGGTGAAAAGAATCAGATAAACCTGTCAGCACTCCCCCGGTGTTCTCCATCATGTTTCAGTCTGGAGTGATTTGTTTTGTTTCCTGTGACTCTGTCAGTAAATCATCCTCAGATCCTTTGACAGGAGACTGTGTCTTCTGTCATGGTATTGAAGCACGTCAGATGTTCTGTTAGTGTCACTTTAACCTTGAACTCTATCCCTCCAATGCTCCTTAAGTCTGGGCTGGGTCTTTTCTAAGTTTGTTGCACAGTTATTTTCCTTGGATTTTCCTTCGTTCTTATTTTCAGGTCACCATCATGGGAATTCATTTTGCCTCTCCTGTGTTGGATCTCCTTGTTCCTGAATCCCATGTCTTTTTCTTTTTTGATTTATTCCCTCATTTTAGTGGTGTACAGTATCCAGGATTTCATGAGAAAGATTTCATGGGTGGTACAATTTTTGAGATCTTGTCTGCCTGGAAAAGATCTTTATCCTGCGTTCACACTTCCAGGTTTGGCTAGTTATTGGAAATCATTTTTCCTCAGAAATTGGAAGACATTTCTTTTTGTCTGCCAGTGTCCAGTGTTGCATTTGAGAAGCCTGATGCCATTCTGTTTCTTCTTCTTTTTTCCTTTCTGGATGATGTACCTTTGGGTAGGTCTTTTTCATTAACTGGGCTAGTACTCACTGGGCCCTTTTAACTTGTGGATTCATTTTCTTCCGTTTTTTCCTTCTCTGTTTTATTTGTTCTTTCTGGAGCTCCTATTAAATGGATCTTGGGGGCTGGCCCCACGGCCAAGTGGTTAAGTTCGCGCATTCTGCTTCGGTGGCCCAGGGTTTCGCCAGTTCGGATCCTGGGCCTGGACATGGCACTGGTCGTCAAGCCATGCTGAGGTGGCATCCCACATGCCACAACTAGAAGGACCCACAACTAAAAATACACAACTATGAACCGGGGGGCTTTGGGGAGAAAAAAGGAAAATTTTTAAAAAAAATCTTAAAAAATAAAAAATAAATGGATGTTGGACTTTCTGCCCTGATCCTCTAATTTTTTTTTCTTTTCCTATTTTCTGTCCTCTCTATATTTTTTTGTACGTTCTGAGAGAGTTCCTCAATTTTTTTTCCAACTCTTTCACTGATTTTTACAGTTTACAGTTTTTACAGTTTTTACAGTTATTGTATTTTTAAGAGCTTTTCTTTGGAGTGTTCCTTTTTCAGCAACCTGTGTTTTATAAATAGAGTATCTTTGAGAAGATTACTTTTTAAAAAAATTTTCTCATCTTGGCATTCCATTTCCTTTGAGTTCCTTTTTTCTTAGTTGTATTAGCAGACTGCAGTATCTGGTGATCCTTGGTTATCAGCATTTAAGAATGAGGTGCTAAAAAGTAGATTGGAAATGCTCTGTTCACTGGCAGAGCCCATCAGCTGCTGGGCTTCACTGTAAAGTGATGAGCCAAGGACTCTCGCTGTTTCAATATGAGAAGGAACTTCCAGTGTCCTGTCTCAGAGGGAAGTGTGTGTGTGTGTAGGGGGGGTGGGTGTGTGTCATACTCAATTCTGGCTGCTTATATTCTGAGATCCTGGAAGGTAGCTAAGCAGCTCATGGTTTAGTATGCATCCTTTCACTTAATCTTGTTTTCAGTTTGATGCTTCGCCATCAGCCTCAGCTCCAACTGATAGCTTCTCTGGTTCAGTTTCTTCAGAAAGTAAAGTAGTTCTCTCCTTTACAGTGGGGCTTCTCTGTATCTTATATAGAAATTTCAACCAGTAGCCGTGTTTTGAGCCCCAAGCCTCACTGTCATGCTTTCCTGACCCTTTTCAGGGTCTACAGGGTGAATCTGCTTGCCTCTTCCTGGCAGCCCCCTTCCACCTGCTGTTAGGTGTCAGTTTCCTTTATTCTGTTAAGTTGACTGCTTTCCCTTTTCCAGCGCACTTCTTGCTGTCTTTCTTCTGCATGTTCCTTTATTCTTATTGTCTTAAACTATTTTTATTCATTTATTGTCATTTTAGTGGGATCTAGAGGGGAGAGATAAATGAATGTGTTTTGAATCTCCATGTTTAACAAGTGGATCAATAAAATATTTATAGTTCCCTTTCCTTCATGTCCCACAACACTTAGTAATCACTTTCTCTGCCATGGAACAGGAGAATTCACAGAATTCATATTGGTAATTTTTTTTATATGAAAGTAGATTTAGTTGTTTTCTTAGATCTAAATTCTAATGTGTACAGTTGTTCTTAATATACTAAGCCTTGGAAAATTTTGGAATTCTTTTTGTCAACTACAGCAAAAAATGAGAGAAATTAAAATAAAAGACACTGACTTGCATTTTCAAACCTAAATTTTAGGCATTAGAGAGTCAGCCAAAAGCAGAGGCTTTAAAAAATTTATCACTGTTTTTAAACTTTGAAATGTATTCTGATTTATTAAACTCTACAAGGACCAGGTCTTTATTTACTGCTATATCTTCAGCACCTGCCACAGTGTCTGGCATACATAGTGGGTGCTTATGAAATATTTATTGACTGAATACATATTGAAATTTGTTCATATATTTATCATATCAGAGAAAACTTTAGCTTTATTAGATATGAATGACTTTGTTTTTTATTCCTGAAATCTCTTTTAGTTAATTAAAATGTTTGTCTCAGACTAAAGACATTCATAAGTAGAATGTAAGATTAAAGACACTTAATGATTGCAAGGCAGCTAAAATCATAGTTTTCTTTTGGGACTATCATTTGTCCTGAAACCAAGACAGAATAAAGGGAGTAATAGTTTCTCTCTGTTTTTTCATCAGGAGCACTCATCCCCTGATAGAAGTAATAGAACATTTGTGTGCTTAATACCAGACTGCTGCTGCCTACCGCTAAGATGTTTTCTGTCCTTCTCCCCCTTGTTCACCAGTAGCTCCAGGGATGGGAGCTTTTTTGATGGTCCATGAACATACGCTGTCTTGTTCTTGCTGACGTCTTTGAACTTGCCTTGTTTAACCTGGAATATTTTACGCAGATTTTTGCACAGCCTTGACTACCCTGTGTAACTGATTTCCTTTCCAACCCCAGAGTATGCTTAATGTTAGGGATTTTTTTTTTCTTTTTCAAATTCCTTTCTTATTATTTGAAATAATCTTGTTTATTTGTTGTTGGCTTGCTTATTGTAGGCTTCCTCTGAATTTTTAAGTTTCGTGCACAAAGGAATGAACTCCGTTTCTTTTGTTCTACCGCTTTATTTGTAGTGTCCTGAATAGTTTCAGGTACATAAAAGCATCTGGCACTTAGTGGACATTTTGTAATTATTTGTTGAATGGGTAGATAAATTGTGCAAGGTTTTGTTTACATCATCCCATTTTAAAATATTTGAAGCTTCAAGTTTATATTTTACTGCATATACATACTTAGTTTTTTAAAAAATAGGAAATACAGTAAGCTGAAGAAGAAGTTAATAGCACTCATATTATTCTTCCCAGTTTTGTGAACCAGTAAAATGAAGCCCAGGGAAGTACCCAGAGTCACACAAGCTACTATAGGCCAAGGTGCTGTAAGAGACCCAAATACACAATGGTTCCAAAAATTAGCAGCTTATTTCTCCGTCATGTAACTACCCAGTGGTAGAGAGGAGTCCCAAGTGGATAAGCTGCTTTTTTTTGCCAGAGATTATCCAAGTTCTAAGTTTCTTCTGTCTTAGTGTTCACCCTTCCGAAGTAGATTACTCTTGTCTACAGGGCTCAGTCTGGCTCACATCTGTGTTCAGCCCACGGAAGGGAGACAAAGAAAGGAGAGCAAGTAGCTTCTTTTTAAGGATGTGACGTGGAAATTTTACACTCATATCCCATTGTTAAGAACTTGGTCACATGGCCTTAGAAGAGCCTAAGAAGTGTAACCTCTAATTTTCTTTCAAAACTCTGTGTGTGCTTTTGCTGGGGGAAGTAGGGTGCTGGGGTGTTCTGTTACTAAAAGCAGAAAGGGGGAAATGGCCACTGGCAGGGACAGTTAGTCTCTAGGACAGCTGTAATTCTTAGAACTTTTACCCAGGCCTGTTGACTCCCTAGTTCAATGCTCCTTCCTTCCCCCTTCAGCTGCACCTAACATCAATATTTTCTTCAGGAAATTAAAAAATAAAAGTGTTACTGTGACCTTCATTGTCAGATGAAATGTTGCTTAATGCAGAATGAAATAGGTTCTAGAGTAGTAACAGAGCAGTAACAAAATCTTCAGCTTTGGTTTGGTGTATCTTGTTTAATGGGGACTTTAATAGGCCTGCGTCTCCTTTTTAAGTCATAATTCCCCTTTCCCCAATTATGAATGCCCTATATAGCCTGATTAGAATAGGGGAGATTATTTGGCTCATTGATAGTTTGGGAGAAACATGCCAGCTTAGATCTTGGTTTTCATACTGGCTAGGTGGGAAAAGACCATTCTGGCTTTTTTTTTTCCTCATTATAGGTGGATTCATGGTTTTAGGACTAAGCTAAATATGAAATGAGGTCAGACAGATATTAGATCTATACAATGAAATATGAAGAGCTGTCTGTGGGGGGCGGGAGCCCAGGGAGATGGTTCCATGAAAGGCTCAACACCCCTTTAAAAAGAAACCCAGGAAAGAGCTCTTCTTTTTTTGCTACAGTGTATGAGAATGTATCTGGAGCTGCTCTTATTCTCACCCTCTTTCCTTTCCTTCTCCAACTTTTTATTTTGAAAAATTTTAAGCCCACAGAGAAGTTGAAAAATAAATACAACTATAATTGTTTTTATGTATATTCACCAATTGTAAACATTTGGCCACATTTGCTCTCTCAGCTATACACACACTGACACTTTCTTGCCCCCAAATCTTTTGAAGGTAAGTTGGAAACAGCATGACGCTTTACCCCTAAATATTTCTCTCTCAAGAACAAGAATATTCTCTTAACACAACCACAATACCATTATCATACCCAAGGAATTTAGCATTAATACAGAAATGTTCTCTATTACACAGACCATGTTTAAACTTCCCCTACTGGCTGAAAAACAGTCCTTAAAATTTTTTCAATCCAGGATCCAGTCAAGCATTCTCTTAATTTTGAAGAGTCAAGGCTTATCATCTCCTAAAATGTCTCACTTTCTGGATTTCACCAACTGTTTCCTCATAATTAAATCCAGGTTAAATATTTCGGTCAAGACATATTATGTAAGTGTGTTTAATGTGTACGTCCTGGTGCATGAAATAATGTAAATTTGTCCCAGTATTGATAATTCTTAGTTTGATCAGTTGGTCATGTAGTGTCTGCCAGATTTCTCAAAAAAGAACCTTTTTTCCCCTAGTAAGGATTCATTGATGGCCCTTGGCTGAGGCGTTTCTTACATTGGTGGATGCAGAATGGTGATTTTCTTATCTTCCACCCCTTCCTCTCCTTTTTGGTATCACTGTGGACTCCTAGGTTCTTTTCTTTTTTTTTTTAAAGATTTTATTTTTTTCCTTTTTCTCCCCAAAGCCCCCCGGTACATAGTTGTATATTCTTTGTTGTGGGTCCTTCTAGTTGTGGCATGTGGGATGCTGCCTCAGTGTGGTTTGATGAGCAGTGCCATGTCCGCGCCCAGGATTCGAACCAACGAAACACTGGGCTGCCTGCAGCGGAGCTCGCGAACTTAACCACTCGGCCACGGGGCCAGCCCCTCCTAGGTTCTTTTCTCATTCTGTGTGTTAACAGTCTGTTAATGCCACCCAACCTTTGCCATCATTCCTTTTGATGCTCAAATTGTCCTAAATTTGGCGGTTGAGAGACACATCAAGTCCCTCCCATGTCCCCTTTATATGTCACAGTCTTTGATCGCTCCTGCTTTTCTGACATAGGATGTTTCAGATTGTACTTTTACTGCTTCAGATCTGGAATCAATAGTTTTTTAAGAAGCCTTGGGTTCTTTTAGTAGGGAATGGTATTTAGAAACCATTTTATGTGCTAAGTGTGTTTTTTGTGACTGGAATGTCATTATTTCTAGGTCCTGTCATGGTTGTCTAGACAGAGCTAGAAAATTAGAAGGATTTTTGGGTTTTGCTTTCTTTTTAAATCATGAGTTCATGTAGGACAAACCAACAGTACCTTGTTCTTCAAAAGATAAATAGCAAGGAAAAAATAGAGGGAGAACCTGTAGATTTAAAAAGACTTGAAAGACATATCAAGCAATTGTAGTTTGAAAATGTTATTGGATCTTAATTCACGCAGTTGAAAAGTTTTTTTTTTTTAAAGATTTTATTTTTTACTTTTTCTCCCCAAAGCCCCCCAGTACATAGTTGTATATTCTTTGTTGTGGGTCCTTCTAGTTGTGGCATGTGGGACGCTGCCTCAGCGTGGTTTAATGAGCAGTGCCTTGTCCGCACCCAGGATTCGAACCAACGAAACACTGGGCCGCCTGCAGTGGAGCGCGTGAACTTAACCACTCGGCCACAGGGCCAGCCCCTGAAAAGTTTTTTTTGACATAAGACAATTGGAAGTTTGACCATATACTGGATATTTGATACTAAGGAAGTGCTATTGATTTTTTTCAGGTATGATAATGGTGTTAGATTATATTAAAAATGATAGTCTTACCTTTTAGAGATACTTTCTGAAATATTTATGGGTGACATAATTTGATATCTGAGATGTGCATAAAATAATATGGGATGGCTTTATAGGTGAAACAAGATTGGCCATAAATTTGTAATTGTTGAAGCACGGTACTGAGTACACAGGAATTCCTTATACTATTCTCTTCTACCTACTTTTGTATATGACTGACATTACTCTGTGATAAAATTTTTAAAATATCACTTTATACTGATCTGCCAATTTAGGTTGAATACCACAGAATTCTTCTTTACCTCCCGCATTCTGTATTTGTATCTTTTTTTCTCCCACAGTGAGAGCCCTAGTTCCCAACTGTGTGTACCTATCTTTTGTCAGAATACAAAGATAAAAAGAACCTGGATCCTTGATGAAATAAACTAGTGAATTAACTAATCATGGATTTAATTGCCCTACCTTGGGACTTCTTATGGGAGACAACAAATAATTTTTTATTGTGATAAATTATGCGTAAGATTTACTGTTTTAACCACTTTTAAGTGTACAGTTCAGTGGCATTAAGTATGTACACGTTGTTGTGCAACCGTCACCACCATTCATTTCCAGAACTTTTTTATCTTCCCAGATTGCAACTCCATACCAATACAGTAACTCCCCGTTACGTGCTTTTCCTGCCCCTGGCAACTCTCAATCTTCTCTCTGTCTCTGAATTTAACTACTCTGTGAAATTATACAGTATTTGTCCTTTTGTGACTGGCTCATTTCACTTAGCATAATGTCCTTTTCCTACGTCTGTTCAGGCTGCCATAACTAACTGCCATAGACTGGGTGGCCTAAACAACAATTTATTTCTCACAGTTCTGGGAAGTCCAAGATCGAGACACTGGCAGATTCTGTGTCTGCTGAGGGCCCACTTTTGCTTCACAGACGGCTTTCTTCTTGCTGTGTCCTCAAATGGCAGGAGGAGATGAGAGAGCTCTTTGGGGTTTCTTTTATAAAGGGCTCCACCTTCATGACCTAATCACCTCCCAAAGCCCCCACCTCCTAATAACATCATATTGAGGGTTAGGACTTCAATATATGAATTTTGGGGAGACACAAACATTCAGTCCATAACAGTCTTCAAAGTTCGTCCATGTTGTAGTGTGTGCCAGAATTTCCTTCCTTTTTAAGGCTGAATAATCTATTGTATGTATATACCATTTTGTTTATCCATTCACTGTCAAGGCACGTTTGGGTTGCTTCCATCTTTTGGCTGTTGTGAATAATGCTGCTGTGAACATTGGTGTTCAAATATCTGTTTGAGTCCCTGCTTTGAATTTATTTGGGTATATACCCAAAGTGCAATTGATGGATCATAAGGTAATTCTGTTTAACTTTTTGAGGGACCAGCCTACTGTTTTCCACATTGGATTCCCATCGGCAATGTACAGATGTTCCAATTTCTCCACATTCTCACCGACGCAGGTTATTTTCTGTTTTTGGTAATAGCCATCCTAATGGATGTGAAGTGGTAACTCGTGGTTTGGATTTGTATTTCCCTGATGATTAGCTGTGATGAGCATCTTTTCATATGTTTATTGGCCCTTTGTATATCTTTTGGGAAATATCTTTTCAAGTCCTTTGCCTGTTTTCAAGTTGGATTTTTTCTTGTTGTTGAGTTATAGTTCTTTATATATTTGGATATTAACCCCTTATCACATATATCCTTTGCATATATTTTCTCTCATTTCCTGCGTTGCCTTTTCACTCTGTTGATTTTGTCCTTTGATGTACAAAAGTTTTTAATTTTGATGTTCAATTTATCTATTTTTTTCTTTTGTTGCCTGTTTTTTCATTGTCACATTCAAGAAATCATTGTCAAATCCGATGCCATGAAGCTTTTTCCCTGTGTTTTCTTCTAAGAGTTTTATAGGTTTAATTCTTATGTTTAGATCTTTGATCCATTTTGAGTTAATTTTTATAAATGGTGTAAGGTAAGGGTCCAACTTCATTCCTTTGCATGTGGATATCCAGTTTTCCCAACACCATGTGTTGAAAAGACTTTGTCAAAAAGCATTTGACCGTATGTGGAAGGGTCACATGTGACCATATGTGGAATAGAATACAGTGTGTTTTTCTGGACTCTGTAGTCCATTGGTCTGTATGTCTGTCTTTATGCCAGTACCGCACAATTTTGATTACTTAGCTTCGTAGTAAGTTTTGAAATCACGAAGTCTGAGACCTTCAACTTTGTTCTTTTTCAAGATTGTTTCAGTTATTCAGGTTCCTTGAGATTGCATATGAATTTTAGGATGGATTTTTCTATTTCTGCAAAAAATGCTGTCAGGATATTGACAGGGATTGCACTGAATCTGTAGATCACTTACGGTAGTATTGACAACAATATTAAATCTTCCAGTCCACAAACATTGGGTGTCTTTCCATTTATTTGTGTTTTTAATTTATTTCAGCAACGTTTTGTAGTTTCCAGTGTATAACCCTTTTCACCTCGTTGATTAAGTTTATTACTAAATATTCTTTCTGATGCTATGTAAAAGGAATTGCTTCCATAATTTTCTTTTCAAATTGTTCATTGCTGTTGAATAGAAGTGGAATTGATTTTTGTGTGTCCATTTTGTATCCTACAACTTTGCTGAGATAACAAGTAATTTTATTCCTTAAGTGCTGAAATGTTTGAAAATCCCTTTTCTTTGACTAAGAACATATCACCTAGAAATCTGATACAGGGTTTTAACCCTCACGTGCTCTGCTTTATAAATATGTCTGTACAGGATGGCTGCTTGGGGAGATTAGATCCCGTGTAGCAGTATGTGGTGGCCTTGTGTCTGCTTAACATATTTGTGTTAATTCCCTTCTTAATTCTCTTTCCCACATATTCATCAGCAGAGGACAAAGAACCTGAATTCTGGTTATCCAGTAGATTATGTACTCTGTACCTGAGTATCAGATCAGAAAATTTGTTGACATCTGACTTAGTTTTTGTTGATTCTCTTCCTACTCTCTTTATTAGTATTCTAAGGAAATAGGATGAATAAATAATCTTCAGGGAAATGAGGGTGGCGTAGAGGAGTAATACGGTATAGGAAAGTTTTTTTCCATTGTTAACCAAAAATGGATATTTTGGTTTGTGAGTGAGAATACCCTTGGTATTCTGACTTAAGCTTTTTCTTTGATTAAGTACTATGTCCATTCCACAGTGCTAGGTGCCCATTACTGGGCACATAGTTGTAAGGACTATTTTGCAACCGTGTGAAATCCTGCTGAGTTCATCTCGCTGAGCAGCTGTGTCTCATTCCTTTTCAAATTGTAGATATATTGTTAAAGTGTTTCTGTGCTTACTAAGTTTTGTAATTAGTCACATCTTAAACTGAACTAAGTTTGGTGACATTGCATTTGTTAGAAATCAGTAAAATTTAGTTAAATTACCATAGTAGAAGATATCCTGGGAATTGATGATGTAGATTAAAACATCTTTGTTTTATCCAACAATAGAATTGAATTATATGGCTAAGAAAACCAACAAGCCTTTCCTGTCATATTTATCAAAACAGAGTCTTTTAAAGAATGTGTAAAGTGCTTTACTTAAATAAATAGCTGTGTTGACTTCCGGTGGAGGAGGATGATCTAATCCTGTGTGTTAAAACAAACAGACAAACACACACTGAAATGACCAACAAACATAATGGGGAGAGTTCAGTCTCCTTGGAAACCCTGGAAGTGTGCCATAACTAAACTAAAAAGAATTTTGGCAGGAAACATTACAAATGAGAACACAGTGAGAGAAGTTCTTACTGCCTGACTCTGTGTTCATTTATGTGGTTGAGAAGCCCTCCTGGGATGTGAGTAAAGGGACCTACTTGGAGCAGCCAGAGCTAGAATTTGAGGATGGTCCACAGAACAGTTGATTGGTATGATATTTTGTACTTTGAAGCAGAGATTAAAGACTAAATGACTCAGGATGGTTCTTACCAAGGGGAGTATGACCAGTGGAGAGGAGCTGGCTAACCATGGTTGCAGGAGATAGACTAACCATGAAGCACAAAGTTGAAACTCCCTGTCCCTGACCACATATTGCTGAAGCTGTAAGCTGACCAAGGAATTGTGGCAGCCAGCCTCTAAGATAGCCCCCAATGATTCCTGCCTCCTGGTATTCATGTTCTTGTACCTGGTCCTCTCTTGAGTGTGGCTGGACCTAACCACTTGGCTTCTACAAGTATGGCAAAAGTAATGGGTTGTCACTTTCAAGGTTAGCTTACAAAAAGCCTTCGACTTCTGTGTTGGGCTGCTCTCTTTTCGTTTGCTCTGAGGAAAACCATTTTCCATTTTGTCAGCTTCCCTATGGAACTCTTGTGGCAAGAAGCTGGTGTTTCTGGCCAACAGCCAGTGAAGGCCTCTGATGCCTGCCAGCAGCGGTGTGCGTGAGCTCGGGTTGCAGACAGGTCCTTCCACCATTCAGTTTTGAGATGACAGAGGCCCTGGCTGAGAAACTGACTGCAGCCTTTTGAGAGACCCTGAGCTAGATGCCCCCAGCTAGGCCACACAGATTCCTGATCCACACAAACTGGGAGATAATACATGTTTATTGTTTTAAACTGCTAAATTTGGAGTAATTTGTTAGATGGCATTTGAGAGCTAATACAGGAAGTAACAATTTAACCTGCTCCACATAAAAAGGATTTGAACTTGGTTCTAGGTGTTTTCTGATTGAACCCAACTCAGTTCCTAGTATTACATAAACATAGAACTTTTTCTTTGAAGTTGAATACAGAGAAAGAGACAGATGCAGACTCAGTATGTGTATTAGTCACTTTAAAAAAAGGTGACCAGTGTGAGCAGTTGATTTCCTATGTCAGATTTACTGCAAGAAACAAGAGAAAATGTTGAAATTTAAAGAACAACTAACTTTCTCAAGGAGAAAAAAAAAATCAGAGAGCAGGAAGGAGTTCTTAAGTGAAATTTGTGACTCTCAGCTATTGACTCTTTGAAGGCAGGGAGCAGCAGGGCTGTAGAAATGTTCCCACAATTTGGAGGAAAAAGTAAGATGAAGATTGTAGACAAAAATGTAGGAAACGAAGAATAGATCTAATGCGTAATAAAAGTTCAGAATGACAGGCTGGAGCAAACAGATAAAAGAAAGTCAGAGAAACAGTAAAAACTTTTGTGAGCCAGAGAGAACAGGTCAAAAGGGCTTATGGAATAGAGCTAACGTTTATTAAACACTTACTGTGTTCCAAGTATTTGGCGAGTTGAAACTCATTTAGAATTCTCTACAACCCCCATGTGGTAGGGCCTGTTAATATTATTCTCTTACAGATAACTAAAGTGCATGCCAATCAAAATAAATGAGATCCATACCTAGGAATAGCCTAGTGTATTTTTAAATTTTAGGATATAGAAATAAATAGTACAAGTATCCAGAGAAGAAACAGATTACCTACAGAGGAAGGTGTATCAGATAGACATTGCATCTGTCTTCTGTGCTAAAACTGTGCTGTCCAGTTAGTGGTAGCCAGTAGCCATGTGTGGCTAGGTTTAATTTAAATAAAGAAAATTCATTTTATGAGTTTCATAGCTCACAGTTTAAGTGCTCAATAAATAGCTACATGTGGCTAGTGGCTACCGTGTTGGACACTGCTGTGCTAAAAGATGGGGGAGTGGGATCTAGAGAACTGAGGAAAAACTGTTATAACTTAAGAATCTTAAATAGGTGGCAGGGCAACAAAATGGCATTTTTCAGAGTTGGAATGACTCAAAATGTATCACTCAAGTATTTTTCTTTTTTTTTTTTTTAAGATTTTATTTTTCCTTTTTCTCCCAAATTCCCAGGTACATAGTTGTGTATTTTTTAGTTGTGGGTCCTTCTAGTTGTGGCATGTGGGATGTGGCCTCAGCATGGCTTGATGAAAGGTACCGTGTCCGCGCCCAGGATTTGAACTGGCGAAACCCTGGGCCACCGAAGCGGAGCGTGTGAACTTAATCCCTCAGCCACGGGGCTGGCCCCTCTAGTATTTTTCTTGAAAGCATACTACTCAGTACACCCAGCCAGGTGAGAAGTCAGCATCTCGGAAGCATGGTGAGTCAGCTTTAGGGCCTTATTTGTTTAACCCTCTGTTTCCCAGAATAACCCAAGGCATATAATAGTCAGGAAATCTTCATTGATGGCAGAATTAGAGAGGATACCCTTCATAAGCCAAATCTCAGGCTGTCAGTGCTTTCAGCTTATACAGCTCAACTCGAGTTGCTTCTCCTTCTGACAACTGTAAAATAAAGCTACAGAAAACAGCTTTTGTTTTAAGGAAGAGTAATCCACTGAAACCAGTTTTGTTGCAGTCACCCAAAAAATCTCCCTGTTGTCAAATCTAAGCTGAATTCTCAGCCCTCACTTTACTTCATCTATATGCACTTTTTGACACACTTCATCACTGCCTCATTCGAGAAGCACTATCTTTGCCTGCCTTCCAGAAAAGCTCTTCCTATTTCACCAGCAGTTCCTGCATAGTCTCCTTTCTTTGCTGGTTCCTCCTCTTCAGTGCTAGGTGTAGGAGACCTTCAGGGCTCAGTTCTCGGACCAGAGCTCTTGTTTTCTTTATCTATATTCACTCACTAGGAAGTCACATTTAGTTGATGATAGCCTAATCTGTATCTCCTCTTCCATCCTTAAACTGCCTTCAAATCTGTCTAGCTGCCTATATGACATTTCTACTTGTGTGTCTGGTTGAAATCAGCACCAGAGATGTGAAAATGGAATTTCTGCCTCCTTTCTTAACCGAAACCTGCTTTCTTCTGGCCCATCTCTCCCCAGTAAATGGCACTGCCTTTCCTCCATTTGGGCTTGGTTCCAAAACGTTGGAATCATCCTTTGATACCTCTGTCCATCAACAAGTTCTGGGAGTGCTATCTTCAGAATGTGTTCTGAATTCATCCATTTCTCTATGGCTGCCACCTCAGTTTATTCCATCATTATCTCTTGCTTAGGCTACTGCAATAACTTACAAACCATTCTTCTTTCTTCCAATTTTGCACTGTATTCACACAACAGATAATCACAAAATGTAGATTGGAAACTCTCCAATGGCTGCTTATCACTTTTAGAACACATCTACAGCCCTACCATGGCCTACAAGGTTGTATGTAGTCTGGCGTCTGCTAAGTAAATGCTCCATCTCCTCTGCCACCTTATTCTGCATTAGTCTTAACCAAGTTTAGCAAACTCGTTTCTCCTTAGGCTCTCTGCTTGGAATACTTTTCTTTACAAGATTGGATGACTGATTTCCTGTTCATTTTGGTTTCTGCGGAAGTCTCTTCAGAGAGGCTTTCTCTCACCATCTAACCTGAAATAATCTCCCACCCTCTTGTGTACTTTCTATCCTCTTATTGGTCTTTACAGTATTATAGTACTTAGCACTACCTGATAGATTTTATATTATCCATTTGTTTATAATAGGCCCCCATCACTGGACTATATGATCCAGGAGAGCAGGGATTTTGGTCTATCTTACTTACTCTTGTATCCCTAGCACCTGGTAGTGCTAGCATGACCTAGAGTGTCTGGCATGGAGTAGATGCTCAGTAAAATATCGTTGAAGTAATGGCTCTCTTAAAAATGAGCAAAACAACAAAAATGCACAAGATTTATGAAAAATAAGACCAGTTTTCAGAATTAGAGGAATAAATGTTTAGTTCTAGTAAATGGAGAAAACCTTTAATATTTCTGTTTTTCAGTGAGATTCACGAAAGCAGTTGCATCTTTGAAAATAGAATCATGTGAAAATACTTTCAAATCATTTGAAAAGCATGATTACAATAGTTTAAAAAATATAGTGGAGACGATGAGTTGCAGTCAAATATAATTAAAAACAAGGTCAGAAAATTACCACCTTGAGCAAAATAACCTACCAGAACTGAGAGGAAAAGGATGATAAAAGGAAAAGATGAGCAAAAAGAATTTTCTGAGCTAAATTTTTTGGTAATAGTATGATATGGTAATATGATATATTCCTTTTGGTTAAGAGTTGTGATGAAATCATCTTGACATAATCTTTTGTATTATTTAGCCAATGGAGGTTCACTTTTTTTTTTGACTTGATGTTGTACCTGCTATGTAGATGCTGTTAAATAACACTTAATGTAAGGTAAATATCTATTAGTGGTATTAAGTACATTCAGTCAGCATGAGAACCTAGACATTATTCTTGATTTCATCTTTAGCTCTCCACACGTTATCAATTATCAAGCATTGTTTTATGTACTTCATAAACGTATTTTAAAACCTGTACACTTCTGTCATCTCATGTGCCTCTATACTTTAGTTTCTTCATCTATTAAATGGCTATATTAATACAACCAACTTTTTAGGTTTTATGAGGATTAAATACCTAACGTACTATATGTGCATTTTAAATGCTATCTCCTTATGATAATATTTTTACTGTACTACACTGGCTCAGATCACTATCATTGCTTACGGGGATTTCTGAAGTAACTCCAAACTGCCCGGTGTGCTCCTTTTTGCCATTGGAATAAAAGTCTATAAAATTTTCTGTAACATGCCTTAAAGATCTCTAGCTTCTTTCTCTGAATATTCTGTACCTTTATACCCAGTTTGTCAGTGAGCTGGAGAAATCTGTCAGAAAACAACTGAGTTGGGTTTGACTCCACTAAGACAAATGGACAGTGAAGTGCTTTCTGGTTCTTATAGCATGGCTGTAATACTCTTAGTGTGTAAAGATTTTATGTAGAAATTAATAATCATATACCCATTCTGGTTATAAAAATAGGCATGCATGTAAAGATGCAGGAGTTTTGTGCAATACTATTTGTGTAATCTCCTTGAGAAACTTATTTGCGTTTTATTTTGATAAGGCAACTTAATGAGGTGATTTGCTCTGTGGAACCAATTATAAGCCAGTTAAAAGTTGGTGAACATCTAATGAAGATGGTAACTTCAGGTTTAGAATGGTCACTTTGGAGCTCTTCTTTCTAACATTATATATAACGTTAATACACCAAGACTTGTTTGTTAAGATAACACCTGTAGACTAAATGTATTAGCAAATGTTTATCTTTCTGTTCTTTATTGCAGGAGGGTATGGTTCCATTCCATTTTATCCAAACATGATATCAGATTATCCAGGAACAAGTTAAAAAGAAGGGAGGCTGGTTCCAGAACACATCTCTGGAAATTACCCTGGCTCTCATGGCAACATTACAATGTAGGTTCTGTATGAGCATCAATAGCCGGTGGTCTTTGTTGAGCTTATCGCATAATATGTTCCTGTTCACTGAGTCAGAGGTTGAGGAGAGGTTATTATAACGGCTGTTAGCACTTACTCTGTTGTTGGAACTCATGGTGTAATTGAAGTGATATTTTGGCCAAGAGACAAAGGAATACAATATCCTGTCCTTGACCAGTGGTGCTTCACCCTGAGGCCTCTTGAGCATATATACAAAGGAGCAGCTTTACTAGTTTGGGCTTTAGTCTCAGGCTACAGGGAGCTATGCAGGACCACGTGGAGAATTTATTTGCCTAGGTTAGGTTGACCTGAAGATCCTAGAAACAAATAAGTGCTTAAATGCTTGTTTTTTGTGCAACAAGCCCAAACCCCAGCCAACATCTTCTGCTTACCAATGTACCTATCATGTGCCTCATTCAAAGCTCATTTGTTTGCATTTATTGCTTGTTTAGCCATCAAAGCAAATCTATGAGGTAGGTATTTAAAGATGAGGAAACTGAGTCTTTTAAAGGCTAAGTTGCTTCCTCAGGGTCCTATAGACAGGTGAAGTGGGGATTTGACAGTGGGGAAATGATCAGTCTGACTTCTGGTCGCTTCCTGCACAAATTCCCTATAGATGTGGCCCCAAGAATGTGTTATAGGTGTGCTGAGATAATGATCCCTCCAGTCCTTGGGGGTGGGTGCCTGAGTGGGAGCTTGGCTGACTAGAGTTCCTGGGCAGATACAAGCAACTTCATCTTACCTTTATACTAGTGTGCAATACAAGTACGTTCTGTGTATGCCCTGGCATGAAGAACGTGGAGGTGCACTGCCTACCATGCAGATGGTAACAAGAGTCAGCAAGAGGGAGCATCTGCCCCCAGTTCTTACAGCCATCCTCCCTTCAGCCTCTCAGGCTACAGTAATATGCCCTAGTCAGTGCCAAGTGGGAAAGAGAACGTTTGAGGGGAGTCCTAGGAGTCTGGAAGGGAGAGAGGAAGAAATGGTTGGGGCTTACTGCCTCAGGAGCAGATGAGCAGGTCAAGCCTTATTCACTTCTCAGAAGCAAGAAATTCCTAAAAGGATGGTGCACATTTTACTTACTTAGGCCACAATGAAATCTTAAATCTTGAAGATACCACATTTGTGGGAGGAGTGTCCTGACCTTTCGGAAAAAGTAACAAGAACTTTGAGCTCCCTCTAGAGGTCAACGGTGATAAAAGAGCATCATAGTGGTCTGTGGGGAAGTAACTATATCTAAAGCTAGCCGCCTCCTTTAGCGAGAAAGTAGCATGTTATAGATGCATCATCCAGTAAAATATTTTCTTATATTGAAGAGTAATTTAGTTACCTTTGAGAAGAAGTTTGGGTTAATTGTATTCTGTTTATCTATGTGGGGCCAATCCTAAAGTTCAGTGTTTGCCTTAGAGGGTATAGTGAACTAATAAAGGAGAAAAGATCATGAAAATGGATCATGTGTCCAAACAAAATAGCATTCTTCTTAATAGGAGTTCTAAGTGTTGAAACAAACCAGATCAAAATGAGAAGGAATTTCTATGTTATGTCCCAGAATGTTTTGACAGCAGGCCCTTGACTTTAACAGAGGTGAAGATGATCAGTATACCTGCTGTGTTCTCACCCCCACCTCTCTACCATCTGAAAAGAAAAGAGCAGTGAGTACTAGCAGATTAATACAAAATCCATGTTGCACACGTATGTTAACACTTCTAAGAAAGCTAACACATAGAATTTCTTAACTTTTAGAGCCTCAGCTGACCAAAAGAGAAATCCATTCCAGGACAGAAATCTTAGACATGGTCAGATACTCCAAGGATGAAAGTTAGTTATGGTACTAACCTTTAATCTAGGTAGTCCTTTTGTTTTCAGTGTATTTCTGTTTTCTTCAGAAATCACTAAGAGAGTTCAGTGCTTAAAACTTAGTATGGGGGCCAGCCCCGTGGCTGAGTGGTTGAGTTCGTGCTCTCTGCTTCAGCGGCCCAGGGTTTCACCATTTTGGATGCTGGGTGCAGACATGGCACTGCTCATCAGGCCATGCTGAGGCAGTGTCCCACATAGCACCACCACAGGCACTCACAACTAGAATCTACAACTATGTACTGGGGGGCTTTGGGGAGAAGAATAAAAAAAAAAAAGACTGGCAACAGATGTTAGCTCAGGCGCCAATCTTTAAAAAAAAACCTTGGTCTGTAACCATATAATGAAAAAGCTAGAAGTCATGTTTAATTTGTGGTAATATTAAGAATGTATGAAAGTTACACGTTTTTAAAAAAGTTCCGAAAGTGCTCAAGAACAGAAGGATAGGAGCATGTCAGAGAGACCCAGGAGCCAACCTGAAAGAGCTCTCAGTGGCCAAATCTGGAAAAATTTGAGCAACCTACAATGCATTACATAGTATTAGATTATAACCCAGAGTATAAACTAAATATCTGTAAGTTCATACTGATAAATGATTGGTTAAATAAATAAATGGGGGAGAAGAGACAATTTTCCCCTACAGAAGAATTCCAAATAATTTATGAAGGTACTCCCCTACCAGGGGATGGAGCTTAACACCCCTCATCCCTTGAACGTGGACCACTCTCAGTGACTTCCTTCCAGACTACCTTATATAAATGGGGGCGACTTCATAGTGGAGAAATGTGGCAAAATAGTGACTTGACCCAGATAATCTAGGTTGTCATCAATAGGTCATATTGATAGGATGTACCTTTGTATGATATGATAAGAATGACATTTCACTTCTGTGATTTTCTTGCCAGTAACCCATAATTGCAGTGTGGCCATGAGAAAAACAGCTGACAGTCTCAAATTGAGGGACATAACTGCAAAGTACCTGACCAGTATTCTTCAAAACTGAGAAGGTCATAAAAAATAAGAAAAGTGAGAAACTGTCACAGAACAGAGGAGACTAAAAAGACTAAAGAGACGTGATGATTAAATGTCTGTGGTATCCTGGAACTGAAAAAGGACACTAGGGAAAAACTAGTGAAATCTGAATAAAGTGTGGAGTTTAGTTAATATTCCAGTGTTAGTTCCTTAGTTGTGACAAATAAACCATAGTAACGCAAGATGCAAAGGATAGGAAAAACTAGCTGAGAGTATACGGGAACTGTGAAGGATCTTTGCAACTCTTCTGTAAGTCTAAAATTATGCTAAAATAAATTTATGGAAAACAAAAAGATTCAGCTCAATTAATTCTTCTGCTATGTAGCTTTTGTTCATTAATGTTTGAAAAATGTTTTCTGTTACCTGTATATGCATTATCACTTGCGCTTAAGTAGTTTCTGACTTTTATGTATAAAAGTGAGGAAGATTCCATCTTATAAAAGTATAGTGAATATTGATGACATGAGAATCTCCTGTGCAGTGCTTTACTGCTGGACTGGCAGTATGAGTTGAGTGGGGCAGAAAGTGTCATATTTCATTGTTTCACTTCCATTCTGATTTCACCATTGATTGTCTTATAACTTACTGAAAGTAACTTTAATTAAATCACTGTTGTTGTTGACTTCTAGATCAAAAAGAAATAAATCTGGGATTCGTTTTTGTCAGAGTGAGATCTCTAGCAGAGATCCACGATCATGGGTAGAGAATGCAACTTTTGCAGATGTTTTGTCCTTTCAGGTCTTTCATTTTCCATATTAGAAGTTTTTTAATAAAAGCATGATATTTTTCTCCAGCCATTATTCTGTTTTCTTCCTCTCACAGATGTGTTGAGTTTGTGTCTGAGTATATCTTGTGTATGCTCTGTGAAAGACTCATCCTCTGAAGAGAGAGATCATCTATCCATGTTTTTTTGCAAATGAGAAACTTGAAGTTCATAAAGATTAATTGACTTACTCGTGGTCAAATTATTACTTAATAACAGAGCTGAGGCTTCATCCCTGGGTGTCTTGTTGCTCTTGCTCAATGGTTAATGAAGTGCCAAGGCTTGTAAGGAAAGACTTGAAAAGGGGGAGGATTTCAGGAAAAATGAGAGCAAAATGTGAAAGGATATTGGCAGAAGAAGAACATTTGATGTTTCTCTTATATTCTCTAACACTAGATAATTTGAAGACATTAGTGAGCACCTTTATACATTTAAAAAATTTGGGGGGATTATTTCAGTAGGATGACTTCTGGAACTGACATAAAGTTCCAAGAGAATGAATGCTTTGTGACTTTCGATATAAATTATGAAATAGTTTTCCAGAGTAATAATATATACTTCTATCTACAATAAAGGCAAATAGTAGTCTTTTGAACAATTTGTATTTTCTTCTAGTTTAAGACATAGAAAATAGTATCTTATTTAAAAATTTATTTAATTGATTTGACTAGATATTTGCTTATGTTTTACCAGTATTCATTCCTCTTCTGTGAATCATCTTCCTATGTTGTATAAATTGTTTTTAGAAAAACAAGTATATTTTATTTAGTTATTGTGTAAAAATCGTGTTTTTTGTTTATTATTTCTATAGCTATTTTATTTCTATAGCTGTATCCTTCTGCGATATTTCTCCCTCTCCAGAGAGCTGTGAATTTAGTTCTTTTTTCTTCTTATGGGCCACATACATGAGAGCTAAAGGAATGGAGAGAGGAGAGGAGGTATTTCAGGCAAGGTAGACAATACAGCCAAGCTAAAGAAGGAGGCGTGAGGATGGGCATAAGTGTGTATGTTGGAAGTGTAAAACATTAACCCTGGGTCCAGCCCCATGGCCAAGTGGTTAAGTTCACACGGTCTGCTTCTGTGGCCCAGGATTTCACCAGTTCAGATCCTGGTCACAGACCTAGTACCACTCCTCAGGCCATGCTGAGGCAGTGTCCCACATAGCAGAACTAGAAGGACCTACAACTGGAATATACAAGTATATCCTGGGGGGCTTTGGGGAGAAGAAGAAAATAATAATAAAGTAACACTTCATTAAAAAAAAAAGACAAAACATTAGCCCTACTAGAGAATTTGTTGGAAGCTATGGTACTAGAAAGTAAAATGATATGTTTAAGGGAGGTCTTTATATTATGGAGGAGATGAGTGCCAGGCAGTACTTCAAAAACCTTGTGGTAATTCTTAGAGGACCTTTAAAGGTTTTAGAGCAGGAAACCATTTTGTAACCAGTAAGTAAAACATCAGATTAGGATTCTGGAATGTCTGGGATGAGATTCTAGTATTTGGATTTTGTTGTTTTCTTATGATGTAATTTACATATAGTGAAATTCATCCTTTTTAGCATATGGTTCTTCAGTTTTGATAGAAACATACAGTCATATAGTTACTACCACAGTCAAAATAAAAGTAGTTCCATTATTCCAAAAAGTCCCATGTCATTTGTAGTCACCCTGTCATCCATCCCTAGTCCCTAGCAACCACTGATCTGTTTATGTCCCTCTGTTTTGCCTTTTCCAGAATGTTGGATAAATGGAATCATATAGCAGCATGGAGCCTTTTGAATCTGGCTTCTTTCACTTAGCCTAATGCATCTTGATTTTTATGCATGTCATTGCTTGTATGAGTAATTTGTTCCTTTTTATTGCTGAGTGATACTTCATTTTATGGGTATACATTTTGTTTATTCATTCTCCAGTTGAGGATAATTTGATGTCCAGTTTTTGGTAATTACGAATAAAGCTGCTATGAATATTTGCATCCCAGATTTTTGTGTGAATATGTTTTCGTTTGACTTGGATAAAACTCTAGGAATGAGATTGCTGGGTCACATGGTAAAAATGTTTGTTTTAACTGTATGAGAAACTTCTATTTTTTTTCCCCCAAAATGTGTGTGCCATGTTGCATTCCTACCAACTGTATGTAAGAGTTCCAGTTGCTCACCAGCACTAGGTATTGTCAGTTTTTAAAAAAATTTTAGTCATTCAAATGGTGTGTAGTGATATCTCATTACTTTATCTTGTAGAGGTTCATCTCTTGTCACTTTCCATGTTACTGTTAGGCTAATGGCTGTCACATTTGTTAACCTGGTCTCCCTGTCTAAGCTCTGGTAACTAATTGCATAATGCTGTGTTTTATTTATGTTACACAGGTAGGCAGATAGGCTCAAACACACTTTGTACCTTTTTTTTTTTTTTTAGCTCAGTGATATAATGTAGACAGCATTCTTTCTCAGTACAAATAGATCTGTTATTTTTTGTGCAGAGCATGTGAAATACACATGGATAAACTTCAGAAGGATATATACAAAAGTAACTATAGTGGTTCTCTCAGAAGTGGAGTTAACAGTAATGATTATCTTGTTTTACAGAGTGGTTTATTTGTGTGATTAAAAAAAGAGTAAAGTTAATTAATTATATTTCCATTGAAGTGATTTTACAGAAATCATATCGTATATAAATAAATACATCTATATATTTTGCAATTTGCATGAGTTTCTAAAAGACTGTTCAGTTCAGTTATTACTTGTGGTTCTCTCTTGGTGGTGGGATTTCAGCTTTTTATTTTTTCAGTTTTCTTTTATAGTGATCATTGTCATCATTTTTTACAAAAACAATACCACCTTAAATATTTATATACTTAGGTTCCTCTAAATCTTTTTAAAGTATTTTTATTGCAACACTAATTTTTGTTTTTGCCCTTAGAATTTTAAAATTACCAAGTGGTTGATTAGAAACAGTGGTTGTTAATATTTAGCTAATTTTATTGTGGTTAGAGAATGTAGTCTTTAAATTAATAATTAGAATTCTTTAAAGGACTCTGCGGCTCAGAGTATGAGTGTTTTTTGAATTGCATAGCTCTTTAGAAGAATGTGTATTTTCTGTATCAGTATAGAGTTTTCCCTGTGTGTTTATCAATTATATTTTTCAAGCGACTATCCCTCCTACCTCCTCCCTACCTCCACCAATCCCCCCTTGTCTACTTTTTTTTTTTAAGTCTGGTCGGGCATAGGGAAGGATATGTCAGTCTTCTACTATAATTATGCTTTTTGTCAATCCCTTTATTCCTAATAACCCCGAAATGTATAAAGTAAAAACCTTCTTTGGGCGTAAAGATTTATGACTATTGCATCTTCACCATGTCTTTCATCCGAGTGTACATATTACAGACTTTTGACCTGTTCAGTTCTTTTTTACTTAATTTTACCAGTGATTGTAGGCATTATTGGCATTTACTAGGCATGAGCCAAGTGTGCCAGCTGTTTGGCAGTTTGTAGGACAATCTTGAACAAGAAAAAATCGTTCCATGGTCTGCATGACTTAAAATATTCTACCAAGTGTTCACGGTGCCGAAAAAAGCTTCCTTATTTTCTGAGCCTAAAACCCAGCTCTGCTTTATTTTGTTAAGTATTTTTTTGCATGGGTTTAATGTATATACTAAAGTTTACTGTGTAAATCAAGAGAAGATTATGCTTTGAAATATTGTAATTTTATGAAGAATTCTTCAGGATTTTGCAAAGTCACATCACCAGTGCAAGGCTATTCGTGATTTTTGATTTGCCACTGCTATATACCTGTAGAAGTGACATTTATAACTGATGTCTTGGTTTGATTATTCTACGTACAGTGTCACCGTGCTTAAGCATTTAAATGCTGGTCATATTTTCAAATATTCCCCCCCTTTTTCCTGTGACTGCAATGATACATATGTTAGAACACTTGATGTTATCCTACAAGTTAGATCTTTGTGCTTTTTTTGCTCTTTGCTTCATTTTATTTTGATTGTATTGCTAGGCCTTCCAATTCTTGCTCTTTTCTACTGTGGTTATCTAATCTGTTAGTCCATCCAGTGTATCTTTCATTTCAGATAGTGTATTTTTCATTCTTAGATGTTTCTTTTTTGTCCTTTGTGTTCCATTTCTCATCCTGTTCATGATTTGTTCTATATGAGCATATGGAGCATATTTACAACAGCTATTTTAAGGTCTTTGTCTGCTAAGACCTTAATTCCATCATTTTTGTCACTTCTGGTTCTGTTTCTTTTGGTTTATTTTTCTTCTGGTTATGGGTCATATTTTCCTGCTTTACGTTCTTGGTGATTTTAAATTGGATGCCAGACGTTGTGAATTTACATTGTTGAGTGTTGGATTTTTTCTAGTACAGTTAAGTTACTTGAGATCAATTTGGTCAAAGTTTGCTTTTGAGCTTTGTTAGGACAAATTAGTCATTAGTGCTGATACAGTCCCACTACTAAGGGTATACTCTTCTGAGGACTCTACCCGATGCCTCATTAATTATGCAGTTTCTCTGCTGTGGCTGGTGGGAGCCCTTAATATTCTGAGCCCTCCTGAGCTTTCTGCTGGTTCTTTCCTAGGCCTTGTGGAGTATCACACCACATATTCTCAGATCAGGATTTAACTAGAGATTGAAAGTGATCCCACTGTAGATCTCTTGAGCTTTCTCTCTGTAGTCTGCCCATAAATTCTAGCTATTTTGGTTCTCCCTAACCCTCCAGTTTCTGACTCCACAACTCAGTGAGATTGCTGATCTCTGGCTTCTTCCTGGCTCGCTGACCTGTCCAGGAAGCTGGGGCAACTATAGGGCTCACTTTGTTTCCCTTCTCTAAGGGTTCACAGTCCTGCACTCCATGTTGCCCAGCTGTCTGAAAACAGTTGTTTCATGTATTTTGTTCCGTTTTCTAGTTGTTCACAGCAAGAGGATGAATCCAGATTGTCTTACTCCCTCAAGGCCAGAGACAGAAAACTGATGACAGGTTTTTAATTTTGAGTTTTGTCTTTCACTTCACCCTTTTCAAAGTGGAAGTGCTAAGTTACTGTACATTTTTATTAGGTACTTTTTTTGAATACTTTTGTTTATGCGGTTAGTTGTAGTATTCTTTGTTAGTCTTTGTTTTTACTGAAATGTAACAAAAACGGGAAGAGACTGATTACCTGGTAGAGTTTTGTGGGAAATCAAATATTGTTTGTCAAAAGATAAGATTCAGTACAGCCAACTTGATAAGTTCATTTTCTTCCAGGTATGGAAGTTTCCTTTCGTATCTAGAATACCACACTGGCAGTTCCTCTTGGAGCAAATCTTTGCAGACACTTGCTCTTTTCACCAGGGCAGTCCCTTTTGAAATAGTGTTCAGAATCCAGAATTTTAAGAAACAGTGGTTATAAAGTTTTTGTGAACCTCCTGATTATCTTAAGATTTATGCTGTCTTGTGTCGCATAAGGCACTTTTTAGAGTTACTTATTTGCTGCTGCAATGTTTAGTATTTTATGAGTTTCAGCCTTTTAAATTTTCTTCTGTGTTATTTATCTTTAAAGCCTAATCATATTGAGAAAAATAACAGAATCAGGTTTGTCAGCATCCACTGGATGCTTTGTTAACTCTTTCAATTGGAAGTTTTGGGAATCTGTAATCCAGATGGTTAGAAATATGTAAGCAGTTCTTCCTGGTTGAGCTCCCTCCACCCCGCCTTTATTTTTGTCTAAAAAAAGAGGGAACATCTTTATATATTTACTCAGTCCTTATGGCCTGGAATTTATTTTGTATTGTTTATTTTGCCGTATGATATTCCTTCTTAGGTTCTTTTAAACATTCACTAAATCCTTCCTTGGTTAACTGTTGTGATTACATTCCACTTTTTTTAGGGCGGGGGGGATGATTAGCCCTGAGCTAACATCTGCCCCCAATCCTCTTCTTTTTGCTGAGGAAGACTGGCCCTGAGCTAATATCTGTGCCCATCTTCCTCTGCTGTATATGTGGGTCGCCTGCCACAGCATGGCTTGACAAACGGTGTGTAGGTCTGCACCTGGGATCCAAACTGGTGAACCCCAGACCACCGAAGCGGAACATGCAAAGTTAACTGCCGCACCACTGGGCCTGCCCACATTCCACTTTCTTATAAGCCCCTTTAGGGAGTAGAATTTAGAATGTGGATCACCCAGTGCCTTAAATGTAGTAGGTGCTGAAAGACAGACAGTAATTATAATGTGACCATTAGTAAATAGTATGAAGTCGATGTAGTTTGACTCTGTTTTATTGAATACAGGCATTTTAGCAATGAAAAAGAGGCAGTTAACTGAATATTCTGCATTAGTCCTTTATTCATTATCCTTTGATTTACAGACTTTTGTGCTGTCACCTTACTCATATGATTGTTCACACCTGCTAAATTTGAATCATGGCTCTGACAGTTGATGCAGGTGTGATAGACAAGTTACTTAATCTCTCAGTGCTTCCTTATACTCTTCTGTGAATTGAAAATGATATCTGTATCATAGTGATGTTATAAGGATTAAATGAGAATATATGTGAATGCTTACTTAGCACACAGTACTTGGCACATTATGGTTGTACATATCTGTGTAAAGTGTGTGCTTTGACATTAGTTTGTTGTGTCTTTGTATTCACATAAACCATATTTATTATTTAATGTTAATACAGATTGTGTTAATAGGGGTTGACAAACGTTATCTGTAAAGGGACAGAGTAAATATTTTCAGTCTTTGCCAACTATTCGACCTTGCTGCTGTTGAGTGAAAGCAGCCAAAAGACGATATACAAACAAATGGGCATGGCTGGGTTCCAATAAAACATTATTTACAAAAACAGCGGGTAGGCCGTAGTTTTCCAACCTGTGTACTAGAATTTACTTTTATATTTCCTAATTACTGGATGTTTGATGTCTGTTCAGCTTTTTTTGTTATACAGTAGTCATGGGGGATGCATGCGTTCCAAGGCCCCCAGTGGGTGCGTGAAACTGCAGATAGTCCTGAGCCCTACTGCTATATTTTTTCTATGCACACATATCTATGATAAAGTTTAATTTATAAATGAGGCACAGTAAGAGATTAACAATAGCTAAAAATAGAATAATTATAACAATATCCTGTAATAAAAGTTACTGTAGATCTTAGCAACCTCAGCATATGATTTTTTTCTTTCCTTATTCAGTCGAGAACTTTGGCTTCTCTTTGGGCATCCGAATTGCCAGCATCACTTCTCTTGTGCTTTGGGGCCATTATTAAGTAAAATAAGGGTTACTTGAACACAAGCACTGTGATACCGCGACAGTCCAACTGATAACCAGAAGGCTACTAAGTGACTAAGGGGCAGGTAACATATACAGTGTGGACATGCCGGACAGAGTATGAATCACGTCCCCAGTGGAACGGAGCGGATGGAGCAAGATTTCTTCATGCTACTCAGAACAATGTGCAATTTAAAACTTAGGAATGGTTTATTTCTGGAACTTTCTATTTAATATTTTCACATGGTGATTGACCTTGGGTATCTGAAATCATGGAAATCAAAACCACAGATAAGGGAAGACTACTGGATAGATAATATACCTATAACCATGTTGGTGCTAATTTTAATTGGTTTCTTTCAGATTATTTATTTGAGCCATAGTCCTCAAATAGAACTTTAAAATCAGTGAATAACCCCATAAAGTGCCTCACAACATAAGGGTTGAAGTATTTAGAGAATGTCAGTGCTAATAATAATTTGGTCGTTTAATATATAGGAATTATTGTTAATTACTGCTATTTATATATACTATATATTAAATTCTCTCATTTGATTTTTATGCTGAGAGTGTTTTTTTTGAACCTTTCGCTGATTGTGTCCTATTCTGTTGATTATAGCACATAAGAAATAGAGAAAGTAGGTAGGTAGCAAGAAGGAACCGTGTGGTGTGCCTTGTGAAGTAGAAACAGACCAGTAATACTGCCCTTGTCATTCCTGCCACCACTACCAACTACCACTCCATCCCCAAAAGAAAGCGGTTATTTCAGTTTCTTAGGCTGAAACCCAGCTGCTGATAGTTTAGAAAGAAGGGGTTGGAAGAAATGAGTTCCATTTTATATAACACATCATAAATTCCTTGGTGTTAATAGTATATAGATTTTAACAACAAAGGTCAAAAACATTGTGTTAAATTTTCTTTAAAAAATTTGTGCCTTTTAAATACTGCATTTGTCTTGCACAATTTGAAGTCAACGTGTACCTAAAATTGCTGTGTCTTGGCTTATTGCACAGTAAGGCAGTTGACTAATGTTCTGAAAAGGAGTAATTCCTTTTTATTAACTTTATTAGAATGTTCTTTTGTAAGATTAACAGATTTTTTTATTGTGAAATAACATTTTTGTTGGTCATATGAAAGATTCTTATTTTTCTTTTTAAAAGAGGAAGTTTTTTGTTCTTCGATTTTTGTTGTTGGTTATTGTTAGTGTATGAGAACATGACCTAGTTGATTTGTCATACTGAACCATACCTCGAGTTCAGTGTGATGGCTCTAACAGTGAGGTTAATGTCTTTGCTTTTCTAAAAACTATAATCTCAAGAGTAAAGTATTCTCAAGTATTCGTAGCTTTCATTAATGGTTTATTGTAAAACTAGCATCCAGGAATCTAAATTTTCATGAAATGTATTTACATTTTCAGCCTGCTCCTCCTTGGAGCAACAATCTGTGTGTGTGTGTTTGATAGTTGTTTTATTGTACCCGGAGTATGTTTAAAGGTTCATAATTTTCTTAGTTGCAGCGTTTTTGGCTTTGCAATAAAAGTCTATGTCCACTCTGTAATGTTTTAGACCTAGGCTGTCCAGTATGGTAGCCACTAACCACATATGGCTAAAATTAAAAATTCAGGAGCCACTTGTGGCTAGTGATTACTGTATTGGACAGTCCAGATATTGGACACTTCCATTGTAACAAAGTTCTATTGAATAGTGCTATTAATAGATTTTCTGCCATCATCCACTCGAATTTTTGTTAGTGGTATAGGCATCAGAACATGAGAAGATTATTTTCTAGGAATAGATTTATTGTTACTTTCAAAAGCACAGATACCAGTATTTGACCACCCTGTGGTATGGCATGATCTGGTAGCACCATTTTTAGAGCCATGCTTCCTTACCTGTTGCACATCATGACACAACTAGGAAATAGTAATGTTTGTGTGGCACACTGAGGTAAACAAGATTGTTTACAACTGGAGATTACAGATTTGCGTCTCTGCAGTATCCAGGCACCCATAACCTGCTCTTGGCACACTAACATGCAGTGGCACATGTGGTTCAAAGCTCAGTTTTATAGTGTTGTCTATAATTGATTCCTCTATGTTTGTCTTGATCTAGAAGCGGAATTTGATTTCATTCTCCCTTTATTCATCCTTTTTATGTGTCATATTCCCAGTGAGACCTTGCGAGATCTTGGCATTTTACAACTCAGAAAAACTTTAAAAGCATTCATAAACTTGGACATTAAATAGGTACAAATGTATACAGTGGCTCTCACACTTATACAGATGGCCAAGCATCCAGAAATCGCAGTGTTTCTTTTTTCTTTTTTTGGGGGGGGGTGCAGAGACAGGAACACTATGACATCATACAAACCAGGAAAATAATTTACCTTCTGAAATATGGATATATTAAATACATGCAGCATAAAAATCTCAGGAAGGCAGGCTGGCCTGGTGGCGTAGTGGTTAAGTTTGCATGCTCCACTTTGGCAGGCCGGGGTTCGCTGGTTTGGATCCTGGGCACAGACCTATGCACTGCTCATCATTCCACACTGTGATGGCGTCCCACATAGAAAATAGAGGAAGATTGCCACAGATGTTAGCTCAGTGACAATCTTCCTCAAGCAAAGAGAGGAAGACTGGCAACAGGTGTTAGCTCAGGACCAATCTTTCTCACCAAAAAACCCTCAAATCCCAGGAAGACGGCTACGAGTCAGTCCACCCACCCTTTCTCCAAATAAAATTTCTTTACACTGTTCAATTAAGCAGTGGCTTCGTTGGCTATTTCTAAAAATTTCTCTTTTTTCATTGGCTTTTGGCAAGGTAAATACAGTTGGCTGTCTGCATCTGCAGATTCAACCAACCGCAGATCGTGTGCTATGTTTACTTTCTGAGGTTAATTGAATCCAAGATGGAAAAATCACGGATACAGAGGGCCCACTAAAGGACTTGAGCATTCACAGATTTTGGCATCTGCCAGGGGTCCTGAAACCGGTCTCCTGCAGATACCAAGGGATGACTGTACTAACAAACACCAGTGTCTGAAGAATATCTATAAATTGAGAAAATTGTATGCCTTTCACCCAATCTTGTTCTCCCTCAAAGATTTAAAGTAGCTTGACTTTTTATGGTGTAAATGTTCGATTCTTGTTTTGTCTTAACATTGAGCATCTCTTGATATTTAGGCCAGTTGTCTCTAGGATTCCTCAGCCTGTCTCCATTGTGCTAAGTTTTGTACCCTTGCTACAAAGCTGGTTCAGTACTAAACACACATCATCACTATCTGGAAGTCTCCTTGTAAAATAACCATTCCTGGGATGAGAAGTGACACGTTGTAAAAGCAGGTGTATTATTCCTGTTGCATCTTGCAATAAGTTATTGGTCTTTTTCTTTCTGTTCCCTCTCCCTCCCCGTCCTTTTCTCCATCCCCGTCCCGCCCTTTTGACCCGCCACGAGCACACAGACACGTATACACACGCTTCTTTCTTCCTCTCCCATCACATATTGAGTGAACACGTTATAACTAGCTATGTGAGTCAGTACTTTGGGGTAGGTATTGTGCCTGCTACTTTGTTACTTGATTCTTGTTCAGTCTTCTAAGAATAAGTGTGAAATCCCCACCACCACTACCCCCTTCCCAGATCTCCTCAATCCTTTATTATAATGATCTCCTTACTGATGTAATCATCTCTAGATTTTCTCCTTTCCAGCTCACCAAGGAAGATGAAGATTTCTCCCCCACTAGAAATTGAGCCCATCTTGCAGCACACCTTTTCCCCCTGCTTTTCACTACTGCTCAGCAGAGAGGCTAGTCAGGCTAGTCATACTGTGAACGTTGACATATCGCTTTAGTAAGTTTCAACCATAGCAGTTCATCTTCCTAACAAGGAGTCGTAATTACTTTAATTTAGATGAATGCAGTAATTTGGACCTGGAGAACAGATGTAAGAATTTAAATACTGAGCCAACTCTCCCTATTATTCCATTGAGTGAACAGGAGAATAAATCTGGTGTTGGTGTCAGCTGTGAGCATTTCACCAAGCCAAGAGCATATTCTAGAATTCAAGGATAAGTGTTTTTGGTGTAGCATGACTTTATATTTAAATAAACTAGTTCATTTGATGAGTTAGCCACAGGAACCACAAATTATTAATGCTGTGGGGAAATTGGCTGAGTTGGACTTAGAAGAGAAAGAATTTGCATCTCCAAAGTGATACCTGTCCGAGGGGTTTGAATTTAAAGATAATTTTTACTGTGTATGATTTTCACCTTATTGCCTAATTTTAGAACCTAACTTTTGAATAAGATGTGACTCCGTATGCTCTGATATAGTTAGCTGCTACTTATTTTCTCCCTCCAGCTGTACTCTACTGTGCTTTAAGTGCAGGAACTATCTCTATTTTTAATTCTTTATTATATTCACCACAGAAGTACAGTACAGAGCACCTAATAGAATGGCTTTTAAAAGCACTTATTCATGTTTGGCTTTACAGGGTAATCCAGTGTATTCAGCTTTATGCCTTTGTGTTACATATGCATGCAGTGTAAACAATAAATTTCTTTCCTGTTGATATCACTGACCTTGGTGGGCTGTCTGGGTTAAGGTGTTTAACCTGGAGGTGGGGTGCCGTTCAGACCCTCTGAATTGTATGCAGATTTTTGTGTGCACTTAAATATAAACATGTGCCGTTTCTTGGGAGAGCGTGTTTAACTTTCAGAGGGTTCCACACGGGTGAAGTCCTTGGACCTAGACAATGGAGGAAGCAAAGAAAGCTTTCCAAAATCAAGCTGGACTTGGAAAAATCACTAAAAAGAAAATAAGATCCAGTGTTGGACAGATTATTGTTAAGATACGTTGGTCAGTAAATTTTTTAGTTTAAGGTATATAGTCTTCTTTATTATATAAAGTCCCATTCTTAAATTCTTACAGTGAGCTAATGTAGACCAGAAAATGACCCTTATCTTCTGTAAAAAAAAAAAAGTTATTTATTTAAAATGTATGTAATGGGGTCTTTTCTAATTTGGCATACTATGTTTATAGTGAAGAACTTGTTCATAACAATGGTGAATTGTACAGTGTAATTGCTTCATCTTAATGCCCAATTCTGTAACTTAGGTTTTTTTCTTAGGAAAATGGCTCTGGTGTCAAAAAGCAAGGAAAAAACCCCCGATAACTTTATTTGAACTTGACTGTGAAGTTAGCACCGACTTTGAGTGTAACATGACTGATTCTAGTAGTCCCTGCAGTGTTTGGGAGCCACAAGAAGAGCTGTGCATATTGAAGGTGCATAGCACAAAACGTTTCTGGTATAAATGTGTTCTATTTGCAAATTTTTGTTTGACTTTATTAATTTGAATTTATTAATTTATGACTTAAAATTTCTTCTGAAATTATTTTTACATTTAATAAATTTTCCCTGTTTCAGCTATATCTGCCTTAATTTTATAAACCATATTTGGATTTGTGTAAAGAACCTTATCAGAAGTATATAAGAAAGAAGATTAGCAAGATAATTGTTCTTGTTTAATGATGCTATCATAGAATGTTTCACAAATTGTTAATTTCTTTACATTCATGAATTTAGTGAAATATTAATATAAACCACTAATATTTATTGTTTGTTGTGTTCCTATTTGTTAAAGTAGTTTCATATTGATTTATTCTGGGGATAATTAGTTTTTAGTGAACCAAAGTATTCATGAAATAAATATAGGCTTAGAATGTGTTTGGAAAAACATGTTAAATTCTTAAACTGTAGTTAGTTGGGAAAGAAAAACTGATATCTTCGTTTTTGTTTCAATTATACAGCAGATATAATTTCTACAGTAGAGTTTAATCATTCTGGAGAATTACTAGCAACAGGAGATAAAGGTGGTAGAGTCGTCATCTTTCAACAGGAGCAGGAGGTAAGCATTTAAAGTTTAATATCTAAATTTCAGTTTGCTTTTGGGACTGGAGCTTGTGTTGCACTGGAGAATCTCATCAGAGGATGTTGGCATTTTTTTAAAAAGAAGTGTCTTTGTCAAGCAGAATATCCAATGTAGAGATAGCTCTGGTTCTCTTAGCTTTGTGCGTATGTACGTGTGTGTGTGGTTTTGATTTAAAAACATAATGCTTTAATTGTAAAAATATTTGGCTAGAGAAAGGGGTGGGAAGTGGTGGAATAATTCAAGATTTTAATTTTTTTTGAAGCCTTGGCCCTCCTCAGTTTTTTCTCTTAAAACTCCATATAGCAAAATTGCTTTGACCTCTTCTCAATGCTTAGTATACTTTGTGTAATTGGGGGTGGGAGGCTAGTTTAAAGAAGTTCTAATCAATTATTTTTACGTCAGTTCATACTAATACTGTTACTGTGATTTAAATACAAAGGTTTTAAATGACAGTTGCATGTATAAGCGTGTAATGTAATTTATAACCTTTTAAAAATTGTTTCCTTTTCTCTTTGAAGAAAGGAATTTCTCATTACAGTATCTGTGATTAAAGTGGGTTTTGTTTTGTTTTGAGTACAAGTTAGGCACACTTCTAAATCCGATTGACAAGATTTCTCACTAAATTTTATGCTAAACAAAATTTGTCACACTAGAATTTTCCCTTGCTCTCTCCCACTGTTTGAGGATCAAAGTTAAACCTTTAAAATAATTTGTTTTGAAACATCCTGCCCCTGTCTATTTATAATATATTCAGAAAGTTAAAAGTAATGTGGATAAATTGCAGGGTTTTACAAATAGATATCTGAATCATAACACAGGTTTTAAAGGATTGTGAAATTCCTTAAATAAGCAAAGAATCTAGTAATAATACTACTACTTTGCACTTCTATAGCGCCTTTGACCTGAGGATCTCAAAGTGCTTTACAAACACTAATGAATTAATCCTCACAACACCCCAGTGAGGTAGGTAATTTAATTTTAAAAGAAATGATTAATAGTGTCTGATTAGAAGATGCACAAACACTAAATATGTCTCCTTTTATTTATTTATTTATTTATTTTGGTTGGAAGAAGATATGAAAATAAGAGTCAAGCTTTTCTTGACAGAGAATGTTCTTGTGGGAAGGGGGGACAAAATCAGTTTTCTTTTCCTGTTTTTAAGCTTCTAAAAACTTGACCATAAGAATATTGAAATACTTAAGAGTTGAAATGGAACCTTACAGATCATACAATTTCCCTTTCTTTACAGAGAAAGTCAAGATATTAAGATCACTTGATTACTTAGTGACAGAACCAAGAACTAGAACCCAGAACTTCTGACATGTCATCTTTCAGTGTTCTTTGATGCCTTTCCTATTAGATAACCAAAATGTGAATGTTAATTTTGTTATTCAGAATTTAGAACTGGCTTTCCCATAGGCACTCTCTGCTCTTGAATGTATTTTTTTTTACTGAAAGTTAATGGCTTTCTACACTTTGCTTTTGTTTTAAAGAAAGGTGTTTGGAGAAAAATATTCAAAATTAATTTTGCTTCCTAATCAGTTCCATCTTGAAGTATATAATACATGGGCTTACATTGAGGGTTTCTAAGAGAGTTTACATTTTTACTGAGGGCTTTATATTATTTTAAAACATAAGTTGTCAAAAGCTGATTGAGTCATATTTTGCTTGACAGTGAGGTCATTTTCACCTTTTGTAGTTGGTGGTTTGTTCTTCAGTCAAAATCAAACGTGAAAAAAGACTCATTTAATGGAGGAGATGTTTGCTTTAATAGGGGGTCGATAAATGTAGTCAAAGAAATAGTTTAGTATTTTCCTAAAGGCTGTCAGTAATATATTAAATTGGAATTAAAAGTCTAACGTGGAGTTACTGAAACTGCTCAGACATTTTACTTATATTGGAAAATAAGGCCAAAAAATTTAAAGAATAATCATTTTCTGTGATGCTTTTCTGAAGAGTCTACTGAAGATTCTAAAGTGCTATTACTGACTTTTTGAGAAGGGCCACTGGTAGGAAAAAAGGACTTCCTTTTTCATGCATCTGTCATTCTTAACTGCATTTAAGAATTCAAGACAGAGATTCATTATCTAGAACCTCAGATTAGTAGTGTGTCTTTTGAGAATTACTTAGTGTAAATATCAATGTACTTTTTAAGTGATAGATTAAATAATGATGATCATAATAATTGACTTTTCCCTCCAAAACTTGATCTTGTTAATAGTAGTTTGGCACATTTTACCTAATTTATTTTCCACATTTTCAAGCCCTGTCTTATACTGGACCTTCTAATGTAGTGCTATCTTCAGGAAAATCAGTGTCTACATCATTGATTATAGTACCTTACACTTAGAGGCACCTGTATTTCAGTGCCTAACATGCTTATATTAGATTTTAAGAATTCACTTCTATACATCTGTAAAATAATGTTACAGTTTGAAAAGTGGAAGAGAACTTAGAGATGATCTTTTCCTAGTTTTTAGATAATCCCCGGAAAAGTTGATATAACAAGGTTATATTGCTTAGTTTAATAGCAAAGCTTTGGCATTAGAACTTGGATCTCTGAATTTTAGGCCAGCTGCTTCTAACAAATACAGCTATTATCCATACGTTCCAGGGTACACTGGTGCCTGTCCAGCAGGCATTTCTTAGTCTCAAATAATGATGCCAGCTCTGTTGGCACACACGATGTGCATTTGCACTGTTGTAGCATTATTCTCTCACTCAGTGGCAGGTTTCCTTGCTGAACTTCGCCTGCCTGGAGACCAAAATATTTCCACTCACTCTTTTTATTATCTGTAATTAAAAAGAAAAGGTCATACAGAAGCAGCAGTGAATGTGGCACATCAACCTTGCCATCTTAAAAACCACCTTTTTGTCTCGCTTCTTACCCTTCATTCATGGCAGATCCCCTTCCTGTCCTCCTAACGGGAACCTCTTGCTGCCTGTCCATCTACTCCGCAGTCAGAGAAACTGATTCATTCAGTTCAAATATATTTCAGCCTGGTGACCTTGTAACATTTTTTGCTGTCATTTAATAGTTTTTTGGGTTTTTTCCCCTCCCCAAAACCCTAGTACATAGTTGTACTTCCTAGTTGTAAGTCTTTCTGGTTCTTCTGTGTGAGCCACTGCCACAGCATGGCTACTGACAGACGAGTGGTATGGTTCCACGCCTGGGAGCGGAACCTGGACCACTGAAGCAGAGTGTGCTAAACTTTAACCACCAGGCCATCAGGGCTGGCCCTAATAGTATTTTTATGACTAATATGTTTGAATAGTTTTTTATTTGATAGAATCTCTGATAGAAGCAGCGCATATAGGGAAATTGAGGCATAAGGGTAAAGTGATTTCCATGAGGTATCACACCCATCACGTGGTCAGTAAGGGTCCAAAACTTTGATATCTAATCCAGTGTTGTGTAAAGCATGTCCTAAAATAGGTGACCATCGTACTAACTTATTTTCACACCTTATCTATAATAGCTTTTGACAACAAAGTAAATGGTGGGATATGGTCTTCTTGATAATGAAGTTATTAATACAGTTTTTCTTGAAAGATTCTAAGGAACTTTTAGAGTAGGTGGTGTTCTGTAGATTTTAGGGGATCTTTAGTTATTTCTATGGGTGCTCAAATTAGGTGACTCCAGTTGTTTAAGAAGCTGGTTTCGTGTTGACTTTGGATTGCTCAGACCTTGAGTTTTCTCTCAGGCTTTCTGATGTGCATGATAAGCTAAAGGAGAGTGGTTTTTTAAGGGAGAATTAAGGAGAAGTTGAGAAGGGAAGTTGTTCCTTTTTTCATTTCTTTCCAGATCATTGTACAGCCTTTGTTTTCTGTTTTCTAGGACTGCTGGAACTTTCTAGGATATCTTTCTCATTTTTTGTTCTTTATGTGGTATTCCCCAAACTCTTTAACGGGATATAGAAGAAACCTTAGAAAGCATGCTTATCACAGAATCACATGCTTATCAGTTACCTACTCATTTTGAGGTTCCAACTCATTAAAGTAGTATATTTTTCCGGAAGTGGTGTATCATTTAAAATACCTTTGCTGATTGCCGAGCATGTCAGTATGAATGTCACTAACAGCTGTTAGACAAGATAGGATTCCTTTAAATGTTAGTTTTCTTAAGGCCAGAAATTAGATCTTTAAAGCATGTTTTTGACATATTAAAGTAAAATAATTTTCTCATTTTAACTGTTGCTGAGAAATTTGAATTAACGATATTTCTTATGTTGTCCAGAAAATTCCCAACAAAGAAACAGATCCAAACCTGTGAAACTAATAATACCCAGTAATTTTAGAATTTACTTACTTTTTTCTTCACATCATCTTTTCCCAAATCTCACACATAAAATGCTGCTTCATTGTATTCTTATCATAGGTTATTTAATTAAAAATTACTTATTAAAATTCATCATACTCATTGTAGACAATTTAGGATATATGGACAAGGGGCAAAGAAAGCACCTGTAATTACACCAAACAAAAACAGGCATTTCTGGTGTATATCAAAGGCCTATCTTTCTACAATGAGATTATAATATATTTAGGGTTGTATAATTTTTTTTCCTCACATACTGTGTTCTAAATCATCTTTAATCATTACATGATACTCCGTTAAGGAGCTGTGCTGAAGTTTCTTTATAAAGTAGTCTTTCTTGTTAGATACCTAGATTGTTTAGTTCTTGTTTTCTGTCTTTTATTTTTATTTGCTATCATAAAAGACATTGAAAACGTTGTAGTTGAATCTTTGAAGCACTTATTATTTCCTTAGAGTGTTTCTAGAAGGAAAATAGCTGGATCAAAGGGTATGTACATTTTAAGGCTTACATTCCCAGACGCCTTCCAGAAAATTTTACCAAGTCATATACTTCAACCAAAAGTTTTGAGACTGCCCCTTTCCCCTTGAGTTGTTGGTAATTTTTTCCCTCTTTTAAATACAGTGAAACAAGAAATAAAAGTGACAAACTGGTAGTTGAAAAGATATTTTACTGGGTTTTAGTTATCCTTTACCTCCTAATACTCCCAATAATTAAAATTGTTTGCTCTATGCCCTATTTTTCGAATGGGGTATTTATTGAATTGATTTGTATTGGCCGTGTATTGTGAGGGCATCAGTTCTTTCTCATGAGACAGTATGTATTTCAGTTTTGTAGATTGGCTGCATTTAAGTTTTGTTTACTTTTTTGTTTATTTTTGTTGATTTTTCTGCCCCTAAATTATTTAAACATTTACCCATACTTTGTTTCCATTTGAATTCATTATCTAGTTGGAATTTATTACCTTAAATTATGTGATACACAGATCTTTCCTTTTTTTACCTCCCTTACCACTCCCAAATTGCCAGGCAGATTATTACATTATTTATTGAAAATTTTTCTACACTGATTTTAATAAATGCACCTTTATCAGACAGAACATTGTTTTATGGAGTTGCAGCTAGACTTCACTGTATTTTAGTTTTTTAATGCCTTAAGGATGTTGATCTACTGATCTTTTCTATTCTGTATTGTGATTGAGCTGTGTAGATAGGTTTTGAAATGTTTTGAAATTGGGTTCTTTCTCAAATATCTTTTTAGGCTCTTTCAAAGTAAACACTTAATCAGAATAAAGGTGATTGTAGGTTTCCTAATTTGAAGCTTTAGTTATTAAGGAGGATTTGACTTGCGGCCTTGCAAAGTCAAATTTTCTAGCGAACTTCACCTTATAGTCAAATTATGAGAGAGAGAGAGAGAGAGTGTATGTGTGTGTGTGTGTGTGTTTCTAGCTTGTTAGGATATTACCAGTGGATAAGACTTTAAAGATCATCTGGTTCAGTCTTTATCTTCTTTGTCACTTTTCCGGCTGAGACACAGAGAAGAGACTGAAATTAGGCTCCTTGAATTAATTCCAGGCCGTTGTGTGTTAGCTGCGTCCTGCTGTCTCTAAATGGCGTAATGTGGATTCCCTGGACTTGGTCCCTCTCCGGAATGGAAACTAATATTTGAACATTGCTCACTTTCTCATTTAATTCTTAAAAATGCCCTGTCACTTCAGAAGTAAGAGGGGGTAAAGTCTATTTGACATATGAGGAAGTCAAGGTCCAGAGGATTGTCATACATTATGAACCTGCAAGGTAAAAATAGACAATTAGTAAAAATCTTCTCTTTCTTTCCTCCTTTTTTTTTCGTTTTAAATCTCAAGTAGGCTCATCTGCTAAATATTGTATGAGAAAGAAACCAACTCCTTAAAGGTCTAAGTTGAATTCCTATTTGAGAGAAACATGGATCAGAGAGCATTGAGATCTACCTTCTTTTTCAGTGATGTATAACGGGAAGAAGGCTGTGGTCTGAGGAGGCAAAGTTTGTGTGTGTGGGTTTTTGTTTTTCCTTTAAGCAGCATGCAAAACCTTCAGTAAATAAGCATTCATCCTATGTAACTTCATCCCTTAGTCTAAAGCATGGTTTAGAACTAAGACATTTTAGCTATTTAGATGATCTGGATAGCACATTAACAATTTTAGATTTTATGACATGTTAAAGTATTATATTAATTATAACTTATAAATCTCCTTTAAATTTTATTCAGATACTATAGGCAAAGAATAATACTTGATTTGATTTTCTAATTGTGTTAGCCTTTCTCTCTCCTCCACTATCTTATAGTTTTGTGTCTAGGAAACTTTGACTGATGTTCTTCTAAATTGTGTTTTGCTTACTATAGTACATAATAGGCGCTCAGTGGATGAGCATTAGCTTAGTATTGAATATAATTTAATAAGATCCCCCAAACTCTTGAAGTACTCACTGCTACCGTCATCATTTGTGATCAGTTTAGGAAAGTTTGAAATTTTTTTTTCTGCTTACATCATTGGTTGTGCTGTATTTTGCTTTGTTCTGGAAAGTTCCCTTGTTTGCTAAGTGCATTGATAGTGGTTTGTTATCAGATATGAATTGATTTTGTTTTGTACGTTTCTGTCACTGTCCCTGAATGGCCACTTCGCAAGACTCTAAAACTCTTTAAACTACTTTGAAATATAAAATAAACGATTGCCTATAACAAATGTAAGATTAAAGGAACGTTAATAAACAGTAAGTTTTAGTAGTGTTCTGTTTGGGGGCTGAAAAAAATATCCATTCTCTTTTATGTGAAATGAATGTAATAAAATATACTTAAAGTTTTCTGAAAGTTTTAATGTTTTTTTCAAGGAGCAAAGTAAATGTTTTCTAATTTCATTTAAGAAAGAAGGAAATTAGTAAGAGCACAATGCACAGTGATGTTTTCTCAGGTTGAAATATTGCCCCTCAGTCCGGGAAGTGAAGAGCCTGTTGTTGGAACCATTGAGTGGAAAGGTGTGTGTGTGTGGTCGGAAGAACATTATCCAGTCTGTTTTTATAACTTAAGTGACAAAGTTTAATAAACATGTAGCTTGTGGAATCTGCAGAAGATAGTAGCAGGAAGCATTGCACATAAGTTAATATGGTTAAGAAACATTGATCTGCTATATGAATTTAATTGGCTCTGTAATGTTTCATAATTTATTTGACCTGATGGACATTTAGGTTGTTGGTGCATTAACTTGTTTATACATCTTTGCATACATTGTTTTTCATTAGGTTATACTTTGAAGTGGAATTGTTGAGTATCTACATTTTTTAAGGCTTTCAATGAGTATTGACAAATTATCCTCCACAAAAGCTGTATAAAGTTCTTCCAGTATATATGACTGTCCCTATTCCCATCATTGAGACAATGGTCGTTTTCATGGTTTTTTATTCTTCACCAGTTTAAGGGCAAAACATTCCTTAATTTTGATTACCAGTGATGATAAGCAGTCATACATATGTTTACTGACCGTTTTTTATGTCAATTTTTGACCTTTGTCATCTTTCAAGAGAGGGTGTTAATATTTTTCCTAGTGATTTTTAAGGACATTGTATACATGAAAGATAGTAACCTGTTGTTTTAAGATACGCTTTTCTCCCCACTATACTTTTGTCAACCTTTAAATATTTTACTTCTTACCTAGTCAGATCTGTCAACCTTTCTTTGCTCTTTGCTTTGATTTTTATGAAGCACCTTTTCACTTCAAAATTATGTAGAAATTCACCATTGTACTTTATTTTGCTGCTTTTATTTATTTACTTTTGAACATTTAACTATTCCCTCTGCAGTTTACTTTTCTGTAAGAAGTGAAGTTTCAGTTCTCTTCCCAAATGGTTGGCTTTAACACCATTGGATTTTACTGTTGTCCTCTGTTTTGGTTTGTTCCAGCCCTGGGGGTGTGCTTGAGTTCATGATATGTTACTATTCTAGGTCATGGCCCTTCTTTAAGCAAACACACATGTGCACATAGGTGTACAGGCACGCATACGTTTTCCTTTTTGTTCCCATGATGTGTCTCATTCACCTCTCCCTGCAAAGATAACCATTTGAATGTGTTCTTGTAATATGTATTTTGTTTTTTATTTAATTGTGGCAGAATATCATATAACTCAACCCCCCAGCAGTTTTCAAGTGTACATTACAGTATTGCCAACCACATACACATTGTTGTGCACAGGTCCCTAGAACTCCCCGATGCTACATGACTAAAACTGTATACCCACTGAACAACTTGCTACCTTCTTCCTCCCCATAGCCCCTGGCAGCCGCCATTCTACTGTCTGTTTCTCTGAGCGTGACTACTTCACATACCTCATGTAAGTGGAGTCATGCAATATTTGTCTTTTTGTGACTGGCTTATTTCACTTAGCATAATGCCCTCAAGGTTCATTCATGTAGCATGTAACTGGAGTTTCTTCTTTTTAAGGCTGAATAATATTCCTGTGTGTGTGTGTGTGTGTGTGTGTGTGTGTGTTTGTGTACCACATTTTCTTTATTCATTTATCCATCAATGGATATTTAGGTCACTTCTACCTCTTGACAATTGTGATAGCCTTTTTGAGATCCTGTTTTTAGTTCTTTAGTGTTTATACCCAGAAGTGGGATTGCTGGATCATATGGTAGTTCTGTTTTTAATTCTTTTTGAAGAACCTCCATACTGTTTTCAAAGCAGCTGTACCATTTGTGAGCTGTATTTTTTAAAACTTTATGTAGAAAAGTACACAAAACATTGGTGGATTAACATGCAGCAGACATCTAGGTCAAGAAACAGAACTTCTCCCCCTTCCCTAAACCCTTCTCATTCCCCTTCCAGTCCTAATTTCTCCTTCTTCCCCTTGTTAGCCTCTTACAAGCCTGTCCTCTGACACTTAGCTTGGCCTGTAGTTTTAGAACTTGTTATAAATGGAAGGATACTGTAAGTATTTTGTGCCTGGCCTTTTTGCTCAGTATTATGTTTGTGCAGATATAATTTGCTGATTTTCATTGCTATATAATGTTTTTTTGTATTACTATACCACAATTTGTCTGTTATATTTTAGATGCAGACATTTGGTTGTTTCAGTTTGTGGCTATTAATAATGCTGCTGTGAACATTCTGGTGATCATGTTTTTTGGTGCACATAGTCATGTGTGAAATTATTGTGTCATGGGGTAGGCATTCAGTTTCAGTAGACATCACAGTAAAAAGTGATTTCTGCCAATTTTATTCTCATGAACAATATATGAAAATTCTGGCTGTTCCTATTGTTGGTCTTTTTAAAATTTCAAACATTTTGTTGGAGGTTATGAGTATATCTTAATTGTGGTTTTAATTTGTACTAACACTGAGGTTGAGCATTTTTAAATGCGTTTATTGGCCATTTGGATATCATCTTTTGTGAAGTGCCTACTAAAATCTCTTTCACATGTTTTCTACTGAGTTGTCTGTCATTTTTCTTGTTGATTTGTAGGCTTGCTTTACACGTTTTGAGTATGAACCCTTTGTCAGTTATATTTGTTAAAAGTATCTTCCATTCTACAACTTGCCTTTTCATTTTTCCGAGTGGTATATTTTGACAAACAGATTATTAATATAAATGCAATACAATTTATCATTTGTTTCCCTTAGGCTTATTGCTTTTTCTGTCCTCTGTAAGAAATATCAGGAAGATATATATTCCTGTTATCTTTTAGAACTTCACTGTCTAGTGTGGTAACCACTAGCTCCATGTGGCAATTTAAATTTTAATTAATTAAAATTTAATTCAAAGTTTACTTCCTTAGTCACAGTAGCCACATGTCAAGTGCTTAATAACCACATGTGGCTGGTGGCTACCATATGGAAAAGCACAGATAAATAGTATTTTCATCAGTGCAGAAAGCTCTGTCAGACTGTGTTGTCCTAGAACCTAATTATTGAACATTCACATTTATATTTCTGATTCACTTGCAATCAATTTATATGTGTGGTTTGAGGTAGTAGGGGTCAAGGTTAGTTTTTTACATATGAATGGCCACTTTATCAAAAAACATTTAGTGAAAAGACCATCCTTGTGCAGCAGGGCAGCTTTTGTCATAATTCAGGCCTGTTTCTGGGCCACCTGTTGTATTCCATTGATATATTTTCAGTCCTCTTGCCAGTACCACACTGTCTTCTTTACTTTGCTTTAAATTCTGATCGTGATAATAGTATTCTTTATATATTTATGAATTCTGTTTTGTCTATGTTGAAAATGGTAATTTTGTTTTTGTGTACTGTTTTTTAAATGTATGTGAAGAATACTCTTGTCTCGCATCTCATTATGTCCTACTTTTTTTTCCACTAAGAGCTATGTTTTCAAGATTTTTCTGTCTTGCTATGTGTGCATTTAACCCATTCCTTGTAATTTCTGCACCAAACTCTGTCCACCAGTTTAACTCCAATCTCCCATTACCATACCAGCACCACCTTTTATTCATTGTTTTTACTGTTATTATTGTTCATTTAGAAAATCTATATTGAATGCCTGTTATATGTTAGGCATTATTACAGGTAGGGGTAAAGCACTTGTAAATTTATTATAGAAAATTTTACACAGGTAGATTGTATGGTTAAGTAAAGAGATTCTCTCTTAGTGATCATAATGGCAAGCTAGGGGAAAAAAGAGGGAGGTGCAAATAGCTGTGCAAGAAAACCCAAATATGAGGCATTGTAGAATGTATCACAATTCTCTACGATTGTAGAAGAGTTTTTAAAACAAAAACATTCTTTTATGCATTCTTGTTCAAGTGGCACAGTGTTGAAGCCATGGGATTATGTTTCCTTTTCTTCTTATCTGCTCACTGTACTTAGTTCATGTGGAGAACGGTGCTGTCATGATCATTGTAAGGTAAACACCTCTCCCCAAGTTTTAGGGAAAATCCCACTGCTGGCTGAGGGCCCAGCTCTCTGCAGTCCACTAAGTCACTTTCCACTCATGCATCTGTTACACGGCCTCTTCCATGTTACTGCTGCTGCTGTCTCTGCTCTTACTCTTTGTTCTTGTCAATTTGTCTTTAAAAATTGTTTTAATGTAATTTTAGTGGATTTCAAGAGAGAGTAGGTACTAATACATGAGCCCAGCCTTGCATCTTTAACTTTCTAGACGTAACTTTCTTCTTCTGTGATATATATATTTTCCTGTTGCAGAGAAACACTGCTGCTTGTGATCTGTTGAGACTGCCAAACATCTCCATGATTTTGCTTCTGGATCATTAATAAATCACGTTTAAACCCATGTAGTTATTGAATTTTTAGGTTGATGTTCTTTTTTTGTTTTAGAAAATATTTTTATATGTATGTGCTTTTCTTTACTCATCATTAAATAGCATGACCCATATAGGCCCAGTTTTTGCATATAGAATGGTGTGTGCTTGCCCTTGACTCTTTCTATTGCTTACTTGAATTTTATGGACCTTGACCAGTTTCTGCTTTTGACTAAAGTTTCACATACACAAGTTACTTAAAGATAGAGATTCTCTGTTAGTAAATTTGTCTCTCTCTCTAAGATCTAATGTACACAGTGCTGTAATTTCTTGCTTTAAAACCTAGCATTCATATTAAAAATTTAATTGCTGCTTATCTTGGTTTTCTTGGAGAATGTAACACTTTTGAGATTAAGTAATTTTAGGTGGAAGATTTATGGAATTATGGTATTAGCATATACATATGTAATGGATTAGGTTATCTAATTTGATGTGAGTATGGCAATGAGACGAAGGTTCTGAGTTTGTTACCCCTTCTGTATCCCCAGTGTGGAGTATATTCTGTGGTATGTTCTGCATTCTTAATGTTGGCAAATCCACTCAATAATAATTGATATTGCTATCAGAGGGTCCAAATAGAACAGTGTAACAATGAATGATCAATTCAGATAATCAGGCTACTGGAAAAAACAACTCAAAACATGCTTTCAAGATACTCAGTAAGATTTTCTTTTTATATGGAGAATAATAACTAATGGGCTATTTTATTATCAAGTAATCTTAAACGTTTCATTTGATAATTCACTTTTACTTAAAATAGTGGACTATCAACAATACCTTTCATTTAAACTTTTTCCATAGGTTCTTCTTTGAACTAGACTTTGAATATTTTTGGTGGAAAGGTTTTTAATCATGTAATGATAGGTTAAAAGATGAATTTCTGACCATGGGTTATAATTCTCATTTTTGCTAAAGTATTAGTGTTAACTGAAGAAGTTAACAAGTAGTCTCTTTATCCAATAGCTTAAGCTATATTCACTCACACTAATACTAAAAGAAAGAAATCAGTGGTGTGTGCTAGTCTCATAATATAAGAAAGCTGATTTAAGGAGGGTAAGCACTTGTTGATGGGGTTCTGGAGTGAGGTTTGCTGGGTAGTGCTGAGTGTGGGCTTAATGAGTAACAGTGGTCTTGGGGTGGGGGGCTCAGGTCATATGTTGCCATCACATTTATTAGAGCTCTTCTCTTAAAGAGTTTCTCGGCACTGAAATGACCTAAAGGCAGGCATCGGAAGGGAAAGCAGGAGGACAAGACATCATATTAAATAACTGACTGAGAATTGACACTAAAGTGGGCAGAGAAAGAAGGTGTGCCTCAGCCAGCTGTTTCTGACAAGCTTTTCTTATTTAATGTTTACTTTTTAGATAAGCTCCCTTCTTATGGATGCTCAGATTTATTTTTATCAGTATGCTTCTATATTATTTAATATATAATGGTAATCAGATTGATCTATATTTTAGTGTCACTTTACTCTTGAATTGGTCTTAATTATTAGGCTTTAGTTAGCATCTCCTTTTTTTATTTTAAGCTTTCTTATTTATTGCTTGAAAGCTTTTCAGTATGAAAAATAATATAATTATATATAAGATGCAAGTTATAAATTAACTGAAATTTGCAAGGTCTGTTGGAATTAATTACGTTTGTCTGTTTTGAAATATTTCTCAACAATGGTCCAAATATTTTTGTTTCCATTTTAGAACAAAATCCAGTCTCATAGCAGAGGAGAATATAATGTTTACAGCACCTTTCAGAGCCATGAACCAGAGTTTGACTACTTGAAAAGTTTAGAAATAGAAGAAAAGATCAACAAAATTAGGTGGTTACCCCAGAAAAATGCTGCTCAGTTTTTATTGTCTACCAATGGTAAGTGTTAACTTTTCTTTTCTCGTGCCCACTTGTATGCACATCCTGTAGGGTACTTTTCCCTTATCAAAGCTTATTAGTTAAGAGATCTCTGCAAATAGACATTTGGAAATATTTCTTCCCCATACGGGATGTAAACTCTTCCTTTTTGTCTTCCTTTTTTTATTCTGTTTTTTGAATTCTATGAAGGAGATTCTCAGGCGTCAGTTTTCTTTCAGCACACACGCAATTCGTAGTGAAAAGAATGGGCTTTACTATTGGATTTAAGTCAGATCCTGTTTCTGCCACTTCTCAGCTTTAGTAACCTTGGGCAGGTTACTAACACTGAGTCGAGTTTTTGTCATCTGCAAACTGGAGATGGTAATATCTATGTTATAGTATTGTTATCAGTATTAAATGTGCTAACTCCTAGTGTACATAATGAGCACCCAGTAAATGTTGATTTCCTTTTATCCTCCTTTTTAAGTATGTCTAAACTCTCCAAAGAGTATTTCAAACTGTAAATACTAAATACTCTGTCAAAGGATGGTGTCCATTTAGGACTCTTCTTACTTGATGCTCATCCAGCAAAGATACAAACTGGAGTTGACATATTGCCCTCTTCCCAACAAGCCTCGTGGCTGAAAGAAGATTTTTCATATTATACTGTTTCGGCTTGCTCAGAAAATTAAGGAATTAAGTGAGGGTTGGAATTGTGTAATGACTACCGGAATTCAAAGTCCTTTATGACAGGTTAAGAATTGGGTAATTTTTTTTTGTTGTAAGTTTTTTTCCATGTGAGTTGCTGTGACTTGGTTTCTTCTTGGGGACTTAGGTCTGAAGAGAGTCATTAGAGTGATTGAGGGATACTTCCAGGTTCTGGATAGCCATAGTCTGTAAACATTTAGATTAAAACTCTCTTGAGGCTGGCACAAGGATTAGGGAAAACCTCTCATATTTTCTCATCCCCTCACTCTTAATAAAATCATATTTTAGCACCTAGACTTTACCGTTCTTGACGATTTAAAGAATGTAAACTCAAGTGACTTCTGGGGCAACATGGTGGAAAAATGCCATTTTCCACACAAAGGAGTGCCCCCTTCATCCAGTTTAGGCCTCATTGCCCACTTTATCGAGTGCTTGGAAGTACATTCCACAAAACGACGCCACTAGCTGACACCATAAATGTTTGCCTCCTCTCAGGTGCCCATTTTTCTGATTGTCAAAGCTCTCACCAACTAACCCATTGAAATAGTACCCTCTGCTCCCTCTCTTTTCACATAAACTGCATTCCCCTTGCTTCTCCTTATTAAAAGAAGAGAAATAGAAATAGCGGTTTAAAGCCTGTAACTCAACAACATCGTAGATGGAGGAACTGTGTTGACTTATGTTATGTGTTGGCCTCTAATCTTGCTTCAGTTTTAATTTGTATAGTAAACTAAACTACTTCAAATAGCATTTCACATACTACTATTTTCTTTGACATGAAATAATACGTAATTATACCGTTTGTATGTTTTCTGCTTTTGGAAGTAAATGTCCCAAGGAAGTATGTTATACATTTCATTTCATGTATTGGAGTATTTGTCCCTAATAATTTTGACAGTTCACTTCTTATAGGCTAAGTCATTTTACTTTTTATAATGGGGAATTTTAAAAACACAGGCTGAAATAGAATAGTAATAATGAAATCCTACATACCCAGCGATTCTCAGTTGGTAGCCAGTTCTTTTCCAGGGACTTCTCCTTCCACTCCTTTCCAGTATTATTTGGAAGCAAATCCCATTTCATTTCACTTATGGATTAAATCTTAAATATCTTTTGCTTCTCAGTTTATGTCCATGTGTGTCTTCCATGCAGGCTTCCATGTGCTCTTCTGTGGTTTGAAATAAGCAAGGCAACATATAACCAGACGAGCCTTTCTAGATGCTGAAAACTACACAGGCTCAGTGGAGGTAGAGACCTCTGAGAATTCCCGTGCTTGGGTCAGGGATTTAGGGATCTGTAGTTCTTTTCTGTAGACAGAATCAACATTGTCTTCCAAATATATTTACTATGTAAATTTGGAAAATAATTGATTAATAATACAAATTATTTTAAAGGGCACTGCACAGTGCATTGTAGGTTTTTGTCTTTTTGTTGTTCTTGTTAATGAATACTAAATAAAATACAACTATTTGAGGGCTGCGTTGTTTTTTTCTGCCAAAAATAGAGTCCAGTGTGAAAGGATAGAACAGGTATGGGGATTTTATAAACTACTGTGTCTCTGTGTGGTGGGATACGAAAAAGGATGGAAGAGTGAACTTGAACTATATCTGAAAAGCTTTATACTTTAAAAGGAAAGAAGGCAATTACGGGACAATGTCAATATCTGTTAAATCTGAATAGTATTTTATATTATTTTGTATAGTCTTCTCTCTGAGATATAGCATAATAATACCTCCTCCCCCCAAATGTAAAGGGTCTTTATACTCATAAAAAAAGATTATGAGTATAAATAATCTGGAGATTATTTACACTCCTACTATGGGAGAATGGTAGAAAAATAGGACCAAACATTCCAGCTTTAATTATCCAAAATTGATCTTATTTTTGGTTTTGCATGATCATCATAAACTGTTCAGTGTTTCCCATATTGTTTTCACTTAACTTCATAGTCACCTTCTTGTAACACAAGTTCATTTCCTGTTTCTTCAAGTGGTTTTATTCTCTCTCTTTAATCTTCTTTTGCGTTTCTCTGCATTCTCCTTGATTCCTCCACATTGCAAAAACATCCAGCTCTCACCTGTTAACCATCGACAAAGTTCAGTTGTAGATAGGTTGTGTTTTAACAGCTTGTTACTAAGAAGCTTTTTGGGTTTTATATAAAGCTTCATTCCCACAAAGGAAACTTGGTAGCATGGTTTTCCCTGTCCCAACCCTCTGCTTGTGGCAAGAGGAACAACTGGAACTTTTGGACTTCTGGAACACTTCTTTAGTTATTAGTGTTGACAATGCAGGGAATCACCATAGAGCAGTAGTAATTTTTAACCTTTTGGAAGTAGCAGATCTATTTGAGAATCTAATAATCCCCCTCACAGAAAAGTGTGTCTATTCATATAATTTTGCATGCAGTTTTATGGATCTCCACCTATGGGCCAAAAACTCTAGATAAAAAAGTCATGACTCTAGGGTATAAGAATTTTGATTTTTTTAAAAAAAATTATTAAAATACTATTTTATTTCCAACCTGCCTTGTCCTCAAGCACTACGCTGAAATTGTATAGCACTTCTGTATCCTGTGTTTATACTATTAAAAAGTTTTTTACCTCCTTACAAACTTTGTCACTTTAAAATTTTTGTTTTGAAGTTTAATTTGTTTTAGAAAATAATTACCTAATTTCTCGTGATTGTTTTAAAATAATTTTCTTCCTATAAGACTATTAGGAACCACAAATTAATTTCATCTCATTTGAAAGTTTGATAAGTATATTGTCATTTCTTTATCTGGATCTTTAATAAGGATGATGAATTTGAACAGGCCCATAAGATGATTAAGGGGATTGAGTGGCAGGGGGGAATCAGTTTGTCATCGTCATCATCTTTAGTTTGTAATTTCTCCCAAAACATGGAATTTAGGCTTGATCATTTATATTATAGATTGTATTTAGGACAAGTGGAATAATTCTAAAATATATACTTCTTTACCTAAATTATATAAATATGTATAGACTAAATAGCACATAGAAAACACATGTAATTTAACTATAGTATAACCATAAACAAGATTACATAGAGTTTAGATGAAATACTAGACTACAAGTTAATAAAGTTAACAGTTTTTCTCTGTTTACAGTTCATCTTCACTGAGGGCATCCACAGGGGCATCTACTCTTCTCTACTAGGCAAAGAGAGGCAGCCATGCTAGAGGAGTCCCTGCTGCCTCTCTAATATGGCAGAGTTTTATAAAATGCCTTGATACACTATTTTTTAAATTGTGTTATGCCCATTTGCTTTTGAAAGACCCGTAAGAATACGATACTTTTATATGAATGCAATTTTAGGGTTATAACACAAAGTATTAAATAAACATGCATGAGTCCAGAGTAATATAAATAAATGGTTGAGTGAATAATAAAGTGGGGAGAAGGGATGCTTCTTATTGGAGAGTTCCACATAATATGTGGATTGATACTCCTCCCTACGGGGAGTGTAACTTAATTATCCCTTTAAGTGAGGACTGGATTTAGTGACTCTCCTCCAAAGAATAATATGGCATGGGGGAAAATAGTAATGGTGCAGTGGAGGATCTTGGCAGATACTGTCTTCCCCTTCACTTAGTGATCAAAGCTAGCAAACATCACCAGGGAAAAGTTAGGTGGTTACCATGTGTACCCTCACTTCATCTCTGGTTGTCTTCCTAAAAACTCATGATCCCAGTTTGATTGTGAGAAAACAGCGGACATAATCAGTTGAGGGACATCCTACAAGACACTACTTCTCAGAACTGTCAGGATGATGAAAAATAAGGAAAGTCTGAGAAATTGTTCAAGTCAGAGAGACTAAGGAGACTTGACAACTAAATGCAGAGTTATTTGGATCCTGAAACAGAAAAGGGATGTTAGTGGAAAATGTGAAATCTGAGTAAAGACTGGAGTTTACGTAATAGTAATGTTTAATGTTATTTTCTTAGTTTTAACAAATGGACCATGGTTGCATAAGATGTTGACCTTAGAAGAAACTGGGTAAAGGGTATATAGAGACATTCTGTGCTGTCTTTGTAACTTTTTTGTAACTTTAAACTTAATTCCAAAATAAAAGTTTATTTTAAAACATACTATTATATATATATATATATTGTTTTGGAGGAAGATTAGCCCAGAGCTAACTGCTGCCAATCCTCCTCTTTTTGCTGAGGAAGACTGGCCCTGAGCTAACATCCATGCCCGTATTCCTCCACTTTATATGTGGGACGCCTACCACAGCATGGCTTGCCAAACGGTGCCATGTCCGCACCTGGGATCCGAACCGGCGAATCCTGGGCTGCCAAAGCGGAACGTGCACACTTAACCACTGCGCCACTGGGCTGGCCCCAATTTTATATATTTTTGATACCCTAGGAATTTTGTCTTGAAGGACTTGGGGACATATGCTTGTCATCGGTCAATTTATTTATTTATTTCTTGCTTGAGGAAGATTAACCCTGAGCTAACATCTGTGCCAGTCTTCCTCTACTTTGTATGTGGGATGCTGCCACAGCATGGCTGATGAGTGGAGTAGGCCCACACCTGGAACCCGAACCTGAATCCAGGCTGCCAAAGTGGAGTGTGCGGAACATGGACAACTTGGTCACAGGGCTGGCCCCCTTAATCAGTCAATTTTTTTCAGGCCCTGTTACCTTCTTATGAATCCCTCATTCAACAGGGGGAGAGAGATTTAAACAGAGGAATCCAGGCCTATGAAGGAATTTGTGGAGTCTTTGATAGGGTTTGCTAATGAAGTATGGGACCAAGGGAGATAGATATTCCTTACTACTTTTATTCTAAATAAAAATTTATTTTTGTTGTTTGTTCTCTTTTAAAAATTAAATATTGAGTGTATATATGTATATGTTTGTATGTATGCGTAGACACACAGTGTTTATATACATATACAGTTTCTCTCCACCTAGCTTTATTGATTTTTAGAGGATAAGGACCTGGCTGTGACTTGATTTTAAGATCACATGGAATTTTATGAGTGCCATTAACATTTAAATTTGTGATTTCTGTAGTATATATGTGTATGTGTTTTTATTCATCGGGTAATGGGAAATTCGTTTTTTATTAAGTCTGATAAGGGACTTTATTCTTGGTATTCTTTCAGGTGAAATATGAAGTAGCATGTTTAAATATGCCTTAAAATAGTTTTATTCAATTAGTATTACTGTTTTTTTGAGGACTTTCTTCATTGTCTCCCCCAGATAAAACAATAAAATTATGGAAAATCAGTGAAAGGGACAAAAGACCAGAAGGGTATAACTTGAAAGAGGAAGATGGAAGATATAGAGACCCTACCACAGTCACGACACTACGAGTGAGTACAGAAGAAAGCTGTTTCTAATTCTGATGAATGGTGTTCTCTATTCATGTTACATAGTCTAGAGCCTGAGCAGAACTTGAATAAGAACAATTACAGTCTGTCCCCTCTTAACAATTCTGTACCTAGATGGCATGTTAAGAATTCCCTTTTTATGGGGCCGGCCCTGTGGCTGAGTGGTTAAGTTCGAGTGTTCCGCTTTGGCGGCCCAGGGTTTTGCCAGTTCGGATCCTGGGTGCAGCCATGGCACCACTTATCAAGCCATGCTGAGGCGGCGTCCCACATGCCACAACTAGAGGGACCCAGAACTAAAAATATACAACTGTGTACCGGGGACACTTTGGGGAGAAAAAGGTGAAATCTTTTTAAAAAAAAAAGAACTCCCTTTTTAAATAGACCCTGACTACACTGAGACCTCACTGTGGCCAGAGGCCAAACTAGGACTCAGCACAAGACTGCGTTTTATACTGTGCCACACTCACTTTTGCTTTCGCTTTCGTAGTTTGATTGTCAGCTATTAAAAGGTTAATTTTCAAGATTTTCTTTGGAGATCAAAAAAATAGAAAGAGATCAGATCTTCTGGTTGTAGCTAAAAAATATCAAGAATTAGATGGTCTGGGCCAATTCCCTTTTTAGCCACTTGGATTTAAACTATAAACATTTATTAGCTTTGCACGTGTTTCAAGCGAAAGGAACTAGGAAGAACTGCAGATTCTATTAGTATTTCCATCTGTAATACAAGGTAAATTGTCCAGATTGTTCATTTTCCTTCTTCCCATTTCAGTACTTTAAAGGATCATCTGTTGCTTTTTAAAATTGTCTGTGTCATACTATACTGTTTATATTCTCTCAAAAACTGTAATAATGAAGTGTTCTGAAACTTGTTTTATTGTAAACAATGAACATATTGTAATGACTTTTTTTTGTGTGTGTTGTTGCCAGGTGCCAGTCTTTAGGCCCATGGATCTAATGGTTGAGGCCAGTCCACGAAGAATATTTGCCAATGCTCATACATATCACATCAACTCAATTTCTATTAATAGTGATTACGAAACCTATTTATCTGCAGATGATTTGCGGATTAATCTTTGGCATCTGGAAATTACAGACAGGAGTTTTAGTATCCATTTGGTTTCTCTTTTTTGGTGTTTGGTAAAGAAGGCATGTTGCGCCCATACTAGATTTCTTTTCATCTCTCCTTAGTGTATTCTGATTCCTTTTTTTTATAATGGCTTCTTTTTTTATGCCATTTTTTTCTTGTGTGTGAGTGATGAAACACCAGGGGAAGTGTTTATTGATAAAGGGCATAATGTGTTGATTTAAAAATTGGATTCTTGAAATTTTAAGGAATTCGTCTATTGTAGTGTCTATGAAAAAAGAAACTTTTTAATAGTTTTTTGTTAAAATACATTTGTGGACTATTCTTAAAAATGTTTTTAATTATAAAAATATTCTCATTAAGGGAAAAAAATTCATACAAGTCCTGATGCATGATGGTATAAAGGCAATAGAAATACTTCTCCAAACCCCATTTTCCTTTTTTGTATTATCCTGCTGAAATTTTTCTGTGCATATACAAGTGTGTGATATATAAACATATATACCTGGCACACACACAAATACTATATACATACAAATATAGAAATGTATATAAATATATTTGTTTTTAAGTATGTTTTTTAAAAAGTTCTTGATAAATGTTAGTAGTTATTACTACTGTTAATGTATTTCCAAATAGATACCATTTGAAAAATTAACATGGCTATAATTCATACTCTACCAATAGTGTTATAAAAGAGCCTATTACTTTACCGATCTAGTTAGTGAAAAGTCCTTTTTTGTTTGAATTTCCGTTTCTTTGATCATGAGTGGATGTGAGCATTTTTTACATTTATCAACCATTTATATATCTTTTGTTCTTTTCCACTTTTGTCATTGGATTTGTGCATATTTTTCATTTTTATTTATTTTTATTTTTAAAGCACTTTTTTTAACGTTAGGTAAATTAGCTCCATCATTTGTGGTGCAAATAGTTTCCTCTTTTTTGCCCCTTTAAGGATTTTTTGTTTTGTTTCGTTTTGTTTGGAATGTACACTAAGTTCTCTTAATATTTAGTAGGATAAACTTATCAATCTTTTCTTTATGGCTTCTGGGATTTGTATCATACTCAAAAAAGAGACTTCTGCATTCTAAAATGATTTAAAATTTGCTCATGTTTTCTTCTAAGATTTTTTTAAGCATTACAAGTTTTGATTCCGCTGAGATTTATACTCATATAGTGACTAGAATTTAATTCAGAATTAATACTTGTGTTTCAATCTATGAATGAATTTTAGATTTGAGAAATGTAAAATTATATTTGCTCTTTTTCTAAATGGAAATTCCTTAATGAAATGCCATCCAGATATTGTGGACATCAAGCCTGCCAATATGGAGGAACTAACAGAGGTGATTACAGCAGCAGAATTCCATCCCAACAGCTGTAACACATTTGTATACAGCAGCAGTAAAGGAACTATTCGGTTATGTGACATGAGGGCATCTGCCCTCTGTGATAGGCACTCTAAACGTAAGTTTATTGCGTCTTTTTTCAAATGGTAACATTTTCTGTTAGTCTGAAACTAGCCTTGGACACAGTGAGCAACATCTGCATAGGTTTACAGGTCTTGAACCTGTGTGCCCAGGACCTCCTGTACCCTTCGTTAAGTTGCCTAAGTCCACATGAGGCATTATAGGTTATTCTACTGGAAGAACTTAGAAGCTTCTCTCAGAGGCATGTCTGTTATATCCCAGTAGATATATTTTTAACGGAATGCTTTTCTTTGGGAACTTGGGGTGGGGCTCTCCAACCCTGTATTCAAGTAGAGCATTTCTTTCTTTTCTTTCCTCCCTTGCTCCCTCTTCTCTCTTTCTCTCCTTTCCTCCCTTTCTTCCTTTCTTTGTTGAGCTTCCTAGGAAGATTTCTTCTGAGAAGAGGTTTCGTTGGCATAAAAAAAAGTTTGGAAAGCACTGGTTTAAAAACTTAAGGGCTTGTATTGTTCTTGGCTTCATGTTGTTGAGTATTTTAAAACTCATGAAAATAGGTACGTGCCTGTTAATCAAAGTAATTTTACCTGGCCACTGAAAAAATGCAATGCTGATATGAATCTGGATGGTGAGAATGGTGTGTTTCCTGTGGTGGCAGTACAGGCAAAGTCAGTGAGGTGTTTGCAGAATCTGCGAACCTGGTGCACTGAAGCCGGAAGCCCTGGGTGAGTCTGGTTCTGCGAAACTAGCCGAGGACTCGGGAAGTGTCCTACCTGCTTTGGCATCTTCAGCCTCCAGTATTCAGTCATTCTCTTAAGGAACTTTGAGGGAGATTCTGTTCTTATAGCCAGAGAGATGTTTTCAGTTCTTTATTAGCCTGTCATTTTTAGCTCTCTCTTAGGAAGTTTGTGAATTGTTTCAGCAAATGCTTTTCCAAGCCAGAATATTATACCAATTGCCGTTTTTTCCTGTTTTTAGTGTTTGAAGAACCTGAAGATCCCAGTAACAGGTCTTTTTTTTCTGAAATCATCTCCTCTATTTCTGATGTAAAGTTCAGCCATAGTGGTCGATATATGATGACTAGAGACTATTTGTCTGTCAAAATTTGGGACTTAAATATGGAAAACAGGCCTGTGGAAACATACCAGGTATTTGCGGTTTTTTTCTTCAATGAGCGTATACCCAATTTTCTTTTAAGTGTTTATAGAGAAGGATTTTGTATTATGTGTTAATCCTAATACAGAGTTTGTTCACCATTAGACTGTTTTTTCAGAGATTCACAAGTATGTTGCTTTTCCTTATGTTAAATTTACATATACTTTTGTAGGTTGTGTTGTCAATTTGATTTTGCTGCCGGTTTGGTTCAACATTGAGAACTTTTTTTCCTGCTTCTACCGGCATTTTAAGTGAGGAGGGAAGAGTACTCTCTCTTAAGCTCTGAGGGGGAGAGGATTGGGGAGAATAGTCAGTCCTGGGAGGGTGTCCCGGTTGGAGTATGTGCAGGAGTGGTTGAACTAGAGCTTACCTTTAGCGTGCCAAGTCAAATGGACTGGCATTCTGCGTTTTGGCTGACAACTGTCGTCTTAAGCTAAAGCCCAGCGGGCAGCTTTAAGAGTTGCTGGTCTGTTGTAGGATGTCAGTTCTGGATTGTCTTCTTGTCAACCACCCACTACCATTAGTCCCCCTATCTCCTCCTTCTACAGAAGAGAAAAGAAGATGCTCACAGCTGAGAACAGGGTAGGGGACAGCAGAAACCTCTGTTAGACCCTAGGCTACAGTGGAGGAAAAACACTTAATGCTGCTTTAAGAATACGTAATTTATAAATGATACTTTCTTTATGTTGTATGTTTTCAATAAAATTAGAATGCTATTTGTCAGACTTTTTAATCCTCTTTGACAAACATAAACTACTTGGGATTCTCCTTAATGGTTATATGAAAATTCAAAATGAATGCCACGTTGAAACAAAAGCAAAGGAATACAATACTGCTTTGTTTTCAAATTACGTTTGTGTAACTGCCAAGATTGTGATCTGTCTCAACTTCATATTCTTCAATTGTTTGGTGAGAAATCCTGTACATGCATTCTAAAACTTTGCTAAATTGTTCTGATTTACCTGATTTGCAGTTTTCCTGCCTATGCTGAATTAGTCTCATCATACTCAGTGTGGCATGTGCAGATTCCTCTATTCTTGTTCATTTTGTATAAGCATCTTGCTGAGCTATGTGTCATGGAAGGGTAATTTTTTTTTTTTAACTTTTTATCAAGATCATGATAGTCTACAACCCTGTGAAATCTCACCTGTCCATCACTGTTAGTCATGTGTTAGGTGCACCACCCCACCCCCTGCGCCCTCCCCCCATCCCCCCTTTCCCCTGGCAACCACCAGTCAACTCTCTTTGTCTCTGTGTTCAACCTCCACCTATGAGTGGAGTCATACAGAGTTCGCCTCTCTCTGTCTGGCTTAGTTCACTTAACATAATACCATGGAAGGGTAATTTTGATCTCACTCATTTTTTGCCTTACATGCTCACTTTTAAACCTAACCTAACCCCACATGAGTTGCAATTCCTCTGTGTTAACAAATTTTCACTTAATGTCACGTTGGCATGGCCTGAATCATTCCACTAAGAGTTGAAATGAACACTTAAAATGACTTTAGCTTGTTTCATAAAGAATAGAAAATTGTAAGCATTTAGAAGGTGCCTTCTCTTTTCCATCATTACCTTTTTAAGGTTCTCTTAAGTAAAAAGGATAGTGAGATAGACTCCTTTCTTTCTCTCTCATCACAACAAATGCTTTGGAACTTTCCTTTGTAATTTAACAGTATTAATATTGAACTGTATCATTTCTCAGAATACTTATTTAAATACCAGATTTATTTTCTAGTTTATCTTTTTGTGAAATACTAGTGAGTAAATGTAGAATAATATTTCAAAAAACAGGTACATTTTCATTAGCTTTTGATATTGTGTTAGCAGTATCAGGTGATAGCAGATTTTTCAGTGATGCATACCTAGAGTGACCATGTGGTTTATCACCTGACCGGGCATGGTCATGGTATGCAGAGCAAAGGCACTTAATGATAATGTAGACTTTATTTATTTATACCCAGAAAGTGGTGTTTAAAAAGGAAGTAAAAAAGTTGAGTTTTTTAATCAGCAATTTATGGGCTGAAGCCAAATGTTCGCATATTCAAACATTGCTGTAATATTCTTTAATGAGTCTCTTATCTGTGCCATTTTCAAATGTTTTCCGGCCCGAATATTTAGTCAAGCTTATAAAGAGTACATGTGCCATGCCCAAAGGGGTATCTTCCTGTGTTGTACAGTAGTTTCATGGAAGGGGGCTCATGTGTGCAAAAGGATAAAAATGGCTTTATTGCTACTAAGGGAATTGTGTTTTAATAAGATTAAAAGGTATGTGTATGTGTCTATAAATGCATTTTTTTTAAATAAGGGCTTGTTAAATCATTTTTCTAATTTCACTCCATAGATCTTGAGGTGTAAACTAAGTGTATATATGCATATATATTTGTTTTTCTCCAGGTGCATGAATACCTCAGAAGTAAACTTTGTTCACTGTATGAAAATGACTGCATATTTGACAAATTTGAATGTTGTTGGAATGGATCTGACAGGTAATTGATTATAATTTGAACCTGTCATTCAAACATGAATTTCATTAGAGGAAAGAAACTTATAATTTCACTCCTTCTGGTATGGTTGCCACATTTCACTAAAAATAGGGCCAACTGTTTTTGGGTTGACATGAATTACGAATCTTTAAAAAATCTTCAGTTTTCCCCAGACTTTCCTCGAAATAAATTTAGTAATCTTACAGCAATATTGGCAGATAAAAATTAAACATTGTGTTTTACTAGTAAATTTGAAATATACAAGAAATTGTAGATATCATAAATTGGTTTAAATTTCTTTAATATTTTTCCTTTTATGAACCAGATCAATCACATTTTTGACATGCCAAGAGTTAAAATGGTGAAATTTCAGTTTGGTTATTACTCTACTGTTAAACTGTTTTTAGAAATATTTAGGCAATAGATATTTCATTTGGAATGTTACACACCAGTTTTTCCAGATAATACATTAATTTATTTACGATATATTATTTTAACCATATTACCATGAGTAATTAGGCTTTTTATAATCTGCAACTTTGCTATAGCATGATTCCTTTTTACTATGTAATGAAATGTGTACTATTATTTCCAAGGATAAATAAGTCTTAATCTTTCAATTTTGAGTTGTGAGTATTTATTACTATTTATTATGTACCAGTAGAACAGAAAATAGTAAAAAACGTAATTTTGGAATTACTTGAACTTGCCCTCAAGGTATTAGAGGTACTTTATTCAACCATAGTTTTATCACTGAAGCTTGATATGATTTGGTTTTTGTGGTGTTATATGTTACAGAGGATAATAGAATTTGGATTATCTTTTGTCTGATTTTTAAAATTATTTTTATCTGATTATAATATGAGGCCCAGTCATAGGCTGGCCGTGGTAAATTTAGAGTAGGAATAAGCAAACTTTGCCTTTGAGTGCCACAGCTAAATGTAAGGCATCAAGAAGGAAAAAGGAAAGGGAAGAAGAGAGGAGAAGGAATTAGCAAATTTGAAGAGAAAGAAGATATAATAGGATATGGTGCACTGCCAAAAGTAGTTCTTCCTTGCATGGTGTAAACATATTGTTAGCAGTTTTATGTTCCATTGTCAGAAAGAAGTTATTTATTTCCCTTAACATTAAAACAGTTTTTTGAAATAATTTGAAATTTGGAGAAAATTTACAAGAGTAACACAACTCTTATTTAGCCTCTACTCAGGTTCCCTATTGCTGTTTGCTGTGTCAGTCTCTCCTCTTCACATATATATGTATTATATATATATAATGTAAACACATAAATAGATAGATACGCACACTTTTTTGTGAACTAATTGGGAGTGTACTCCAAACATGATGCCCCATTTCCCCTAAGTTCTTTAATGACAATTTCCTAAAAGACACTCTCCTACATAATGACAGAGCAAGTATCTAAAGTAGAAAAGTTTGCTTTGATGCACTGTTGCCTTGTAATCCACTGATCCCATTAAAATTTCACCAGTTCTCCCAAACATGTCCTTTCTAGCAGAGAAAAAAAGATCTGGCCAAGTATCCACTTCAAAAGTGTATGTACGTTTAGTTGTCATATCTGGTTACCTCCTTTAATCTGGAGCCATTCTTCATTCTTTCCTTGTCTTTTGTGACCTTGGCAGTTTTTAAAAACAGGCCTGGGGCCAGCTCCGTGGCCAAGTGGTTAAGTTTGCGCGCTCCGCTGCGGCGGCCCAGGGTTCGGATCCTGGGCACGGACGTGGCACCACCCGTCAGGCCACGTTGAAGCGGCGTCCCACATCCCACAACTAGAAGGACCTGCAACTAAGATATACAACTGTGTACAGGGGGGTTTGGGGAGATAAAGCAGAAAAGAAAAAGAAAAAAGATTGGCAACAGTTGTTAGCTCAGGTGCCAATCCTTAAAAAAAAAAAGGAAGATTGGCAACAGTTTTTAGCCCAGGTGCCAATCTTAAGAAGAAAAAAAAAAAAAATTAAAAAAAAAAAAACCGGCCCGATGTTTTATAGAATGTTGCTTAATTTGAGTGTTGTCTAATGTTTCTTCATGATTATATTCCAGTTATACATTTTGGGGCAGAAATACCACAGAAATGCTGGCCTAACAACACCTTTTAAAATTTACAAATAGCCATAGACTGTGTCCTAATTCATTAAAACCTCACAAATTCAAATAATAGGGAGATGCCAGTTTAAATTACATAAATTATTTTAAAAGATAAAGTGTTATTACCTTCAGGTACATGCACCAACTTGAGTTGGATTAAAACGTTGTCAAGTCTCCTTTGCCCCCAAGTTGACATTACTGAATAGGTGGTCATCATTTGTATTTAACATATGATCTGTGTAATGTATAATATTTGTAAATACTCAGGGTTGTTTTCAAGCATTACTTTAAACAGGTCTTTGGTATCCTGTTGTCTTATTTACAATGATTTAAACGTGCAAAGAATATAGTAGGCAATAACAGCGCCAGACTCTTTCCAAATTATTAATGGTTTCAAACTGAAGCTTTGCCTATTGAAATACTTAGTAAATGTTGAGCAGTGATGGATGGCGTGTAGGACTGATAAAGTGTCTTAGACAGAGTAAGAATTTGACACTCCTTTAAACTGATACTATTAAACATGTTAGTCAGAAAAATTTTGCTTAAAATGTATTTAGTGTTATAGGTAAAATGATTTTCTGTTAATAAAAATTGTGTGTGCTACTTAATACTCTCAGAAGTAGATTTCTTATAAGCATTCATAAGATGTGATTATCCGAACCAGACAATGTCCTGGGAACAAATTAAATAGTTTATAATTTAAATCATAAAGTAATGGATTGGTTTCTTATGAACAGCTGTATACCATGCATTTTTTTTTTTGGTTTTAGAACCTGCGAGTTGCACAGTGGGTTGGCATTTCAAGAAGCTGGCCGGTCTGATTGATTGCATAGCCTGTAGTTGCAAAAATATTGAACAAAGATAATTCAGTACTACTGACAAGCTTTACTTGAGGATGTTTTCAACTTTAATGATAGTTTTGGTAGTCATGAAAAGGAGTCATTAATAGAAAACCAAGTTAACTACTACCATATTTCTAGTTTGTTCTAATGGTTGGTCCCTGAGTTGGTGTCAGCAGCCCTCTCCCTGAATTCAAATCTGCTTGAGGTAGCTGTTTCCGGTAGAGTCCTAGGCTAGGTTTCATGACTGAATCATTTTACTGAAAACAAACTGTTGACGTAATTTGACTGAGTGCTCTGTCTACTTTTACAGTGTTGTCATGACTGGATCTTACAATAATTTCTTCAGAATGTTTGACAGGAACACAAAGCGAGACATAACCCTAGAAGCATCACGGGAAAACAATAAACCCCGCACGGTTCTGAAGCCACGCAAAGTCTGTGCAAGTGGCAAGCGAAAGAAAGATGAAATAAGTGTTGACAGCCTAGACTTCAACAAGAAAATACTTCATACGGCCTGGCACCCCAAGGAAAATATCATTGCTGTAGCTACTACAAACAATCTGTATATATTTCAAGACAAAGTGAATTAGGGTTGGCATTCCTAGCAGAAGAGCCCACTTCCTGCTTAGTTGAGATAGTTGAATCTAGCATTCGTACCTAAAAAAGAGAGAGGTCCATTGTGGCGCCCCTTTCCAGTGTTTGACAATGTGCCATTCGACAACACATTTTTATAGCTACATGGAGAAAGCTCTGTGGATTCATCACTGTGGTGTTCTCCATGTCTGCTAGCCATTTAGGTAAGGGTAGGGCACTTTTAATTTAAATGACTTCTTGCACCATCTTGCCTAATGGACTAGATTGGACTGTATCAACATTGATTTACTCCACTTTTTATGCCTTCCATTGTGATGACGTCAAACACAGTGAAAGCCTTCAGTCATGCTTACGGGATTTAATTGTGTATCCTCATTACTGTATCATTTGTGGGGTACACCCCTTGCCCCTTTTTTAAATTAAATACAGCTCATTCTTACTGTGGCTTGTAGCATTCCTCCTCTTCTGGCCTCCTGGACTCTTCCCCTCATCTCTCCTGCCCTTGCCCCCTCCACCCATTCTTGGTGGTGGTATATTAAAAAAAAGAAAGAACGAAAGCACACAAAATGAGTCAGTTTGGGGTCAGTGGTAAAGGGGGTATATGTTGCGAACAAATGTTTTAATAACAGTTGGCTGTAATCACTCCTTGCCGTGTCTGGCACTGAAAATAAGGAAAAAAAAAACAACTACTGAATAAAAGTGACAAAGAATGGAGAATCTGGTTTTCTTTTTCTTTTTAATCTACCTCTTTAAGCCAGTATTTTGTGTCATAACTTTGGGCACAGTGAAATGAGATGAGTTTCCATTGTTACATTGATATTTTGTTAATTATTTTTAACAAGTGTTCTTTTACGTGGAGAAGGAGCGGTATTGGTTCTGTATGAACATGTTTCGAATATATATTGGTATTACTAAGGATTTCACAATCTATAAATGCTACTAGAGATTTTCTTTTTACTGTAGTTATAAGGGTATTGGATACATTGTATCTACACTCAGCTCATTTTCTGTTAATGAAATCGTTGTAAATGGGAACCACATTTGTAGAACTTCGTTTTTAAAGGCCTTTTACAGTGCTTAATTTCATTTTTGCCTTACTCTAAATACTAACTCAAAGACTTTAAAGACTTTTTTAACAAGTTAAAATTTTTTTTTGTCATTCCGTCATAAAACATAAAACTATCCTCAAGTGATTTACATAGATAAGATTGACACTGCACTAAATATTTTTTTTGTATTTTACTGCTATCAAATCTGAATGAAATGTACTTTGCCATAGATGTTTTTCTTCTATTTTTTGGTTTTCCAAAGCTATTAATATTAAAGACAAACTTTAAAGGTACAGTGTTCAAAAAGTGCTTAATGGACTCCAACAGCTGCCTCAAATAAAAATTTAATAATCTCTATATGACTACATTTCCCTAAGTGGTGATACCTTAGCCAAAGATGAAGAGTACCCCTATTTTTAATAGGTAGAATGTACCTTTATCAATCTTGCAGAAGCTTTAATGGAAAAAAAATGGACTTTATTTTTCAAAGGTAAATTGAGTAGGCATGTGTATTATTAGAGAATGGTAGTATGTTTGGGTTGAGCAGTACTACAGCCACCTTGAGTTTTAGAGGACGCGGAGAGCTTCTTAGCTGTCCACGACCCATTGTTCTGTTCTCAGCAGTGAAAAGTGATTAAACAATTCGACCATAATGCCCTCTACACTTATACAGATATTATGTCTTGTAAGTTGACATTTTTAGCACACAGGAGAAATTTTATGTAATAAAATAACTGTATTTTTTGACTTAAATTTGAATTTGTATTTAAACACATTGATTATATGTCTGATAATTCTTAAAATAATGGCACTTTTACTAACTTATTTGGGAATCTTGGGTGCATTCATACTTGTGTTATTCTTCACTCTTGACTTGGAAGTGGGATATGCCCCTGCCACAGGTGTCACACACTGATGCTCTGTCTCTGATGAGGCAGTTTTCCAGATCTTTTTAGGAGATTGTCTCCCTAAAGTTTGGGTGGAGATCTTGAGATGACACCACCAAACTGCTCTTGGAAATTCTTTTTTGATTCGGCAATAGCTGTGATGATTCTCATCCATGACACTAAGGTGAATATATGTAAGAGAAACATTTCTAAAATTAAAGTGCTTCTATAAAGGAATGCTATTATAAATTATTGTAACAATATTCTCAAGTATCAATTTTTAATTTCTTTGATGTAGCGAATTATAAGCCCAGCCACTCATCTTATATGGTCATGGTTAATCTTATTAATAAAACTTAGAATGAACTTAGCCTTGTCAAGTTGCTTGTATTCTCCTATTCTCTTGCCACCTACAAACATATACATATTCTGTCCCTTCTGTCTGAACCTTTTTTCAAAATTAACAGACTACGGAAGGAAAAAGAATTTTTGATCTCCTTTGATCTTTATTTAGTGGCTGGGCAATAGTTATTTAAAAAATCTCTATATAAGCATATGTTTATTTGACAACTAAATACTGGATATTAAACTTCTGTAAAGCCCTTAGTCTTTTGGAATACAAAACTGCATCCACACTTTTTTTCCTTTCAAATTAAGGATTTTTTTAAACCTTAAATGTGAGAATTATTCTGGTTAGAGATATTCCTAAAGATAACTAGAAATGAGAAAACTGGGGTTCTTTTGGTGTATAACTATTTATACAAGTGTTTATTAGAAAATTATATGTGAAAGCTAAATAGTACTGATGGAAGTATTTTTAGTAAAATTTAAAGCATTACCTTCTAAGGGAGCACTGCTTCAGCATCTTTTCTCTACCAGTAAATTAAAGTGGATCTATTAATGTGCACTTCTGGAAGAACAAAACCAAGCCAAAAAGAAAGAAAAGATAGGTGTATGCTGGGTAATCAAGAGTTAAGTCAATCTACTTTACTATTTGAGCGCATGACTCAGATGGTTGATAATTTAAGCTGTGTGTGTGTGTGTTACCATGGTTAAAAATGTTTTTCAGAGCCAGCCCTGTGGCCATGTGGTTAAGTTCACACGCTCTGCTTTGGCAGCCCAGGGTTTTGCCGGTTTGGATCCTGGGCGTGGACCTAGCACCGCTCAACAGGCCATGCTGAGGCAGCATTCCACATAGCAGAGCCAGAAGGACCTACTGTATATTCAACTATGTGCAGGGGGTGGGGTGGGGCTTTGGGGAGGAGGAGAAAGAAGAAAAGAAAGATTGGCAACAAATGTCAGCTCAGGGCCAGTCTTCGAAAAAAGTTTTTTACATGTTCCTCTTCCCCAAAAAGCCTTGGAAACTGACCGTGCTTCATTTTGTAATTATGCATAAGAGGTCAAAACATCATAACTCAATATTAATCAGATGCTTAGCAAACTTACAAAGTTTTGGGTATTCTCAGTAAGTGTAATGATGAAAATTCAGTTTTGTCTCCTTGATGTTTTATTGCATCGTGGTCTTAGACTTTGTGGCCTACTATCTCTATGTAAGAATTAGCAAACACCCACCGTACAGACCTAGAGTTGATAGTACGTATGAAAAAGACCCCCTTAGCACAGTACCTATCAAACTGAAGGCACTACACAGTTCAGTTTCCTCCAAAAGGAGGAATTTGGCAAACGAAAGTAAACTGGCATAAGGAGGAAGCTAGTATATGTCTTTTTAAAATGGTCTACACTTATGCTCATTTGTAATATGTGAACAGTAACAAGTTATTTGAGGACTTTCCCACTAGGGCGGGACAGTTAAGCCTTGAATAGCATTTATGAAGTACTTTTGAGAACACATAAATGGGGTAATTCTGTTTCTGCACTGGAAGAGCTTCATTATTAAAAACCAAATTGGGGGGCCAGCCTGGTGGCCCAGCGGTTAAGTTTGCACCTTTTCAGCGGCCCAGGGTTCACCAGTTCAGATCCCCCGTGCAGACCTACACACCGCTTGTCAAGCCATGCTGTGGCAGGTGTCCCACATACAAAATAGAGGAAGATGGGCACGGATGTTAGCTCAGGGCCAGTCTTCCTCAACAAAAAGAGGATTGGAGGTAGATATTAGCTCAGGGCTAATCTTACCCCACCCACCACCACCACCAAAAAAACCTAAAACAAATGAGAACCAAAAAGTCCAAAGTGTATTTATGCCCAAATAAAGCCACTATTCAATATGACCTTTGAGTGAATGAGGACCCAGTGATGGACCCAGATGTCAGCGAAGATGTCTATCATGGTCTTCTCTTATTGGGGAAGCAGCAAAAATGAAATTGGAGGAGAGTTCTGAGCTACCCTTTCTTTCAATCATAGATGACTCAGTGTGCCCACCCCTTTGCGAAAGCAGGTCCTTATGTGCCATGTTAGCTTTCTCCTTTACAAGGAGACCAGGAATTTCATGTGCATTTATGCTGAATTAACCTGGAATGTCTAAATTCTTTATAAAAAGTAACTTCTGTGTTCTGAATACATGTTCTTTAGAAAGTAAAAAAAAGGAAAGATACCCCAGCAGTCATCTCATGTAGAGAAAACGCCCAGTCGCATTTGCTTGTATTTGTTTTCTCTTTTCTTCTGGGCATAATTTTTTTAAATAGAAAATGGAATCATATATGCAGTTTAACATCCTATTTCTCCACTCAACATTATGTCATGAGCAGTTTCACACATCAAGTATTCTTAAGTAAGATTTTCTGTCTGCATAGCCTGACATTGTGGATAATTCATTATTTGACCAATCCCTCTTGTCAAAACTGATTTTTGTTTTCATTTTTGCATGGAAGTATCAGAATAGTGAACATACATACCAGTCATGGTGTGTAAGATTTTTAGGATACATTCCTAGAAATATAATTACTGTATTAAAGGATATGGAATCATTGGAGATTTCGTATATATCTTGTTTTCTGTTCCAAAAATGAAAGTCCCATCACAAGTATATGGATTACTCATATCTTCACCTGCTCACTGATGGACAAAAGTCCTATGTTTTATCTTTGTCAATTTGAAAAAGTGAAAAGAAGTAACCCAATTTGTGTTTCCATATTTCTAGCCAGATATTAATTTCTATAATCTGGATACAAGACCCTTATCAGACATGTGCTTTATAAATTTTTTCTCCCAGTCTGTGGCTTGTCTCCTTTTATTCTCTTATCAGAGCTTTTTGAAGAGCAGAAGTTCTAAATTTTCACAAAGTCCACTTTATCAACTTTAGTAGATTATACTTTTGCTGTCATATCTAAGAAATTTGGCTAACTTAAGTCGACAAAGATTTTTTTTTTTAAGTTTAATAGTTTTCTTTTACATTTAGATCTGTGATCCATTTGAGTTAGTTTTCATGTATGGTACATATGAGAGTTATATATGTACCAGATATGGATTGAGATTCATTTTTCTTTGCACCTTTGTCAGAAATCAGTTAACACTAACAGTTTTAGTCTATTTCTGAACTATTCCATTAGTTTATATTTCTGTGCTTTCACCCACACTACAGTGCCTTGATTACTGGAGCTTTACACGAGTGAGTAATCCAACCTTGTTCTTTTTCAAAATTTCAGTTCTTTTACCTTTTTATGTACATTGACAACAAGGACAGAAACACCCACTTAGATTTTGGTAATTGCACTGACTCCATAGGCCAGTTCAGGAGGAGTGGACGTCCTGCTATTTGTCCTCCAATCCATGAATGCAGCATATGGCTCCATTTATGTGGGTCTTTAATTTCTTGTATCAGTGTTTTTAGTTTTTAACTACACATCTTGCACATATTGTTAGTGCTTAATGTTTTTTGTGTGTGTGCTATGGTAAAGGGGACTTTAAAATTCTTCCATTTCCAATTGTTCATTGCTAATATCTAGAAATACAATTGATTTTTGTATACGACCTTGTATTCTGACACCTTGCCAAATTCACTTATGTAGATTTTTTAGCGTTTTCTACTTAGTTGTGTTGTCTGCAGATTATAATAAATTTTTATTTCTTTCCAATCTTTACAGTTTTCCTTTCCAGTGCCTCTTCTCTTTCTTGTCCTGCACTGGTCAAAGCTGCCAGGGTGACGGTGAAAAGAATGGTGAGATCAGACACAGCCTTGCCTTGCCACCAATATTAGGGCCAAGCATTTAGTCTTTACCATTAAGGATGTTAGTTGTAGGAGCTTTGTAGATTGCCTTTATCGAGCTGAGGAAATTCCCTTTTATTCCTAGTTTTCTGAGAGAAAGAAACATCCATCATGAATGGATGTTGGATTTTCTCAGATGTTTTTTCTGCTTCTACTGAAATGATCATGTAGTTTTTTTCACAACATTAATATGGTGAGTTACATTGATTTTCAATTCTGGAACCAGCCTTGCATTCCCAAAATATTGCTGGATCCTTTTGGTAGTATTTTGTTGAGTATTTTTTGCATCAATGTTCGTGAGAGATATTTATCTGTAATTTCCTTACCTTTAAATATCATTATCTGGTCAGTATAATATTGACCTCATAAAATGAGTTTCCCTCCTCTCCTATATAATGGAAGAATGTGAGTAGAAGTCATATAATTTCTTTCTTAAATGTTGAGTAGAATTCACCAGTGATGCCATTTGGGCCTCTTTACTGGAAGATTTTTATCTGAATTCAGGTATTTTTTTTAATAGACATAGAATTATGCAGATTGTCCATTTCATCTAAGCTGTCATGATTATGAACATAATTATTCATAACGTTTTTTCTCTTAGTGACTGCTTGGACTGCTATAGCAAAATACCCTAGACTGGGGGCTTAAACAACAGGCATTTACTTCTCTCAGTTCTAGAGGCCGGGAGACCAAGAGCAGGGTGCCAGCAGATTCAGTGTCTGGTGGGGCTGTCTTCCTGGCTTGCGGGAACACCGATGCCACCTCTGGGGCCCCTCCTCACGACGTCACCTATACCTATCACCTCCCGAAAGCCCCAGCTTCAAGTAACACCATATTGGGGGTTAAGGCATCAACATGAATTTTGTAGGGACACAAATATTCAGTCCATAACATCTTTTTAATGTTTTTGGTGTCTATAGTGATGTCTCCTCTTTCACTCCTGATATTGGTAATTTGAGTCTTCTCTTTTTTTCTTGGTCAGTCTGGCTAGAATTTGTATTATCTTTATAATATATTTAAATGTTCCCAGGCTTTTTTTTGCTTCCTTTAACATATAATATGGTTTTCATCTTTCTTTTTTTTTGGTAGTCAAAGAGTTTTATTTCATTTATGGTTAGGTCCTTCCTACATTTAGGTCCTTCCCCAACCTAAAATGAGAAAAAGTTATTTTCCATTCACTTTTTACATTTAATGCTTTTATTATGTATCATTTTATTTCTTCATTGCATTTTCATTTCTATTAATGATACATGAGATATTAATTTCACTATATTTTAAATTTAGCCATTAACTAGAGCAGTAAGTAATTCTAGTTAGTATGTCAGTTGATTCTTTGGTGTTTTGTATAATTATATTGTCTCCAAATAATTTCATTTCTTTTCCAATATCATATCTCTTATTTCACTTTCCTGCTTTAATTGCAGAAACTTACAGAATGATGCTTAATGAGGGGCAGAAACAGTATGTTTGTTTTCTTCATGACTTCACAGAAGACTTGATGTTTTACATTGAGTATAACGTGGGCTCTTGATTTGAAATACTCTATCGTGTTAAGAAAAACTCTCACTAGTCTTATTTTTACTAAGTTTTTTTCTCTTTTAATCAAATGTAACAATACCAAATGCTGTGGCTGTCTATTGAGTTTATTTTTCCCCTTTGAACTACTAAAGTGATGAATGATATTTTTGAAATTGTATTTCTGTATTCTAAATGAGATTGATCTCTAGTTTTTGTGAGTAGCCGTTTTTGTCAAGACTGGGCCAGCTTCATGAGATTAAATGAGCTGATCTTGTCTCTCTCAATGCTTTAACGTGGTCTTGCTCCTTTCACCCCAGTGTACTCTCAGCCACTCCAGTGGAGAAGGGTGGAGTGGCAAGAGGTGAGGAGGCATCTGCGTGGTGGTCACTGTCTTTTCCAAAACATCCTTCTTGTTCTAATTCTGAACTCCATCAAGATTATAATAGGTAAAAATTATTACAGGTAAAGTATTCACTCCAAATTACCAAAGAATGTGTCCCATTGGCATTAACTAATCTTGACTTATAGATCAATAAAGAATTACTTTATTGCTTAAAGGAAGCTCAAACTTCATTAAGCCAACCTCCTCATTTGAAAGATGACAGAATATAAAACTCTGCTGTCAAGGGTCACACAGCTGTGAGTAACTCTACGAAAAGAACTATAATGTACTTCCTTTTGGGAAACTGAGATGTATTATCACTGTGTTATTCTCTGAATTGCCCAGCAGAGTCAGCAAAATGAAGCACCAGAATGAAGTTTTCCAAGTGACGTTTTGCTTCCTCAAGTATCTTTGAAAATAATTTATTAGCCCAAATCTAGATCCAACTCTCTTGTTGCCCAACAGTCTACTTAGTAATGCCTGAATGGATCCACTGATGAGGTTACGCAGTTATCTTAAGTAGCAAAGAACAAGGTGGTTAGGATGTCATGGAATGCTCCACTAGGAACCCTGCCAGTTTAAGAAAATATAACAAAGTTCTTCCTCCTCTTATCTTCTCTCTACTCTCTCACATGGCAGCCAAGTGCTGACCTATCTTGCAGACAAGTTTATTGAGTCAGTGGATGAGAATGCCTCTCAACAGATTACTCTGCAATTTATTCCACAGCAGTTAGTTACTTCTCTTCCTTCTGTAATCATTTGAGTTAGCACCTCTCCTGCTTTAGAATTAGGGCCAAAACCAGGCAAAATTACTTGTAATTGGGTATGATATTATGGAATCAATACTCGTAATTAATAATAAGGTATTTTGCAGAGTACATCATGGTTTATGTAGCACTCTTAAACATCTCATTTGATCCCTACTACATCTCTGAGATGGTGAGAGAGGATTATTTTCCCCATTCTACCCTTGACATCAGGCTCAGGATATGACTTGCCCAAGATCTCACCACCGGTAAGCTTGGACGCAGGTTTTTTTTACTCCAGATTCCATGTTTTTTTGTGCTGTATTAGACACGCTACCTTTCTGAGATTGTAGACAAATGTATTTTGTTCCCGTTTTATAATGGTAATGATGATGATGATGATAGTTGCACTGTACTAAGGATTTTATATAAATTAACTCATTTAATTTTCTCAAGTAACTTGCCTAGAGCCACACAACTAGTAAGTGGTAGGGCCAAAGTTTAAACCTATGTGGCCCGTCTCCAAAGCCCACAGCTGTCTCCACTACTTTAGACCGCCAGAAAAGAAAAAAAGTTCATACATAATTCCACATCTCAGAGATCGTTTGTTTTGCTTTCATAGATACAAAAACTAGAAGGCTATTAATACTGTTTGTAAATTATTTTCACATTATGGCCCACATTTTCCCATCACTGATAAACATTTTCACTTTTGATGACTGTGTTACAAGGATATGCCATTCATGTATTAAATTGACTTCCTGTGGGCCACGTCTTGATGTTTTGTTGCAAATAATGCTGCAATGACTATCCACGTACAGACATCTAGTACTCTGATTATTTTGTTATACCGATTTCCTGAAAGTGAAAGTTCTAGATCAATAGACTATACATTTTAAATCTGGATACACGGTGTTATAACTGTCCACCAGAAAGGTTGTAGACAAAGCTTTGTTGGATATTGAAACAAGCTTAAGGTCCTAAGTTAGATATCAGCATTACAGGTACCAAAGCAGTTCCCCAAATCTTGGATCAAAACATCTATTTCCTTACTGATTTATATTAAGTTTGGTGCTGATTTTTCTAAGAGCAATAAAATTGCAGAGTTCTAGAACTGGATGAAACTTCAGAGATCAAGATAAAACATTTTCTGCATGATATACTTGTGGATCTTAACTTCCTCTTGACAGGAGGGTAAAACTATAAATTGAGAGAGACCATTCTCTAGATTAACACACAGGCAGCCAACATTTTAGTGTGAGCATTTGAAAGGAAACAAATCCTCCCTAAAAGTCAACTGCTAAATAACTAAACCTCATAGATTGAACTTTGTATAAGCCCATAAATGGAAGTAGGAACTCTGTGATTAATAAGAGGTTCTGAAGAAGTGTGCCTGGCAGTGCAGATGGTGTAGGGTATCTCAACGTGTGTCCAGGTGGGATCTCTGTAATTCTGGGTAAAGAAGGATCCGGCCCAACCAGAGCCATTTTTCTAGACAGTGCCTTGGAGGCCAAGAAACTAAACTACAGTCAGAATACACTGGTTGCTTCACTCACATTTGTGCTAAAATGCAAAGGGACCATAGTAGCTGTGAGTCTGTGCTTTGGAGTCAAACGTTCTGGATTCAACTCCTAGCTCTATCACTGTCATCTTGTGTATGGTACTTGCAAGTGTCTCAGTTTTCTCATCTGTAATATAGTAGTAATGCCTAACTCATCAGATTGTTGAGAGAAATAGGAAATTAACTCTATGAAGTACCTATAACGTCTAGCACGTATGAAGTGTGCAATAACTTTAGCTGCCATTCTACCTGATTTATTATCTAACTGGTTTTGAATAAAGACAATGGGGAAAAGGACATACAGTGTGGTATGTACAAACCCTCTAACATCCAGACTCAGTTTAACTCAAATATACAAGACTAATTTCCCCTCGTGACAACATGCTTTACTGTACAGACTCATCCTCAAGACTTCCCCCAAAGTGGGGAGCTAGATCACAGGTTCTGCCGCTAACTAGGATCTCACTTGCATGTGGCTTTTCTCCTTATAATAAACATGAGAAAGGGACATTTACCAGGGCTATTGGGAGTAATTCAGGCTTTACTCAGTAATTCAGTTTGCCTTAACTGAAACCTTCTTCTGTATACCAAGGAAATCCTATTGTAGTTTACAAAGCCCTAAATAATACGCTGTTGTCTCCCACTCCTTTTTCATCTTCTACTCTTCCCTTGTGCCCTCTGCTCCCGTTCACGGCCTCCTTTCTTTTCTCTGAGCATGCCAATTTTCTGACTATTATAATGCTGTCTCCTTTATGTTCAAATGTCTAGTCCTCAGAGAGCTTTCTCCAGACTAAAGCCACTGCCTTCTCGATCACCAACCTCCAGGTCTTCTGCTTTCTTCATGGCATTTGTTACTGTCTGAAGGAATGTCCATCACTCATTTGATAATGATCTGTCTCAATAATGAGACAGGAAGCTACAAAACAGAGGCCTTGACTGACTTCTTAACTGCAGTGATCTGGACCCAAAACATGCCTGGCACTTAATAAATGCTCAGAGAATATTCTATTGAGTGAATGAATGAATAAGAACACCTTGACTTTTTGATTAGTCCTCTATAACCTTGCCCAAGCTACTCCATGTATCTAAGCTTTAGCTTCCTCATTGGTAAAGTGATGCTAATAATAATACTTAAAACATAGAGTTGTAATGAGGATCTATTGAGGTAATATATGTAAAGTGCCCAGCATGGTCCCTAGCACTAAACAGTAGCTGTTAAGATTGTGGCATTTTTAATAATGTTGTGATATTTTGTAATGTATTTATTGAAGGAAATTTTCACTGGATATAGACCCTAGGCTGACTTTTATACTTCCAGCACTTTAAAGAGATTCCAGTGTTTTCTGCCTTCCATAGTTTCCAATGAGAAGTCTGCTGTTTTCTTATCTTTGTCTCTCTATAAGTTACACATCTTTTTTTGCTGCTGTTTTTAAGATTTTCTCTTTATCACTAGTTTTTTGCCATGTGTTTATGATATGCCTTGATATGATTTTCTTCATGTTTTTCCTGCTTGGGTATTTTTGAGTATTTTGTAAGGGTGGGATCATAGTTTTCATCAATTTAGGAAACTTTTCTTCAAAGAAATTATTTCTTTAATGGTTTTCTCTGACCCCCTTTGTGTTCCTTCTAGGACTCCAATTATATGTGTGTTAAGCTATTTGATAATATCCCATAGGTCACTGAGAGTCTGTCCTCATTTCTTCCCTTCATTTTTCCCTAAGTTCTTCTTTTTAAATGGATTCTATTGCTTTGTCTTTAAGTTTACAAATCTTTTCTTCTGCAATATACAATTGGCTGTTATATCCAGTCAATGAATTTTTCATTTCAGATATTATATTTTTTCACCCCTAAGAGTTCTATTCGTTTTTTTTTAATCTTTCAATTTTCTCCTCATTATGTCATGGTTTTATTTAAAATATTTGAGAATATTTACAATAATGACTTTAACATCCTTGTCTACCAATTCCATCATATTTGTCATTTCTGGATCTGTTTCTATTGACTGATTTTCCTCATAGTTATGGCCCACATTTTTCTGCTTCATGGCATATCTAGTAATTTTTAATTAGTTTCTGGACATTTTGAATCATAATGAATGTTATATTGTTGAACATCTAGATTTTGTTTTCTTCTCTTAAAGTGCATGAGGACTTGTTTTGGAAAGCAGTTATCTGCAGTTCAATTTCATGTCTTCAAGACTTGTCTTTATTAAGCTGCATGAAGTTGGCCATAGAACTTCACTGTCCAATATGGTAGCCTCTAGCCACATTTGACTATCAAAGTTTCAATATAAATTATTTAAATAAATTAAAGTTTAGTAAAACTAAAAATTCCGTTCCTAGACCACACTAGACACACTTCAAGTACTCAACAGGTACATGTGGCTAGTATGAACTGTACTGGAAATCACTAGTCTAGAATATCTTTTACTCTAGAGATAGTTTCAACCTACACTAAGACATGACCTTTCTGGGGTCTCTACTAGGTGTTCAATGAGAATGCTCCAATCTGTGTTATCAGGACTTAAATATATCCCATTCCTGAGTGATTTCCATCTCTGGAAATCATTCATCTTACAGTTCCCCAGGCATTCTTTGCTTGTGGAGTTTCACTCTACTTTTGCATGACTTAGTATTAAGCAAAGAATAAGAGGGATAAATATGCAGATTTAGTTTTCAAGCATTTGTCCCTTCTCTCCAGAACTATGCCCAACAACTTCCAGTCATCCTATCTCATTGGACTCAGATCTCTGTCTCTTACATCTCATCAAGCCTGCCATGCCCTGCTTTTGATTTTGTTTCCCGCTGTTGTCCTCCTTTCAAGTAGAAAACCAAGGTAATCACAGGACTTGTTTTGTTTGTTTCCTTTTTCCTGTGTATCAAAGTCTTATGCTCCTTATTGTGCACTGTCTGAAAACTATTGTTCTGTATATTTGATCAGTTTACTACTTGAATATTATCAGAAGCTAAATCTAGTCCCCTTTAGTCTATGACAGCCAGAACTGGAAGCACTATATCATAAGATTTTTAAAAATTTTATTTCCTGTCCTAGTGACTTATCCAAAATATAACAGATTTAATTACTTAATGTTTCTGCCACTATTACACATAATGATGAGATTATACACTGTAGAGTAATTTTGGTGACTTATTCTTAAATATTTGTATCCATGTTCTAACTTGTTTTGTCTAGAAATTTTTTGTACACCTTTTCAGTCAGTGATGCATTGTTTACTTGTTCTCCCATATTTACATAATTTTTTACTGTATATTTCTTTTATATTTAGACACCAAAATATGAAGTCTTATTCATAAATAAAATCAAAATTTCCATAGATAAGAAGATGACCACATATTTTAGAAGTTCTGGCAATAACAATGAAATTTGTAATGTGTTAACACTAGAAAGTAAAGGAAAAGTTATATACTAAGAGGCATTAGTTCAAAAGTTGCAAACTCATTCATTTATTATTCTACTCAATGTATCACTTTGATCTGTTCATTTTTAAATAAATTGTATTAGAGTATGATGTATAATAAATTCATTTTCTAGTGCTTCCAAGCAAATCACCACAAACTTAGAAGGTTAAAACAACACAAACTTATCTCACAGTTCTGTAGGTCAGAATTCCAGGTGATCTTAGCTGATTTCCCTGCTCCAAATCTTACAAGGATGAAGTCAATATGTTTGCTGGCCGGAGTCTTATCAGGAGGCTCCGGGAAGAATCCACTTTGAAGTGCATTCAGATTGCTGGAAGAAACCAGATCCTTGCAGGTTAGGATGTAGGTCCCTGTTTTCTTGTGTTAGCTTTGGGCCTCCCTTAGTTCCTAGAGGTCCCTATATCTCAGAGCCAAAAACAGCAAATTGAATCCTCACATTTGGAATCTCTCTGATTTCCTTTTCTGATTAATCTCTCTTTTTAGGAAAAGAATTCTCTGCTCATGTAATTTAAGTGCTCATGTGATTATATTGAGCCCACCCAGCTAATCCAGGATAATCTCCCCATTTTTGAGGCTATAACCATAATTACATTCACAAAGTCCCTTTTGCCATGTAATGTAACATATGCACAGGTTCCAGCAATTAGGGCCTGGATATTTTTGGGTGATTATTCTACCTATAACATAAAATATTTAGAGGAAAAAAGTATAATATTTAGAAAGAAAAACAGCAGTCACAAATGAGAGGTACCAAAGACAGGCAAATGACTTCTGTCATATACCTAATTTGAGTGTCTAGATAAAAATATTGTAACAGAGTAAATACTTAAGGGAAGCATTCAAGGAAATTTTCCAGAAATGAGACCCAAGTCTATAAACAAAACAAATATAGATATCTGAGGAAATCTGACACAGAACAATCCATATCCAGACACATGGATAAAGCTAATGGATGTCAAAGATGAAGAAAAAACTCTTGAGTATCCTGGAAAAAAGTCACATCAAATTATAAAGCAGAGGGGGAACTTAAACTGACCTCAGACTTCCCCCAAACAATATTCAATGCTAGCAGACAGTGGACTAATGCTGTCAAAATCCTTAAATAAACAAAGTATAACCCAATTATTTCATACCTTTCCATTACATTTAGTGTTCAGTTAGGAAACCAGAAAGTATGGTAGATTTTTTGAAGAAATATCATAGATTGTAGAGAAAATTGAATGCAAGGAATTGATTACAGAAAATGAGTTATCTAGAGACTAGTAACTTTAGGAATCTACTACTAGCCCTGAGGTCAAAGAAGCAAAGTGGGAAGTGGTGTTATCCAGAGCCCACAACTATTACTGTAATGGTAAGGCAGCTCTCAGAACTGCCAATACAACCTTATTTCAAGAAGCCAGGAATGAATACTCCTTCTGATGCTGCAGAAGCGCAGGAGTTCAAAGTGCCTGCTGCTCCCAGGTTAAGGGCCCACAGATGCTAAGCTATCAAGACAGCAGGAGTACCTGTGACTGCTACAGGGAACCATGTGGCCTAAGCGGGAAGCCAGTAGCCAGATTTACCTGCCTCTGCTACTGCCATCACTGCCAGAAGCACGTAGTAAAAGCACAGTAAAAAAATTCTTCTACCATCCTCCTACCTTCCAATTTCCTTCCGGAAGTCCCCATAAGCAGAACCTAAGTGGAAGCCAGATTGCAAAGAGAGGTGGAAATGTAATGTGCAGGCTTCTAGCTCCCAGTGCTCAGAAGAGAACAAGGAATGCCAAAAATGAAGCTGAGAGACAACAAACCAATAACTGGCACTCTAGACAAATTGTATTAGAATCTAAAACAAACAGCCATTTCCAGAGAAGATAGGATAAATAAGACCAGCTTTATCCTCCTGGGTGATGTTTTAAAAACAACACAGACACAACAAATAACCAATGGTTTTGAAGACATTGGACAACAGGCAAGAAAGGACAGTAATCCATGAGAGAAATCAAACAAGGTGAGTTCTATGATAGCTGCAGCTTACTGCTTTGTGAGAGTTTCCAGGCTGTGGCAAAAGGAGAGAGAACTGAAGTGGAGCCTGGAAAACTCTCTGAGGTAAGGTGATGCTTCTGAGACTGAGGTAGCTAGCATTCACAGGACAAAGTACCAGGGTGATGACAGCTGCACAGACAGAAAACCCCAGAGATCTGCAGACGGGCCCCTTAGAGTATTCAGCAGAATACTGACCAGCCCATGCTCATGCAGGTAAGGAAATTACCTGAGGTTTGGGAAAGACTCACCTAAAAGGATTAGAGGGACAGGATGACAGAGAGTGGGGAAGAGTGTCTTCTCCCACCAACTAGACTCATAGTTGATGGGGATTTGAGAAGAATATTCAGAAAATCTCACCTCAATAGTAGAGAATAGAGTGACATCAGCATCATGGCAGAGTTGGCTCTTCCCTTGGACTCTCCCCTCTAAAATACAACCAAAAGGACATTCATACACCAACAGAAGACATATACACAATACAAAAGACATTTGAGAGACCCATGCAGCCATATGTCTGAAGGTGGTGGTGGGGCTGCATCCTCCAAAGGATGTGGAAGCTGATTGACAGTAGCTCCACAGAGAGGGAAGGGCCACAGCTAGGGGAGGTGAGCAGCTAAGGAGAAGTGCCCCCACCCACCCAGTGCTCCAGCCCCAGGATAACAAGGAGCATGGCACACAGAGAGAAATGGCAGCAGGTGGAGCCCCATAAGTGCCCAGAGTACCACATGGAGAGAGAGACAGTGGTTGGGGGAGGCAAGTAGGTGTAAGAAAGTGCCCCTTCCCTGGCCTGGAACTCCAGTCCAGTGATTTCCCAGAGCTCCACACAGAGAGAGAAGCAGAGGCTGAGGGAAGCACAGGTGAAGGAGATCACCCCTCTCCCTGCCCAGTGCTCCAGATCTGCCATTGGCCAGAGCATCGCACAGTGAGACAAGCAGTCAGTGGCAGGAGCTGGGGAGCCCCTGATCATGCTAGGCTCAGAATACACAGAGCCCAATCCCCACCCAGTAGAGGCGGGTAGCAGCGGTGACCAGAAAATAACATCATGCAGAGGCAAAAATCCACACCACCAAGCAGTATGAGAAAGTATGTTAAATCTACAGACCAGAAGAAAAATGACAAGTACCCAGAAACCAACCCTGAAGACACAGAAATCCATAACCTAAATGACAAAGGATTCAAAATAGCTATCATAAAAAAACTCAATGAGTTATAAGAAAACACAGAAGGACAAATTAATGAATTCAGGGGCTTCTTCACAAGAGATTGAAATTATCAAGGACAAATAATCAGAATTGTTGGAGATGAAAAACACAATGGTAGAGATGAAGAAAAATCTGGACTCCCTAAACAACAAAACTGAAGCTATGGAAGACTGAATTAGCAATTTAGAAGACAATACTATAGAAATACTTCAGAGGGAGAAGAGAGAACTAAGACTAAAAAGAAATGAGGAAGCACTCAGAGAAGTATCTGACTCAATTAGGAAAGGCAACATAAGGATAATAAGTATTCAGGAGGGAGAAGAGAAGGACAATGGAGCAGAAAGCTTGTCAAAGAAATAATAGTGGAGAATTTCCCAAACCTGGGTAAGGAGATGGAAATCCACATGAAAGAGGCTACCAGAACTCAAAATAATGTCAGTGTAAAAAGACCTACTGCAAGGCATATAGTAGTAAAGCTGGCAAAAGTAAACGACAAAGAAAAAATATTGAGGGCAGAAGAAAATAACTTAAAGAGGAACGCCTATCAGCTTTCAGTGGATTTCTCAGCAGAAACCTTACAGGCCAGGAGATAGTGGGAAGATATATTCAAAATTCTGAAGGGCAAAAACTTCCAGCCAACAATACCCTATTCAGCAAAAATCTCCTTCAGATATGACAGAGAAAGGGAAACTTTCCCAGGTAAACAAAAGATAAGGGAGTTCATCACCAAAAGATGCCCCCTACAAGAAATCCTCAAGAAGGGCCTCGTACCTGAAAGGAAAAAAAAAAAAAAAAACAAAACCAGGAAAGGGGCTACAAAGCCCTGAGCAAGGTGATAGATATGGAGGCAATAATCAGAAAATGGCAACTCTCTATCAGATCAGGTTGATAAACACAACTTTTACATCAAGAATAAAGAAAAGGAAAGCACCAAAATAAAAGTTATCTCATCATTTTAACCACAAACTAACAACACAAGATGTAATAAAATATGACAAAAATAACTTAGAAGGAGAAGAGGAAAGGGACAGAATCAGTATAGTCTGAGGAAATAAGAAGCAATCAGAAGATGGACTCTCTCTTCTACGAGAATTTTTATACAAACCTAATGGTAACCACTAAACAAATAATTAGAACAGAGATATATATGATAAACAAGGAGAAAATGAAGAAAGCTAACATAGAAAACTACCTAATCAAATCAGTAGACCAAAATACATGGGATGAGAAAAAAAGGAAAGAAGAAAAACTGGAAAATGTGTGGTAAGATGGTAGCAACAAGCCCTCATATATCAAGAATCACTCTAAATGTAAATGGATTGAATTCTCCAATCAAAAGACACAGAGTGACAGGATGAATTAAAGAACAAGACCCAACAATATGCTGCCTCCAGGAAACACATCTCAGTTCTAAAGACAACCATAGGCTCAGACTGAAGGGATGGAGACAATACTCCAAGTTAACAGCAAACAAAGCAAGCAGGTGTTGCCATACTTATATCAGACAAAGTAGATTTCAAGACAAAACAAGTAAAGAGAGACAAAGAGGGGGAGTATATAATGATAAAAAGGGACTGTCCACCAAGAAAACCTAACACTTATACACATATATGCACCCAACACAGAAGCACCAAAGTACATAAAGCAACTAGTAACAAACCTAAAAGGAGATATTAATGGCAATACAATAATAGTAGGGGACCCCAACACCTCACTTACATCAATGGATAGATCATCCATACAGAACGTCAAAAATGAGATAGTGGAGGGGCTGGCCCCGTGGCCGAGTGGTTAAGTTCGCGCGCTCCGCTGCAGGCGGCCCAGTGTTTCGTTGGTTCGAATCCTGGGCGCGGACATGGCACTGCTCATCAGACCACGCTGAGGCAGCGTCCCACATGCCGCAACTAGAAGAACCCACAACGAAGAATACACAACTATGTACCGGGGGACTTTGGGGAGAAAAAGGAAAAAATAAAATCTTTAAAAAAAAAAAAAATGAGATAGTGGAATTAAATGAAAAACTAGACCAGATGAACTTAATAGATATAGAGAGAGAGAGCACTCCATCCTGCCGGGGTCCCGCCCCAGCGGAGTCCAGGTTCCTGAGGGATGGACGGCGTCGGCGCGATGAGGGGAAAATAAAGGGGAAGTGAGACTTGGGTTGGTGTTAGCAAGTCCGACTTCACTGTGCACAAGTGTCGTTTATATATTTTTCAGGATTAGTACAGAAATAGTTCTACAAATATTCTCAGAGAGATAAGGAAGTAAAAAACGAGCACAAGAATATTTATTAGCATTATGTTCTATAGAGCATAAGGTTAATGGTAGTCTTCTCCGCAATTAACTAGTGTTTGTTGTCTCTAAGCTAAAGGAGATAGGTACCTAGGCGTCTGTTGTAATTCATGGTAAAGTTAAATCAAAGAGAGAAGGTCCAGGCCTCCGGACAGGACAGCAGTCCGTCTGGTTACATCCTGGTGGAGCCATCCCTGCCTCCCTCAATCATTTACGCCATTAATGTAGATGGTTAATGGGAACAAAAGGCGACTCCAGGGTGTCTTATCCCCAGGGCTATCTGCATTCTCAGCGGGCAGTTAAACATCTTTACATTTTCGCGCCCTTTAGGGGGTGAAAGCATTCCTTTGTCTTTTAGATTGTGGAGCTAACAGTCCCTTAAGCACACTGCCGGAGAAAGTATCACTTTGTTAGTAAAGTAAAGGGCTGAAAAGCTAAGCTAAACTCTATATCTTCAAGAATAAAAAACAGAAATAAGTATAGACATAACCTTGCTAGAAAGCATGCATATAATTCAGAAAATATCAGGGGTGTCGGCCGGCCACTCTTCACCGAGGGGCATCCCTGCACCCCTCGGCCCTTCTACTCATCAATTATTTATTATTTATTGCTTTTAGGAGAAAACCTCTATAACATTTTAACAGAAAGCAGAAGGTCAAGAATAATATATAGATACTTCTTGATCATCCAATTAACCAACAAACTTAGAAGGACGATGCATATATATATTTAGACAAAGAACTGGAGGGAGAAGGAAACATTAACCAGATGGAGGCCATAAACCTAATTCGACATCTAATCTGGGCAGGATTCCTTTCTGATTGTCTCAAATGGGACTGTGTGCTCCTCCATTAATTAACTGAAAAATATCTTGAAAGTTACCTGCAGGTGGTCGCATTCTCTTACTATATCTAATTTTCCTGGGAGGTAGTGCCTCCCAAGCAGCCACCCAAAGGAGTGAAAACTGGAGGTTAAGAAAGGAAAAGGAATGAAGGGCAATTAGAAGCAGCACAGGTTTCAGAACTATGTGAGGGGCTGGCCGGTTATTCTTCACCAAGGGGCGACCCTGCACCCCTCGGCGTTAATCGGCTGGACCCTGTCAAACAGCCAATCAAATGATGTAGCCACGGCTCCCAGCACCATCCAAAAACAGCAGAATATACATTCTTCTCAAGTGCACATGGAATGTTCTCAAGGCTAGACAATATATTGGGAAACAAGGCAAACCTCAATAAATTTAAGAAGATTGAAATTATATCTACTGTCTTTTCTGACCATAATGCAATGAAACTAGAAATTAACTACAACAAAAAAGCTGGGAAAGGAACAAAAATGTGGAGACTAAACAGCATGCTACTGAACAACCAATGGGTCATTGAAGAAATAAAGAGAGAAATCAAAAAATATTTGGAGACAAATGAGAATGAAAACACACCATACTAACTCATATTGGATGCAGCTAAACAGTCCTAAGAGGGAAATTTATAGCAATACAGGTCCACATTAACAAATAAGAAAAAGCTCAAAAAAACAATCTTTAAAAAAAAATTTTTTTTTAAAGATTGGCGCCTGAGCTAACAACAGTTGCCAATCTTCTTTTTTTTTTTCTGCTTTTTTCTCCCCAAATCCCCCCAGTACATAGTTGTATATTTTAGTTGTGGGTCCTTCTAGTTGTGGCATGTGGCAAGCTCAACATGGCTTGATGAGCAGTGCCAAGTCCGCACCCAGGATCTGAACTGGCAAAACCCTGGACCGCCTAAGCACAGCGTGTGAACTTAACCACTTGGCCACGTGGCTGGCCCCTCAAATAAGCAATCTTAAACTACACCTAACAGAATCAGAAAAAGAAGAACAAACAAAGCCCAAACTCAGCAGAAGGAGGGAAATAATAAAAATTAGAGCTGAAATAAATGAAATTGAAACAAAAAAAGACTGTGGAAAGGATCAGTAAAACAAGGAGCTGGTTCTTGGAGAAGATAAACAAAATTGACAAATCTTTAGCCAGACTCACTAAGAAAAAAAGAGAGAAGCCTTAAATAAATAAAGTTAGAAATGAAAGAGGAGAAATTACAATGGATACCACAGAAATACAAAAGATTATAAGAGAATACTATGAAAAACTATACGCCAACAAATTGGATGACCTAGAAGAAATGGATAAATTCTTAGACTCTTACAGCCTCCCAGAACTTAATCAAGAAGAAATAGAGACTCTGAATAGACCAGTCACAAGTAAAGAGATTGAAACAGTAATCAAAAACCTCCCAAAAGGAAAAAAGTCCAGGACCAGATGGCTTCTCTGGAGAATTCTACCAAACTTCAAAGAAGATTTAGTATCTATGCTTCTCAAACTATTCCAAAAAATTGAAGAAGATGGAACATTTCCTAACACATTCTACGAGGCCAACATCACCCTGATCCCAAAGCCAAACAAGAAGAACACAAAGAAGGAAAATTAAAGGTCAATATCACTGATGAACATAGATGCAAAAATCCTCAACAAAATATTGGCAAACTTAATACAGCAATACATTAAAAAGATAATACACCATGATCAAGTGGGATTCATACCAGGGACACAGGGATGGTTCAACATCCTCAAATCAATGTGATACACCACATTAATAAAATGAGGAATAAAAACCACACAATCATCTCAAAGATGCAGAGAAAGCATTTGACAAGATCTAACATTCATTTACAATAAAAACTCTTTAGAAAATGGGGATACAAGGAAAGTACCTCAACATAATAAAGGTCATATATGACAAACCCACAGCCAACATCATACTCATTGGGGAAAAATGGAGAGCCATTCCTCTGAGGACAGGTTCAGTAGTAGAGAATAGGTAACTCTAGACTGAATGCTACTCTGAATTGACCTAAAAACCACCCAAAAAGCAAGACCCTCCAAAATCAAACTGGTCCTGAGTCACCTAAGGGCATCACAGAACAAAGCTCAAGATTTATAGGAATGCAGAAATATCCAGCACCCAACAGATCAAAATTCACAATGTCTGAAATCCAATCAAAGACCAGGAATGCAAGAAACTGTAATAAGACAGCCCATTGAGTAATGTCAGCATCATGGCAGAGTGAGTTGTTCCCTTTATCTCTCCCCTCTAAGTTACAACCAATCGGACATCCATTGACTAAGAGAGGACTCCCTACACAGCACAACAGGATGTATAAGTGATCCATGTATCTATACATCTGAAGGTGGGTGGACTGGACACATGGGAGGGAGTGGAACTAGGGGAGCAGCCTCTCCCCTTCCCACAGCAGCAGCTATCCAGGAGCAGATCTTCACACCTGTGCACGTGCCTACATGTGGTCACTGCAGGAACAGAAACAATGGGTGCCATAGCTCTTGTGACTATGAGCAGAGCAGAGACAGTGGATGCCACAGCTCTTGTGACAGCAAGTGGACATGGTGGGAGCAGAAAAAACAGATGTGGCTTACTCCTTGCCCATCCTCCAGTGGATGTAGCCTGCAAGCCTGTGAGTGATTGCTGACGGGGGGCAGAAAAAACAGGCATGACTTTCTCCCTGTCCATCTCTCAGCAGATCCAGCATGCATGTCCCCTCCCCCTCCCATGTCAGTGGCCAGGTATTTCCAATAGTGTAGAAAATATACAAAATTCAGATTTTTCCTAGATGAGGTCGGGTAGCCTGACCTGAGTTTTCAAAACACACTGGCTAGCACCAGAGACCAGAGGCTGCAAAAGCAAGCAACAACAACTCTCCCTACTTAGCCCCTGCTTCTCCCTAGCAGTGGTAGGTGGAACTTGCACCCAGAAGCTTCAGGAACCACAGCAGAACTGGTGACCCAGTGGTGGCACTCCCACCAACAGCTCCTCCAGCAGCAGCGGCTGTATACAAGTCCCCAGGTCCCCGGGCCCCTGGCAGTGATAATGACACCTGTGAACCCACCACCCCTGGCAGTAGAGCAACCAGCACCCCCAGACAACCCAAGAGCAGCCGTATCCATGCCCATTGGGAGCCCATGGACAGCCAGTGGGGGAACACGAGACCCAGGGGACCCTGAAAGAAGCAGAAATGCTTGTACCCTGGTGACCCCAGTAGTGACAGCTAAGACTGTGCAACATCATAAGAAGCATGGCACTGGCAACCTCAGAGGCACAAGTGGTACAAGAAGGGCACTAATGACAAATCTAGCAGAGGCAGTGGAGGAAGAAATGGGCAAGCTCTCAAATACAACAAGCAGCTCAGAACCAAAGTAACCAAAGCCATACCCAAATAAGAAAAGTGATTACTACCACAAATGCACTGGCAGAGGATCAACTCATCAAACACCATGAAGAACTACTGTAACATGGGAGAAGAGAAAGAGAATGACAACTCTCTAGAAATGAAACTTGAAGTCACAGAAGATTAGACTCTGACAGAGAATTCAAAATAGCTGAGTTACAAGAAAATTCAGAAAGACAGTTCAATGAGCTCATGAATAAAATTAATGAAGAGAAGGAGTATTTCACCAAAGAGATTGAAACACTGAAGAAAAACTAAACAGAAATTCTGCAGATGAAGAAGACAACTAAAGAGGTGAAAGATAATGTAGAAAGCATTAAAAATGAGCAGACCATATGGAGAAGAGAATAAATAAGCTTGAAGATAGAAACCTAGAAACCATTCAGGTGGAGGAGGAAAGAGAACTAAGACTTTTTAAAAATATCTGACTCAATTAGGAAAAGTAACATAGGATTATAGATATCCAAGAAGGAGAAGAGAGGGAGAAAGAAGCAGAGAGCTTATTCAAAGAAATAATAGCTGAGAACTTCCCAAACCTGAGGAAGTAACTGGACATGCAAGTACATGAAGCTAACAGAACACCTAATTAACTCAATGCAAAAAAACTTTCTCCAAGGTATATAATATTAAAACTATCAAAAATCAATGACGAAGAAAAAATATTAAGGGCAGCAAGAGGGAAGAAATAATCTACAAAGGAACCCCCATCAGGCTTTCAGTAGATTTTTCAGCAGAAACCCTATATGCTAGGAGAGAGTGGAATGATATATTCAAAATACTGAAAGACAAAAACTATTAGTCAAGAATACTCTATGCAGTGAAATTATCCTTCAGACATGATGGAGAAATAAAATCTTTCCCAGACAAACAAAACCTGAGGGAGTTCATCACCACTAGACCTGTCTTACAAGATATGTGGCCCTCCTACCTGAAACAAAAAGGCAAAGGTTTACAAAGCTTCAAGCAAGGAGATAAACAGACAAACATAATCATAAAATTGCAGCTCTATATCAGAATAGGTTAATAAACACTTAATTATAACATAAGGATAAAGGGAAAGAAAGCATCAAAAATACCCATAACCACTTCAGTTTGGTCACAAACACAACACAAAAAAGAATAATTTGTCACAACAAAAATATAGAAGGGGGAGAGGGAAAGGAGGGAACCTGCATAGGCTAATGGAGATAAGATGCTATCAGCAGAGAAAGGAATATCTCATCTACGAGATCTTTTATACAAACTTCATGGTAATCACAAAACAAAAAATCAGAGCAGAGTCACATATCATAAATAAAGAAAAAACTGAGAAAAACATTACAGAAAACCACGAAACTGAAATGACAAACAGGAATATAAGGAAAAAGAAACAATGGAAATATAGAACAACCAGAAATAAGTGGGAAAATACACTCTGAATCTGTTGTGGGGCACTCCTTCTGTGCTTTGCCAAGCTGTTTACAACTCTGTCTGAGTCCCTACTTCTTGCTTGTGCTGAGCGTAGAGATCAGCCGGAGGTCTTTTCAGGTCTTTTGTAAGCACACATCCTGCCTTGGGCACATGCATGGCTTTCTAAATTCCTCAGTATACGTGGTCACTTTTGAATGCCCTAATTTACAGAAAAGACTCTCTCCCCAGGTTTTCCTCCCGCACCTTTGGCTCTACTACTAGCCTCAACTGTAATCTTTTGCCCAGGCAGCAGCAATAGTTCATTTCATTTACAGTTATTCCAAGGAATTTCTTTTGTAGAGCCACTTTTCTGCCCTGATTGGCTTCCAAGTTAGGTGAAACCAACGCAAGCACCTTCAGGTAGCCCCTACACAGGTTAGAACAGACAGACATACTTCTTTGATAATACAGTATGCTCTTCTCTCTCTAGAACCAATGACTAGGGTCCCACAGTGGGGATGCAGACTGCCATCATCAAGACCACCTCTGACCCAGGCAAGTGTGAGCTCAGGGCAAGTAGCACCGCCCACAAAGCTTTCCTACCATTTTCTAGTTGTCTTTTTCATAACTCAACATTCCTTTGATTGCTGACTATTTAGTATTATCCAGAGTCCTGAGAAATTTGATTCTGACAGTTTTGCTTTGTTTTAAATGTTCCTGTAGAGGAACAGACCCTTGAAATTACTTTCACCATTTTTGCTCGTATCACTATTGCCTTAGCTTTTGAAAGATTTTTAGGTTGACAGTTTTTTCTTTCACTACTTTAAAAATGTTACCTTGCTGTCTTCTTGTTTGCATTATTTCCAGTGGGAAATCTGATACCATCCTTTTTTTGTTCCTCTAGATGACACACCTTTTTTTTTCTTTCTGGCTTCCATTAAGATTTTCTCTTTATTATGATTTTCAGCAATTTGATTATGAGGTGTCTTGATTTAAGTTTCTTCGTATTTCTTATGTTTGGGGTTCATTAACCTTTTTGGATCTCTCCGTTTATAGTTCTCTTCAAATTTAGGAGAATTTCAGCCATTATTTCTTCAAATGTTTTTTCGGTCTCCTGTTTTCTCTCCTCTCCTTGGGGACATTATTTATTCATATATTAGGTTCCTTAATGTTGTCCCAAAGCTCACTGGTGCTCTTTTCATTTTTTTTTTCTGTTTAATTTAGAATAGATTCCATTGCTATGCCTTCAAGTTCACTAATCTTTTCTTCTGAAATATTTAACCAGCCATTAATCTTATCTGGTTTATTTTTAATCTTAGACCTTGTAGTTTTTATCCCTAGAAGTATGATTTGAGTATGTTTTGTGTCTTCCATGTCTCTCCCTAACTTTTTTAACATATAGAATACAGATTTTAAATTATTTTAATGCACTTCTATCTTCTGTGACTGTTCTGGGTTGGTGTCAACTGATTGATTATTTTCAAAAAATTAACTGAGCACGAGCTAAAGGAACAGAGACTTCAGAGTTCTCACATTACAAAGAATATGGACTTACAAAGATAATTTTTTTATTGATTATAGTAGTTTATAACATTGTGAAATTTCAGTTGTATATTGTTATTTGTCAGTCATCACATAAATATGCCCCTTCACCTCCTGTGTTCCCCCTACTCACTTCCCCCGGTAACCACTAAACTGTTCTCTTTGTCTGTGTGTTTGTTTATCTTCCACATACGCGTGAAATCAGACAGTGTTTGTCTTTCTCTGCCTGGCTTATTTTGCTTAACATAATACCATCAAAGTCCATCCATGTTGTTGCAAATGGAACGATTTTGTCTTTTCTTATGGCTGAGTAGTATTCCATTGTACATATATACCACATCTTCTTTATCCAATCAACAGTTGATGGGCACTCGGGTTGCTTCCATGTCTTGGCTATTGTGAATTATGCTGCAATGAACACTGAGGTGCATAAGTCTCTTTGAATTGTTGAGTTCACATTCTTTGGATAAACACTGAGTAGTGGGATAGCTGGGTCATATGGTATTTCTATTTTTATTTTTTTGAGAAATCTTCATAATGTTTTCCATAGTGACTGCACCAGTTTGCATTCCCATCAGCAGTGCATGAGGGTTCCTTTTTCTCCATATCCTCTCCAACATTTGTTATTTTTTGTCTTGGTGACATTATGGGCTGTGGTTTTTTAAAAACTATTTTATAGATGTCATATTGGCTTATAACATTGTGTAATTTCAGGTGTACATTATTATATATCAGTTTCTGTGTAGATTGCATTATGTTCACCACCAACAGAATTTATCCATTTCTTCTAGGTCGTCCAATTTGTTGGCATATGGTTTTTCATAGTATTCTCTTATAATCTTTTGTATTTCTGTGGTATCCATTGTAATTTCTCCTCTTTCATTTCTAAGTTTATTTATTTAAGCCTTCTCTCTTTTTTTCTTAGTGAGTTGGCTAAGTGTTTGTCAATTTTGTTTATCTTCTCAAAGAACCAGCTCTTGGTTTAATTGATCCTTTCTGCTGTCTTTTTTTTGTTTCAACTTCATTTATTTATGCTCTAATTTTTTCCCTCCTGCTGAGTTTGGGCTTTGTTTGTTCTTCTTTTTCTACTTCTGTTAGGTGTAATTTAAGATTGCTTATTTAAGATTTTTCTTGTTTGTTAACGTGGGCCTGTATTGTTATGAATTTCCCTCTTAGGACTGCTTTTGCTGCATCCCATATGAGTTGGTATGCTGTGTTTCATTTTCATTTGTCTCTAGATATTTTCTGATTTCTCCTTGAATTTCTTCAATGACCCATTGGTTGTTCAGTAGCATATTGTTGAGTCTCTGCACTTTGTCTCTTTCCCAGCTTTTTCTTATAGTTGATTTCTAGTTTCATAGCATTGTGGTCAGAAAAGATTCTTGCTGTGATTTCAGTCTTCTTGAATTTATTGAGGCTTGCCTTGTTTTCCAACATATGGTCTATCCTTGAGAATGTCCATGTGTACTTGAGAAGAATGTGTATTCTACTGTTTTTAGATGGAGTTTTCAATATATATTTATAAAGTCCATCTGGTCTAGTTTTTTGTTTAATTCCACTATTTCATTATTGACTTTTTGTCTGGATGATATATCTATTGATGTAAGTGGGGTTTTGAGGTCCCTTACTATTATCGAGTCATTGTTAATATCTCCTTTTAGGTTTGTTACTAGTTGCTTTATGTACTTTGGTCTCCTGTGTTGGGCACATAAATATTTTTAAGTGTTATGTTGTCTTGGTGGAGTGTCTCTTTTAGCGTTATATACTGCCCCTTTTTGTCTCTCTTTACCTGTTTTATCTTGAAGTGTACTTTGTCTGGATATAACTATGGCAATACCTGTTTCTTTTGTTTGCAATTAGCTGGAGTATTGTATTCCATACCCTCACTGTGAGCCTGTGTTTGCCTTTGTAGCTGAGATGTATTTCCTGGAGGCAGCATATTGTTGGGTCTTGTTTTTTGATGCATCCTGCCACTCTGGGTCTTTCGATTGGAGAATTCAATCCATTTACATTTAGAGTGATTCTTGATATTTGAGGGCTTGATGCTGCCATCTTATTTCTCATTTTCTGGTTCTGTATTTCCTTTGTTTCTTATCCCATGTATTTCAGACTACCAATTCAGTTAGGTAGTGTTATGACGGTTTTCCTAGTTTCCCCTTATTCATAATTTGTGTCTTTATTCTAATTATTTGTTTAGTGATTACCATTAAGTTTGTATAAAAAATCTCATAGGTGAGATAGTCCATTTTCTGATAGCCTCTTATTTCCTTAGAGTAAGCCAACTGCATTCTTTTCCTCTTCTCCTTCTAAGTTATTATTGTCATATCTTATTCCATCTTGTCTTGTGAGATTGTGGTTAAAGTGATGGGATTATATTTATTTTGGTGTTTTCCTTTCCTCTAGCTTTAATGGTATAACTAAGTGTTTACTAACCTGACCTGGTAGAGAGCTGCAACTTTCTGATTTTTCTTACCTATTTATCTCCTTTGTCAGGGCTTTATAGACCCTTTCCAATTTTTTTTCAGGTATGAGCACCTTCTTGAGGATTTCTTATATGGGAGGGTCTTGTGGCAATGAACTCCCCCAGCTTTTGTTTATCTGGGAAAGTTTTTATTTCTCCATCATATCTGAAGCATATGTTCACTGTACAGAGTATTCTTGGCTGAATGTTTTCGTCTTTCAGAATTTTGAATATATCATTCTACTCTCTCCTAGCTTGTAAGCTTTCTGCTGAGAAATCCACTGAAAGCCTGATAGAGGTTCCTTTGTAAGTTATTTTCTCATGCCTTGCTTCCCTTAATATTTTTCTTTGTCATGATTTTTGCGAGCTTTACTACTATATGCCCTGGAGTTCTTTTTACATTGATATAGTTATGAGATCTACTGGCTTATTTATCTTGTATTTCCAGCTCCTTCTCCAGTTTGGGAAGTTCTCAGCTATTATTTCTTTGAACAAGCTTTCTGCTCCATTCTCCTTCTCTTCTCCCTCTTGAATACCTATAATCCTTATGTTGCATTTCCTAGTTGAGTTGGATATTTCTCAGAGAATTTCTTCACTACTTTTTAGTCTTAGTTCTCTTTCCTCCTCCGTCCCAAGCATTTCTATATTCCTACCCTCTAAATTGCTAATTCAGTCCTCCATAATATCAGCTCTATTTTTAGGGAACACAGATTTTTCTTTGTCTCTACCATTGTGTTTTTCATCTCCAACATTTCTGATTGGTTCTTCTTTATAGTTTCAATCTCTATTGTGAAGAAGTTCCTGGATTCATTGAACTTTCTGTATTTTCTTGTAACTTGCTGAGTTTTTAGCTATTTTGAGTTCTCTGTTATTTAGATTATAAATTTCTTCAGGTTGATTTCTGGGTGCTTGCCATTTCATACTGCTAGACAGCATGGATTTGTGACTCTACATAGTGATACTATCTGGTTGCAGCTTCCACCTGCCACCATTGGGTGGGGGTCAGGAGCTGTGTATTCTGAGCCTACCATGATCCCTGGCTTCCTTGCCACAGACACTGGGTGCTTTCCTGTCTGTGCACACTGTGGCCACCTGCTGAGCTGGATCACTGGGCAGGGGGAGGAGCGCTTTCTTTTGCCCATGCAACCCCCGCAGCTGCTGACTTCTTTTCTATCTGTGCATGCTCTAGACATCTGCTCAGCTGGAGTGCCAGTTGAGGGGGAGGTGGCCTTTCTTTTGCCCACACATTCCCCCAGCCACTGACTGCTTTTCTCTGTGTGCGTGCTCTGGCCATCTGCTGGGCTGGTGCACCAGGCTGGGGGAAATGCACAAAAATAGCTTTTAAAAACCACTAAAAAACTAGACTATAGTCCACAACTAACAAAATAAACCCAAGAAGGAAAACATCTGATTTCCAGAGTTGCCATATTATAATATGCAAAATGTCCAGTTTTTGACAAAACATTATGAAGCATATGAGAAACAAGAAAGTATGGCCCATTTATAGAAGAAATTAACAGAAATTGTGCCTGAGGAAGCACAGACATTGAATTTACTAGACAAAGACTTCAAGTCAACTGTTTTAAATTTACTAAAGAGCTAAAGAAAACCATAAATAAAGAACTAAAGGAAACAAGGACAATAGTGTATCAACAAATAGGGATTATCAATAAAGAGACAGAAATTATAAAAAGGAACCACACAGAAATTCTGGAAGTGAAGAGTATAATAATTGAAATGAAAAACTCAATAGATTTAAGTGGACAGAAGATTTAAATGTACAGAAGAAAAAGTCAGCAAACTTGAAGACAGGTCAACTGAAATTATCCAGTCTGAGGAGTAGAAAGAAAAAAGAATGAAGAAAAACAAAGTTTTCTAGTTTGTGGTCTGGCATGTAAGAAGCTTGGAAGTTGCCACTCCATCCTATCAAAAAGTAAAAAGCTGAAGAAACTGAAAAAATTAACAATCCTTCTAGGATCCATAAGAGAAGTGAGAATGCAGAGCAAATAGCTATGTCCCAAAATGGAGAGCCTGACAGTCAAATACAGAGAGTCACAACTTTTCAGGGTAAAAATCCATGAGCTGAAACTTCCCTAGCAGCCAGTGCTGGGGGTAGGAAACCTGAACTGTAATTGATGAATTGCTAAAGGCTCAGTGCAGATAACTCTGAGAAGTAAAAACTCCAGGGGGACCCATCATTGGGAGATCCCCACACTTGTGAATTTTGCCTCCTGGATTTCGACCAGTTTCTCACAGTGAATACCAGAGAAAAATCGCCTCATGGCTTCCAGCACAGGGAGGGGTAAAAACCCTTTTGAAATATGCCAGATCATTCTGTTCTTAATAAGGTCTGCCCTCAGGAGAAACTATTTAACCAGACCAATACCAGCTGTGGTTGTTATCAGAGCCTAACTGACCCAGGGAAAGGGAAATATCCAACCACAGACGACTCTAGCCTTCCACATGGAGGAAGGAAAGTATTCGACTCCAGGCCCTTCTAGATCTCCACACGGGAGAAGGAAAATACACACCCTCAGCCCGTTCTAGCCATCCTGTATCACCTAAGGGGAGTGGAGACTGAGAAGTCTGTGTGAAGTGTACAGGCTACAAGCAGAGGCTCATTACTAAAAGACTGAGACCTAATCATAGGACTGTAGAATATTCCCCCTCATCTATACCTTATCAGCGTGTTACTAAGGGTGTATTTACAGCAGATCCTTTTAGCCAGTACAGCATGCCCAGTTATCAAAAAGACAATTACAAGACATACTAAAAGGCAAAAAACATGGTTTGAAGAGACAGTACAAGCAACAGACCCAGACTCAGATATGGCAGGGATGTTGGAATTTTCAGGCTGAGAATTCTAAACAACTATGATAAATATGCTGAAGTCTTTAACAAATAAAATAGACAACATGCAAAAATAGATGGGCAATGTAAGCAGAGAGATAGAAATTCTAAGAAGAATCAAAAAGAAATGCTAGAGATCAAAGACACTGCAACAGAAATAAAGAATGCATTTCATGTGCTTATTAGTAGACTGGAAATGGCTGAGGAAAGAACCTGTGAGCTTGAGAATATGTCAACAGAAACCTCCCAAACTACAAAGCTAACAGACAGAAGACTGAAAAATGCAGAATACAATATCCAAGAAGTGTGGGACAACTACAAAAGATGTAACATATACAGGTTATAACAGAAAGTTATAACCGAAGGAGAAGAAAAAGAAAAAGGAACCAAAAAAAACATTTGACACAATAATGACTAAGAGTTTCCCCCAAATTAATATCAAACACCAAACCAATGATGCTGGGAGCTCAGAGAACACCAAGCAGGAAAAACGTCAATAAAACTACATGTAGGCATATAATTTTCAAAATACAGAAAATCAAAGATAAAGAAAAAATCCTAAAGGAAGCTAAAGGAATAAAGATAATTACATCAGACTTCTCTTCAGAAACCATGCAAGAAGAGAATAAAATGAAATATTTAAAGTGTTGAGAGAAAAAACTCATGAACCTAGAATTCTGTATCCTATGAAATTATCTTTCAAATGTGAAAGATAAATAAAAGCTTTCTCAAGCAAAAAGTGAGGGAATTTGTTCCCAATCATCCTGCCTTGCAAGAAATGTCTCTCTGTAGAGAGAAGGAAAATTATACAGGTCAGAAACTCAAATGTACATATAGACTGGAAGAGCATTGAAGAAGAAATAATTGAAGGTAAAATAAAAAGTTATTTTTCTCATTCTTAATTGATCTAACAATTACAGTTTGTTCAAAATAATAACAATAGTAACAATGTACATATACTTACCTATAATTTAAATAGATGAGAAAAATGATACAAGAGAAGGGATGAAAGAATTAGATTATTTTGTTATTATACAGTACTCAAACTACCTGAGAAGCAGTATAATGTCATTTGAAAGTAAACTTGGATTAGCTGTATATATGTGTTGCACACTCTAGGGCAACCACTGAAAAAAGGGGGAAAAGCATAAATAATATGCTAAAGAGAGAAAATGGAATCATATAAAAAACTCAATTAAAACAAAAAAGTTTGTTAGACAAAAATAGGAAGAACAAGGGCAACAAAAAGAAAACAGTAATAAGAAAATAGTAACAAGTAACAGCCATAAAAAAAAAAAATCTTGCCATTTGTAACAATATGGACGGATCTCAAGGGTTTTATGCTAAGTGAAATAAGTCCACCAGAGAAAGACAAATACCATATGATCTCTGTTGTATGTGGAATCTAAATAAATAAATAAGTGAACGAATTTTAAAAACCAAGCTCATAGATACAGAGAACAGGTTGGTGGTTGCCAGAGGCATGGGGTGGGAGAAATGACTGAACAGTTTTTGGTTTTTTAAGTTTAAATAAATTGAATTAAACAAAATAAAACAGTAACAAATATGGTAAATCTTAATCCAACTATATCAATAATCACTTTGAACACAAATGCTCTAAATGTGCCATTAAAAGACAGAGATTGTCAGAGTGGATCAAAAAAAAAAAAACAAGACCCAACTATATGTCTACATAGACACATACAGTCTACAAAAAAACTTATTATAAATATAAAGACACGTGTAGATTAAAAGTAAACAGATGGAGAAAGATATACCATGTTAACACTAAGCAAAAGAAAGCAGAAGTAGCAATATTAATTTTAGACAGAGCAGACTTCAGAAAGTGGAAAGTTTTTAGGGTGAAGGAGGGGCATTACATAATGATAAAGGGATCAATTCTCCAAGAAGACATAACAATCCTTAACAGGTATGCACCAAACAACAGAGCATCAAACTACATCAGGCAAGAACAGAACTGCAGGGAGAAAGAGATGAATCTACTATTACAGTTGGAGACTTGAACACACTTGTGTCAGAAATGGACAGATCCAGCTGGCAGAAAATCGTTAAGGACAGTGGAAATCAACACCACCATCAAAAAACTGGATATAAAGGACATCTATAGACTACTTCATCCAACAACAGCAGAATGCACATTTTTCTCAAGTTCACATGGAACATTCACCAAGACAGACAATATTACGGGCCATAAAACATACCTTAACAAATTTAAAAGAATATAAATCATATAACAACTGCTCTCAGATCACAGTGGAATTAAACTAGAATTCAATAACAGAAAGATAGCTGGAAAATCTCAAAATACTCAGAGAATATACAATACACTGCTGAATAACACATGGGTCAAAGAAGAAATCCCAAGAGAAATGTAAAAATATTTGACCTAAATGAAAATTAAAACACAGGTTATCATAATCTGTGGGATGCAGTAAAAGCAGTGTTTAGAGAGAAATTTATGGTGTTGAATGCATACATTAGAAAAGAAGAAAGATCTAAAATCAATAATCTAAGCTTCCATCTTAGGAAACTAGAAAAATAAGAGCAAACTAAATTCAAAGTACATAGAAGAAAACAATAAAAATTAGAGGAGAAACCAATAGAGAAAAATCAAAGACACAAATAGCTGTTTCTTTGAAAAGATCAATACAAACAATAAGCCTCTAGCCAGGCTAATTAAGAAAAAAAAGAGAGAGGACACAAATTATCAGGAAGGAGAGAGGGAACATTAATATATATCCCCTAGACATTAAAAGGAAAATAAAAGGATACTATGAACAACTCTCTGCCCACAAATTTGATAACTTGGATGAAATGAATGAATTGCTTGAAAGACATAATCTGCCAAAACTATGCAAGAAGAGATAGACCATCTGAATAGGGCTATACTTATGAAAGAAACTGAATTGATAATTAATAACCTTCCAAAACGGAAAGTGCCAAGATGGGTTCACTGATGAATTACAGCCAAAATTTAAGTAAGAAATCATATCAATTCTCTAGAATCTCTTTCAGAAGATAGAAGCAGATAGAATTCTTCCTAACTTATCCTGTGAGGCTAGCATACCCTAACAGCAAATACCAAATTTTTTATACCAAATACCAAAACCAGACAGAGACATTATAAGAAAACTGCAAACCAATGTCTCTCATGAACATAGATGCAAAAATCCTCAAAAAACATTAGCAAATCAAATCCAACAATGTATAAAAAGAATTATATACTACAACCAAGTGAGATTTATCCCAGGTATGCAAGGCTGGTTCACATTAGAAAATCAATTAATGTAATCCATCACATCAACAGGCTAAAGAATAAAAATCACATACCATATCAATAGACACAGAAAAAGCATTTGACAAATTGTAACACGCACTCATGATAAAAACTCAGCAAACTAAGAAAAGAGGGGAACTTCCTCAACTTGATAAAGAATATCTACAAAAAGCCTGCAACTAACATCATAATTAATGGTGAGAAATTCTAAGCTTTCCCTTTAAAATCAGGTACAAGGCAAGAATGTCCCCTCCCACCACTCCTTTTCAACATCTTACTGGAAGTTCTAGCTAATGCAATAAGATAAGAAAATAAAAGGTATACAGATTGAGAAGGAAGAAGTAAAATTGCCTTTGTTCACAGGTAATATGATCATCTATGTAAAAAATACAAAATAATCAACAAAAACCTCCAGGAACTAAGAAGCAATTGTATCAAGTTGCAGAATACAAGGTCAATATACAAAAGTCCAACACTTTCTATATACCAGAAATGAACAAGTGGAATTTTAAATTAAAGAGCACAGTACCATTTACATTAGCACCCCCAAAAATGAAATACTTAGGTATAAATCTAACAAAATATGTAAAAGATCTATATGAGAAAAACTACAGAACTTTGATAAAAGAAATTAAAGAAGAAATAAATAAATGGAGAGATGTTCATGTAGATGGATAGGAAGACTGAATATTATTGAGAAGTCAGTGCCTCCCAACTTGATCTATAAATTCAACACAATCCCAGTGAAAATACTGGCAAGTTAGTTTGTGGATACAGACAAACATATTCTAACATTTATATGTAAAGGCCCAGAAAAGTCAACACAATATTTAACATAAGAATAAAGGTGGAAGACTGACACTATCCGACTTCAAGATTTACTAAAAATCTAAGATAATCAAGACAGTGTGGTATTGGTGAAAGAACAGAAAAATAGATCAATGGAACAGAATAGACAGCCTAGAAATAGATGCACACAAATATAGTTAACTGATCTTTGACAAGGAGAAAAGGTGATACAATGGAGAAAAGACAGTCTTTCCAATAAATGATGCCAGAATGACAGGATATCCATGTGCAAAAAAAATGAATCTACACATGGATTTTACATCCGTCACAAAAATTAATTCAAAATGGATCATCGACCTAAATGTAAAACACAAAACTACAACACTAAAAGATGACATATGAAAAAATCTAGATGACCTTGCATTTGGCAATGACTTGTTAGCTACAACACAAAATGCACCATCCATGAAAGCAGTAATTGATAAGCTGGACTTTGTTAAAGTAAAAACTGCTCTTTGAAAGACATTGTTAAGAGAATGAAAAGACAATCTACAGACTGGGAGAAGATATTTGCAAAAGACATATCTCATAAATGACTGTTCTGCAAAATATACAAAGAACTTAAAATCCTCTAAGAAAATAAACAATCTGATTTTTAAAAAAATGGGCCAAAGACCTTAACAGACATCTCAACAGAGAGAATATACAGATGGCAAATAAGCATATGAAAGATGCTCCACATCACATGTCATCAGGTAAACACAAATTAAAACAACAATGAGATACCACTACACACTTATTACAATGACCAAAATCCAGAACATTAACAACGTCAAATAGTGGCAATGATGTGGAGCAACAGGAACTCTCATTTATTACTGGTGGGAATGTAAAATGGTAGAGCCACTTTGCCATAGCAGTTTGGCAGTTTCATACAAAACTAAACATATTAGCATATGCACCATCTAGCAGTTGTACTCCTTAGCATTTACTCAAAGGGGTTGAAAACTTATGTCCACACAAAACCCTGCATACAGACGTTTATAGCAGCTTTATTCATAACTGCAAATTTTAGAAGCAAGAAATCCTTGTTAGTTCAATGGACAAATTGTGGTACATCCAAACAATGAAATATGATTCATCACTAAAAAGAAATCTGCTATCAAGCCATATAAAGACATGGAAGAGCCTTAAATGCATATTGCTAAGTGAATAAAGCCAATGTGATAGGGTACATGCTATATGATTTCAACTATATGATGTTCCAGGAAAGGCAAAACTATGAGAAAAGTAAAAAGATCAGCCATTGCTAGGCATTGGGGGAGAGAGGGAGGTTGAATAAGTAGAGCACAGAGGATTTTGAGGGCAGTAAAAAAACATCAATATCATAATGATGGATACATGTCAATATACATTTTCCCAAACCCAGAGAATGTACACCAAGAGTCATCCCTAATGTAAACTATGGACTTTGAGTGTTAATGATGTGTCACCGTAGGTTCATCAGTTCTGACAAATGAACCACTCTGGTTGAGAATGTCGATAATAGGGGATGCCATGCATGTGTGAGGGCAGGGGGTATACGGGAAATCTCTGTAGCTGCTCAATATTGCTGTGAACCTAAAACTGTTCTAAAAATAAAGTCTATTAAAAAAAAGAAAAATGAACAGAGCCTAACACACCTGTAGGATGCCATCAAGCACACCATCTTATGCATAATGGAAGTCCTAGAGAATATTTGAAGAAGTAATGGCCAAGGACTTCCCAAATTTGATAAAAGGTACAAATCTACACATCCAAAAAACTCAATGACCTCCAAAATGGTAAATGCAAAGAAATACACACCTCTACACATTATATGCCAAACACAAAAAGAAAATCTAGAAAGCAACAAGGAGAAGTAAATCCTAACACACAAGAAATCCTTGGTAAGACAACAGCTGATATCTCATTAGAAACCATAGAGGCAAGAAGACAGTAGGATAATATACTTAAAGTGTTGAAAGAAAAACTATCAACCAAGAATTCTATATCTGGCAAAACTATCCTTCAAAAATGAAGATGGAATTAAGACATTCCCAGATAAACAAAAGCTTAGAAAGTTAACTGCTAGTACACTTACAGTACAAGAAATGCTAAGGGAATCCTTCAGGGGGAAATGAAATGATATTAGACAGTAACTCAAAAATTTATGAAGAAATGAAGGACTCTGTTAAAGGTAAGCACATAGGTAAACATAAAACCAGTGTTGTGATTTTGGTCTGTAACTCCTCTTTTCGTTTCCTATATCATTTAAAAGACTAATGCATAAAACAATAATTCTAAATCTAGGTTAATAGGCATACAATGAATAAAAATATAATTTGTGACAATAACAAGACAAAGGGGAGTGGAGCTATATAGGAACAGAATTTTTGTATGTTAGTGAAGCTGTGTTGGTATTAATTCCAACTATGTTGTTATAAAGTTAGAATGTTAAATGCAATCCCCATGGTAACCAATGAGAAAATATTTGAAAAATACACAAAAAGGGAAATGAGAAGAGAGCCAAAACTATACAATGCAAAAAAAAAGTCAATTTAATCAAGATAAGTAACATTGGAAGAAATGAGGGGAACAAAGCTATGACATACAGAAATAATCAGCAAAATGGCAGAAGTGAATCCTTCTTTATCAATAATTACTTTGAATATAAATGGATTATACTCTCCAATCAAAAGGTGGAGATCAGAAAAATGGATTTAAAAAGTATCATCCAAGTATACACTGTCTACAAGAGACTCACTTCAGATCCACAGACATAAATAGGTTGAAAGTGAAAGGATGAAAAAATATATTTCATATAAATGGTAACCTAAATAGGTCTGAGATGGCTATACTAGTATTAGACAAAATAGTCTTTAATTCAAAAATTGATACAAGAAACAAAGAAGGTCATTATATATTGATAAAAGGGTCAAGTCATCTAGAAAATACAACAATTAAAAACATATCTACCAATAAATAGATCTCCAAAATATATGAAGCAAACATTAAGAGAATTGAAGAGAGAAATAGAAGCTTCCACAATAATACTTGGAGGGTTCAATACTCTCACTTTTAATAACTTATAGAACATATAGACCAAAGATTGATAGGGAAATAGAGGATTTGAACAACAGTATAAACCAACAGTATAAACCAATAACAGACGTATATAGAACACTACACCCATCAATAGCAGAATATATATTCTTCTCAAGTGCAAATGGAACATTCTCCAGGATAGAACATATGTTAAGCCACAAAACTAGTCTCAATACATTTAGAAAGATCGGAATTATACAAAGTGTCTTCTCTTACCAGAAGAGAATGAAGTTAGCAATCAATAAGAGAATGAAAACTGGAAAATTTGCTAATGTATGAATTAAACAATCCATTCTTAAATAACCAATTGGTTAAAGAAGAAATTGCAAAGAAAATTATGAAATATTTTGATATGAATGAAAACAGAACATAACACACCAAAACTTATGGGATGCAGCAGAAGCAGCGATCAGAGGAAAATTTACTAATATAAATGCCTACATTAAAAAAGAAGAAAGACCTCAAGCATATAACCTAACTTTATGACTTAGGAAATTGGGAAAAGAAGACCAAACTATACCAAAAGCTAGTAGAAAAAACTAAATAATAAAGATTACAGCAGAGATAAACATATTAGGCAAATAGAAAAACAGAGAGAATCAATGAAAGCAAAAGTTGGTTCTTTGAAAAGATCAACAGAATTGACAAACCTTTAATTAGACTAACTAAGAAAAAGAGAAGCAAATAATTAAAATCAGAAATGAAAGTGGGGACATTGTTACCAACAACATAGAAATAAGAAGAATTATAAGATATACTGTGAACAATTATATGCCAACAAATTATAAAACCTAGATGAAATGAACAAATTCTTGAAAGATACAAATTACCAAAACCCACTCAAGAAGAAATAGAAAATCCAAGTAGACCTACAACAAGTATAGAGTTTGAATCAGCAATCAAAAACCTCTCAATATGAAAAGCCCAGGACCAGATGGGCTCACTGGTGAGTTCTACCAAACATTTAAAGAAGAATTAACGTCACCACAAACTCTTCCAAAAAATAGTAGGAGGAAGACTTCCTAACTCATTCTTTGAAGTCAGTATTACCCTGACACCAACAGCTGACAAAGACACCACAATAAAACCATAGACCAATATGCTTTATGAATATAGATGCAAAAATCCTTAAAAAAATACTAGCAAACTGAATCCTATAGCATACTAAAAGGATTATACACCATGACCAAGTGAGATTTATCCCAGAAATGCAAGGGTAGTTCAATATAAGAAAATTAATCAATGTAACATTGATAGAATGAAGGAGAAAAACACAGGATCACCTCAAGTGACATAAAAAATGAATTTGACAAAATTTATCTTTTCATGATAAAAACACCCAGAAAACCAGGAATAAAAGTGAAATTGTTCAACATGATAAAGGACATTTATGAGAAACCCACAGAGAATATCATACTCAATGGTGAAAGGCTGAAAGCTTTTCCTCTAAGATCAGTAAGACAAGGATAGCTGCTTTCACTACTGCTATTCAGCATTGTACTGGAAGTTCTAGCTAGAGCAATTAGGCAAGAAAAAGAAAAGAAAGGCATCCAATTAGAAAGCAAGACATAAAGCTGTCCATATTTTCACATAACATGATCTTACACATAGAAAATCCCAAAGAATTTTTTTTAAAACTACTGGAGTCAATAAACAAATTCGGCCAAGTGGTGGGTACAAGATGAACACAAAAATTAGCTGTTTCTATATACTGGCAATGAAAAATCTGAAAATAAATTTAAAAAATAACTTGCTTACAAAGTGACATCAGCAACATGACAGAGTGAGCTGTTCCCTTTGTCACTCCCCTTTCAAATTACAACTAAACGGACATTCACTGATCAGCACAGGATATCCACACAGCACATCAGGATGCCTGAGAGACCTGTGCAGCTATACATCTGAAGGGGTTGGACTACCCCTGGGGAGGTGGTGGATATAGGTGAGCACTCTCCAGCCCCCCAGCAGTCCTGTGCATATGTGCGAATGCTCTCCCAGCTGGAGCACCTATTGCACCACTGCAGCCCCAAGGGTGGGACTGCATCATGGCACGATGTTGGGAAAGGTGACAGCAGCCCTGAGGCACTGTATGATCGCTTTCCCATGTGGTGGGAGAGCCCACATGCTGTCATGGTCTCCAGGAAGCACCTCAGGCTTGGACCCTGTGGGGAGGCCCTGCCCACCAAGCACAACAGCTGGTGCAACCTACGAGGAGATGGTGGTGTATCTGCATGCCCAAGTGAATGAGTTCCTAGCTGCTGTGAACACCCAGAGTACCACTGCTGCCCTAAAGTAGGGAGTGTGTCTTGGAAAGACTATGGGAGCAGCTGGCAGGAGGCCTGAGCCCATATGATCATTTTCCTGTCCAGAGGGAGAGCCCACAGTACCACTGCAGTCCCAGGGAGTGGCTCAGGCTCAGACAGGCAAAGCTGACAGGGATCACAGAAGGCTCAGAATACACAGCTCCTGCCCCAAACCCCACCCAATGGTAGCAGGTGGAATCTGTAACCAGATACTATCACTATGCAAAGACATAAATCCACCTCATCAAATAGTAATGAAGAAGTATATTAATACTCCAGACCAGAAGGACAAAGACAAATACCCAGAAATCAATCCTGAAGGCACAAAAAGCTACATAAATGACAGAGAATTGAAAATAGCTATTATAAAAAACTCAACAAGTTACAAGAGAACTCAGAAAGACAGTTCAATGAAATCAGGAACAAAATTAATGAACAAAGGGAAATCTTCACAAAAGAGATTGAAACTATAAAAGAAAACCAATCAGAAATGTTGGAGATGAAAAACACAATGAATGAGATAAAGAAAAATCTGGAGTCCTTAAATAACAGAGCTGATATTATGAAGGATAGAATTAGCAATTCAGAAGATAGGAATACAGAAATGTTTCAGATGGAGGAGCAGAGAGAACTAAGACTAAGGAGAAATGAAGAAATTCTCTAAGAAATATCCAACAGGAGCACAAAAGTACATGAAGCAACTATTAGCTGACCTAAAAGGAGATATTAACAGCAACACAATATTAGTAGGGGACCTTAACGCCCCACTGTCATTCAATGGATAGGTCATCCAGACAGAAAGTCAACAAGGGAAAAGTGGAACTAAGTGAAAACTAGACCCAATGGACTTAATAAATATATATATATATAAAACACTCCATGCAAAAACAGCAGAATACACATTATTCTCAAGTGCACACAGAACATTCTCAAAGATAGACTATATGTTGGGAAATAAGGCAAGCCTCAACAAATTTAAGAATATTGAAATCATATCAAGCATCTTTTCTGACCACAATGCTATGAAACTAGAAAGCAACTACAAGAAAAAAGCTGAGAAAATGACAAATATGTGAGACCAAACAATATGCTACTGAAAAACCAATGGATCATAGAAGAAATTAAAGCAGAAATCAAAAAATATCTGGAGGCAAATTAAAATGAACATACACCATACCAACACTTACGGGATGTGGAAAAAGCTGACCTTACAGGGAAATTCATAGCAATAGAGGCCCAACTTAACAAACAAGAAAAATTTCAAATAAGCAACCTTAAACTACACCTAACAGAATTAGAAAGAGAAGAACAAATAAAGCCCAAACTCAGCAAAGGAGGGAAATAATAAAAATTAGAGCAATATAAATGAAATAGAAACAACAACAACAAAAAACAGTAGAAAGGATCAATGAAATTAAGAGCTAATTCTTCGAGAAGATAAGCAAAACTGACAAACCCTTGGCCAGCTCCCTAAAATAAAAAAGAGAGAAGGCTCAAATAAATAAAGTCAGAAATGAAAGAGGTGAAATTACAATGAGTACCACAGAAGTACAAAGGATTGTAAGAGAATACTATGAAAAGCTATACACCAACAAATTGGACAATCTAGATGAAACAGATAAATTCTCAGACTCACACAACCTTCCAAAACTGAACCAAGAAGAAATAGAGAATCTGAATAGACCAATCACAAGTAAAGAGATTGAAACAGTAATTAAAAATCCCCCCCAAAAATAAAAGTCCAAGACCAGATGGCTTCTCTGGAGAATTCTACCAAACATTCAAAGAAGATTTAGTACCTATTCTTCTAAAACTATCCCAAAAAATTAAAGAAGATGAAACACTGCCTAACACATTCTATGAGGCCAATGTCATCCTGATCCCAAAGCCAGACAAGGACAACACAAGAAGGAAAATTACGGCCTATGTTGCTGATGAACACAAATGCAAAAATCCTCAACAAAATATTGGCAAACTGAATACAGCAATACATCAAAAAGATCATACACCATGATCAAGTGGGATTTATACCAGACATGCTGGGTTGGTTCAACATCTACAAATCAATCACTGTGATAAACTACATTAACAAAATGAGGAATAAAAACCACATGATCATCTCAGCATGTCTGGGTTGGTTCAACATCTACAAATCAATCACTGTGATAAACTACATTAACAAAATGAGGAATAAAAACCACATGATCATCTCAATAGGCACAGAGAAAGCATTTGATAAGATCTACATCCATTTATGATAAAAATTCTCAATAAAATGGGTATAGAAGGAAAGTACCTCATCATAATAAAAGCCATATATGACAAACCCACAACCAACATCATACTCAACAGCGGAAAACTGAAAGCCATCCCTCTGAGAACAGGAACAAGACAAGCGTGCCCATTCTCACCACTCTAACTCAACACAGTACTGGAGGTTTTGGCCAGAGCAATTAGGCAAGAAAAGAAATAAATGGTATCCAAATTGGCAAGGAAGAAGTAAAACTCTCACTGTTGCAGACAACATGATTTTATATATAGAAAACCCTAAAGAATCCATCAGAAAACTATTATAAATAATCAACGACTACAGCAAAGTTGCAGGGTACAAAATCATTTTACAAAAATCAGTTGCATTTCTATACTCTAATAACAAACTAACAGAAAAAGAACTCAAGAATACAATCCCATTTACAATCACAACAAAAAGAATAAAATATCTAGGAGTAAATTTAACCAAGAAAGTGAAGGAGCTAAACAATGAAAACTATAAGATATTACTGAAAGAAATTGATGATGACATAAAGAAATGGAAAGATATTCCATGCACATGGATTGGAGGAATAAACAGTTAAAATGTCCATACTACCTAAAGCAATCTACAGATTCAATGCAATCCCAATCAGAATCCCAATGACATTCTTCATGGAAATAGAACAAAGAATCCTAAAATTCATATGGGGTAAGAAAAGACCTCAAATAGTTAAAGCAGTCCTGAGAAAAAATAACAAAGCTGGAGGCAGCACAATCATGATTTCAAAATATACTGCAAACCTATAGTAAACAAACCAGCATGGAACTGGTACAAAAACAGACACGTAGATCAATGGAACAGAATTGAAAGCCCAGAAGTAAAACCACACATGTGCAGACAGGTAATCTTTGAAAAAGGAGCTAAGAACATACAATAGAGAAAAGAAATATTCTTCAATAAATGGTGTTGGGAAAACTGGACAGCCACATGCAAAAGAAGGACAGTAGGCTATTATCTTCCACCATACACAAAAATCAACTCAAAATGGATTAAAGACTTGAAGGAATTCGTGAAACCATAAAACTCCCAGAAGAAAATATAGGCAGTACACTCTTTGACATCAGTCTTAGAAGGATCTTTTTGAATGCCAGGTCTACTGGGGCAAGGGAAACAAAAGAAAACATAAACAAATGGGATTTCATCAGACTAAAGAGCTTCGCAAGGCAAAGGAAACCAGAAACAAAATGAAAAGACAACCTACCAAATGGGAGAAAATATTTGCAAATGATATATCTGACAAGGGGTTAATCTCCAAAATATATAATTTAAATATTATAAAATGTTTATATTGTATATAAATATAATAATAAAAAATATAAAAATATTAGAAAATATAAAAACTCATACAACTCAACAACAACAAAACAAAGAACCCAATCAACAACTGAGCAGAGGTGGGGCTGGCCTGGTGCCATAGTGGTTAAGCTCCCATTCTCTGCTTTGGCAGCCCAGGGTTCACAGGTTGGGATCCTGGGCACAGACCTAGCACTGCTCATCAAGCCATGCTGTGGTGGCATCCCACATAAAATAGAGGAAGATTGGCACAGATTTTAGCTCAGGACCAATCTTCCTTGGAAAAAAAAAACAGGCAGAGGATATGAACAGACATTTTTCCAAGGAAGATATACAGATGGACAACAGGTACATGAAAAGATGTTCAACATCACTAATCATCAGGGAAATGCAAATCAAAACTACAATGAGATACCACTTTACACCTGTTGGAATGGCTATAACTACCAAGACAAAAAACAACAAATGTTGAAGAGAGATGGAGAAAAGGGAACCCTTGTACATTGCTGGAGTGAATGCAAACTGCTGCATTATTATGCGACAAATCATAATGTACAAGTGAAAATTCACAATGTTATAAATTATTATGATGTCAATAAAATAAAAACTCATTTTACAATTGCATACAAAAGAATATCTAAGAATAAATTTAATAAAGGAGGTTAAAAATTTTTACACTGAAAAATGTAAAACTGCTGAAAGAAATTAAAGAATATCTAAATAAATGGAAAGACATGCCATGTTCATGGATTGAAAGACAATGCTGTTAAAATGCTAATACTACTCACAACGTGTTCAATGCAATTGTATCAAACTTCTAGAAAAAAACAGAGTAGAAAATCTTTGTGACCTTGAATTAAGCAAAGATTTCTTAGAAACAATCTGCAGCCAACAGGTCAATCTTTTAGAGTATGCATTACCTTAGGGAATACTATTCTCAGGTAGAAAACTTCAGCTAGCTAGAGATAATTGCGCAAACTGGCAATAGGACCGATAATGAGCTGTGAATCTATAACTACAGAATTGGAAGTGAAGCAACACGGGGATTATGCTAACATACTGTTGTAGATTGTATTATTGTTCCCAATTCTTCGTCCTCCTGGAACCCATTCCCTTCACAATGTGACTTTGCGATTGGCTCTCTGACTTGCTTTGGCCAGCGGAATGTGCACAGAAATGATAGTTCAACGCTGTGTCTGCTCATTCTTCGGAATTTCTTTCGTCATCGTGAGAGGAACATGCCCTGGCCAGCCCTTGGTCCAAGGAGGATGGCAGACAAGGGAGCAGAGCTGGACCATCTTTCACCTTGGAACCAAATCCACCTGAGCTAAGTCTATATTAACTATCTTTCAATTGCATGAGGGAGAATAAACGTTTCTTGTTTAAGCCAGGGAGTTTGGAGTGTTTGCTACACAGCATGATTATGGCAATAGCTATAGGATACATAGACTATGACGTATAAACTCTAATTTTGAAATGAATAATTAACAAAAGTAGGTTGTGGCGGGGAAAAAGGGAGAAAAGAGATAGGGCAAGTATGCTACCTTATTTCTACTTGGCAAAATGTATCATATTAAGTTGATAATCAAGAGATACATGTACCACTATATCTAAAACCACAAAGGTAACTTAAGATAGAATATGATCAACTAAAAAATGAGTGGTAGAGGGAAATGTAGAAGAAGAGGAATTATACTAATTTTATTATTGTTCCTTTCTGGGCATTAAAGAAACTGTCTAAAGAAATGGAGAATTAAAGAAATTATATAAACATATAGCTATAAAGGGAAATCACTAAGAAAAAAATTTTTAAGCCATAAGATGAAATATATTGTAAAACAAATAGGTCCATAGTGAAAGATATTTTAAGATATCAAATGGAAAGCATGACATAAAATAATAACATTAAATCCAAATACATTTATATTATCAATAAAAGTAAATGTGTTAAACTACCATATTAAAAGAAAAAAATACTGACTAGATCCTAAAGCAAAGACTACTTTTTGCAGTTATAAATGACACACCTAATAGACAGTGATTCAGAAAGGAAGAAAATTAGAAGCTGCGTCAGGATGTTGCAACTGAACATACAATAAAAATCAGCATCACGATTTTGATAACAGACAAGGTTGAACTGAGGACAAAATTTTAACCACTTCACAGTGATAAATAAACAGTTATGAATATCTGTGCATCACATAATGAAGCATCAACTATAATGAAAGGAGACAGAAGAATAGAAATATATTAAGAGTAGGAAATATTCATTGACCTCTTGGAATTGATGACGCACAAAGAGGGGGGAAATATACAAATTTAAATGAAATTGTTATTAGAGTAGTTCCAATAAATACTTCAAACCTGATACCTTGAACACAGAAACTATGGAACATTTCCCAAAAGGAACCACATATTAGGCCCTAAGGAAAACTTAAGAAAAATCTCCAATCTAGAAATAGTGCAAAAACACACTCTGACCAGGGACAAATTCTTAAATAGCCAAATAATTAAATAAAGAATGAAATAAACATCCAATGAGGAGTGATGGCTAATGAGTACAGGGTTTCTTTCAGGGACGACAAAAGTGTTCCAAAATTAGATTGTGGTGATGGTTGCACTACTCTGTGAATATGATAAAAACACTGAATTGTGAATTTTAAATGGATTAATTGTACAGTATGTGAATTATAACTCAAGCTGTTAAAAAAGGCTTAAGAATAATACAATTAGAAAAAAGCAATTCGATTCTAAAAACCCCATAAAATAGATAAACAATTATATAATATAATCAAGAAAAAATAGAGGAAAAATAACACAAAATAAGAAATAGAGGTAACATCCTACAGAAACAGAACTAATCCCCCTAAAAACACTAGGTCCGGATGTTTCCTTAGGAGAATTGCAACAAATCCTTAAAGTAATTTCAATTTCATCTACTTAAGACCATAGAAAAGGAAACTTTCTAATTATTTTTTATAAAATGAGCATAAGATTGTACCAAATTCACAAAAGATTAAAAAATGTTTAACACATTTTTGAAGAAGGACTTTTCTTTTAATTAAGAAAAATACAGGGGCTGGCCAGTGGCTGAGTGGTTAAGTTTGCCCACTCTGCTTCCGTGGCCGAGGGTTTCACCAGTTCGGATCCTGGCTGCAGAAATGGCACCGCTCATCAGGCCATGCTGAGGCAGGCGTCCCACATGCCACAACTAGAAGGACCCACAACTAAAAATACACAACTATGTACCAGGGGGCTTTGGGGAGAAAAAGGAAAAAATAAAATCTTAAAAAAAAAGTTATAGGGAATAGATTCTTAATCTGGGTGTGAGGGTATTCCCAAACCATATAAAAAACAATAAATTTGATTGCATGAAAATTTTAAACATCTACAGAGCGAAACAAAGTTAAAAGACAAGTGACAGACTGAGAGAAATATATGTCACACCTAAATCAGACCAAGGACACTGGACAAAGACGTGGAGATACGAGGTGGGTGGAGTGTTTAAGCTGACAGTTTCATGTCACCCACATATAGGAAACACGGTTTCCCACGTCATGTCCCCCAAAATAAATTAGGTGATGGGATTTGGGTATTTTCTTCTCTAGGTTTTCCTAAAATTTTCCAATTTTTTACAATGATCGCGAGTTACATTTCTAATTAAAATCTTTGAAATTCCTTAACAACTAAAAAGTCTGGCCTGCTTTATATTGTTCCCTGTTTGGAGTGTTAATGTTCCACCAGCTTTGCTTTAGGTTTATGGCGGGGAGGGACCGGGGTTTTAGCCTCCTTTGTGTCACCACGATACCCATTGCAGAAGTGAGTCCTTACAGATGTTAACAAGGAAATAATCACAGATTGGCTAAAACAACACTGATCCTGTAGGTGTGGAAGATTTGCCTGCCAACACGTGAGCACCTTACACTTCCTCATTACACACTTCTCCCTAGCCTCTATCCTAGTTCCAAGCGCATCACTCACTCCATCAGGCCATTACAAATGACACGCAAGAATTCATTCCTGGCGCGCGCGTCAGCGCACTCCCGCGCCTCCACGTCTGTAGCCGGCCTGGGAACGCCCCCGCCCCGCCCCGCGGCTTGTTGTGTTGTCATCACGTGGCCGGGGCGGGCCCTGACGTCAGGGGCAGGGGAGGGACTGCGCAGGCGCAGAAAAGGGGGCGGGGGACTCGGCTTGTTGTGTTGCTGCCCGAGAACCAAAGACGGTCCTGCTGCAGCCGCAGCTCTTCCAGCCGCCCGACGATGTCGTCGCATTTAGTAGAGCAGCCGCCGCCTCTGCATAACAACAACAACAACTGCGAGGAAGGTGAACAGTCTCTGCCCCCGCCAGCCGGCCTCAACAGTGAGTGCGGGGCCGGCGGGCTCGGTGAAGGGGATGGGGGAGGAGGAGCTGCTCGGGCCGCCGCTGCCAGCTCCGCGCGGGGGGCGGGAGGAGAAGGCAGCCCATTGGTCGAGGTCGAGGATGTGAGGGTGACTGACAGTTCCCGTCACCTGTCAGGAGGAACTGCTCCTGTCTTCCCTTTGACCTGTCTCCCCTTCCTCCCGGGGTTTTGGGTGGGGGACTGCTGGGGTTCCCTGGCGGGGAGGGCGGGGGGTTGGGAAGAGAATGGGGACGAGCCGATCCCACCTGTGGTGGGCCCTTGAGCGGAGCCAATCCGGGCGTGGGGGGCGGGCCTTGGGCGCGGGGAGGGAGGGTGGGCGGAGCGGGCGGCGGACGGTACGTGGGCAGGGATGGGGACGTGCGGCGGGGACGCCGGGGGATGGACGCGGGCGGCCGGCCGAGGGGAGGGGGCGGCCGAGGGATGGCGGGTGGTCAGGTGTGCGGCGGGCCTGGGGCCGATCCCGCTGACCCCACCTCGCTGGTCCGTCTTTCCCTAGGGCTCGAACGAGAGCCCTCTTGTCTCGGTCCTTTGTTAGCACGGGCTGGCCAGGAAAATCATTTGGTAATTTAGTGGTTACTTGTATCACGGACGGGGGTGGGGGGAGGAGGCTATGCTACTTTTTTTTTTTTTTGAGATTTTTCAGAGTTGCTCAAGTATCTTTTTTTTTTTTTTTTGAAACGATGGGGTTGTGTGCCATGTAAACCTGTTTATGAACAGCCTCTTGAGCCATCCAAGATTGCACAAATCACGGAGTCTGGGGCAATGAATTTTCAGAAACAGCGGTTAAAAAGACACACAGGCGATTCAAAGTTAATGGACAGTGTTGAGTTACGATCAACTACAGTTGCTTTTCATAACATTCTGATGCCGAAACATCTTGTCGGATGGTTGTTCCCAGTTGTCTTTACAGCTCTGTGTCTTGAGTAGGTTCTTGCCTAACCTATCCGTAATTCATCTCACGAAAGAGGTCGCTGGGACAGTTAGCATACGGCCAGATGAAATAGTTTAAAAATCATTTGGCTGCTTAAATGACATTTAAAGGCGCTGCAATGTCTTTCTTAAGAGGGAGGTGTTCAAACATGGCCTAAAGATTATTTTGAGAAGAGAGTTTCTGTCCTCCCAAGATGGGCATAGAATTAAAGTATTTTAAGATGTTATCATTGCTTATTGCTGCTGCTCCTTTTTCTTGATGGATAAATTCCTTAAATGCTGACTTTTTAAAAATTTTGTCTATTTTATGTTCTAGAATGTAAGATTTATATATTTCCCACAGTAAATTGGGATTAATTTGTGTCTTTAAATGTTATTTGCTTCACATATTAATATGCACTTTTAAATTATTTCCCCGGTTTTAGCATACTCTTAGAAGCATGAGATTTGAGAATGGGAAGAGACTTTAGAGATGACAGTCCCCTGGTATTTACCGGTACAGAAACGGGTCTAGAGTAAAGTGTGTTGTCCAGGTTTGCAGCAGGCTAGGACGTAGAGCTGGGGTTTTACTTTCGCCGATCTAGTGCTCCTTTCAGGACGTGTCTTTTCAGTGGCCTAGAATCCCGATTATGTGTTTCTTATTCTTTCAGCATGTTATTCCGCCTAATGTACAGAGGTGACCTGCCTATCTCTTTCTAACATACTGTTTTTTAATTGTACTCAGTGTTTTCCTGTGATACTTATAAGTTAGCTATTTGGTTACTGTGTGCACGTGATTTCACAGAAAGCAAAGGAATTTTAATTTTCCTTTGACCATTCAACAAAAAAATGGGGTTGAGCCAAATGTGACTGTTTATCTCCGAATCTGACACACCTATGAAGCGGTTGATGTCCTTGCCAGTCAGTTTCTGCTACGTTCATATGAACTCTTACAGAAGTGCAAGAGCGCTCAGCCTGTGTGTGATACCAAAATGTGGCTTTTTGGGAAATCTGCTAGATAGGAAGTTTTCTATTTGGTGTAGAGTAAGCTTTTAAAAGTGACTGAAAAGCTTCTAGATAGTGCCATATTTCGTTCCTCCGCTCTTGCCTTTGACTGTTTTTTTTTTATTTTAGCTTATTATACGACACCAGACTGAACAAAACAAGAAGGCTTATTGATTCCTTCAAGTGATTTTTGAGCACTGAGCAAAACAACTTATTCAGGCGTCTAATACTATCCAAATTGCTGATAAGTTGAAGCTCTTTGTTGGGTAAAGTTGCACAACTAAGAAAAACAGGAGATGAACTCATTGTCCAGATTATCTCTGGCTTGGGATTTTATCTTTGGCTCAGGGGTCAAAGCAGAATTTTAATAGCAAGTTATTGAAATACTTGGAATAATGAAACCTTTCTCTAATTTTTTTCTTTTTTTAGTTTACCGTTGTAGGGGGGACTGTAGACTTTCATTACAAATTAGTGGACAAACATCTGAACTACGTCCAAAGTTAAAAGGGTGTTTTCCAGTTTCCACTTGTTAGTTTTATTCCTGAAAAAACTATCAAGTTACTTAAGAATATTTGTATTGGACATTTGTGTGACAAAATTTTCTCAGTAATAAAAGAAAAATCATGGTAGTAGAATTTTTTTTATTGTTTAATGTGGGAAGAACAGCCTTTTTCTTGTTAAACATCTTCAACCATGATGTGCTTGCTTCCTCACTGTGGCAAGAAGGCTTTTAAGGCTATGACACGTGAAACTTCACTGCCTTGTGATACTGTTTTGAATACATAAGTAACTGGTGTGCACGTACCTAATTGTGCAAAACAACAAACTGTTTTTAGAAGGAGGTCAGTGACAGTTCTTGGTCTGGATTCCAGCATCAGGTACTTGAAATAAAATAAAGGCTTTCAGGAAAAAAGATAAGACATCATGACATGTGTTACCCCTAGTTAGGGTGAGTTACACGTGGGACCTTGCAAAGTTGGGGAAAAAATGAGAAATTCTCTTTTTCCTTCTCTCTCCTCCGCCATCCCCTCGCTGTCCCAGTCGCCTTCTTGCAGGAAGATTGAACTCGTGATTATTTAACTATCAAGAATATATACAGCATGCAGTCATGAATGCCGTCACAGTTACTGGACCAGCCTTCATGATGTGCTATATTAGAGAGTGTAGAGGAATGCTTCTCTGCATCTCTTAGCAATTCTCAAAGACTTAAACGAGAGAACGTCTCCTGTATTGTGTATATGTACAGTCTGGCCTAGGAAAACAGGTTTCAGTGTGTTAAGTAGTCTTTTAATATAACAGAGAGAGCCTCCAGTTTTTAATTTTAAAGCGTCATAGGAAGACAGTTCACTCAGATTGTTTTCCATGTTGTACTGCTTGGACAGCACACTCCTCGTGTCTTGCCTTGTTTCCTTTTCAAGTAAAAAGGGACATTGTGAAGATTAGTAGAGTTAGAACATCAAGAAATTCTGAGGCTGTAAATCAGGAATGAAGTAGGTAATGAGAAAAAGGCATGTGTAGTTCCTCTATAGAGAAAGACCAGTTTACTTTTTTCCATTTTACTCAAAAGATAAAGTGAATATGTAACCCCTTAATGAATATCTGTGTCCTGACTTCCTCTGCAGAAATACCCATAGATGATATTTCTGGAAGAGAGTTATTGAGTTAAAGGAAATCTACCTTTTTAAGGCTCCTAATACATATTGCTAAATCACCCTCTAGAATGTTCCCGGAAGCCCTAGTTGTAATAACCAGATATTAGAAACAGTCATTTGGGTAATGATTAACCACTGCTGTTTGGATGATCGGTAAAGATGGGACATCTTTATGGTGGGATGCAGTGCACTTGTTCAGAAGAGGGGAGTAAGGCAGTGTATATAGACGTAGAAAGATATCTATAAGCTGTTAGGTAAGAAGCACTATTTACAGAAAAATATGTATAGTACGGTTCCTTTTTTTTGTAAAAATGAAAGCAAAACAATTATATTTTATTGGAAAAACTCTGGAAGTCTACATATGAAACTTTTAAAAGTGGTTTTCTTTGGGAGTAGGTATGGGAGGTTGAGAAGATATTTTTGCTTATGTTTACATTCTTAAGGAATGCATTAATTTTGCAATAACAAATGTTTTTTAAAAGATACGGAGTATAATTATAATAGTAATAACACAGAACTTACCATGTACTGGAGACTTTTCTTACTTTTCTATGTGTTTTATTCAGTTCATCCTCCTAAGGATGAGGTATGAAGTAGATAAAATTTTTTTTTTCCTATGTGAAGGCAACAGTCCTTTTTTATTGAGATATAATCAACATAGAATATTATATTAGTTTCAGGCATACAGCATAATGATTTAACTTTGTATGTATTGCAGAATGATTACCACACTAAGTCTAGTTAACATCTGTCACCACACAGTTACAAACTTTTTTTCTTGTGATGAGAACTTTTAAGATCTTCTCTCTTAGCAACTTCCAAATATACAAGACAGTATTGTTCACTATAGTCACCTTGCTCTACGTGACGTCCCCAGGACTTATGTATCTAATAACTGGAAGTTTGTATCTTTTGACCTCCTTCAGGTAGATACAGTTGTTATCCCTGTTTTACAGATGAGAAAACTGAGATGCAGAGAGCTCAAGGAACCTGTCCGGGGTGTAACAGCTGCAAGCGATAGACTGGGAGTCTGGCTTTAGTCTGTGCTCTTACCCACTACACTAATATGTGCCAAATAAATGTCTGTCTTGAGAAGAAAAGCCTTCAGTTCTGCTCTAGAGTGTGAGGGCAATTACAGAGATCTCTTCTGCTAAGCCCTTCTCCCTCTGCCTCCTCGAGTTCCAAGGTTATGATTGCTTACGTATTTTTAATGCGGAAACTAGGATTTAGATACTTGTTTGGAAGTCCTTCAAAAAAGGAAGGTCCAGAAAACCTGATACCATTACAGCCTTTTTCTTCTTGATCAGCTACTTTAAGGGAATGTTAGCTGTGTTGTAGGGCAGCCTGGCTTCCTCAGGGACCCATCTGGAACTCCTGGTTCCTTAGTTCTGCTTTTGCCAGAGCAGCTCCCACCTTTGGTTTGTTTTTGCTCATGGTACACATGGAGCTTCTGTACCAGAGAACTGATCCTATTGCTTTAAAATAAGTTTGCCCATCCTGGAAACAGTGGGACTAGAGAAAACAGTTTAGATATAGCTCTGTCTCTCTTTCCCGTTAAGAGTATTTTGCAGAGCTCCAAATTTAGGGATGCTTTTACTATATTTCTTATACACACCCGGAGCACTCCAAATATTTAGTTAAATTCCCTTTGGTGTTAGATCTGTCTTAGCTGTGCTTGTTGCGTTTGTTAATCCATTTTGAGTTCTATCTAGTCTTTGTCCATTTTGTGTAGCTAGAATGAGACCACGGAGATGTCATATGACTATGCTGTTTGGCAGTTTAGTCCCAAAGAATTGATGGTGACTAAGAGACTGTGATAACGACTGAGACTGCCTTAGAGGGAAAGAAGGGAAGGGTAATTTCATTTTTATTTAGCCAACGTTGTTCTAAGTACTTTACAAATAGAAAGTCGTTGACCAGTGTGTAGCGAGCATCTCCTGTTTACTAGGCACTTTACCTATGTTCCTATTGTTCATCCTCCCAGCAACTCTGGGAGGTAGGCACCATGATATGGTCTGTTTTACAGATGAGGAAGCTGAAGGTCAGAGGGCAGACAGACAGACAGTGGTGGAGTCAGATTTCCAAGCAGGCCTGCCTTTGAGCTTATCTGGAATAGTCGTCACCTCCTTAAGAGTGCGTGTTAGGCTCTGAGCCTGTCGTGGTGATTGTTCTGGTTTACTGACCGAGAGCTCTTGAGCCACAGAACTCTCTGTCTCTTCTGCTGGGAGTCGAGAGGAATGGCCCGCCACCCTGCTTGATTACATTTTCTAAAACAATATTTGTTGTAAGGAATGGAAATGAGGAAAAAATACACCACTGTCTCTATCTGTTGTGAAGTTGGTTCATTGGCTACTGTTATAAAATTAAAGCACCTTAATGTGTTCAGCAAACTCATTGAGCCAATAAATATTTTGAAGACTTATCCAGATTACCAAGGCCACCTCCCCTTTCCTGTGGCTCCACCCCTTCAACTGTTGGCCTGAGAAAACTTGAGTGTCCCTCTGACAGGTGCACAGTTGTCTCTCCCCTTCAACCAACAAGGCTGAATGAAAACTCTAGGAAGTTAGGAACTCGTGGGAGAGAAGAGAGAGAAGACAAGTTTGCAAGGTATGGTTCATGCATAGGGAAAGGAGAGAGAATAGAAAGAGTGAGGTGTAAAGGAATGAAGAAACTGCTTTGTGAGATAGAGGTAAAGCTTTTTCAGAAATTTTAGCGTTATCACCTGACTTAGTTAAGAGCCAGCTGCGTTAATTTTATGCTCCAGATTTGTACACAAACTGAAATTTTTATGATTGTAGTTAAGTTTCCTCTCTAGGAGCTTCTCAGTTGTTTGTGCTTGTTAAGACGTTGTTAACTTACTTAGGTGAGCTTTAGGAAGTTTCTAGGCCTTATGGGTATTTCATTTGTGGAGAGGATACAGCTAAATAGCTGAGGTAGACTATGGAAAAAATATGTAACAAACATATTAAAGGTAAGTAGCCTGTCTGGTAATAAAGTAGCTATTTATTTTTTCAAAAGCCACCTCAAAGTTTTTAGTAAAGTGTTTATTGTTTATAAACTAAGCTTTAACCAGAGAGAAAAATTGGCTGAAAGACACGTTTTCTAAGATACCGGTTTTAGAATTCCAGCTTCTTGTAAGTTGGCTGATTACATGAGCTACTTCAGGAACAGAACCATATAGGTTTTTAGACTTTTGTTGCTCCTTGTTTATTTTCTTCAGGATGGTTTTACATTTGGTTTGAGCCGACTCAGAATTTTTATCAGAAATCGCCATGTTCGCATCTGTGTGCACATGACAGATTTGGTTCTGCTGTGGGTAACTTAAGTTATCTGACTTGCCCAACAGGTTCCTGGGTGGAGCTGCCCATGAACAGCAGCAACGGCAACGATAATGGCAATGGGAAGAACGGAGGGCTAGAGCACGTACCGTCCTCATCCTCCATCCACAATGGAGACATGGAGAAGATTCTTTTGGATGCACAACACGAATCAGGACAGAGTAGTTCAAGGGCCAGTTCTCACTGTGACAGGTAAGTGAGATCCACGTTTTGGTAGAATTTGGAAAACAGTTGGGTTACAAGTTGATTCCCATTAGAAAAAGTAAATGGCTTATGTCTTCATTTAACAAAATATGACTCCTGATTTATTGCAGCATGTGTGTTTAAATCAGACAGCCAATTGACAAGCACTTGAGTGCCCACTGTTTTTCCCCAGATCAAATCAGTTTCCTGATTCAGATTGTGTCATTTTTAGATGTTTATAAGTTTAAAAGTCAGTAGCATAGAATGAATGTAACTTTCTCCCCTTCTTCTGTGTGTCCCTGTTTGACAGATCACATACTGCCTTGAATACAGTTATCTCTGTATATATCTCCTCCCTTCTACATGGTGAGGCTCCAGAAGGCAGGGGTCCTATAGCATCTCCTTCGTACGCTTGACAGCAGTGGTGCCGGCATGTAGTAGACACTAGGAAACGTTTGCATCACAGGTGCTGCAGGTCGATTCAAATGATAGCAGTGTTTTCACGGTGGAAGCACCAGCCGAGGTCTGTAAAGGTAGTTAGTTCTGAAGGCCGTTCCAGTTCCTCAGAGGAAGTTTTATTTCAGATTTGATTTTTGTGTATTTGACTTGAGGAAACTAATTCCGCTGATTAAGGACTGCTTATGGTGAAAGAGTAAGAATACAGAGATAAGCATGAGGAGAATGAAACCAAATTGTTAGTTTATTTTTCAGTATAATCTTTTCTTTTTTTCTGAGAGACTAGGTATTAAATGGCACAGAGGTGTATTTAACAGTTCTTAGACCAGTGACAGCCATACTGTTGGCATTGTGGGGTACTGGATGATCTCCTGGTTAATTAAGAGTTAACTGATATTAGCCGTGGAGAAAATGCAGATACACAGGAAAAACATTAAGGAAGTATTCGAAAATGTGAACAGTGCTTATCTCTAGGGGCTGGAACTATAGACATTTTTCTTCTTGCGAATATTTTTGTATTGTAAAAGTTGTGTATGTGTATCACATATTATTAGTTACCGGAAAAAATATGAAAGGAGAAACCACAGGTCAGTCGTGTTCTTGGTTCCTGCGTGTCTTCCGGTCCACGGATGTCGGCGAGGCAGCAGAGGACGGCTCGGACGGCTCTGGCGCCCTGTGCGCTCCCACCACCCCGTCTCATCTCTGACTTGTCCCTGTGCTGCTTAAGAGCCTGGGATGGCTCTTGTCATAAGCAGAAGCAGAGCAGATGGCTCTTTCTGAGCAGCTTGTCCTTCGTGTTCATTCCAGTAGCTACTGCCTTAGTCTGTGAGAATGAAGTTTATATGTTACTTTTCATTTATATTATAGGACTCGCTGATGGGTTTCTGAAGTTTTCTGCTTGTTGTGGGCTTGTTGATAAGGATTTTACTATACATTCAAGTACCTGACCCTCGATTATTGGTACCATTTGTCCCTTAACCTGTTGTTCACTTGGTGCTGTGACCGAGCAGGGCACAGGTCACCTGCTTGCGTCTCTGGTCCTCATACTTCTTTTAAGGTTGCCGTTAACCTTGTGATCGAATATGAATTCACCTTGCCATGATTATGTTAAAGTTAGGTTTCTAAACATGTGGAGAAGGTATTGCCAGTGCTTTTGGACACTTTCCTATCCCTCGGCTTATGTATCGTCAGGCTCTGGGTGCTCCAGCTTTCCGAGGAGGCCTGGAACTCCCGCTCCATAGTGCTCTCCCGGGATACCCGACTGACACGCTCTGACGTTGAAAAATGCCTTCACAGTTCATGCCGTTTGAATTGCCGTGCGTCTCTATATTCATAGTCGTTGAGAAGTGTTTCTTGTAGGAGGAATAGTTTTAGGATTGTTGGATATTAGTCCCAAAGCTAATTTATGTATATTTTCAATATAAAAATTATTCTGTAGACAATGTTTTTGTCGCCATGGTGGTGGTTAGAGGATAACCCCTGTGTGTTTTGCTTTGTGTCCCATCCTATTGGAGGAGTTTTCAGCCCACATACTAGATTCACCTGGGTAGCTTTTAAAAACACCAGCGGGCAGACTCCATCCCTAGAGATCCCCATTCTGTTGTCGGGTGGGGTAGAGCCTGAGAATAGTTTAAAAGCCCCCCAGCTGATCCTTATACGAGCCAGAGTTGAAGCTCTGATACATTCCAGATTGTTGGGAGTAGTAAACACTTCACCAGTGAACTGTTTAGTGTTTTTCTAAGTGAGATTGGTGCCGGTGGTGAAGAAGAGTGCACAAGTAGAGCCGGGCTTCTGTAGGATTCTCGACTTTGTCGTTCTCCTGCCTTGACGTGGTCCTGGCTGTGTAAAGCTGGCCCTCAACTCGATCTCTGGCTGTGAACCCAACAGTGTTATGGGCCTAACGACAGTAAACTGAGGACAAGGAGAGTGCCTTGTTCTGCTTGGTTCCTGTGCAATAGGCTGAAATTTCTAGTTCAAGACAAGAATTTTCTAAAGACATTAGTATGTTTGTTTGTTACAGAATCAGCTTTTCTCTTTTCCTATCCCCATTAAGAATCTCCTGTATCAGTTGTAATAGTCTGAGGCTCCTAGGCCTAACCAGTCAGATACATTTCTGGGGATCTTACTTAATTTTGAGTACATCTCGCCTGCATCTCCTTATATTAGCGTTGTACACAGGCTCTTGATCACTTTAACGGTTAATGTCTATTCCTTCAAGCAAGGTAAGTGTGGAGCGTTTCTCACCCCTGCTTGAATTTAGATTTGCCCCGGAAGATGGGGTGTGTAGTGAAAGATCTAGCAACTTGCTGTGGTTACACAAGCAATCACTGATAAAGCTGAGAGAGCTTAGCACGTTGTATCCATCTGTTGCGTCAAGTACAGTTTGTGACCATGTGTTTCGGTCTAAAAATTTATCGTAAATTTTTGTAGTTCTGGGAGTATATTTCGTACTTTTCATTATAGGTTGTATATTCTTATATAAGCTTATATAATTCCCTCTGAAATATCTCAGAGCAAATATTTCTGAAATAAATAGAATAGTCATTCTCAAACTATTTGGTCTTAGTACATCTTTATCCTCCAAAAAATTTTTAGGGACCCCAAAGATGTTTTGTTTATGCGGGTTACATATTTTAATATTTACTATATTAGATATTAAAACTAAGATAATTTAAAAATATGTATTCATTCAACAGTAACAAGCCCATTAGATTTTAACATAACTTTAAAAAATTTTTTTTTTCTTTTTTTTGAGGAAGATTAGCCCTGAGCTAACATCTGCCGCAAATCCTCCTCTTTTTGTTGAGGAAGACTGGCCCTGAGCTAATCTGTGCCCATCTTCCTCTACTTTATATATGGGATGCCTACCACAACATGGCTTGACAAGTGGTACCATGTCCGCACCCGGGCTCCAAACCAGCGAACCCCGGGCCACAAAAGGGGAACGTGGGAACTTAACCGCTGTGCCACCAGGCCAGCTTCTAACATAACTTTTTTAAATGAAAAATAACTATTTTCCCTAACCAAAAAAAGTTAGCAAGAATAGTGACATTACTTTTTGCAAATCTCTCTAATGTCTGCCTTAATAGAAAGCAGCTGGATTCTCATCGGCTCTTGCATTCGCTCTGTTGTGCCCCCACACATCACGGAGCCATCGGACAGTTTCACTATCCACTCGTGAGAGAATGAGAATGAAAACGGCAAATAAATCCTAACAGTATTATGGAGACAATTTTAACCTCGAAGACCCTGTGAAAGAGTCTTTGAGAACTGCTGGTGGTGAATTATTTAATGATGAAAGAACTTTGAGAAAAACAACCCCAAATTAGGTTTCTGAGTTTGAAGATCATTTTACCTTTATTGGAAAAGGAGTAAAAATAAGAAAATGTGACAGTCTTGTGTCTTCAGGTAATATTTCCTTTGAAAATTTATCATTGCAAAGGAATTCATCACCCCCAAAAATTCCAGGACATTTTGGGAGGAAGAGTGCGCAGTTTCATTTTTTCTTGTATAGGGTCATGATGCACTTTCTGATTTGCTGCTTTCTCAAAGCTGTGTTGCTGTAACTGTTCATTTCCAGTAGAAGCTAATTTATTTGACAAAATGAGCATTAAAACTAATGGCGAAATTCTTTCTTTTGTAGCCCTTCCCCACAAGAAGATGGGCAGATTATGTTTGATGTGGAAATGCACACCAGCAGGGACCATAGCTCTCAGGTATGTGTGTGTGTGTTTATTTTTCTGATTTACCATAAATAATTGGAAAAAATGCAAACCTCTAAGTAAGGATGTTTTTCTAAAATATATCGAAGAATAAGAAGACTTTAAAAAATAATTTGAAACTGCTTTAAGTTATTCAGTTTCTGATTTTGGAATTTATTTAGGATGATACAGTCCTTGTTATGCCCCTTTACAACTAAGAATTTGGAGCCCTGTAACCCTAAAAGAATTAGAAAATTTTTGTCTATAACGTATCATTCTAATATTCCAGGCTAGTTTCTTGAGTCTACAAATAGAAAACTGGGACAGATGTCTTATTTAAGGTCACAGAATAAATGAAAAGGAAGGTGGTTGTAGAACCAAGTATGAAAACTTTTTCTGCATCTGAAATCAAAGCACTGATTTTGACATGAATTTTTACAGCTAGAGAAAAAATTCATCTAAATTATGTGGGATTCTTTTAAGAAGATAAATATAGTTCACTAGGAGTTGACGTTGTTGGAAATATAGATGGATATAATATTGAAAGCTTACAAAGGTTTTATTATAAAACTTGTGATAAATAATTGTTGTTAATGATTTAGAGTGTTCATAGCCAGCCTTTAACTCTGTTGGTGTGTCAGGTCACCTAAGAGTGTCACGGTGCAAGTCCTTGAGAACAGGGACCATATCTGTTCTCCTAGGTTAAGGTGCTTGAAGAATATATGTCGAATGCATGTTGAAGTGAATTCTAACAGAACTTGGTTTTGTGGGTTCTCACTGTACAGCGTCCTGAATCCCTTTGCACTTGAAATATCTTGCATATGGTCTTGAATCCACCCGGTATTCTTTGTTTCAGAGGCTGCACAGCTTCTCCCTACTTTGTGCTCTATTTGTGCTGTTGTCTGGCGCCTAGAAAATCTGTGGGATGGAGTACCCCTTTGTTTTATGATGAGCTGTATACCACAGAGAAGCTTACAGTAGCAAGGCTCTTTTGTGGGAAGGTGTCTGACTGGAATTGTTGAGTTGCTAGCTTACATATGTCAGTTTTGCCATATGCAGTAAAACGTAGCTAATACAGAAGAAAGTATATAAAGTTTACAGGGCAAAAAGTGTACTAAGGAATCCCAAGATAGAGAAATGAAATTAACGTGGCCTTTCCTGAGGAAGATGGCCTCAATCTATATTGTTTTTTGGACAGACAAGTTGAAAATCTAGAGGAGCATTTTCCAAAATGTGTTTTGAGGAACATTTGCTCAATGGGAAGCTCCATAAGATAGTTCTGAAGTCAAATAAGTGGAAAATAATGCAGCCCCTGGGCTCCCTCACCCTCCCACTCCAGTAATCACCACATGTAGTAGCATATTCAGGGCTCTGACAGTTTCTGCAGTAAAGAAATATGTTTATTTAAACGAAGAATTTCCCAGGCTTATTTGATCTTAGACCTCTCTCCGCCTGCACACACACTTTTTTCCCGTAATAATCAACCTAACAATCCAGTGGAACACTTTCATAAGTGGTAGGTGTTCAGTCAGGCTTAACTCATAGTTGCGTTCACGTGGAATTCTGGAGCAGACCCTTTGCATCCTGGAATCCCAGAGGAGTCTGTGAAATTCAGGAGAGAAAATGTAAGAGTTTGGGCCCCTGCGTCAGGTTACGGTAGGCTGGCCAGTGTGACCGCTATTCAGAAACAAGTACCTAGAAGAACATTGTTATCATCAGGTGTTGGGTAAGTGATATTAGCAATGAGGTCAGTCATTTGAACAAGGTTACATTTTTGGAAAAGCATCTAGCTCCTATAAGAACAACGTTACACCTTTCAGAATAAGACTTCTAATAAGCGAGAAATCAGGTATGCTTTATTTAAACGTTCAAAAAGCCTTTTACGTTGCTTTTTTTAAATTGAAGAAATGATAATTTAAAAATTAATTACTTTAGGGTTTGGGAGGGTGGATTTTTTCATGAATGAGAAGAAAGCTTAGGATCAGGAAACAGTTAAAAATGGTTAACAAAGGTCTCCTACGGTACTTGCTCATGTTGAGTATTTTTGTATATGTCTATTTGAGGAATATATGACATTTTTAGCCTTTTTCAGGAGGAGGAAGGAAAGGCGCTAATTTTTATTAGATATATTCTAGGTACTAAATTTATTTATTAAAAAAAATGTTTTTCCACTTGTGGTGTTCTCAGTCCAGTAAAAGAGGTAGATACTATCCCCATGAACGATTGGGAAAGGGAGACTTGTCTTAATTGGGTTACTTATCTAAGATCACAGGACGACTGAGTGAGAGAGCCAGGATCGAAACCAGCGCCATCTGAGCCTGTGGCCCCTGCTTCTCCTCCTGAAGTCAGTCAGTGAATGGGGTTGATTGCAGGAGAGCTAATGAGGCCATGAGGATGGGCTCAAACATCTGGTGAGATGTGGAAGCCTAAGGTGTAATGCATTTAGGAAAAAGTCATTCGAACTATACTTTTAGCATGATAGTCCTCAAGAGTCTCAGTTTTGTAGCAGAGAATAGACTGTAGACTGTCTCTGGAAGGCATTTTGCAGTGTTTTGTTGGGACCAAAGAGGCCAGCATAGTGTTGGGGATCATTGGAAGACGATTCAAACAGAAAATGTCCTCGCTTTTCCCCCTTGTGAAACTGCGGTTTATCTGTGCGTGGACCACAGTGTGAAGTGTAATGTCCACGTTTAGAGACCTGAGAAGTGGAGGTGGGCCAGAGAAGGAAAATGTAAGTGATTAGAAGCTAAGGGACTTGCACATGAGAACAGGCTAAAAGGATCAGAGTCTTCTCTCGGAATAGATGGAGGTGGGGGGGAGAGGGTTATTGATTCAGTTGAAAGCATGAATCTGATTTAATTAGACTAAGTGCATTTTTACCATATTCCGGAATTCCAAGAACCAAAGACAATTTAAAACCTAAAACTGGCAAGATTAATAGAGGGAACCCAGGACAGTCGTAAATGAGGAGGGCCTCTGGTCCTTATTCTCAAGGTAGGCATTCTAGACTGATCTGGGGATTTTTTTTGAATAATAGTCCAAAGATAACTACTTTACTCAACTGAGAGAACATTACATCATCTTAAAAATTAAAGCAAAAAGTCTTATTACAATTTAATTCTCTTGGAAGGTATGAAATATGAACTTGTTCACAAATTTAAACCAAAATGTTTGAGCAGATTTAGAGAGAGACGCGTGACAGCCAAGATAGAAACTGTAAACTGAAGTGCCCTGCAGTGTTGGATGTAGTCAGATACAAACTGACTGATAAGTAAATTGTAACAATTTATTGTTTTTGATTTAGAATATTTTACTGCAGAGAGCCAACTCATGATTCTGAGTAGTAATCTCACTACCCAGTGGAAAAAGCTTAATCCTAAAGGCAACATTGCGTCATTCAGTGCAATTTGCCCAGTCCAGCAACCTAAATAAGAATGATGCCACCAGAGTAGCAAAAATCCACAGGGATTTTGCTTCATTTTGATGGTCTGGAGCTATAGATAGTCCCTTTTACTGTTGGAAGCTACACCTTCCTGGGGCAGCTTTTCATAGAGAGCTGGACCTGTGGAAAAGGACTCCTGTGGATGTGACAAGCTCTGTGTTTCATGACTGCCTGCTGAGAAGAATGAAAGCTCAGGTCAAAGAGTGAGTCCTGTTCAAACAAGATAACAAAACAGAACAGTTCTTAGTTCGGAGAGCCTTTGCTCTGAAGTCAGAGCATCACATTCCTCAAACCTGAATAAATAAAAAAGGCTGTGTCACTTTTAGGAATTTCTCGTTCCTGTGGGTTCTATTGAAAGAGAAGCTGTTGGAAATTTTGATTATTCTTGGCCTAAAACTGTAGGTTATCATTAGCAAGAAAAAAGGATTTTTTCTTATATTTAATATGAGAGATGTCAAATTCTGACTCAGGATAAAATAAATTGTTCCAAAGAACTTCTAGCTTAAGTAGTTTTGAATAAACCTTGGGAAATGTTTGGATACTGATTTGTCTAAAAAGTAGAGTCTCCTTCCGGGAGTAAAACCTTGCTTGAGAGCGGAGACTCCACAGACACGTTGCCTGGGTCTGAATGCTGACCCTGCTATGTGCTGCCTTCTGGAACCTCAGGCAGTTACATACTCAGTTTATGTCTCGGTTTCCTCATCAGTAAAGTGGAATACAGTCATTCATCGCTTAATGACGGGGATACATTTTGAGAAATGTGTCATTAGGCGATTTCATCATCGTGCGAATACCATAGAGTGTACTTCCACAAACCAGATGGTACAGCCTCCCACACACCTAGGCTGTGTGGTGCTTGTCTTAAGAGACCACCGTTGTGCATTTGGTCCCTCATTGACCAGGAAGGTCGTTGTGTGGTGCATGACTGTACTAATAGTTCCTACTTGTATAGCGTTGTTGCACGGTCAAAGTCAACGCATGAGAAGTGCTTGGAGTGAAGCTTGTCTCTTGATAAATACTTGATAAATACTATTATTATTTTTTCGTCATCACATCCCCTGGTTTATTTAATCATCACTTTATATTTGTTAGCATATGCTTTTTGCTATGTTTCCTTTTATTTTTAAATATGAAAATTTTTAAATACATTAAGAAGTAAAGAGAATATCACAATATTCCTCCATGTAGGCATCACCCAGATTCAGCAATTATCAGTATTTTCTGTGCTGTAGTTAGCACTATATCCCGAAATACACTTTTTTTGGGTTCATAGTCTGTGCTTAGATGTAACAACAGTGCAACTTACTCAAGTTCTTTGTAAGATATTAAATACTCTGATCCTAGATAATTTTGTCAGCCTTTTTAGGAAAAAAGCATATTTCTTACATAAAAATTACTGACACAGAACATCATGGTTTTCATCTATTTTGTCTAGGTTTGTCTTGTAGTAGGAAGACTTGGTCTTCCTTTTTTTGTTTTTTAAAGTTTGAATTCTTCTTTACAGTCAGAAGAAGAAGTTGTCGAAGGAGAGAAAGACGTTGATGCTTTGAAGAAAAGTGTAGACTGGGTGTCCAACTGGTCCAGTAGACCTGAAAACATCCCGCCTAAGTAAGTTCTGACGGGTTTCTTTTCAGTGGACACTGTGGATGTCGCTCACACTCTTGGGGCCAGGGGACCTATCACTCCCAAGGTGTTTTCAGCAAATGTGCTTCTGACACCTGCCTCTGAATTTCTTCCCCCAGGGAGTTCCACTTCAGGCACCCTAAACGTTCCGTGTCTTTAAGCATGAGGAAAAGTGGAGCCATGAAGAAAGGGGGTATTTTCTCCGCAGAATTTCTTAAGGTGTTCATTCCGTCTCTCTTCCTGTCGCATGTTTTGGCTTTGGGGCTTGGGTAAGTGCCAGTGAGCTCCCGAAGGCTCTTTCCTCTGCTTGATCCTTGTGTTGGATTTCCAGGGCTGAGAAATACACATCAAAGCAGTTTGTATTGTTTTGCTTTTAATGTTTTAGTGCGAATAGGGTGAACTTAGAAGAATTATCAAAGTTGATACACCTCTGGTAACTGGTAAGAATTTTTAATAGTAGAGTTTTTGTATTTGAAAAATAAGTTGTTCATGTTAAGCCCCTAAATGATCATTTTTAAGTGGACTTTTCTATGCTTGATTTTTCTTTTTGGGTTTTGTTGTTGTTTATAAATTACTCAAGATTAGCTACATTTTAAAGTAAACTAATCTTTAGTGTGTAAATATTTGGGTTGATATGAACATTTTTTTTCCCCAGATGGGAAAATACGCCATTTTATTGAATAGTCCTTGAATGAAACCAGTAAGTTGGTTGGGGGTGCTGTTTTTTTCTCTTTGGAGCATTTTCATTTATTCTTCTTAAATTGGCCCCACATTTACCTGTAATTCATTAATTTTTCAGGTATGTCTTTTCAATTCTTTTTTTTTTCTTGATTTTAACAATTGAGGAAGTATATTTCCGAAAGATTTTGGGAGTTAATCACTAGCTGTTAAGTTTTTGCAAGACCTATGGGTTATTCTCTTTAAGTATGTCCAGTGGGTCATTTCTGTATGCAATGGTGGGTCATCCCTTCTCTCCCCTTTAAGCAGCTCAGCATGTGGGAGAGATGTTCAGTCAGGAGCGTGGAAACACATATGGGACTTTCCCACACGCTGTGTCTTTCTGGTGCTTTATCTGCTTTTGTGATGGCCAGGACAGTGCTCACAGCAGAATGGAAGGCGTTTGTGGAGGACAGGGGTGTGTGCCTGCGGATGGGGTTGCTGTGGGGGGCGGGGCGCAGTTTAAGTTCCCCTACAGGATTGACTGCAGGAGTGAGCTTGCCCTCAAGAGGGTGGCTTTTGTACCTTGCAGTATCTCTTTCTTTCCTGAGTCTGCCGGCTGTGTCTCTTGCTGGCTTGTTAACCCTTGTTACAGATGAATGTAGAAAAAAGTTAAATGAATGTAAAAAAAAGTTGGTTGGTTTTATTACGCTGGGGGGTGGGGCTTGTTCCATAGTTTCCTTAACTTCACTTCTGCTTCTGTCATTTAAGGTAAAATACTTGTTTAGCATGGAAAGATAATGTTAGGCCCATAATCCTTAAGAGTTAAACTGTTAGTAAGAGCCCCCTTTGAAGCTCTGGCAGCTTTGTAATTTGGCTGTTACTATAGTTTGTATCTGGAATTTCACTAGAACTTGTTGTCCACCACAAAGGAACATCTCAGAAGAGGTTGGTTCAGCTTCCCTCTTCGAAGGATCTGCTGTCTCTGGCTTTCCTCCGTGTAATCGCTGACCCTGTGCTGTCCAGTCCTGCCTGATGAATAAACACAGTCGCATAACCCAGTTCGGCTGCTAGGGACTGGCAATCTCAGGGTGTTAGGAAATTGTGCACGTAGCCCTTAGAGCCTTTTCCAGGGACTGCAGAATTTAGGTTTTAAATACAGTTCAGCCTGTGGACAGGCTGGTGTAGAACTGTTGAAACGGATGAAACATGGTACACTCTTGTTTCCTTTCAGCATCTATATTGGAAAACGACTGAGCACACCTTCTGCCAGCACCTACTGAGGGAAAGAAAAGCCCTGGAGAAGCTTGTGACCTGTGAAGTGGTGTATTGTCACAGTAGTTTGTTTGAACTTGAGACCATTGTAAGCATGACCCAACCTGCCCCCTCTTTTTACATATCCAAGTTCCAGTAACTCTCAAATCCAGTATTTTATTCAAACTCTGTTGAGGCATTTTACTAACCTCATTCCCTTTTTGGCCTGTAAGACATTTTAGAATTTCCTAACAGAGTTTACTGTTGTTTAGAAATTGCAAGGGCTTCTTTTCCGCAGATGCCACCAGCAGATTATAATTTTGTCGACAATGCTACTGTCTCCTCTTAGTGCCACCACACTTAGACCTGCATCATTCCTGGTATAAATTTTACTCTTGCAAGATAACTACCATCTCTCTCTTAAAACCAGATCAGGTTAGCAAATGATCTAAAAGCTTTGTTGTTTTGTTTTTCAAGACAAAGACAAGCTTCCCTAAGCTTGAATTTATAATTATTAAAAAAGAAAACAAAAATGAAAAAAACAAAACACAAGAAAAAAATATCCTGGGCAATAAAAAATTATTTTAAACCAGCTTTGGAGCCACTTTTTGTCTAAGCCTCCTAATGGCGCCTTTTAATTTGTAGGAGGCCTCTATATCAATGATAGGTATGAAATAGAGTAAGAACTCAAATATGTCAGCAGTTTAATACTAGTATGTTGTAATGCTGTCTTTTCTATGGTGTAGAATCTTTATTTCTGATAAGGAACGTCTCAGGCCTAGAAATACATGAAATCGCTTTTGGGACTTGTGTGTGTGTTTGGTATTTTTATGTTTATTAGCTACATGTGAATTTTTCATGACTTTCTTTAAACTTTTTTTTATTTCTTTTTTTTTTCTAAGAAGAGGCTTTGGAATGAGTTCCAACATGTGGTATAAATACAGGCTTCTTGTTTTAGGAAGCATCCCTTATACTCTGAAGCCTTTAAACTCTGAAGATAATTGGTTCAGAGTTATTCCAAGCACTTGTGCAACTTTGAAAAACAGACTTGGTTTGTGGGAACAGTTGACAAGGTTCTGAAAAGATGCCATTTGTTTTCTTCTGATCTCTCCCTTTTCAGTGTTTACCGTACAATCTTCCCAAGGTGATTCCTGTGATTCCGCAGGCCCTGGTCCTTTTCTCACGTAGCCGTCTTTTAAGTTATGTTAAACTCTTGAAGTTCCAGAACACTCAGCAGTTTCCTTCAGTGATATACTTTTTTTGTTTGTTTGTTTTTAAAATGTGAAGCTTTAGGACCAAATTGTTAGAGAGCATCAGGATTACCAATTATTTCAAATAGATTTATTGGATTTCAGAACACGCAGCATGACTCCGAAGGATACCATTATATGTTTTATATATAAATAATTACTGTTTATGATAGAGACATTACTATTGAATATTTAGAGAACCATCGTTAATTTTAAAACTAGCGATCTATTCATTAAAGTGCAGCAGGTTGACTTGAGTAAGAACACTATGCCAGCCAGATTTGCCAGTTTGCAGAAATGAAGTCTCTTCTCTCTCACATCAAGTTTTGTAAAATTGATGTGTTATAGTGGAAAATAACATACAGATTAAACAGAAAAATTAATTTCTATCTTTTTTTAACAGTATAGCTGGCTATCTTTATGAAAGATGGTATATCCAAAATAGTTTTCTGAATTATTTTACTTTGTTTTTCTTTTAACATTTGATGTCTAAATAATTTTGGACATCTTTTTATTATACCTTGTCTCTATCTTGTTCTTAAACCTGGTAACACTTGATTTGCCTTCTAGAACCTATTTATTTCAAGTGTTCATATTTGAATTTCTTTGGGAAGAAAGTAAATCTGATGGCCCAGTGATTTTGAAAAGCCTGAATGAAATTGGAAAGGCTGGTAAAGTTAAGAGAACTAAGTAGCTAAACTGCTCTAATAGACAATTTGTATTACAATTGGTATCATGGCAGAGAAAAGTAAAATTTTACTTAAAATAAGAGCAACTTTTTCAAGCGACACCTTGCCCTCTTTTGAAATTCAGTAGCAATTCTGTCAGTGTAACTGAACTTGGGTGTATTTATGATTTTTTTTCAACATTGAAAATAAACTTAATTCTGCCCTTTTTCTTAAAATATCTGAAATTTTGGACTATTACTTAAAACAAGAATACAGGATCACAGTAGAACTTACCATAAGCTGAAATCATGCAGTATTTATTGATAGCCCTAACATATGGCATAGAGGTTTATGCTTCTACCCAGATTTGTGTTGAACGGAAACAGCTTATGTGATTGGAAAGGAGAATTCAACAATTAACAGTTGACATTTTAAGATTAATGTTTAAAAAGCTTTACACCTGTTTACAGTTTGGAGACTAAAAAGGTTTCATTTTTCTTATGTTTGATGAAAACTGGCTTAAAATATTTGTAAATAGAATCAAGAGGAAAACTGCACAAACTTGCACATTGACAAGTGCAACAATTTACTTTGATAGCAGTAAAAATATTTACAATTCTAAAAAATGAAAATTGAAGACTTAGCCAGTCAGATAAATTTTTAAGTGAACCAGTTGTTGAAATGATTGGAATTAACTGAGCCAAAGTGATTATGCATTCTTCATCTAGTTAGGTAGCACTTTGTATCATTATATACAGTTTACAATACATGTATAACTTGTAGCTATAAACATTTTGTGCCATTAAAGCTCTCACAAAACTTCTTCTGTCAGTCTATCATTTTATGTCACATGTGTCGCCTGGGAGTTTAGAGGACAGAGCCCTCGCCCATCTGCACAGAAGGTTTCCATCCTGGAGTTCCTCAGGTGCTGGAGTTGCTAAGTGTGCCATGCGCTGCACGAGTGAGTGAGCCTCCTACTCTCCCGAGACAGTCACCACATGATGTGATTTTGCATCAGAGAAGGGTGTGGAGAGCCATGGGTTCATGACATTCGGAGCATTTGTCCTGCCTGATAGCATCAGGACGTCATTCACAGAGGGGTGATACATTGAAAGACAAGTGCGTGTTCAACAAGCACAGAGGGGAGTGAAGAGCATGCCTGCAAAGGGAATGGCAGGAACTGCCAGGTGAAAATATATTCCGGAAGTAACATGAAGTTCCATGTGGCTGGAAAACAGTATGGTAGACAGGAAACTGAAAATATAGTTTACTGTTGATCCAAGTTGAAATTTATGTGCCCTTCTCGGGGTTGAACTTATTTCTTTGTGTAGTCGGTGGAATGCCTTTGAGGGGCTTATTTAAAGCAGGGAAATGATCGAAGACTTAAGTATTAGATGGTTACGAAAGAGTGAAGGAAAGAGTTCCAGAGGAACGGAGATGAGTCAGTTCTGTAGGTGAGGAGCAGGGGCCTGCCCCAGGCGGTGACTCGAAGGATTCCAGGGAAGATGGGCCAGGGTAGGGGTGTAGACGGGAGAGACAAAGCTGGAGTCAGTGGCGAGAAGATGATTTAGAGAAGAAGGCATGTGTGCTTTTCTTTGGCCTGAATATTTATTGATGCTGTTAACTGAGAAGGTAAGGACAAGAGGAGAAATGGAGTAGTAAGGGGGGAGAGATGATTTCAATTTCGAGGACATTGAACCTGGTTTGAACATAACCAGTGGACACTTTTATAGCACTAGATCTCAGGGGAAAGGTTGACGTGGAAATGAAACACTGGGACATATATGCGCATATATGTATAGTATGTAAACATTAGACCATGGGGAAAGAAGAAAGGAGGTAGCAGAATTGCAGTGAAGTCCAACATTTGAAGACTGAGCAGAAGAGAAACTCAAACGGTGAGTGCTGTAAACAGTATGATAGGAGAACCCCCCAAAAGAAGAGGACAAGACCGATCCTGTCAGAGTTAGTGGTTAAAGAGGGTGAGTTGAAGAGAAGCTTTTGAACTTGGCAGTTGAATCACTGCCCGTCTTTTCAAGAGCATTTCCTGTAAGAGCAGAAGAGGTCTTGGATAAGACTTTGTTGGTCAGTACAATGAATAGCAGGTAACAAAGCGTTGGCTTTTCTCGGTAAATTTGGAGATGAGGAAAATGAAGGGAAGGTTCCTAAGAGGAGACAGGAAGGTAGGATTGTTTCCTTAGATTGGGATATAGAGTAGGTTTGTAGCCTAGGGAAAGAGCGCAGAGGGAAGTATTAAAGACATGAGGGAGAAGATGCATAATGGAGTAAGATCCCGAGGGAGTAGGAGCGGTATAGGAAAGACTCAGAAAGGGGAGAGGGACTCGGAGCCATTAAAAGTTCACAAAACCCAAACGTTTATGATGGGAAATGAAGAGGTAGGTGAGAAAGGGTTGAGAGAACTGTTAGGAGTGGAGGAGTGGTAAGTTGAGGAATCCGTATCTGAGGGCCTCTGTTTTCTGCATGAAGGCTAGGTCTTTGAAGACAGATGGTTGTAGATGCTCAAGGAAGATGGGGCTCTTTTCTGTAGGTATTTCCTTATCTGAAAGGAGATCAGAACTAAAGCTGAGACTCTTAACATTGCTCCTGCCATGCCATTATTCCCCAGTACAACCAAAAGCATTGGTCAAGTCAGCGAGGCTGGAGGCCCGGCCGAGGCTCTACCACTTTTCAGCCTCGTCAACTCAACGCTTTTGGGTTTCAGCTGTCTCGAAAGGAACTAAATGAACTCTTCAGACTTATTTATTCTATAATTGCTGTTGGTAAATTATGGTTCAGTCTAAAAAGCAGGGTTGAGAATGGCTGAATTAGGTAGAGATGTTATGGGCATCTCGTCAGTATTACTTTATATTTGGTAGTGGAACAAGAATGGGTGTGTATTCTACATGTCTCCTTTGTGCCTCTTGGAAAATGGACCACGTTACTGAACCAGAATGCAGAGAAAAAGCTACAAATTCTGGATTTAGGTGAGCTAAGATGCCAAATCACAAATGATTACTCTTCAGTAAACCAGGAAACCCCATTCCTGACATTTTAATTTACATGTTTTAGCCCTGGGGTCATATATTGTACCTCTGCTTCCTGAGGGTATGAAGTTCAAAGTATTCCCACTTCGTAGACTAATTATAAAATTTAGCGAAATCTTTATTTAGAGAGTGTGGAGAACAATCTGTACAGATCACCGTGTCGTCATCTTTTACTATTATTTCTTACCTAGAAGGGTAGAAATACAAATAGAAACGCCATGAAATTAGTTTATAAATTCAAATCAAGGGGAAAACAGTTTTGCCAGAGGCCTCATTTCTCCGGGTGTGAGGACAGAAAGAGCTCATCAGAAGTTAATGGACAACAGCAAGTCCTATAAACAACTGAAAAGAGCATTTGAGTGAGTTTCAAAGGGTTTTAAATAATTGCTGATGGATGGCCAAGCTGCTGATCAATTCCTAGACTCAGGTGCGAATTTGGAGTTTGCCTCAGTGAAGCGGGATTGGAAACTTGGGGTGAGGGAGGTACGACTACAAGTCCTGTCAGAAATGATTCGGTTGCCCCTTAGTAAAAGGTGCACCTTCTCTGCAGTTTGCATCGTTCTTTGAAGTGCTCAACAAACAACTCCTTCATGTGAATTTTACCTTCACTCCACTTAGTGTCCTGTCCTCTACCCCCACTCCTAGCATGAGGAAGGAAAAATTGTGGATATTTTCAAAAAGGAAACAAACTGACAGTTGGGAAAAAAAAGAGCTACAACAGTGGTTCTGATGCACAGCCAGGATTGGGAATCACTGAAGCACGGGCGTCCGGGAGCGCGGCCCACAGCTCGCTCCAGCCTGATCTCTGCTGTGCCCCCGCCCGAGAAGTCCAGCTGCCTGGTGGATGTCGCCGTTCGAGTATCCACAGGCGTGTCAGACATCACATGCCCTGGACTCCTCTTGCCATCTCCCCTGCTCCCCCTTTCCTTCCATGCACCCCTCTTCTTATGTTGTCATTTTTGGAGAACACGACTATCCCTTCGATTGCACAAACCAGAAACTTGCCAGTTCTTCTCCATTCACACCTCATCAGTCACCATGGCCTGTTAATTTCACATGCAAAATCTCTGCTCCACCGTTTTTCCCACCTTCCACTGCCGTAACCCAGGCCACCCTTCCCTCCCCTGGATCACTGCGAGAGCTTCCTCTGTGGTCCCTGTGGCTCTCTGCTTTTCTCTCAGCAGCCACAGTTGTTCTAAAATACAAGTCTGATCATATCACTGTCACTTGAAACCCTTAAATGCTTCCCCATTGTCTTGAGGATAAAGTTTCCTGAAGTTGCTGCCAGGCCCTTCCTCATCAGGCCTGCTCATCTTCAGCCTCACCTCTCCTGTGGCTTCTCTCCCACCCTCTCCCCGACTTTGGTCAGACTGAACGTCTCTTCACGCTCTTCTAACACCTGGCTTTTGTAAATGCTGTTTCCTCTGCCAAAGATAACCTTTCCCCACCCCTCACCTTCTTCCAAGAGAAACCTTCCTTGACATCCATCAAACACACTCCACACCCAAAGAGTAAGGTACCGCTCCTGTCACCTCCCAGAACATCTGGCCTTTACCCCCATTGTGGCACCGTTCACCGTGAGTTATGATTGTCTTGCTTGCTTGTCTGCCTCCCTCATCCTGGGAGGTCCTCTGGGCAAGTGTCGTATCTTGTTTGTTTTCCACTGTGTCTGAGAATTGACACAGTGCTTTTCACATAATGCAACAAGTTACCTCCACTGCATGTTGAGAAAGCCTGCATCTGTAAAAGATTTTGCTTTCACCCAGCATTTTGGTTGCTGTTAGTTAATAGGGTCCAAATAAGTAACTTTATAGGTGAAGGAACCAGGGCTCAGAGATGTTAAGTAACTTGCCCATATCACACCATTAATGAATTACAGAGTTGGGATGCCAGTTCAAAGCAAAAGCACTTTTCAGGGCCTCAGTCTCTCTCTAAATCAAGCATCTGGGATTTCTTAATTTTTCTGAAATAATTCAGAAGTGTCGGTTATATCCTGAAGATCACAGCTTCTAACCAAGACATTAATTAGACTTCTGCAGTAAGTATTCTTGAAAACGCTTGTCAACTGTTCTAACTGTTCTAACGGTTCTAATGGGAAACAGAATTGGATCAAACGCTGGGCGTTGTTGTGAGCATGGCATATTTTGTTGTATTTGGGAACACTCATAATCCTCGTGTAAAGATCGATTCTAAGCTTCAAGCTATCCATGTGGGCATCACTAAGTTCAGCATCATGAATAAATCTGAAAAAGAAAATCCTTACACATTTCAACCATCTCTGAAAGTTAATTTTCATATCAGCTCTGCTTTTATAAATGCTGTCATGTTCCTGCCAAAGGATCCATATTTTGGAGGGTGTAATTCTGGGTGAGAATAGCATGGAAAAACTGTCAGTATCATTGGTTTCTTACACATTGCTGTTTCAAGCGATGATTTAATAAACAAGTCACTGTCTGAGGTGAGGAGTGAGGAGCAATGGAGGGAGGAGGAGAGGGAGGAAGGAAGGTTGGAAACGTTGAGGGAGTGCTTAGCACGGGCAGACCTTGACTTTCAAGCTCTTATGTTCCTTGATGCTCCCAACAACCCATTTGAGGTAGCTGCTCTTTCTGTTTTACAGAAGAGATCTAGACCCAATAAATGAACCCGGCCTCTGCCTGAGATTCTTTCTCATAGAACAGCTTCTGAATTCCTGAGGGTTTTAGGCTACAGCTAGGTGACCCTTAACCTCCAAGTGGACTGTCCTTCGCATAATGCAGACTCCCTGGTTGCTGGGTCAACTTTTTATTCTTGAGTGGTTGTGACTTTTTTAGTGGGAAAATCATGTATTAATGCAGTGGGTACGATCTTAAAGGAATTTCCAGTATCTGATGCAGTGTTTTCCAAACTTTGCCTTAACATTTGTGGTTTCTGCCATTTAAATGTCAAGTGGAAATGAGTTTTAAAAATCATTCTCTGTAAGAATAAGGGATCTTCAGTCCACAGAGGCACATAGTTCCCTTTTGTGTCATGCATTCCTTTAACCAGCACATTCACTGTGTGCCTGCTGTATACCAAGGACTCTTCTGGGTCACTAGATGTATAGCTGTTGGATTAGTCAAGTCTGACTAGTAGGTTCTGATGTAGTCTGACTCTGATGCACATAGGATCTATTAAAAAGTTGATTACAAGTTAGCAAAATCATTGAGAGAGCTGGAGAGCCACTCCCCACTGATGGAACTGATGCAAACGGCCGAACGCCAGGCACTAGGTTCTCCACTTCTCCCAGAACTCACTTGGCAGCCACTGCTGCTGCCAGCACCAAAGCTGCTTCTGCCCCAGGAGCTCGCCTTCGGAGCCACCACAACCACGACTTCCGCCCAAAGCAGAGAAGTGAGTTTCCCTACGCTTTCCTCCTGGGTTAACCAGTTCTGAAGCCAGAATCCTCTAAGGATGTGCTCACGTCCTACCTGCAGGAGAGGCTGGGAATGTGAGTGGAGTTGGCGATGGTCTTTCACCTTCCTGCCCCTTCCACCAAGATTCATAAAACGGTTGGTTCTTCCAGCAGAGAAAGTTCAGGTGCTGGGTGGCCAAGAGGAAAGACAAATGTCGTCTATGACTAACAAAACAGACATGGAACTTTCTGTCCAGCAGAGCAAGTAAACAGACAAATAGTTGCACAACTCTGACAAGTGTTGAGAAGAAGTAAAGAAAACTTTGAGAGCCTGTCACGTGGGGTCTTAAAAAAATGTGGGTGAGCAGAGGAAGTGGCCTTAAACCAAGCTCTGAAAGCTGAGAAGCAGCTGCTAGAAGAAAAGGAGAACGTTCTAGGCATAGGGAGCAGCTTATGCTCTTAAGGTACAGGAACGACATGTGTAAGTAACTGAAGGAAGTGATGAGACTTAGACGGGAGAAATTGGAGAGGCAGACAGCAACCAGGTGAGGCAGGGCCTCGGAGGCGATGCTACAATCATGGACTTCATTCCAAGAGTTTGGGGAAGTCATCGCAGACTCTTAAACAGAGGACCAACAGACATAGATTTGCATTAGGAAAAGCCCACTCTTATCTTTAGAGGGTGAACTTGAGAAGGCTAAGAATGGATGTGGGATGACCAGTTAAGAGGAAGAGACCATAGTGGCTAAAAACTAAATTTGTGGTTGTGGAGATGGGGAAAAAAAGGAGATTTGAGAAATATGCAGGAAGTAAAATCAATAGGATTGAATGAATGGTGGGCTGTAACACCCAAAGGTGAAAAGGGTTACTCCTAGATTGTGCCGGGTGATGGTTCCATTTCCTGAGGGACATCCAGTCTAGTAGTCCAGAATGAGACTGAGGACTTGTCAGAAAACCGAGTTGAAGTGTAGACCAGGTCATCGGGCAGATTAAAAAATTTAGGCTTAATTTACATAATGTAAAGCTTTTCTTATCAGTACGCAGTTCTGTGAGTTTTGACAAATGCATAGAGTTGTATAATCACCACTACAGTCAAGATACAGATTGGTTCCATCACCTGCCCCCCAAATTCCCACAGCCTCATATTATCCATCTTATCCTCATATTGAGAACAGAATCCTGGGCTGGCCCCGTGGCTGAGTGGTTAAGTTTGCGTGCTGCGCTTCAGTAGCCCAGGGGTTCGCCAGTTCAAATCCTGGGCTCACATATGGCACCGCTCACCAGGCCATGTTGAGGTGGCATCCCACATGCCACAACTAGAAGGACCCACAACTAAAAAAATATACAACTATGTACTGGGGGGATTTGCAGAGAAAACAAACAAACAAAAAAAAAAAACAGAATCCTGATTGGAAAACTGGAAACAACCTCAATCAATGGTAGTTTTGGATGCTTATAGCAGTCACTTGACAAAATTGTCAAAACAAAAAAAGAAGGATGGGAGAGGCAAAGAAACTTAACGTGGATTTAATAGTTACAAGTTTTACCCGGGATGTGGCATTGTAATTGAACGTGTTGGATATAGTTGCAAGCATGCCTTTAAAAATCACTTTACAAGCGATATTTAGTGGCTTAAATGGTATTGTAAGAAGCTCTCTCCAACCTGTTCTAAGCAAGTCAGATAGATAGATAAATATATATTTTTTAAGGAGAGGACAGCCATAGCCTTGCCCAAAACAGGATAACCATCTCCACAGCACAGAACCCTAAACCCGTGAGCAGAGGTGAGAACGGCTGCTTTCTGGGCTCCGGTTCAAAAGCAGGTGGTGGAGCTGGAAATCTGGAGTAACAGGGCTCCACAGGATGTGGGTGTGGAGCCAAGTCAGCCAGCACTTGGGTTCTGGTGTCTGCAGGAGAGCACAGTGAGGGCAGTCCAGCCACCACTGCGTCGCACCTTGGCTGGCAGGAAGCCCACAGCCCTAGAGAGGACAGGGCCACCCTCACTCCCTGGAGCTGAAGGAGCCGAGCCGTCACTACCACAGTCTGGCCTGGGGGCCTTTGGAGTCTGAGCAGAGACACTACAAACCGCACAGGTTGGGGAGAGCCCCTGAACGTGTGAGTACCACGAACACCTCCGGCAGCATCGGATGAGCTGGCAGACCACTATCGCAGAATAGGAAGATACACAGTGGTGAAATGAAGCGGCCCACACAGTCAGCCATCAGAAGATTATTGGTTCCAGGTGAAATGAAAATGAAAGGACAGTTTTTAAAAAGATTGTGATTAAATATACATAACATAAACTTACCATCTTAACCATTTTTAAATGTCCAGTTCAGTGGTTTTAACTACATTCACATTGTTTTGCAACCATCACTACCATCCGTCTCCAGAACTTTTCATCTTCCCACACGGATACTCTGTACCCACTAGACAGTAACTCCTCACTGTTGCCTCCCCCCCTTCCCCTTAGCAACCACTGTTCTCCTTTCTTTCTCTATGAATGTGACAGTATTTGTCTTACTTCACTTACTTAGCATTCGTCCTCAAAATTCATATCCATGTTGTACCATGTGTCAGAATTTCCTCCCTTTTTAAGGCCGAGTAATATTCCATTGTATGTTGATGGACACTGGCTTGCTTCCACCTTTTGACTCTTGGATGATGCTGTTCTCATGGGTGTACAAATATCTGTAAAGGGCAGGTTTTGCAGCATAGCCTAATGATTCAAACCCAGACACTTGGGTTTGATATTTGTTAGCTGTGAGACTTTGGTCAGTTTACTAAACTGCTCTTCCTGTGCCTTAGTTTCCTCACCTGTAAAATGGGATAATAATAGTGCCTCCCTTAGAGGGTGCTTGTGATTAAATGAGATTTTATATCCACATAAAATGCTTAGAACAGTGCCTGGCACAGAAAGGCCACATAAATGTTTATTACTATACCTTGAGTTACATATATTTAGGATCCCCAAGGAGATAAATGAAGGAATAACATCTATTAAAAAATAAAACAGAATATGCAGATATGAAGCAAAATCAAATGGATATTAAAAAAACATCTTGGGAATGAATTACATAGTCACTGAAAAATAAAAGACACAAGATAAGTGATAAACTAGAATTAGAGAATTGGTATTCTGATTAACTAGAATTGGGAACGGGAGACACTGCTGTGGTGTTTACCTCGGTGCGGCGCATCGGAGAGCTTCCTGGGGGATGCTCGGGTTCCTGTTATTTGGCGGGGAGGGGCTTCATATTTCCTTTCGGGTGCTTTTCTTTGCAGCAAAGATCCTTGGAAAAGTCCAACAGTTCTCCACTGACTCTCTTTTGATCTTGAACTCACTCTGGTCAGGCTTCTCTCCGTCACCTCAGCCAGACTTACTTTGTCACGGTCACCGAGAACCTCCATGGTGCCAATCCAATAGTTCCTTCACATTCCTTGTCCTCTGTCACCTCCAATCACCTTTTGACATGGTTGGCCACACTCTCCGTGAAGTACTGTCTTCCCTTGGCTTCCAGGATCTTGGCCTCTGTGTTTTTCCTACTACCTCACTGGGGGCTGCTCCTCAAGCCTCCTTGCTGAACCCCCATCCTGTCTTGTCTCCAAATACCAGCGTGCCTCCCAGAGCTCCTTCCCTGGATGTGAGCGCCCATCGTCTCGTGGGTTCTAGTCACTGAAGACTCCCAAGTTATGTCTCCAGCGGAAACCTGGCCCCTGGATCCAGAGTCATATGTCTGTCTACCCCTCACCTCCTTTTGACATCCACTAGGCATCTCAAACTTATTGTGTCCAAGATACACTCCCCCACACACTCACACACTCAGACACAAACCACTCATTTCTGATGCATTTCCCTCCATCTGATTAAATGGCAACTTCATCCAGCCGGTGGCTTAGGTCACCTCTCTCTCTGTGTCTCCCTGTCACAGCCCCATATTCAATCCACCAGCAAATCTTAGACCCTACCTTCAGATAGATCCCAAATCTAACCGCAGTCGCTACCTCCACCACTGCCACCCTAATCCAGGGCTCCAGCAAATCACTGCTCTTCTCAAACCTCTCTAACGGCTTCTTACTCCCTTACGGATACAACTCAGAAGTCACCATGACCTAACAGACCCGACCCAATCTTGTGATTCTCCTTTCCTAAGTGTCACCGCGGTCCAAACACGCTGACCTCCTTGATGTGCATCCTGCCAAGCTGGCCGCACCTCATGACCTTCTCATCGGCAGCTCCCTGGGCTGCTTGTTTCATGGAGAGCTGATTAGCTTCTTTCCTTACTCCATTTGGGCCTCATCAGAGAGGGTGGTCACAGAAGGTGCATCTAAAATAGTCAGTCCTCCCTTCTGTCATTTCGTATCCTCTGCTTTATTATGTTCACTAGACATATCGCTCTTAATACATATATACGTGTATATGTGTGCACGTGTGTGTGTGTTCCCTACCTCCACTGGAATATAAGCAGGATTTTCTTTTCGTTGTTCATCACAGCTGTATCACCCAGCAGGCACTCAATCGTAAAAATATAAAGATTCTCAATGTCCAGCACCAGGAGATGGTTTAAATACACTCTGGTGCATCCACAAATGGAGAATTACACGGCCGTTTAAAGTGACCTTGTAGAGGAATACTTAATGACTGAAGCAATGGGAAGGATAACATCGCCGTAAGAAACAGAAGTTCATGGTCAGCAGATGGAGTATTGAGGTTTAAGATATCAAGGTAGAAGGATTCTGTTGATGAAAAGGCCCAGTGTGCGGCTGAAATAAAATGGAAGTGAAAACCATCCAAATGAATGTTGAAATGACCCAGCTGTGCAGTGGAATTTGGGATGAAGAATGAGGCTGAGCAGTTTCTAACATCCTCAAGGAGAGATGGTGAGTGATGGGGAACTGGCAGGTGACACATAAAGATGTGGAGGCGGAGAGGGTGGGAGAGCGGCTGGCAGGAGCTGCTCAGGAGCAGGCAGCAATGGAAGCGAAGCCAGTGACAGCCCCGATTCTCGATTCTTGGCCATGGGCTTTGGGAGAAGGACCAGCCTTCGCTGCAGGTGAGGTGAGGAGGGAGGGGGCTGCGATGAGGTGAGGCAGGGGTGGAGAGGGCCCTCCTTCTGAGGACAGCGTGCAGTTTAGGGAGCAGCACAGCATGAACTGCACTGCTTCCGATGTTTCCAGTGGGACAGGCAGGCTGAGCACAATAGCAGCTCCCTTCGCACTGTCTTGAAGTAATGGAGATCAGTCTGTACACTGCTCTCTTGGTATTAAAAAAATGTTGTATTTATTTTTTCTACTTGTTTTCTAATTAAAAAATTGACTTATTTTTCTTTGTTGACTTCTTTCTCCACTGGACCATATATTCCTCACCGACATCTTGGGCAATTTCCCTAACATCCCATTGCTTTTAAAAGTCCAATCTGATCCACTTTAAAACTCTCAACTCAAGTTCACTTTAACTCAGTCTCTTCCCCCCACTTCCCCCAGCACAGGCCAGTCCTCAGTCTCAGGGAGTGAAGGGGAGGGGGCTTGCTCCACTCCCTGACTCCTCCTCCCTTTCTCATCTCGGGACACCCCCTCCCCCGCTCCAGTCTCTGGGAGGGAAGGGAACGAGAAGAGGCATGATCTGACCCGGTGACCTTGTGTTTGCTGCCTGTCAAAGGTTGCGAGGAGCGCTGGATGTCCCCAGCTTAGCATGACGCTGGTGGCTTCTGCCACTGGGCAGTCTCTGCACAGTTGGTGCGTGAGGTTTTCTCAGAGTGGGGCTCAGCAGCCATCAGTTTCTGTATTCACTTCCTTTTCTAAACTCCAGGGACAAATATCAGGGTCTCCCCTAAACTCCCCCACGTCTCTGCTTTCCACTCTGAGGGGGGCACTGGGGCAGGCTCAGGCGCTCCAGCTGGAGAAGGGCCTGCGGCTCACCCACGTGGCCCTGATGCTCTGACAGTCCCCTGCCTTGGCTCTGTGAACCCTCCATATTGCCTGCTCTGAACTCCTGAGGACGCCAATGATGCCTCCTCCCTTCATCTACCCAGACTTTTCTTTCTAATTGTGGAGAAATTCACATAACATACAACTAACCCTTTCAAATTGAACAATTCAGTGGCATTTAGTTCATTCACAATGTTGTCCAGCCACCACCTCTATCTAGTTCCTAAGCATTTCATCACCCCAAAAGGAAACCCTGGACCTGTGAAGCAGTTGCTCCCCATTTCCCCTGCCCCAGCCCCTGCCAACCACCAGCCTATGTTCTATCTGCCTATTCTGGATATTTCCTAAAAATGAATTATATAATACGTGGCCTTTTGTTTATGGCTTCTTTCACTTAGCATATGTTTTTGAGATTCATCCGCATTGTCACATGTAGCAGGACTTCATTCCTTTTTATGACTGAATAATGTTCTATTTTTTTAATATACCCTCCCCAGACTTTTGCAAATGCAGTAGTATTTTTTACATATGAGAAGATATACAAAATAGTGGCATGAATGCCACCAGCCAAGTTTAGGAGTCACACACTATTTGTGAGTTACCTTATGCCTTTAAGTTTCTTAAAGATGCCTTTCACATCTTTACTGTCATTTTAATAGGATTTCAGGAGGCAGCAGAAGTAAAAGAGGGTGTTTGATCTGCCCTCTTCATTCAGAAGTCCCTATTTGACTTTGTTGAGCTATGTAGATGTAGAACTTTGATAAAAATAAAGCTAAATAAAAATAAAATAAGCTCAAATTTGTAAACAATCGGACAAATTTCAGTTGAAGTGAGCATGAGTTATTACTCTATATCCATGAGATTGGCAAAAATTAAAAAGAACTCTATCATTACAGGGGGGCTGAGAGGAAATGTGGCGTGTCAGGGCCTTTTTGGAGACGATCTGGCAGCATTTATTAACATTTGGCATACATACATGGCCTTTGGTCTTGGAATCGGACTCTTGGGAATCTATCCCATGGGAAAAAGTCTCAAGTTTGTGATGACATGACTACAAGAATGTTTGTCAGTGTTGTTTGTAGAGGCCCAAACTGGAGACAAGTGAGGGCCTATCGGTAGGGAATGGCTGCATCATGGTTCATCCACGCTGTGGAATATTAAACAGTCGTTAAAAAGAATCAATTAGAGCCATAGAAGAGGTCTTGCAATGAATTCTATGAGGTATTGTTGAGTGAAAAAAAAGTATGATAGGAAAACTCTGTAAAGTATTATTCACATTTTATTTAATACTGTCCATTCTCCTTTATATATGAATATACATAGGTAGTGTGTATGGCATTGTATGACTTTGGAGAAAAAATGACTAAAGAGAGGTGTGGAGTTGGGGGACCTGATACAGAGGAAGGTGAGGGAGGGGGACGTTTTTGTCTTTGTTAGTGCTGTGGAGTTGATTCCAATTCTTGGTGACCCTGTGCACGGCACAGTGGAACCCTGCCCAGACTTTTTAGGCCATCCTCTCACCTTCCAGTGTTCTATCAGACCATGCTCTGCTGCTCTTCACAGGGTTTTCCTGGCCAAGTTTTTGGAAGTGGGCAGCCAGGTCCTTCTTCCTGGTATGTCTTAGTCTGGAAGCTCCGGTGAAACCTGTCCACCATGGGTGACCCTGCTGGTATTTGAAATGCCAGTGGCATAGCTTTCAGCATCACAGCAACATGCAGCTGCCACAGCATGACGACTGACAGATGGGCAGTGTGGTTCCCTGACCGGGAAACAAACCCAGCCCTCGGTGGTGAAAGCGCCAAATCTTAACCACTAGACCACCAGGGCTGGCTAAACAATACAGTGTAACAGCTATTTACCTAGCATTTACATTATATTAGATATTATAAGTAACCTAGAGGTGATTATAGTATACAGGAGGATGTGCGTAGATTATGTGCAAATACTGCGCCTTTTTATATAAAGGACTTGAGCTTTCACAGATTTTGGTATCCATGGGGGGCCTGGAACCAGTTCCCAATGGATGCTAACGGATGACTGTATGCCCTCCCATGTTCATTGCAGCATTATTTTCAGTAGCCAAGACATAGAAACAAGTGTCCATCGATGGATGAATGGATAAGGAAAATGTGATAGATATATATATGTGTGTAAATACACACACAATAGAATATTATTCAGCCATAAAAAAGAATGAAATCTTGTCATTTGGGACAACATGGATGGACCTTGAGGGTGTTATACTAAGTGGAATAAGTCAGACAGAGAAAGACAAATACTATACGATCTCACTTATATGTGGAATCTAAAAAAAACACAAAACCCAAACTCATAGATACAGAGAACACGTTGGTGGTTGCCAGAGGCAATAAGTCAGGGGTGGGTGAAATGGTAAAGGGAGTCAAAAGATACAAACTTCTAGTGATAAAATAAATAAGTTATGGGGATGTAATGTACAGCATGGCAACTATAATTAATGATACTGTATTGCGTATTTGAAAATTGCTAAGAGAGTAGATCTTAAAAGTTCTCATCACAAGAAAAAAAATTCTGTGACTATGTATGGTAACAGATGTTAACCAGACTTATTGTGGTGATCATTTCACAATATACACAAATACCAGATCAGTATGTTATACACCTGAAACTAATATAATGTTGTATGTCAATTATATCTCAATAAAACAATACCATGAACAAAGTCAAAAGATAAATGCTAAACTGGGAGAAGGTTTTTCAATACATATGAAAAAGAGAAAAATTGCGTCTTCTCATAAGGCACCCACCCCCACCGCAGTTTCTATGTAAGAGGTTACAGGGTTGAGAAGGGAGGAGTCTGGGACTGGGGCAGGGGCCTTTACAGGAGATACTGCATTATAATTTTTGGAGTCCTTAAAATCTTTGTGAAGCTTTTCTCTCAGAATCAGCCTTATGTAGGGACAGTGGTCAACTTCCATGGTGTTGGGGTCACCATGAAGCCTGTAGCATCTCCCATGTCCTGGCCGCCACATGACCCCTGCCTTGATTTCTGTTGCGTTAGGACCCTAGTGACTGGGGCTGGGTGAACAGGTCCTGGGTAGCCTTAACAGCCTACTTAGACAGTTTCTTCTCATCTATATGTTCTGGCTTGCAGTTTTGCCTTTATGTAGATAATATCTATATATGTTGATTGCCTCCTGGGACTTCTCCATGAGGGTATCTCACAGTACTTCAGATTCAACATACCTAAGATGGAAATTAACCTCTTCTCCTCAAACTCCTCCTCCCGTTCCTTATCTCCTTTGGAAAGTATTACCACCATTCAGCTGCTCCAGCCAAAACCTCGTAACACCCATACTTCCTTCTCTGCCCCTTCTCCCCAGGTGGAATATATCAAGTCTATTACAGCATGATCAGGCACCTCTCCTCCTTACTCTCCCACCTCTTTGAAGGTACAGTGCGTTCCGGCTTCCAGGCCTTCTCACAAACTGCTTTCTCTGCCTCATTGGCTCCTCTCTCTCCCTTCACTTGACTAAGACCTGCCCTTCAGGTTACTTCTTTAAGGAAGTCCGCTCACCCTGCAGACATTGTACTTTGAAAAGTACGTAATGCTAGGCTGCCTTGCAGGAGATGTGTTCCAAGTACCCTCTCACCAGCAAGATATCAAAGGGCTGGGTTTCCTGTATTTACACTCCTACAAGTGGCTTTTGTCTGTTCTTTTTAATCTTGACCGTTTTGATAGACACAATGATAGTATCTCCTTGTTGTCTTAATTAGTATTTCTTTGATTCTAGTGAGATACTATAACGTGTTTACTGTCCATTTGAGTTTTTCTTTTATGATTTTTCAACTTTTCTCCTTCATTTATTTTTCTGTTGGAACGCTCATAGTTTCATCATTCATCCAACAGCATGTTTGTTGCATGTCTACTATGTATTAAGCAGTTATTATGGGCTGAATTGTGTCCTCCCAAAATTCATGTTGAATTGAATGTGGTTAGAGTTGAAGCCCTAACCCCCAGCACCTCAGAAAGTGACTGTATTTAGAGACAGGCACTTTAAAGAGGCGATTAAGATAAAATGAGGTCATTGGGGTGGGCCCTAATCCTACATAACTGGTGTCCCAATAAGAAGAGGAGATTAGGACGCAGACACACAGAGGGAGGACCATGTGAGGACACAGGGAGAAGATGGTCGTCTACAAGCCAAGGAGAGAGGCCTGAGAAGAAACCAAACTTGCTGACACCTTGATCTTGGACTTCTAGCTTGCAGAACTATGAGAAAATAAATTTCTGTTGTTTGAGTCACTTAGTCTTTTGTTCTGGCAGCCTGAACAAACTGACACAGCAGTGTTCTGGGCACTGGGGTTTCAGCATTGAGCAAGACAGGTAAGTCCCTGCTCTTATGGATTACAACAGGATGAAATAAAATAAGACATATATAGAGATTTATTTTATAATATATCTTACAATGTTTATGTCTTATTATAATGCTTTATTTATAATAAAAAATAAGATAATAATAGCAGTAATGGTAATTGCTATAAAGAAAGTAAATAGGGGGTCTGACAGAGAGATGAGGCCCACTAGGAGAGCAGGGGGGTTGGAGCGGGTCTCCCTGAGGAGGTGAGACCTGAAGACAGGAAAAGCTGGCCATGTGAAGTTTGGAGACTGACGGAAAGTAGGATGGTGGTTGTCTGGGGCTGGGGGCGGGGGAACAGGGAGTTACTGTTTAATGGGGACAGAGTTTCAGTTTGGGAAGATGAAAATTTCTGGAGATGGATGGTGGTGTTGGTTGTACAGAAATGTGAATGCCACAGTGCACTTAAATATGGTTATGTGTACACTTTAAAATGTGCAGTTAAAAATGGTTAAAATGGTAAAATTCATGTTATATGTATTTTGCCACAATAAAGAAAAAGAAAGGGAGATAGTAATAGTGTCTGCCTCATAGGTTCACTGTGAGGATTAACAGAGCACACACATGTAAGGAACAGGGAGCAGTGCCCAGCAGTGGCAGGGGCTCAGCGAATGTCCGTCATTATCTTCTGAACACGTTCGCCTCAACGAGAGGCAAGCTCACTTTACGGGCAACTGTCTTGAACAGTCCACCGTCCGGGCATACGGCCCTCCAGTTTACCATATTTACTTCTGAAGTGTCTCATTCTTCTTAGGAAAATGGGCAGAATTGGTTAACTTGATCTTAGCAGTTTTAACCCTAGTTATAAATTAATCAGTTTGTTGACAGAACTTGAGGCAGGACACAGCTGACAATACTTAGAAGTGCCTCAGCCACTTGTTTACTGTGTGGTCCAAGAACAGCTGGGCCATCTAGGTCTCCCGTCAGAGAGCACATTCCAGCCGGCCGGGAAAGGGAGGAGGTGCTCGGGCGGCGCCTGGGACGACGTGCGTTCAACTGCAGCCTTGGTGCCAGCAGCAAGGCATGCTGGGTCTCTGTGGCGCCCCTCCTCTGGGCTCTCAGATCCTTGTGTAACGATCCCAGTGGTATTATTTATCATATGTTGTAAGTGTCTGCATCATCCTAGACAGTGAAGCACTCGTCTTTGAACACCCGGGCCTGTTTCAGTGTCTGGCAATTGGTAGCTGACCAGTGAATGCTGTAGCACGTGAGTTCATTGCTATAGCACTGTCGCCTTCCCCCATCCTTGCCAAACAAATGCTATTTTTGAAGCATCTACTCTGTGCATGGGAATTATTGCTCCAGGGCTTTACAGACTGAGCAGGCAGAATAATGACCCCTCAAAGATCTCCACGTCCTTATCCCTGGAACCTGTGAATATGTTTGTTATCTCACGTGGTAAAAGGGACTTTGCAGATCTGATTAAGTTAAGGATCTTGAAAAGGGGAGATTCTCCTGGATTATTCAGATGGGCCAAATGTCATGACAAGGTCCTCCTAAGGGAAGGAGGGAGCATTAGAGTCAGAGAAGAAGATGTGATGATGGAAGCAGAAGACCAAGTGGTGTGGGGCCACGAGCCAAGGAATGCAGGCAGCATCTAGAAGGTAAGGAAACTGACTCTCTTCTAGAGCCTTCAGAACGAACACAGCCCTGCGGACTCATTTTAGACTTTCGAACTCCAGAACTGTAAGATAATAAATTGGTGGTGTTTTAAGCCACTGGATTTGTGGTAATTTGTTACAGCAACACTGGGAGACTAACACGCATGCGTTCTCTCATTGAAATCTCATGACATCCCTGAAAGGCGGGTGTTGTTATCCTACTGTGGAGGAGGAATGGGGGACTCAGTTAGGTAAGGACTCAGTTGTGAAAGGTAGCAAGTAATGGAGCCTGGATTTGAAGAAAGAGCTGGCTGAATCCAAGCCGTGGGCTTTGAGTCCGACCTCCACCCAAGACTCCCTCCTCTAAAAGGAAACCGAAGTTCAACAGTGAAGGCTCGGCTGCCATGGTACCATGGCAAGAGATCACCTCTGGTAAGGACTTAAGCTCCTTGGAAGGAGAGAGAGGCCCTAAAACAATGAAACATATTGGCTTGAAATGTCCAAGGTTTTACTACTACTGCTTTTCTCCTTTTTTCCCCTAATGAACAACACTCCTGAATATTTTTGCTTATTTAAGCAAATCCCTGTTTCAGTGTCCTTTGGTTGATGGACATGCATAAGTTGGGTATTATTCATCACAAGTTTCATGAATAAATGAGAAAAACGTCCTGGTTACAATTACAGTCCAGGACCTGGAACTGTGCTGAGCTCAAAGTTGGCGTTAGTAGGTCATTGACTCATTCAATTTTAGGTTCAGAAAGGACTTCAGAGGCCATCCTACTCAGCCTTGTGTTTCAGAGCTTGAAGTGCTTAAGTGTTTTGCTCAGATACATGTAGCTACTTGGTGGTGGAGACCCAAGTGGCCTCAAATGAATGAGCAATTACTTGTTAGGATAATAATGAGTTCACATGTATTGAAGCTCACCACGTGCCAGACACCATTCCTAGCTCATTCCCAGTGTTAATGCATTTAATAATACATGAGCCCCTAGTTTGACAGGTGAGGACACTGAGGCAAGGCTACACAGCCACCAAGGGGCAGGGCCAGGAGTCAAACACGTGCATGCTGATTCCAGAGCTTGTGCCATTACCCAGCATGCTAGGAGACCTGACTGACGTGCCTGAGAGCAGCACATGGCCCAGGAGGGCTGTTCATCAGCGTGACTTTCACTGTGTCATCATGCTGGAACCTGAGTGGCCACTGCGGGCTGGGCGAGTTTGGCTAGTTTTGGCCTCTGTAGACTTTTTGGATTAGACTCTTAACAGATCAGTCTGGTCTCTCAAAGGGAAAGGATTGCCTTCATTATTGGCGTTTCATTAAAAGAAGCTCCTGCTGCTTTTACTGCAGCTTTTAAGAGAGGGACATTCAACAGAGGATATTCTTACTTGCAGGAGTCAGGTAAGACATTGACCAGTGCTGTTCAGGAAAATGGAACCGATCCTTATTTTGGAAGCTCTCGGCTGCCCAGCTATGCTTAGGAAATGAATCAGGCAAAATGGGGTTTCAAGACCAGGGAACTATTCAGTTTACTGTCTTTCAGGGACAAACAGGAAGCTGGTCTTTCTCTACTTCCTTCCCCCACAAACGGACTTACATAGCCCTTTTTTTTTTTTTAAATGAATCTGGGAGTTGACTTCCTATACTCCCATATATGTTTTGCCCTCATTTATGTTTTACCATCAATGGCATTTTACCTTTGTTTGTTCAAAGCATAGTGTTTTAGATCAAGTCCCTAGAAGCAGAGCATGAGACAGATAATCTTGTGAAAGTGATTTATTAAGAGGGTGCTCTCCAGGAAAAACCTGTAAGGGAGAGACGGACGCAGGATAGAAAGGGGGAAGGGCCAGGACCGGGCAACACTGTTCAGTCACGTGCTGCTTAAGGACAGGGGCACGTTCAGAGAAATGCATTGTGTGGCGATCTCGTCGTTGTGCGAACGTGGTAGAGCATACTTACACAGACCTAGATGTTAGTCTGTGGGACCACCGTAGAACACGGAGTCCTTTGTTGACGGAAACATCGTTATGCAGCACATTACTGTAGTCTCAAGTTTAGTTATGACTTAATCCCCAGGCGGAAAGTTCTGGAACATAAACCGCACTGCAGAGCTGACCCTCCTTGAGGCAAGACATCAGCTTCATACACTGTATCAATCAGTTTGTAGCTGTGTGGGGCTCCTGTCAGTAAAGGGTCATTCCCCAGACACGGGGGCTGTGGGCGGCGCCCCCTCGCTGCAGTGGGCTGCCAGTGGCTCTGGATAGGGCCCCCCAGCTCCTGCCTCACACAATGCAGTGTGATTGCCTGCTGTCTGACCCTGTTTCCCAGCAGGCTCCCTCTTCCTCTTCCTGGGCGTGAGGCAGTACAGTTACCAAATCAGCCTGGGAGACGTGTCCTGAGAGGTTGGCGAGACAGGAAGGTGGTGGTCTTTAGGAAACTAACTCCAAGTGACCATTTTGCTTTTGTCCACAGACTCTGTGGGTACCATGCTCAAGGACATGCAGTGAATTAGTGATGAAGTCAGGACTGGAACTCAGGTCTTCTGACTCCAGACCAGGGCTCTTTTCCAACGGTATGCTGTCTGCGCTGCCTCCTCAGATGGTCTCCTGATGGTGTCCGCCTCTGGGGCTTATTATTGGCTGCATGACGACCCTGGAGGGAGCACATCAGTGCAGGCTCAGCAAGGTGGGGATGAACAAGGGCAGGGTGGGACGCTTGGTGGTCCTGCAGTGGTGAAGTGCAGGCAAACAGCTATTGATCCCGTTAGCTCTCTTTCAGAGAGAAGAACAAGGAAGTCGGAAAATAGTCTTCATTTCACTGGTTTGGAACCCATGCTAAGTCTTGAAAACAAACCGATCACCCCTGGTTTTTCTCACAGGCATCTCGGCATTGGCCTTCTCCAGCAAATGCGGCCTGGATTCACCTCTCCACTTGGATCAGCTGCGTTGTGCTGGCTGGGCTGCCGCCTGCAGCCTGTGAGTCAATGCTCCATAGTGGACTGGTTGTATTACACTCACTGCAAGGTGGGGTCCAAACTTTTCCCTGCTGCCATGAGCCCAGGGCTCAGGTGAACCTCAGATGCTATGCCCTCTGACCTACCACCTGGCCCTCCTACCTGCCATGATGGCCCCATCGTTCCACTGGTGTTCTGACCCCACGTTCTGTTTGGCACGTCAGGTCTGCTCTGGACCTGACATCCTGCTGAGCTCTTGGGGCATTCTCCCTGAACAGGAGTCTCCTGCCCAGCTCAGCAGCTGGGATTGCAGCTCCACTGTCCACCTGCCCTTCAGCACATCTGCCGCCTGGAGCCTCCCCTGGCAGGGCCTTCCCCACCTTCGCAAGTATCGACGTCCTTGGCCACCAGCCTCCGTCAGTTCCTGGTGGCTCACCACAGCCCTTGTCATGTTTTAGGTTGCCCTGTTTTTCACCCACACCTGAGGCTAGCCCTATGCTGGCTATTTCTGTCAGCCCTGGCTGGGTCTAGCCTTCTCATCCGTTTCGCTATCATCCCATGTTTCTTAGGTCCCAGCTGTCCCTGGGAGCCCTGGCGCCGAGCCTACTTGAGTTATGTGGACTTCACCTTGTGGCAAGTTTCTTCCTTCCTCTCTCCTTTCTATAAACCTTTCTTGGGAACCTCAAAGGTGCCAGATACTATGATGCACTGTGATAGGCATTAGGGAGAAAAGAATGAAAGAAGCATGACTGCTGATACTCCAAAGAAACTTGGGATTACGTTAGGAACAGCATTTAGGTCTGAACATGTCTGGACTGGACAAGAGCTCTAAACTGAGGTTGAGGGAAGGATGATTAACCTGGGAAAACCTCAGATCCACAGACAACTCATCGGTGGCTGTTTTAGCTCAGGTGTAAATATCTTAGGAGAATGTATCGTTATTTAATAATTCAGATAGTCTATATGCCTCCTGCACACGGAATTATCTTCTTAAATTTCTCTTTGATCACGCTACTTTCTTAGCATAAAAATCACCAATGACTGTTCCTTGCCTACAGGATGGTTTAAACTTCTTGGCCTGACATTCAAAGCCCTTCCCAGACAGGTCCACTTATATTTCTGGCTGCCTCTCCCAGTATTGACCTGTTAGAACCTTCTTCTCCAACTATTCTGGTTGATTGGCTGACAGTCAGACTGACGTTCCATTCCCGCCACCCCGCGCAGCTTCCCTCCCTCCTCCAATACCCCTATCCTGTGTTGTCCACACTCCCCTCTACCTCAAGGCTTAGCCCTCCAAAAGCCTCCCAGCCTCCACCTCTCCTTCTCTTATGTCAGTGGTTCTCACCTCTGATTACATACTAGAATCACCTAGGGAGCTTTAAAAAATGAGATGGAGTGGGGAAGGGAGCACCAGACCAATTTGATCAAACTTTCCAGAGTCTTTAAAAAAAAAAAAAATCCTCCCAGGTCATTCTAACATGTAGCCGGGGTTGAGAGCAACTGTTGTGAACAAATATGTATTGCTTCCACCCCTTTGGCTGTATTGTTATTTAAGACGCACGCAAGGGAAACATTAACTTCCGTATTAAAGTATACCCTTAAAGCACAAGATATGCCCTTCCTTTCTTTTTGTTCTGTGTAGAGTGTACCACAGCATCTTTTACGTGAAAGCACAGCAAGCATCTGCTGGAGGAATTGAAACGACCCAGTGAGGTGGGTCAGCCATTGTCTTGTCGATCTCAAAGGGTGAGAAACCCAGCCAGCAGTTATAATATAGTGATGTGCTCCTGTGAATGGAATTCTTCTCTTGCAATGCATTTTTGGAGCCCCTACTCTGTGTAGGCCACTCTGCTCAGGCCCAACATGCCTTGGGCAGATATGTGCAAGACTAAGGTCAGAGTGAGTAGCCCGCTGCAGGAAGTAAGCAACTAATCATAACATGATGTGTACTGCATCCAAGCTAAGGGTCCAATGTCACGGATGCTTAGAGGAGGAAGCCACAGTCTGACCAGGAAGTTTGGGACTACTTCTCACAGGAAGTAGCAATCTACCCAGAAAGATATAGAAAGTTGAACAGCTTACCAATGTTTTGGTTAGAAATGTGTTCAGCTGCAACTAACAGAATGCTTTGCTAACAGTGATTTAAAAAATAATAGTAAATAAATATTATAGATACACATAATATATGTATTATATATTTATTATAATAAGTCCAGGGTTGGGCACTCAAAATGAAACATTAGCTCAACAATGTGGCTGAAGTTTCTGGAATTCTCTTGTCCTTTGAGTTATGGTCATAGGTTGGCTGCAGCAGCTTCAGTCATTGTGTCCACATTCAAAGGAGAACGATGAGGAGGAGGACAGTGCCAGCCATGTTTTCCCCTTTTATCAGGAAAGCAAAAACTTTCCCAGAAACCTTCCTGTGGATTTCTCCTCACATCTCATTGCCCAGAAGTGTGTCACGTGGTTACCCTTAGCAGCAATGGAGGCTGGGAGAGAGAGGATTTGACTTTTCCAGTCTCTATATAGGAAGGTAGGGAGGAGAAGAGGGTTGAGAGTGGCTCCTAAGTGAGCCAACTAACAGACAAAACATTTACCAGAAAATTCTCCCTTCATTTGCAAAAACAGGGAGCTGTGAAAGTGTATGGAATATTTAGGATCAAATAATTTAGTATCACCAAAGTAGAGGACGTGTGGCAAGTGAGTGAGGGCAGACAAGATGGAGAGAAGTTGAGATGAGATTCTTTAGGTTCTTGAATGACGTGTTAAAGAGCTTGGGATTTTTCTATAGGGCCTGGGTAACTAATGGAGATTTTTAATAAGAGGAATGATGAAATCAGTTTATTGGGGGAAAAGTGGCAGTATGGAGAATGGACCAAGAAAGAAAAAGATGGCAGACTATTTATAGCAATCCAGGCAAGATATGATGAGGGCCTGCACTCAGATTTCTTTCAGCATATTGCTGGGGGAAGAGTTGGGCAGGATGGCCAAGAGGCCAGGATCTGATGAAAGCAGCTACCCAAATTTCATCTTTGGGTAAAATATGGCTTACCACCAATAACACTTTGTAAAAGTCTCTTGCGTGTGTTTCTTGGGAGGAAGAGATAGGAGGTCACGACATGCTCAACACCATCTGCTAGAGGCTGTATTAGGTTCCTAGGGCTGCTGTCACAAAGTGCCACAAACCAGATGGCTTAAAACAACAGAAATTTATTCTCTCATGGTTCTGGAAGGTAGAAGTCCAAAATCCAGGTGTCAGCAGTATTAGTTCCTTCTGGAGGTTATGAGAGAGAATCTCAGGGAGAATTTCCATGCCTCTCTCCCAGCCTCTGGTGGCTCCTGACACTCCTGGGTGTCCCTTGACTTTTAGGTACGTCACTCCAATCTCTGCCTCCATTTTCACATGGCTTCTCCCCGGGTGCGTCTGTGTGCTCAAGTTTCCTTTGTCTTATAGGGCCCACCCTAATACAACTGACCTCATCTTAGCTTGATCACATCTGCAAAGACCCTAATTCCAAACAAGGTCACACTGACAGGTACCAGAGGTTAGCACTTGAACTTATCTTTTTAGGGGACACAATTCAACCCACCACAGGTATATTAGGCCTGCTCTAGTTGAAACTGTCAGACAACCTTTGACTAAAGGGGAAAAAAAGGAGTTTATCTACTTGCATAATTTGAAGCACAAGGGAGTGGCTCTCCTGTCCTCAGCGTTGCTTCATGCTCAGGAAGGAACTCTCCATGGCATGGCTAAGTTACCCTCCGCCTGCCCTGATTACATCCAGGTTTACGAGGGTAACCTCAGAAAAAGCTCTACCCCCAGGTCCATGGCGACCCCTCCACAGGAGTCGTGGGTCACAGGCCCATCCTTTGAGGCCTAGAGGCAACTCGCCCAAATCATAACTGAAGAGGATTATTATGGAATGTGGGGGATGATTCCCCAAGCGCTGCCAGGCAATGTTCCTTCTCTGCCTCTACCCAAATGAGGGCAAGGAGAGAAGGCCCGAGCTGGAAATACCAGCTTCTTCCTGGCAATCTTGATGTTGTGGGCAGCTTCCACGATGGACAGGCATTGCAGCTGTTGACTTACTGTTCACGTGGTTTTGATGGACGTATATCTGTTAACCCCTACTTTATTCTGTTCAGAAATCTGGCATTTGCCCCTCTGTCCCCACCGGTCCACAGGAGATAAGAGTCAGTGAGCAAGGTTGCCCAAGTGAATAAGCTGGGCTCAGCACCTAGAATTTCTCTACTGTTCTGAGCCTCTGGGACCATAAGTCTGAGGATGGCTGGCCATTGGGCGTTGCTCCTTTGGGAGTCTCTGTCACACATCAGCTTCTCCCTTTACAAGCCTTGGGATGCAAGGAGTCTCCTGTTTGCCTAGTGCTCCAAAATGGCCTGCTCCTCCCTCTCCCAGCACAGGCAAGCAAGAAGCTAAAACCATTTTGAGGTCCATACCAGGCTTGTGACTCCATAAATATCCCATTGCCACCACTGCTGTCACTCTTAGCATCTGAGCTGGAAAACTGCCCCACTTCCCTCCAGCCAGCTTCCCTTTTACGTTGCTCATCCTCAGAGATCGCTGACGTAGGCCAGGGGAAAAACCTCAGGGACAGCTAATCCAGGCCCCTCCCTGTACGGATGGTGAGACCTTCATTTTTGCCCTCATTCCTCCTTGGGGTGAGGTTGGAGGAGGAGGGAACACAATGCTGTATGTTGGCCAGCAGGGGCCTCCTGGCCTGGGCTGGCTTGCGGCTCTGCTAGATGTCTTTCTTCCCTTTGTCACAGGTGACCAGGGCCCCTGGCTTGGCACTGGGATTTCCACTCATGTTGTCCTCTTTAGGAACTCCTACAGGGTGAAACAAAATATTGCTATTCTCACAACAACAACATAATAACAACCATCTCCATGTGCCAGGCCCTGTATCAGGAGTCCTTTCCAATGAGCAGCTCATTTCGTCCTCCCTCCTAAAAAGTAGGCATCTTCCCCACTAGTCGGACGACCACACTGAAGTTCAGAAAGGTTGAGTCATTTGTCCACGTTCACAAACCTCGTATGTGATTGGACTGTCAGACTTGAACTCCGAGTGGGGCAGCCTCAGGCTGTGGGAGGCAGCGGGCGAGAAGACAGTATTGCTTTCGTTCCTTTTCCTCTTCTCCTTGGCATCACCTCCTCTTCTCCTCCAGTTCCGGGCCGTCCCTTATATCCATTTTTATAAGTCAGAAAAAAAAAACCTTTATTTTTGTATATGTTCACTCTTATTTTTTATTTTCTAAATAATTAATTTTTATCTTAGCCTCACTAATTTCTTCCTTTTGATTTCCTTAAGTTTATTTTTCATATGTAAATATTCGCAGTGTTATTTTCCAGACAATCTATCATTTCAGTCTTGAGTTTCTCTTTGACCCAAGAGTTAGAGAGAGGGTTCTAACATTTCCAAGTGGTTAATCTTTTGTCATTAATTATTAGTTTGGTTTTTTTTGATGGTGGGGTGGGGGGTGGGTGGGAAGGCTATTTGAATGTGTGTGTGTGTGTTTAGGAGAAACTTATTTATTTGACCCACATTACATTAATTGACATCAACTATGCGAGGGCATTATGTTGAACTCCACAGGAAATACAGAGATAGTACAACAACCCTTATAGAGATCAAGTCCCAATTACTTGCTTCAGCTTCCGCGGCTTTTTGTTATCTCTTTTTTTAAATTGAGATGTAGGGGCCGGCTCCGTGGCTGAGTGGTTAAGTTCGCACGCTCCACTGTGGTGGCCCAGGGTTCGGATCCTGGGAGCGGACATGGCACTGCTCGTCAGGCCACGTTGAGGCAGTGTCCCACATCCCACAGCTAGAAGGACGTGCAACTAAGATATACAACTGGGGGGGGGGGGGGGCGTTGGGGAGATAAAAGCAGAAAAAAAAATATTGGCAATAGTTGTTAGCCCAGGTGCCAATCTTTGGGAAAAAAACATAAAATAAAAAATAAAAATAAATTGAGATGTAATTGACATATAACATTGTATTAGTTCCAGGTGTACAACAGAATAATTTGATATATGTTTATATTGTGAAATGATCACCATAATAAGTCTAGTTAACATCCAACACATCACATAGTCACAAATTTTTTTCCTTGTGATGAGAACTTTTAAGATCTACACTCTTAGCAACTTTCACATACACAATTACTCATACGTTAATTACTAGTTTTTATTGCATTGCAGCTAGATACTGTGGTCTTGGCAATTTCCACTTTTGAAATGTATTGAGCTTTCACAAGGAATATCTATTCTCTGTAAAGGTAGATACAGAGCTCTTAAAGTGATAAAACTCTTGGAAGAAAACAGAGAGAAAGCTCCAGGACATGGGATTTGGCAATGATTTCTTGGATCTGACACCAAAAGCACAAGCAACAAAAGAAAAAATAGACAAATTGGATTTCATCAAAAGTAAAAACTTTTGTGCTTCAAAGGGCACTATCAACAGATGAAAAGGCAACCTACAGAATGAGAGAGAATATTTACAAATCACATATCTGATAAGGGATTAATATCTAGAATATGTAACAAACTCCTACAATGCAACAACAAACAATTCAATTCAAAAACGGGCAAAGAACTTGAATAGACATTTCTACAGAGAAGATATACAAATAGCCATCGAGCACAGGAAAAGATGCTCGGCGTCACTAATCATTAGGGAAATGCAAATCAAAGCCACAATGAGATACTACTTCACACCCAATAAGATGGCTATTATTAAAAAAACAAAGAAAATAACAAGTGTAGACAGGGATGTTGGCAAGTTGGAACCCTTGTACACTGCTAGAGGGAATGTAAAATGGTACAGCTGCTATGAAAAACAGCATGGCGGTTCCTGAAAAAGTTAAACAAGGAATGGTTCATATGATCCAGCAACCCCACTTCTGGGTGTATACCTAGAAGAAGTGAAAGAAGGGACTCAAACAAATATTTGTACACTCATGTTCATGGTAGCATTATACACAGTAGCCAAAAGGTGGAAACAACTCAAGCATCCATCAACAGATGAATAGATAAACAAAATGTGATATATATATAATGGAATAATATTAAGCCGTAAAAAGGAAAGAAATTCGGACACATGCTACAACATGGATGAGTCTTTTTGCTCATGATGCTGGGTAAAATAAGGCAGTCACACAAGGACAAATACTGTATGATTCTGCTTACATGAGGTACCTAGAGTAGCGGGATTCCTAGAGACAGAGAGTAGAATGGCAGTTGCCTGGGGCTGGGAGGAGCGGGGAGAATGGGGACTTGTTTAACCGGCACAGAGTTTCAGTTTGGGAAGATAAAGATCTGGAGAGGGATGGTGGTGATGGTTGGTTGCACAACAATGTGAATGTACTTAATGTCACTGAACCGTACATTTAAAAACGGCTAAAATACTAAATTTTATGTTATGTATATTTTAACCACAATAAAAAGGTAAATATAGAGCTCTTAAATCCAGGTAATTTCTTTATTCAGGTCTTCCACGTCACCTTTTGCCTCGGAGATGTAACCAAGAGAGAGTGAGAGTTTCTAAAATCACTGTAATATCTGCAATTTTCCTTGTTCTTTTGATAGTTTACTTTAAATAAGTGGATATCATACCATTCAAGATCTAAAGTTTTTTGAATGTTATTTCTTCCCTTTTTTATAAATACAAAATAAACTTTTGTTCCATTTACAGTTTTCACCTTGAGTTCTACTTTGTATGACATTAGACTTATCACCTCTGCTTTCTTTTTTGGCTTGTATTTCATTCACTCCTTTCTTCTTTCATTCAATAAATAACCATGTGCCCTACTGGGTGCCAGGTCCTGTTCCGGGTACTGAGGACACGGTAGGGAGCAAAAGAGACCAACTGCCTGCCCTCCTGGAACTTAGCTTCCAGTGCAGGGAGGACAAAGTAACACAAGATAAATACGAACAATGTAGCATTTTAGATCCTTTCTATTTAAAGTGTCCTCCACAGATGCAGGCAGAGAGGCAGCAGCAGCATAATGTGGGAAGTATTAGACACTTGGGGACCCACCCCGGGCCAACTGAACGCGCCTCTGTGTTGAGCGAGATGTCCAGATGACGCGCAGGCGCCCTGAGGTATGGGAAGCCCTGCTCAGACCCTGAGAACTGCTAGGGAGCGAAAGACGCAGTGAAGGGGTTAGGGAGGCCTCACTCGGAAGGAGGCCTTTGACCAGAGGGCGCGAGCTCTGCAGACTCCTGGAGGAGGCCGCTGCGGCTAATGGAAAGGCCCGCAGGCACCGATGCGAGCGCCGTGTGTTCCGAGGAGGCTGGGGGCGAGCGCGCTGGTGAAGCAGGGCCCGCACGCAGCGGACTCGCCCTCGCTTGGTCTTTGTGTCGCTCGTCCGTTCCGGGCGTGCGCTCGCAGCGCTGTTTCTGAGCGCTGGGATTTGAGCGGCGCTGGACAGCGAGGCGGGGAGCGCGCGGAGCCTGGTCCTCTGGGCTTACTTGGGGGCGCTCACAAGTACATGTCTGCCAAGGGTTTCTGCCGTTCTTCGTGGCTCCCAAGGCTTTTCTGTCTTTGGCTTTCTTTTTAAAATGCAAATTCCTCCCTGATATCAGCCAGCCTTGTAGCAGAAGAAATCCCATGGTAACCCTTTGGATTTACCCCTTTCTCTCGGCTTCCGGAACCTAAACGTCCTGCCTTAAACCGCACCTCTCATTCCAGCTATCTTCCCCTGTTTTTCCCTTCCTACACCATCGAAACTCTAAAAGAGAACTCCGGGCGAGTGGATCTCAAGAGGGGCCAATCGAGAAAATCACCCTCAACTTGCCCTGGGCTTTTGAGAAGGAAGACGATGGAGTCCGGCCTGGGTCCGCATCGGCTCGAACCGGGCTCCGCCGCAGGCCTGCGACCCCAGGCAAGTCACTTCATCTCGCCGCGCTTTAATTTCCTCCTCTATGAAAAGGAGACCGTAACACCGGCCTCGCAGGGTTGTTTTGAGGCCCATATGAGATCATTTATAGGAAAGCATTTGTAAGTCATAAAGTGCCAAACATACGTGACTACTTCCAGCTCGCTGATTTAGGCTATACGACTGAGGTGTGGAACCCACCCCCACCCTCATCTTCTGGTTTCTTCTGTACCCGGAGCTGCCCTCTCACACGGTTATTGCATACACTGTACTCGATTCTGCATCTCCGGCCACAGGTTTCCCCAGGGAGGACAGGCCGGGTGCGGAGGGGAGGACTGATTGGCTGGGAAGGAGGTGGGACGAGCGGTGACGCGCAGTGCCCCGGAGACCACGCCGCCGGGTGCGCGAGGTGCCGGGGCCGCGGCTGGGGCGGGGCAGGAAGGGAGCAGAGGGGCAGGGGGGAGGGGAGGGGAGAGGAAAGGGGGAGGGGGGAGGGGGGAGGAGAAGGGCAGAGGGCGTGGGCAGAGGGGCGGAGTGCGGAGAAGAGGGGGAGAGAGACGTAGTGTGGCGAGACGGGTAGGGTGGGGCAGGGTGGAGGGGTGGAGGAGAGGAGCTAGGTAGAGGGGAAGGAGAGAGAGGGATGAGGAGCAGGAGGGAAGGAGAGGGGAAGGAGGCGGGGTGGGAAGGGGGAAAGGGGAGGAGGGGATGGGCGCGGGGGCGCCTCCCTGCTGCGGTCTGGGCGCCGGCAGCCGCGTCCCTTATCCCGCGGAGGACAGTGTTCCCGGTGAATCATTACTGGTCCATTAGGAGAAAAGACGGAGCCGGAGCTGTGGGAGGAGGGCCTTCCGGAAGGGGCGGCGACCCGCCGCGGGCAGGCTGGGGCGCGAGGCCCGGAGCGGGTTCGCAGCCGCCTGCAGAGCCTCGGCTCGAGCGCAGTCGCTGTGCCCAGGAGGTTTCCGGTCACAGCACGTTTCTGGGCATTTCGGTTCTTCCCCGGCCGTTCTCACAGCCGCCGCCCTTCCCGCCCTGGGCTACTGGATCGCGCGCCCGAGGGGACGGACGTCTGAGTTGCGTCCCCAGCGCTTGCAGGCCCGGGCGGAGGGATGGGGCACTCAGTGACCCATAGTGGGGCCTACTGTGTGCTCAGTGCGGTGCCGGGTGAGTGGGATGTGGAGCTGGAATACAAGGCAACCAGGAGGGCCCCGGGAGACGGGAAGCTATAGGGGGTTCTTGAGGGGGCCTGACCGCGGTGTTTGTGAGCGTCAGGGCAGAGGAGGCGTGGGCCTTGAAAGATGGGGGTGATCTGCCCGGTGGAGATGTGGGTGCCCCAGGCAGAGGGCATGAGGTGATGGAAGCAGGGGGAACGAACTTGCTGGGGTTGAGGACTGGAGGAGTAGGAGGGGAGCCAAAAAGGTCCCGGGCCAGTTCGGTGCCCTGCAGTCCGCTGGGTGTGCGGCGGCTGCGAGGTCGGGCTCCTGCGCTCAGCAGCCGTGTGGCATGGCCAAGGTAGCCTTTCTGAGCCTCCGTGTCCTCAGCTGTAGGTGGGACAATAGCTCACTGGTGTGAGGATTTATAGTGTAGGTGAAACTGGGGTGCCATTCCTAGCATGGTGCTGCTTAACAAACTTAGTCCTTTTCCCTCCTGGAAGGAGAAGGGAGTTGTGAGGCATCGTTGGACAGTTTACAAAGACAGCCAAGAGCCAAATAGAGTCCAGCAGAATACGTCTCCCAGAGTCAAATAGAACAGTCGCTGGCCTGGCCGCCACCTGCGTCTGGGATGCACATCCTGCCACAGATTGGGGCTGCACCAAGACTTAGATCTCAGCTTGTCTGTTCTTTGTTAAGGACTCTTACAGATCACACAGGACACTTACTGATACTGATTGCATCCGAATGGGTGAACACTCACAGAGACACACAGTTGATGGCTTTCTCTCTCTCATAGGTATATAGAACCATCCAGATTATCCTCAGGCAGAATTCCTTCCTTTGCTAGTCTGTGTTGGTTTGGGGATTCCAGCTCTAATGGTGGAAACATAGCAGGGTCTGAGAGGTGGGATCCCGCAGCTGCCCCAGCAGAGCCCTAGGCAGAAGCTCTGGCACCAGCCAGGCCCCCGGCAGTGATCACATGCGTGCGAGCAGAGTGCTGTGCCTGAAGTCACGCAGCTTGCGGGTTGGGCTTTTTGGGGTTCTGACCTCGATGAGTCACTGAAGTGTTAAGAATGCCTTGGTAAGTCACTTCCATGACTCAGTTTCTTCACCTGTAAATTGGGAGCAAGGCACTGGCTGTTTAGCTTGCCTTAGGGCAGGTGCACTCTTAAATAGCCTCTCCCACGTCCAGGCAGTTGGTGGGTGGGACTGCCATTTTTTGGGGATGGAGTGGGTGCGGTCTCCCAGTGACATCAGTGCCCTGGCACGGCTGAAGCAACACGGAGGAGCCACAAGGAGCCTGGCAGGGATGGTGGCACTCCCCCCAGGCAGGGGAAGGAAGGCTGGAGAGGTGTGGTAGACTTGGCAGACAGCTGTCATGACACTGGGGTTCCCCAGGGGCAGAGTGTGGCTCTGTGACGCCCTGACGCTGGCCAGGGCAGGTGAAGCCTCCCTTCTTGCCAAACACGGGACTGTGATTTAGGAAGTAGCTTGACTGATGGAACATTCAGGGCTGAGCCGCAGAATGTGGCCTTAAATGCAAACAGGTGTCCACCTTCTCTCCTCCCAAGTGCGCTGGTCAGCCCGGCCCTCCCAAGCCTGGCCCCAGCCTTCTCCAGGTAGGCCCTGCTTGGATGACAGGCTCACTCGGGGAGGTGCAGCCTTTCCGCAGAGCTTTTCATAATGGGATGCTGAGCAGACTTGGCTGGTGTGTCAGCCCCGTAATGCAGCACTGAGTGAGTAAAACGGCTCATGAGACCCCTCTTCCTTCCGGCCCGGCTGTAGTCATGTGAGAAGAGACCAAATTTTCCAGCAGGCCTCACCAAACACAGCTCAGCTGTCTCTGGAGGAGCCTAGGAAACTGTGTTCTCACTTCATCTTATCTGACGCCCCCTGATTTCAATTTGTCCCGTTACTGAGATGTTTGCTTTCATCATTTGATTAAGATGGTATCTGCAAGGGCTCTCCACTCTAAAGTTACTTTTTCCTTTGTAATTATTACATAGTTTGTAGGGAAGTCCTTTGAAACTATATAAATACCTTTGAAACTGTATGAAAACAGGTGTTTATCCTCATCAAACTTTTAATTTATTTACATGAGTGTGGAATCATGGATTCCTATGTTTTTCAATAGGTTGCAATGGATTACAAAATTTTTTATTTTGATACTCAAATTGTCCTCTACTGGGCCAGTGAGAACCCCTTTAAGCTGGCTTCTTTGTCCTTTTGAAGTGTCCTCATCAACCTTTAAGCATTTCCTTCCTTGTTATAAGAATAGTGTAAGAATATTCTAGGCACGTTATCCTCTCTCTGCCATTGGTCCTAGTAGCATGGTTCTTTTTAGCAGAGAATGGATTTAGAAACCAAGATTAGCGGGAGGCTATGCTCATTACAGTTGGGATGTTGCTGCTCCTGGGCCCTGTCAGTGGACAGAGCTAGGGATGTACATGAAGAGACATTCACATGTTTACATCTGTACGTGTATGCTTATTTCTTTCTCTACCTGTGCTATTGAAAACAATGAGCTCACACCAATGCCTCAATTTCGATCCAGCACCTCAGGATTCATTCTACTCTCTTCCCTTTCCTTAGTTATAACCCTTTTCTCCAGCAGGGAGAAATCCGGCTGGCATTCTCTGTGCTGTGACTACCTGTTGATCACCCCTCTTTATGTAACCGATCTCCCACTGCCACCAGCACCCTCCCCCATGTGGATGCCGCCCTCACCTGCCTTGGGCTCCAGCACCGCGCTCGCACACACAATCGTCTCCCTCATGCTTCTTGGGATCTCATCCCAGGGCCGGCCCCTCCTCCTGCATGGACTCCCATTGTGCATCTGCTTGGGTTTTGACACCGCACACCAGCATAATCCCCACACCACTGTGGGCTCTCTTCACCCTGCTCAGTGTCTGACCCCTGACACTGACACCCCCTGCATCAAACCGCCTTCTGCTCTCCTGTAGATGTTCTCTCTACCTGCCTGGAGTGAAGAGGGGGCTCTGACACCTCCATCTAGACCCCTCTCCACCTCCCGTGTCGACACCTACCTTTCTAGGCCTCACCCAGTGGCTTTAGGACTGACTGATTCAGGAAGGGAAAGGGAAGAAGAGCCGCGTGTTAAATCTTAAGCCTCAGATTAAGTAAATCTTAATTGTAAATGAGTAAAGTGAGCACAGTAATGGTCCCCAAGTGATGCAGTGGCCGTGAGTGCTACCTGGGGTCCCGTGTGTGAAGTGCCCCCTGAGCGCAGTGCCGCTGGGGGAGCACTCAGTGTCAGCTGCCATCGTCATTACTAGAAACCAGCATCCCATTTTTATTGTGTCATGTGGCAGGAATACATTAGAAACCTGCAGAGGAGAAGGACAGCGGGAGGAGCGGGTGCCAGCGGCAGACAGTCAACACGGGAGGACTGCTGCGCTGTCTTGAGAGAGTGAACACTCCTTCTTTCACCTCGGTTCAAGTGTAGAAGTAAGGAGAAAAGGCTGGGAGGGAACATTCTGATAGGTCAAGAGTGCTTATCTTTTTTGGTGGGATTGTGTGACTTAAAATTTTTATTATGTGTTTTCTAAAATTTATTTAATAAATACTATTTAAACTTAGGAAAAAAATATTGTGAAAGGACCCTGGTTAACTTCAATGTAACTCATTGAAAAGTGCTCTCAGCCTGACTGGTTAATTGTGTCTTTTGCTTCTTCCTGGTAGATTTTGGAGTCAAGAGTGCCTGGCTTCAAACCCTGGCCGTGCCGTTTACCAGCTGGGGGACCATGGGCAAGTTAATTAACTTCTCCGTGCCTTTGTTTTTTGCTCTGTAAAGTGGGGAGTCTTACAGTGCCTAATTCAAGGGTACTTAACAATTAAATAAGATACGGTTCAGAAAGCACCTGACAAGGTAAGCACGCAAACATGTTGGCTGTTAATGTTATTATTATTTCATGGGAAGGAATGTAGTGAGGGTTTCCTCAGGTGTCTCAGAGGAAAGAATTCCTTCTCTGAGTAGGCTCAGCTATGCCCCCCTGAGTTAGTATCTTGTGACTAACCCAGAGGCTTCAGGCAGCTGGGCCTCCAAGTGGAGGCAAGGGTGACAAGCCGAGTCATGGGAGGTGTTTTTTTCACTTCTTGGATGGGACCCAAAGAGATCACTTCCTTAACTGACTCAGCATCCTGGCGTTAGGAACTGACTGGCACCCACAGGACAAATGATCCAGCTCTGTCTGAGTTGGTGTCCAATTTGGGATTTGCTCTTTTATCCATTCACTCATTCTGTCATTTGGCTGTTAACTTCACATGTATTTATTAAATGCTTACTGTGTGTCGGGCGCTGATGTAGGCAATAGGATATAGCCATTAAATGCAACTAAAAATATATTAAAAATTAAAAATACAATTAGTAAGGGATTCAGATATCTGTGCAACCATCTTTGTGGCGAGCATTATTCACAATAACCGAAAGGTAGAAGCAGCTAAGTGTCCATTGATGGATGAATGGATAAACAAAGTGTGGTTCATGCATACAAAGAAATTTTACTCATCCTTTAAAAGGAAGGAAATTCTGACACATGCTACAACATGCATGAACCTTGAAGACATTATGCTAAGTGAAATAAACCTGTCACAAAAGGACAAATATATGATTCACCTGAAGTACCCAGAGTAGTCTAATTCATAGGGACAGAAGGTAGAGTGGGGGTGCCAGGAGCTGGGGAGAGAGGAGGAATGGAGAGTTAGTGTTTACTGGGCACCGAGTTTCAGTTTGGGAAGACGACAACATTCTGGAGGTGGATGGTGGTCATGGTTACACAGCGAGGTGAATGTACTTAATGCCACGGAACTGTATGCTTAAAAATGGTTAAAATGGTGAATTTCATATTGTGAATATTTTTCCACAAGTTTTTAAGATGTGAAAAAATTGTGATAATACCTTTAGATAGTGGAATAAAGCATAGAAATTAAGTTCATGAAAAAAATTTGCCTAACAGATTTAACTTCTACAATTTGTTTTCTTTTAAAACTTTTTGAACAGACACTTCACCAAACAAGATACTATATTGACGACAAATAAGCACATTAAAAGATTTTCAACATCATTAGTCATTAGGAAAATGCAATAAACCGCAATGAGACACCGTTACATACCTATTACAATGGCTGAAATTGAAAAGATTGATCATACAAGCGCTGACTAGGATGGACAGCAGCTGGAACTCCCAAACTCCTGGGGAGAATGTAAAAGGCTACAACCACTTTGGAAAACAGTTGGGTGGTTTGTTAAAAAAGTTAGACATACTGTCATATCATCCAGCCATTGAATTCCTACATATTTAGCCAGGAAAAATGAAAGCATATGTTCATACAAACAGAAAACAGTACGTGTCCATCAACAGAAAAACGGATAAGCAAACTGTGTTATATGCATAGAAAAGAATACTCCTCAAGAATAAAAAATAAAAAGAATGAACAAGCTACTACATGGATGAATCTCAAAATAATTATGCTGGGTAAAAAAAAGCTAGGCAAAAAAGAGTATATACTTTGTGATTACATTTGTATAAAATTCTAGAAAATGCTAACTAATATATGGTGATAGCGAGCCAATCAGGGGTTACCTACAAATGAGAGCCGGTGGAGGAGGGCAGGAGGAGATTACCAGGGGACACAAGGACATTTTGGGGGGTGATAGGTAAATTCATTTTCTTGATTGTGGCGATCCTTTCATGGGTGTGTACATATGTCAAAACTTATCAAATTGTATGCTTAAATATGTGTAGTTTATTGTATGTCAGTTATATATTAATGAAGCTGTTAAAGCCAAAATTAAAAACAATTTTAATGCACACCAAAAATGCAATTAATAAGGGATAGGAGTCTACAGGCGCACAAGGTAGACCTGTGCATGCGGTGGTGGCGGTCAGGTGAGGCTTCACAGAAGTGACCTGAGGACAAGTAAGTGTTGTCAGGCAAAGCTGGGACAGGGTATGGTCTTTCATATGGAGGAGGAGAAACGTGTGAAGACTCACAGGCAGGAGAGAGCCTGGGGCTGGCCCTCGTGTGGCTGGAATCAGGGAGGCGGACCTGGGGTTGGGGGCGGAAGAGATATGAGGCCAGAGAGAACAGCAGGGACCAGCTGTGCATGTGCATGGAGAATGACTAGAGGCAGCCAGGGGGTTGTCACATGTGCGGTTTACAAAGATACCCTGGCTGCAACCTGGGAAATGAGCTGGAGAGGAAGTAGGGTGCAGGCAGAAATCCAGGTGTTAGGTAAGAATGGGTGAGGACATTACCTGGTGGGGAAAGGTCCAAGACAAGAGCTGTCAGGATATTTCACTTCCCTTCCTCTTTTCAACGCCCTGGAGAGTTAGGAAATTTTCTCCTAGCCTTACGGAAGAGGAAACAGAGGCTTGGAGCAGTTGAGTAACTTGCTTATGGCCACAGAGCTCGTGAGCAGGAGATGTGGGGTTTCCAGTCCAATGGGTTCTGAGTCCAAAGTCCACAATGCTCACAGGCTTCTCTCTAATTCAAGTAAAAGGCATCTGGGATGACGCCCTTCTCCCGTTGCCTGATTTCTCACCCTTACTGTGGTTCGTTCTGTGACAGTCTTCCCTTGGGAGGAGGCAGGGTGCCATGGGAGCATGTAACAGAGGATGTAACATCATCTGGGTGGTCAGGAAAGGAAGGCTTCCTGGAGGAAGGGACATTTCAGCTGAGCCCTGAAGAATTTGAAAGAAGAGGAAGAGCTAGCAAAGGCACAAGGTCGGGTAGTGGGGCATGAGAAGGAGCAGGTGTTCTAGAGTGGAGAGAAGAGCGTGTGAGACTGGTTGGGAGCAGACTATCATGTGGCGTGTCTGAAAACCAAGCTTGAGTGGCTGGATGATGGTGTGAGATGCAGAAGAGAGGCGCAAGATTTGACACTGATGTCTAGCTCTCTGGGAAGCAGCTTAAAGCATGGAGTGGATGGAAGGGAGACCAGTAGGGTGAATCTTGTTGATCTGATGGTGAAATCCTGCCTGCCAGGCAGCTGCTTGTTGTGGTTACCATGGAAACATTAGACCGCAGACCCAGAAGCATCTAGTCAGCCCCTCTCCGTAAAGATGATGAGATTAAGGAAACGAAGGGGAAGAGACTTGCAGGCTTTCCTATTGGCAGCATGGAAACCTTTTTTTAAAAATATGTATAGTGGTAAATAGATAGAAGATTGACAATTTTGGACATTTTAAGGGTAGGGTTCAGTGGTAGCACATATGTTCACATTATTATGCAACCATCACCACCATCCGTTTGCAGAAATTTTTCGTCATCCCGACCTGACACTGTGTTCCTATTATGATAAGTCCCCACCCCCTCCCCTCAGGCCCTGTAACCACTGTTCTTCTTTCTGTCTCTGTGGATTTGACAATTCTAGGTGCCTCATATAAGTGGAATCATGTGTTTTTGTCTTTTTTCACAGATACATGGACAAACAAAATGTGGTAATATACACACAAGGGAATATTATTCAGCCCTAAAAAGGAAGGAAATCCTGTCGCATGTTACGATGTGGATTTACCTTGAAGACATTATGTTAAGTGAAATAGCCAGTCACAGTAAGACAAATGCTGTGTGATTCCACTGAAGTGAGTTCCCGAGAGCGGTCACATTCACAGGGACAGAAAATAGAGCGGGAGTTACGGGGAGCTGGGGGGTGGGGGAGGGGGAGTGTTGTCTGGTGGGTACAGAGTTTCAGATTTGCAAGATGAAAAACTTCTGGAGCTCTGTTTTACAGCGATGTGAATATACTTCACACTACTAGGCTGTACACTTAAAAATGGTTAAATGGTCAATTTTCTCTTATGTGCTTTTTACCACAATTTAAAAAAATGACTGGTGGATGAATTGACTGACTTTATCCTCTGCACCCTGGCTCTCACGGCCCTCCGAAACCTGCTCCCGCTGCATGCCTCACCTGGACATGCCTGAACATCACTGCATCTGTCTTGGCGTGCACTGCTCCCTCTGGCTGGAACACTGATTTCCTCTCCTCCTCGCTCTGCTGAAATCCTTGCTGAGCTTTGCAGACTCAGCTCAAGTGCGCGCCACCGTGCTCTCTCTGCTCACTGCGCTCTGCTGTGACTGTGCACACAGCATTGGCCTGGAGGTGTGTGTTTGCTGTCCTTCCTTTGTTCCCCCCACGTGACTGAATTCCCGAGGTGGGAGAGGATGTATGTGTTCCTTCCCACAGCACAGTCCAGTCCAACCAGCAGTAGGTAGTTGCTGGTTTCGGGGGGCTCTTGAATTGATTGCTCCCCCATGAGGCTGTGTCTGACCCCTTTCCCTGTCTGTTTGGGCCTTCTGTGCTGACCTTGTCCCTTTTCTGGGCTGCAAGCTCACAAAGGGCAGAGCCTGGATTTTCGTCTTTGCATGTCCCACAGCACCTTGCCCGGCGCCTGGCTCAGAGGGGCTGCACACATCTTTGATGGTTATGGAAATGGGTGAGAAGCCACAGCTGCTGGCTTTTTGCCTCTCTCCCTGAGGAGAAGCTGAGAAGGAATGCACAGCCCTTTCCTTCCTGTCCTCTTTGAATGGTGGACTCAGTCCTAGCTGTCCTGCTGCTTCAGCATTTCTTTGCACTGGAGCAAGTGCAGCTGCCAGGGCTGCAGAGAAAGGGGATGAAGGAGTTGCCTCAGCCATCTCAGAGGATTGTACTTGTTGCCTTTAGGGCCACCAGCCAAAGCCCTTTTCATTAGACCAGATGCGTTGGCTTGAAGCTGGCTGGGCTTCCTGTCACCAGTGGACTCTCTGTTTAACATCTCAGCTGGATTTGGCTGAGTTGGAGATCTCGGGGAAAATGGCGGGTCCACTTTGGTGGATTTGCACATTGCTGTCTTGTATGCGTGCCCGTCTGCAGGCCTGGCAGCTTCCTCCCTCGTCTGCCTTCTCCTCGGAAGCTCATCAGCAGGGGGAGCTGGATCCGACGACTACCTAATGGAAACCAGACATCTGTGAACGCGGAGGAACAGGCTGAGAAAGGGCCGGCTTTCTCTGGAATAGTTTAGATTGTCGTTATTTTTTCATTGGAATGCAGATGACGTGCTAAATATAACAGTTAAATGTCGTGTAAGTTTTATATCTTTGTAAAGTTTTTCATGTAATTTCACTAACTTAAAAAATCCTTTGGACAGCCACTAGCCCTTATTTTTGTGTTACGCGAGCTGTGGGGAAACTGAGAGGCAAGACGTTCCAGCTGGGAACACAATTTTCTGCTTCTGAGCAACGTCAGGCATTGCCTTTAAGACGTTAGACAGAAGACAGAAGGCTAGAGTTAGCGCATTTCTGGGCGGCCTTTTGAAAGCATCCCTAAGGGCCTCTCTGGAGAATAGTAAGTCCCCATGTAACCGTTTCTTATCCTCCAGTTTGCCAGCCCCTTGACCTTGTTGCTGATTCCTGATCCTCAATTCTCGCTTTGAGCTGAGACTTTTATATTAATCATGCCCTTTTATTTTCTGATGCTTTAATATCTGGAGCCTTGCTGATCCTGTAGAGACTGCCCCTCCCAGGGCCAGCCAATTCCTAGACATGGTAAAGACTTGCCTGGGACTGTGCTTTTCGTATGTAATCCAACCAATTCCCCAACCACCTGCTTCCTGGGCTCTCACACTCTGGGCCACTGTCCCCCTGCCCTGATCACCCGACAGCCAGCTACTGGAAACAACTAGGGACAGCATCTGTGCCCTAGAGCCCATGAAATTATTCAGACTAGCTGATCCTAAACCCGCTTACACTGCCTTGCCTTTCCCACAAAAGCCACGGTAAAGGTCCCTGCTTATGTTTTCCTCTGGCTCTCTCTGCCTCCTGACCTGCCCTGGTGCTTCCCTATGTGATGCCCGCCGCCCCCATGGCATGATGTGTCCCTGATTTTTAGGGGTGTGTGAGTATGAAAAACTTCTCCCTTCATTACAGTCATTTTTGTGTCTGCATGTCTAACCATACCTGATCAAAACACTCCTGAGTATAAGTTACAAGTTATAGCCTCTCTGGCTCAAATCTTGGTAATTCCTGGTGACACTCAGCATGGGATGTGGCTCCTCACCCTTGATTCTTTAGCCAAAGATTAAGCCTGTCATCTGGCTCTTAAGGCTATCTGCTGTCGTTTCTCTCTGGCCAATGTCAAATCGACACGACAAACAGAGCTGAACTTATGCTTGGAAGAGAAGTTTACCCCACAGGGCAATGTCAGTTGCCCTAGAAAGGCTCCAAGCCCCCAAATAAAACGCTCTCTGTTGCCTAAAATTTTCCATCGCCAAATCATCCCTTTTCCTTGAGCATCATCCTCTGCTTTCTTCTCATCTTTTGAAATAAGCTCTCTCAATTGCTTTTCCCCTTATGATACAAGAAGAGAGAGATTGGGTCAAGATGGTATACCAACTATATGGATCGGTTTTTCTCCTATCCGAAATCCCAGGAAATGAACGAAATCTGTGTTTGATAAGGAGAGCCTCCCAGCTCAAAATCGTTACTTCCCCTCTAGCCACACCGAGAGCATTCAGGGGGATGATGTGTATTCTGATTAGCCCTGATTATATTAGATTTTGATAGAAAAAAATGAGTTTCAAGTTAAAGGATATCAGCAGAAAAATAGAATCATAATGTAGAATTTCCAAATAATTAGAAGAAAAAGCAATCCAATAACAATCAGAAAAGAAATAAAAGAAAGAACAAGAAAACATGGTAAGTATAAAACAAAAGATAATCAGTAATAAGTACATCAATAATCACAATAAATGAAAATGGGTTTAAATATTCTATTAAGTGTCTTAGACTGGGTTAAAAAAACCACCTCACATCCAGGAATATACAGTTTATAGACACCATCCTAAACAAATGTCTTAGGGGAGCTGAAAACATAATATGAAAAAAGAAATTTTAAGCAAATATTAATTAAAAAATATATCACACAAAAATAGGATTCAAAGTGAAAATTATTATGAGAAGAGTTTTTAAAATTTATAATAGTTAGAATTCACCAGGGAGTTATAGTAGTTATAAATCTTTATGCACCTAATAACACAACTTCAAAACATATTAAGCATAAACTGATAGAAGTATAAAGAGAAATGAGTGAATCTATAATCATAGCAGGAGATTTAAAAAACTCACCTCTTTCAGATATTGACAAATAAAGTAAACAAAAATTACTTGAGGATACAGAGGGTTTGAATAAATGAACACATTTACAAATAAGTATATGTAAAATTTCATACCCAACAAAGAAAGGCTACGTTATTTTTACACTCTTAAGGTACATGAAGAAAACTTTTCTACCAGGTCACAAAGAAAATCTCCATTCCAAAAATGCAAGATGGCCACCACAACAAAAGTGATTGCAAAAGAAAATGTAAAAAAGGAAACCATTCTTATGGTAATTTAAGAAAGAATCCAGCTGCTGGCAGTGATTACCTCTTGGCGAGAGTTGGAGGTGGCTCTGGGTGTGTTCACAGATAGCCCCGTGTATGAAGTATTTGCTTGAATTTTTGTTATTGTGTGTAATTTTGAAATACATAAAGTAACAAATATATAAAGTAACAAATGGATAAGATATATAATAAGCAAAATCTCCCTTCTTCCAATTAAAAAAACTGAAAACAATACGTTGTTTAGAAATACAGTCACCAAGATCGATATATATCAAACCCATGGATGAAAACAAAGCCAGAGTAAATGGAGAGCCCCAAGCGCACATATTAGAAAATAATAAACATAGAGCAGAAGTGAACTAAGCATTCAACTGAAAAAGGCATTTTTTAAGAAAGGCTAATCCAGGGGCTGGCCCAGTGGTGTGGTGGTTAAGTTCACGCCCTCCGCTTTAGTGGCCCTGGGTTCACTGGTTCAGATCCTGGACGAAGACCTACACATCGCTCATCAAGCCATGCCATGGTGGCATCCTATATACAAAATAGGGGAAGATTGGCACAGATGTTAGTTCAGGACCAAGCTTCCTCACCAAAAAAAAAAAAAAAAAGAAAAGAAAAGAGAAGAAAAAGAAAGGCTAATCCAAAGAAAATGTACAAACATTGAAGAGACGAGACTACTATTTGCAGTTACTACAATTATCTGCTATAAACATCCTAGAGAATCAGTGGAAACACCCAGTAATCCAATAAATAAGAATAAAATAATGTGATATTTTTGCTCTTTATTTGGATAAAATCTAGAATTTCCGCTGTTGGTAGGAATGTGGGAAATAGGCACTCATATACACTGTTGGTGAGGATGGAAATTGGCCCATTTTTTAGGTAATTCAGCAGAATCTATCAGAATTCCTAAAGCACCCGTCCTTTGACAAACAATTGCCTTTGAAATCAGGGAAATTTAAGAGAATCTAAGTGTTAATCAACTTGACACAAAAACTATCATCTATTTATGCTATGGAATATCATGCAGAATTAAAAAGAATGATATAAATGTACTGACAAAGAATGTTTAAGACATCGAGTTATTTGAAAACATATGCGAATGAAAAAAATAGCTGTTTCGTCAGATAGAGCTGTCGGTAGACACAAAGGAGTCGTCAAACTGCCTGTTCGATGCATCTCCCCTGGTGGTTGGAGGAGTGACATACCTGCCCTTCTGGCTTCCACTGTATCCAGAGGTGGCCGTGTGACACATTGGGCAAATGAAACGGATACGGAAGTCTGTGGGTAGGTTTCTGGGAAATCTTTGCTTTTCTCATAAAAAGGCCAGACCCGGCAGTCCTCTCCTCTTCTTCCTGGATTGGACACAGGGCTGTAGCACGTGGGCTGCAGGTGGGGTGCAGTCATGTTGCAGTTACGAGATCACAAACGAAAGTGAAAGCTCCAGAGAACCATCCAGACAGTGGTGACACTCAGTGTCACTGAGCTCCTGAGCTGGCTCTAGCACCGACTTCTGTCCAGAATTCTTGGACTGTAGGTCAGATAGAACCCGCATTTGTTTAAATCACTTCCAGTAAAGTTTCTAGACAAACACTTTTCTTACTGATACAACCATCTATTGGCACACTTATATCCAGAGAAGAGGCTCAGAGAATCTCCAGAAGAATTCTCACCAAGTTGTTTGTGGCTACCACTCTACAACGGAGTGGGATTGACTTTTTCCTCTAAATAACTTTGTAGTGTTTCAAATATTTTTGATAAAGAAGTATTTATGTATCAATCCTGTAATCAACAATTTTTAAGGTACGTAACAATAAAACCTTATGTTGAAATTTTGGGATTATAGCCAAAAATAAAAGAAAAAGATAGCGCTCATAGTTTCATCACAGAGAGAAACATTGTCTATTTGCTCCTTTTTTTTTTTAGCTAATCGAGTTTATGTTTTACAAGTTTTATATTAACAGATAAATTGAGCAGATAGTACAGAAACCTCCCCTACAGTGTCCCACATTACACACATCTTGCATTAATGTGGCACATTTCTTACAATTAATGAACCAATATTGATACCCTGTTATTAACTAAAGTCCTTGGTTTATACCAAGTTTCACTCTTTGTGTTGTACAAAGAATTCACGGGCTTTGACAAACATACAATGATATGCATCCACCACTACAGCATATACAGATTAATTTCACTGCCCTAAAAATTCCCTGCGCTTCACCTACTCATTGGTCCTCCCCACAACCCCCGGCAACCACTGAGCTGTTTCCTGTCTCCATAGTTTTGCCTCTTCCAGCATGTCACATACTTGGAATCATACAGTATGTTGCCTTCTCAGATCGGCTTCTTTCACTCAGTAACAAGCATTTAAGTTTCCCCCGTGTTTTTTTGTTGTTTGATAGCTCATTTCTTTTTGGCACTGAGTAACAATCCATTGTCTGGATGTGCCATGGTTTATTTATCCATTCACCTACTGAAGGACATCGGGGTTGCTTCCAAGTTTTGGCAATCATGAAGAAAGCTGCTTTGTGTGCAGGTTTTTGTGTGGACATAAGTTTTCAACTCATTGGGGTAGAAATACCAAAAAGCACGATTGCTGGATGGATGGTAAGAGAATGTTTAGTTTTGTAAGAAACTACCAAACCGTCTTCCAAAGTGGCTGGACTGTTTGGCGTTCCCACCAGCAGTGAGCGAGAGGCCATAGGGAGTAAGGGCTGGGGTGATCATTATTTGCATGTGCACAGAGAGGCAGGGCAAGCTGATGAGCAGAGACAGACAGGCTAAAGTTCAAGAAGTCAAGAGGCCATTTGGGCCTACTTCCTGGTTTCAGGCCCGGTCGAGGCCTGGCTGTGTTTCCCATCCTGATATTCCATGAGATATCCCCGCATCCTTCCATTAGATTCTTATTTGCACTTCTGCATGTTCCATATAAACAGATACAAAGACGGAGTGGGGAGGAGGGTACATAGGGTGACATTTCAAAGGAAGAAATGCCAGTTCTCTTGACAGAGTGGACATCGGGATGCAAATGGAAAGGGAAGAGGACATGAACGTTGGCTGGATGGCTGTGCAGGCCTGGTACTGTGCCCGGAACTGCGTGTATATCACCACTTCTTGAATTGCAAGAACCTTATGCAGCAGATCTTATTATCTTCATTTGATAGACAAGGAAACAGAGGCTCAAAGAGGTCATGCAATGTCCTAAGGTCACACAACTAGGAGGTGGCATGGAAGCAGATATGGAGCTGACATTAGAAACAAAGATGGCAACTCCAGTGGCTCCTGCCTAAAAGACTGACCAGCTGAGCAGAAGTGGGGGTGGTGGCTGGGGGGGCCATCCTTTCCCTGTCCAGGGAAGCGGCAGCATTTCTCTCTTGTCCTGGTTACGCCTGATCATCACGGGTGTACGCTACAGAATGCATCATACATTGCCCTATGCAAAATTCCTTCTCTGTCTCTCAGCCCTGTCTCATTTCTTCCTCTGACATGACAGGGTGCAATTAACATTCTAGCCTTCTTAGGCAGGTGCCTACATCACTCAGGCCAGGGGGGGTCTGTGCTCGACGCCATTGAAGGACTGGCACATTTCCCACCAGGGTGCCTCAGCGGGTAGGGATGAGAGGAGGGAGGAGGAAAATTGTATGTTCTGGTTGTACAGCAGGATCTTTTTGCTTTTCCCTCCGGGTGACTTGTCTGCAGGTTCCTACCTCAAGCACTACATTCTCTCAGGAGCCAGGGCTGAGCATGCTAGAAGTTGCCCTTCTGTATGCACAGCACAAGCATGGTTTCCATGGGAACATCTCAGAAGGAGAATGCTAGGATTCCGGGCTTTTTGTGGCCTTGGGTAAACAATGGATTGGATGCTTCTGAGAAGCTCAGAACCTTCCCGCTACTTTCTCTAACACGGTTTACAGCTCCTCCCACCACAGATACAAAAAGCAAGTAAAATGAGACATTAAGCCACTTCAGCCTTGAAATATGTAGAAAAAAAATAAACCTTGTGTTTATTTAATAAGCCAAGTGTGCGTAGGTTTTTAAAATTCATACCCATCAAACGCACTTAGAATTACAAAGAATCCTAGGAGAGAATTCTAACCAGGGCCACTGAGGTTCCTGCAGGGGTCTGGGCACTCTGGCTCCTCTTTGATGCCTTGTCTGCCCAGTCACTGCCTGACTCAGCTGTCTGCAGTGCTGCTTCTCAGCTAAAGACTCATTCACTCATTCGTTCCACCATCATTCATGGAGTGCCACCATGTTACGCCTGCCCAGTGCCAGGTGCTGCACCACCAGCTGAGGAAGCAAAGAACACTTAAGGAACTCACAGCCTAGGAAGGAAGACCAATAGTGGGAACATGTTGAATTACAGGTGGATACGGACCTGAGGCAGGCGGCATTCAAGCAGCTCCAATCCCACGTGTTGTAACTCAACCAGGGAGGCATTTTTGTTAATGGTCAGCTCTTCGCTTCCTGCTTTAGGTGACTCCTGAGCACTCTGGTCCCATAGGTAGAGGAGAAGAGCCTTTCTCTTTCTAGACCTCCTCCTAAGAATTGGAAACTGCCGCTGAGCCCCTGGTCCCCAGGACCTGCTTTCAGCTGACTTCTCAGATGCTTTAGCAGAAGCTTTAGCAAAAGACTGTGGGCTCTGAGGCAAGGATCTGGGGTCAAATTCTATCCCTGTTCGTTGGGTGATCTCTGAATCTTGGTTTCCTCACCTGTAAAATGAGACTGTCTCATAGAGATTGTTGTGAGTTAAATGAATAGTGTCTGCAAAGTTCCTGGCACCGTGTCTGGCACATGGAAAGAGCTAATAAGTATTAGTCCCTTCCTTTCTACTTCTTAGACTCCCCCCGCCCCCCACACACACTTATTGTCAACTCTTTGCCTAGCCTGCCACCTGTTATCTTGGACCCAGCATTACTTGCTAAATTGCACTTCTCTTCTACTGGACCCCAAAGCAGAGTGGTGTCCCCCAGCCTCTGGCCGGCCCCATGCTTTCTGCGTCTTAGACCCCCCCACCCCCACGCCCTCTGTTCTGTGTCGTTGTAAGAGGATAGGCAATGCATGAGGTTCCTGTGAGGGAACTTGAAGAAATAAACTACGTGGGATAATGTTTGTTGAGAAGACAGGTCCACCCAGCAAAAGCAAGTCGGAGTTCTCCTTCCTCGCAAATTGAATTGTACTGATAATTTATCCTTCAATTCCCTGAATAATCTCACTGCTCCATTCCCTTGGTACTGAGTCTCCGTCTATTATAAGGCATTCAAGTCAACATTTACAAAGCCATTAATATAAAGAGAAAACAAAACCCATACCAAGCCTCACTTCTGGTCTTCGAAAGGGCGTGGTGTTTGCACAGGGGCTGGCTGTCTGACGAGGCGGCACGGGCAGCCTCCTGGGAGGTGTGATTTGAGCTACATCTCCTGCCCGTAAATATCTCTCCTCACCAGCTGTCGTAGTGCCTGAAGTTCCAGAATTAGATGATTGCTCTTTTGCTGCCCTTGTTAAAACATCTCAGTTTCTGGCGAATACAAGTAGATGAAGTTGTCATGGGACGGCCAACAGGGCCAGTCTGGGGCCCCTGGGAGCACATGGGAGCCAGGACAGATTTGCTGACCTGTTCGTTTCTTTGGTACCGTTCTGTGCTGTTGGCCCGTGACAGCAAGCTGAGAGTATGGGCCTGAGGACCCAGCGGACTCAACAGGAGAGGAGGAGGATGCCAAGGTAGGACAGAACCGTGTCCAGTGTGGGGAAACCATTTAAAGAGACGGTGTTCATGTGTGACCATTCAGGCCAGAGGCCGGGGAGGGGGCGCGGCCTGAACTCTGTGAAGGGGCTTTATGAGTGTCTTGAGGCCAGGAAGCCAAGTGCAAGGAAAAAGAAAGCCAGTCTGGGAGCCCTGGGCCAGGAGGGAGGGACAAACTCACATGCCCACCGAGGGCCCCAGAGCCTCAGTGAAGCTGGCGGTGGGAAGGCTGAGTGAAGCAGCAGACTGGATGGGGCCAACCGGAAGCAACTGGGGAGTGGGGTGGCAGTGGGCTCCACCCTGGGATTTGGGCTGTCGTGATCTCAGCTGGGTGGGGTGGGCCTTAGGATGGCCGGCACCACTGGTTTTGGTGACATCATCATTTTGTCCTGGGGCCTCTTCCATACCTCCCATATTCCTCCTAAAACTATCTGTACCCACGCCCTAATCGTGGCAGCTGCTTTGGTGTTTGGGGATAGCTTCAAACACTATTTGGCGCTGTCTTTATTGTCAAGTGGGCAAACGTCGAATCTACCAGAGGAGTGAAGCATTATCCTGGTTCAAGCCTCAGAGACAGGTGTTCCCAAAGATTTAAGAAGTTCCCAATTCCCTCTTACAAATTCTACCCTATTCCAAATACAGCCATGTGACTACACACTAAACGTAGAAGGGAAGCTGGAGGGAATGTCATCAGGATACTAATTAACTGGCAACCTAGAGTTTCTGGTTCCATCTTGTCCCTTAGCCTAACTGACATTCCACATAGGTCATTGCCAGGCCCTGAGCAACCCCTGCCCCAAACCAAGCATCCTAATTTACCTCAATGGGAGCACACGTTCCCTCCCTCCCCTGCCGCCCCAGTATTACTTTGCTAGGGCTGCCATGATAAGATGCCACAAACTGAGTGGTTTCAACAACAGATATTTATTGTCTCACAGTTCTGGAGGCTGGACATCAGACATCAAAGGGCCGGCAGGGTGGGTTCCTCCTGAGGCCTGTGAGGAAGAACCTGTTCCATGCCTCTCCCTTGGCTCCCAGTGGTTTGCTGGCCATCTTTGGTGTTCCTTGGTTTATGGATGCATCACACGGATCTCTGCCTTCATCTTCACATGGCGTGCTCCCCTGGGTGCATGTCTGAGTCCAAATGTCCCCTTCATTTAAGGATACCAGTCATATTGGATTAGGGAGCCACCTACTCCAGTATGACGTCATCTTAACTGACTACTACATCCGCCATGACCCTCTTTCCAAATAAGGTCACTTCCTGAGGTACTAGGGGTTAGGACTTCAACATATGAATTTTTGGGGACACAATTCTACCCATAACCCCCACTCTCACTCTTTTTTGTTCACTGGGGTCTCTAACTGAAGCAAGCAGGCAGAAGGAAGGGTATGTGGGGTTCTGGCTCAGTGAGCCAGGGATGACGGGGGCAGAAGAGAACCGGATGCACATCTCTGGTCATTCGAATACATTCTTTCTCAGAGAAGCCCAGCAGGGCCTGGCTTTTTGAATGTTTGAATTATTAGACTTCCTTATAAGTAACATCGGCCTTGTATATGATTACTAATGTCGCACTGGAGCAGTTCTCTTTGAGGCTTGCTTCGTCTCCAGCGCCTTTTCAGATTCAAAGGTTCCTACCACCTCATGAGAGAGAGGACGTCACTTCCTGTAACCCAGTGTCCCCTCGTTCCCAAATTATAAAAGATTCTTAGTGATAAGCAACAGAAACCATCTCTGAATAATTTAAGAAGAAAAGAAATTAAGCGAGGTCTTTTGAGTAGGTCATGGACTCTCTAGGAAGATGGAAAACCAGGCCCAGTGGCTGTGTGTCCAGGAACAGGGCATGCCACGTGCAGAAGGACGCAGCCTCACGCTGCTGCAGGGCTCAGGTCCCCCAGGTGCCATCTCCACACTGGACACTTGACATTGCCTCCGCTGCCCCTGGAAACTGTGTCTAGACGTCCCTGCTGCTTCAATCCGTGGCCAGCACAGAATAATAGCTTTTTTCCCCCAGATTCTGATGAGTCCCAGAGCCTAAAAGGAAAAGCACATCTGCATTAAAGCTTCTGAAGTCGCCTTTCCCACCAATATTCTGAGACTAGCTGTTGATTCCATTAGGCACCTCGCGACTGGTAAAACTTTAGCCCTGCTAGTGTCCTCAGGGAAGCAGACACTGAGATGAGCTAAGGCTGCAAAAACTTTAGTGTACTCTTAATACCTTGGGGGGGTAAGACTTGTGAAAGGAAAATACAGGAAGCAGGATAGGTAGGGATGGGGGGCAGTCAGAACACAGTGTAGCTCTGAGTCTCTGCTAGCCCGATCGGAGCTCTGGAGCAAACACCTGCTAGACGAGTGACGGGTGGGAGTGGCCAGGCACTCGTGCCACGTCATGCTTGGTCACTGTCTTGGCCACCCCAGGAAGAGGGTGACTTTGACTCCAAAGCTGAGGTCGACCCAAAGGAGTTAACGACTATAGTCTGTCAGTTAACCATGTACCTAGTGGCGGGGCCAGTGCTTCCATGAAAGGCAATCTCAGCATCGCATCTCCATACCTGCCACGCTAGCCTCTGTCCCGAGCAAAAGGAAACTGTCCTTCCAGGATGTGGGTCACGTGTAGCCACACAGTTTTCAGAGTCTGCATCCATGCTAGGCAGCATTGTACATGTAGACGAGGCATCTTTACAGTAGCAGCACGTGTCACTATCACACACTGGTTTGTGTCATTTCTCTCATTCTGTGTGTCTTGGTTCTCTTCCCCAGTGAGACTGTGAGATCTCTAAAGCTACATACTGTGTCTGACTTCCTCAGCATCCATGAGGCTGAGCACAGAGTAAAAGCTCTGGGAACACTTTCTGATCCATCTAAGGTGGCTCCTCCTGCTTCCTCATCCCGTCTCCTGCGCGTGCGTCCCTGCCCATCCCTAAGCACTGCCGTTTGAAGCCTCCATTAGGACAGGCCGCACCTTGCGCCCTGGCTCACTCTCAGGGTGAATTTCTGACAGACTGAGTGCTTTCCTCCCCACCCCACTCTCCAGTCACTCATTGTTCTTGTTGCAAATTAAAGAGAAAAGCAGGCAGTGCTTAGGAAAAGCAGTGGCCCCACTCTTGACACCTCCCGCGCAGAAAAGCATTTGACAACCAGTTTCCATGGCAACAGGCTTTCTTTGAAATAATTTCTTGTTCGGTGTGCCAGACCCCCGCTTTCCTCTTCTTGGGAGTTCTGGCCGGCATTGAAAATGAGATTAGAGGAGGCAAGGAGAGAATGCCCGCACAAGCAGTCAGCCACCGGCAAGAGGGCTCTGGCTGGCCCCGGAGGGCAGGACTCAACTCCTCTCTCCTCAGGGCCTTGCTGGTGCTCCCCAAAGGGTTAAAAGATGCCAAAGATGAGGTCTGAAAAAAGCTGACGGACGGCGTCAACAGGCGCTATTTAGAGCAACGCAGTAGCGCAGAGCTCTCTAATTTTGGAAAAGGGCCATGTTCGCACATTCCGAGCAACAGTGCCTGCCCTGGAAGCTGCTGGCTTCCTTTTTTTGTTTCTTTGTTGGCCTTGGCACACGGGCTGTGCTTTCCCCTCAGAGGAGAGCTGACCCTGGCCCCTGCCTGGCGTCCTTGTGCCCACTGTGTTAAGCTGAGAGGCCCAGACTTGCCTTCTCTTATCTGTTATAGGTTGAACTGTGTCCCCCAAATTCTTGTGTTGAAGCCCTTACCCAGGACCCCAGAACATGACTGTATATTTTAGAGATGGGGCCTTTAAAGAGGTGATTAATTTAAACTGAGGCCGTTAGAGTGGGTCCTAATCCAACTGGTGTCCTTATAGGAAGAAGAAATTTGGACCCACCAGAGAGACACCAGCTGCATGCAGAGAGAAGACCACGAGAGGACAGAGTGAGAAGACGGCCGTGTGCAAGCCCAGGACAGGGGCCTCAGGAGAAGCCAACCCTGCTGACTCTCTGAACTTGGACTTCCAACCTCCAGACGGTGAGAGAGTAAATTTCTGTTGTTGAAGCCCCCAGGCTGTGGCATTTTGTTACGGCAGCCCGAGCAGAATATCATGCCTTCCCTCTGGGCTGCAGACGCTCCATTTGTCAGACTGGGGCTTAGGAAAGTCAGCCTAAAGTCATTCCTCTTTACAGGCCCTTTCAGAGAGCAAGAGGCTCCACCAAGCGTGCCCACAAGCTCACTGCCCTCACCGTGTGACGTGTGACACACTTGTTCGTTGACACGTCTGAAGGTCTTTTCTCTCAGTGGACACAGCATTCTGTGAAGTGACTACAGAGGCCCAGCCATCCACCCTTTACAGCAGAAGGAGGCAAAGACAGGTGACTCAGCTTAGGGAGGCTTGGCTGACGGGAGCGCTCATGTCCTGGCTTCTTCCACTCCTCGCCTTTACCGTATTTTTAATGTACTTGAGACCCCATAATGGGATCCCTTGAGGTTGGGAGCCTATCTTCTTCCTCTTTGTATTCTAGGCACTGGCACTGTACTTAGGATGAAGTACTTAATAAATGTCTCTGAATAAATAGTGAATCTTATTCTGGCCAAGAGAAGGAAGCTTCAGGATTTAAAGCAAAAGAGAAATTGCTGGTCTTTTTTTTTTTTTGCAGAGGAGAAGACAAAGCCTTAGAGAAGTGAAGTGATGCGGAAACAAAGCCAGGACTGAGACCAAGGTCTCCTGAATCCAAGTTCAGGGGTCTTTCTGATTTGCCATTCAGTAAACTTAACACACAGCCACTGTGTATACACCCGTGTCAGAAGCAAAGGGATGACACCTATATTCTCAGTTAAGCATATTCTCTTAAAGACAGCAACCAAGTGTGAATTTTTTTATTATATTTCAAAGGACCCAATATTATTCCATGTGCTTACTGGTATTACTTCTTTTTTCACTCCCTTCATTAAAACTCTCCCAGTATCCACAGTTGCCTCCCAATAGCCACAGTTCCAAGCAAAGAGATTGCATATAGGAAGCACTCAATACATCTTAAAAAGTGAATTAATGGATAATGAAAGCAGAAATAATTCTTAATTCTTCCCCCTGGTGTTCAAAGCTCCCTGTCATCTGGTCCCGTCATTTTCAGCCTTCACAGGCCCTTTGCTCTGGCTGGCTCAGTTTCCTTCTGACCAGAACAATGCATCATTCATAACTCCGCTCTGGTTGTTCCTCCAGACTCAGATCACCCATTTCTCCAGGATTGGTCTGTCCCAAAGTTGCTTGCATCTTCAAGCCCAAGTGAAGGTCCCCTCACCCTCCCTCCCACCCGCCCCACGCCACTTCCAGCTTGGTGCACAAATAAGGGCAATAAGGATTTGGAGTCTGGAAGGAGTGCTTGGAGGAAGAGGAATCTAGAAAGCATCCTGGAATAGGGCTGCAAGGTAGGGAGAACACCCAGAGAGACAGAAACAGAGGTCTGCCTCTGCCTTTGCCACCCAGAGAAACTATGACCTGAGTGAGTTACAAACCTGTGGCTGGGTTTTCTTCATTTATACAATGAGGCTCTAGACTAGACAGTCCCTAAGACCCATCTGGCCTCAACACTCTGACTGCACATCAACCCAAATAGCTGCTGTCTTTCTTTGGAGCTCCTCACTCTCTTTCCTTTTTCCTCCCCAAGGCCATGTGTGTGCAGAATCCTACTCTCCAGAGACCTTGACCATCAGTCACCCCTTGTTTTCTATCTTCAAGTTTCCCACTCTAATTGTTCTTTCCTACCAGCATTTAATGTACTGAATGTCTTTTGTGTCTTCCAAGCAAGACGTGGACTTCCACTTTTGTCCACGACGGAATATCTAGTACCAGACTTGCCTTCCTTCTGTAAACACCAATAGACTTGACAAGATATATGAAAAAATGTTTTCAGACATTAGATAATAGGTAGCACAGAGTTGTGATTCCTGATAGATAGGAAACAAATGAGAAGAGCCCTGTGATTGCCCTGGCTTTCCTCCTGGAGACACTTTCCTGAGGATAGCACAAGGAAGAGGTACCCAACCAGAGCAAGTGATCTCACTGAGTTAAGGGGAGGCCAAGGTATCTAGAATTTGCCCAGCAGAGTATTGAAGGGGAGAGAGCTGTGTAAAGAAACAGCTCCAGAAATCAGCATAAGGGTCCCCTTGAGTCTTTGGATAAATGCTTAGGAAAAATTCCATAGAAAAAAACTCTACATCGCCAGGCAGAGAAAACTACAATTCCCCAAACTGGGCAATTCCCAGAGCTTGCACAGGGCTTGGAGATGTTTGAGTTATGACTAGCCAAAGGAGGGAAAACTCTCTGAACACCTGGACCATTTAGTAAAGACTTCAGAAGGGTCACATGTTAGTAGTAGAGCTAAGTTAGCCCTATTCGACTCCCCCTAACAAAGCTTAAAAACAAGCCTCAAAGGTTCAAGCTGTTTCACGAGTAACTGTCTGCCAGAACTAACTTGAACACCCTTTAAGGAAGAGAATGAAGTCCAGGCACTCAACAACCTGACATTCACAATGACCAGCGCATTGCCAGGGTTCAATCAGAGAAGCAGAGCAGGCAGGAGAATACACACACACACACACACACACACATATATATGAAATACATATTGACTTTATTACAGGAATTAGCTTACACAATTGTGGGAGTTGGCTAAGTAAGCTTGAAGTCTATAGTGCAGGCTGTCAGGAAGGGAAGATCATAGTAGGCTAGAAGCCCGGGCGGAGGAAGGAAGAAAGAAGAGCAATTTCAGACCTAGCTGTTGTTAGGTGTCCCTGAGCCCTCTTTTAAAGGCTTCCAAATGATTAAGTCAGGTCCACTTGGAATAATCTCCGTTTTATTAACTTAAAGACAACTGAATACGGACTTGAATAATATATTCAAAATTCCTTCAAAACAGCACCTAGATTTGTATTTGATTGAATAACTGGGAAAAGAGGTGTGTGTGTCCTGCAAAACAGCTGCTACTTCCATCCTTTCCTCCAACTCCCATGAGAGGATATCCCTTGTACTCAACCCTAAGTGGAAACATACTAGAAAGGGAATTCTGGGGACTGTAGTTCAGCCTAGCCAAGTTGACATATCACAGTCAGCATCCATTAAAAAAATTATTACACACTTAATGAAGCTGGAAAATGAGACCCATAACCAGGGGAAAAATATAAACAGACCCAGACGTGACAGAGATGATGGAATTAATAGAAAAGGACTTTAAAAGAGCCATCATAAACATGCTCAAGAATGTAAAGGAAAACCTGAAGATAATGAGCAGATAAACGGAAGGTATAAAAAGGAACCAAATGGAAATCGAAAACTGAAAACTAAAACATATAAAGTGGAAAATTCACCAAATGGACTTAACAGTAGATTAGACACCACAGAAGAAAAAAAAAAAATCAATGCTCTTGAAGACACAGTAATAGAAACTCTCTAAGTTGAAGCACAGAGAGAAGAAAAGGCTGGGAAAAGAAAAAAAAAGAAAAAAAGAGTCTCAGTGACTGTTAGGACAATATCAAGCACAACTGGAGTCTCAAAAGGAGAATGGGATCAGAAAATGGTTTGAAAAAATAGTACAAATTTTTTCAAAACCGATGAAAAATATAAACCTCAATATTCAAGAACCTCAATGAACACTGAGAAGAATAAATATCACATCAAAACACTTCATAATCTAATTGATGAAAACGAGTGAGAAAGAGAAGATCTTAAAGACACTAGAGAAAAAAAGACATTATATACAAGAGAACAGAAATGAGATTTACCACAGAATTTTTGTCAGAAACAGTGTAAGCCAGAAGATAAAGGAATGGCATTTAATGTGCTGAAATTTTAAAAATTGCCAACCTCAAATTCTATTTCTAGTGAAAATATTCTTAAACAGTAGAGACAAAATAAAGACTTTTATATAAACAAGTTGAAATAATTCATTGCCAATAGACTAGCACTACAAGAAATCGTTAAAGGAATTTCCTCAGACTGAAGGAAAATGATATTAGATAGAAACTCAAATGTACATAAAAAACTAAGAGTGCTAGAAATATTAAGTGAATGAATGAATATAAAAGACATTTGTTCTAATTTTTAAAAGAAAATTGAACACAGAAGACTTGTTTTCAGCCAAATGGAGTAACAGGGAAGAGATTTACATTTTTTTTTTGGTCTGAAACAACAAGAAAAATATGTGAAATATCAACTCACAAGATATTGAATATCAGGCATCAAAGACCAGAGATCTCTAAGAATCAGGAAACAAATGAAGTGGCCCCCATAATTGCTCCAGCTTACTCCCTGAAGAGAAGTTCAACTGCAGTGTAGGGAGTGGGAACCCAAGTAGAGCTCAGTGGTTTCCATGAGTTAAGGAGATGGAACTGGGAACACAAGAAGGCCAAAGGAGCTAGAATTCACAGGCAGAGCACTGGAGGTGAGAGAGCTTTCATATGGAGAGAATTCCAGAGATCTGCAGAAGATCCCCCTCATGTATTCAGCTGAGTACTGTTTAGCTTGTGAGTGTGAAGAAACTACCTGATGCTGGGAAAAGAACCTCTTAAAAAGATTACAAGGAGCAGTTGTTGCTGCTCAAACCAGGTCCAGGAATAGTGCCTGTTCCCACCAACCAGAGTGGAAAGCGTCGTAATTCATGGGGCACTGGGTAGAGTACTCATAAAGATTTTCCTCAGTATTGGGGAAAAAGGAGACCTAAGTTAAATTCTATACTGATGCTGCCTAATAATGCTTAAAAGTAAGAAACAAAAGAATAAAGTTGTTATCAAGTAACTTATCTGCATCCCAGAACAAAGCTCAGGAATATTTATAAGATTAAAAAAAAATCCAGCAGGCAAAATTCACTACTGGCAAAAATCACCAGGCATGCACAGAAGCAGGAAAATATGACTCATAATGAGGAGAAAACAAATCAAAACTGACCCAGAAATGACTCAGAAGATAGAATTAGTAGCATAGATCATTAAAACAATTATCATGACTGTATTCCATACGTTTAAGAAGTTAAAGATTAACCATGATGAGTAGAGCTATAAAAGATATAAAAAAGATCCAAATCAAATTTCCAGAGATGGAAAACTGTAATGTCTGAAATTAAAAATTACACAAATTGAGATTAATAACAGATCATCTATTGCAGAAAAAATGATTAACGAACCAGAAGACATAGCAATAGAAATGAGCCAAAAGAAACCAAAGAGAAAAAAGAGTTTAAAAAGATGACAGAGAAAAGGTGAATTTGAGCACAACTTTATGTGGCCTAATATACATGTAATTGGAGTCACCAAAGGAGGAAAGAAATAGAAAAAATATTTAAAGAAATAACGGCCAAAGTTTTACCAAATTTGATGAAAGCTATATACCTATAGCTAGGTCAAAGACATTCAATGAACACCAAGCACAAGAAATATGAAGAATCTATGCCAAGGCACATAATAACATGTATGCTTAATGATGATAATAATAATTGCTTACAACTAGAGATAAAGAGAAAAATCTTAAAAACAGCCAGAGATAAAAGACACATTACATATGAAAGAACAAAGTAAGGATGACAGCAGATTTCTCATTGGAAACAATGCAAGCTAGAAGTCAGAGAAGCAACATCTTTAAAATGCTGAAGAAAAATTGTCAACATCGAATTCTTTACCCAGGACAAATATCTTTCAAAAAAGAATGTGAAATAAAGAAATTTTCAGACATGTAGAATCTGAAAGAACTCATCCAGCCAACCTGCACTGTAAGAAATGTTAAAGGCAGTCCTTCAAGCAGAAGAAAAGTGATACTAGGTGAAAACGTAAATCTATACAGAAGAATGAAGAGTATGAGATGTGTTAACTATATAAGTAAATATATTAGATTTTTCATTGTTTAAATTGCTTTAGCAGTAATTTACAGTTTCAATCAGAAATAATAATTTATTTGGGTTTATAACATATAGAGAAGTAAAACATATGATGACTATAGCACAAAGGCTCCAAGGGGAGAAACGGTAATGCACTATTATTGTAAGATACTTACACTATATGTGAAATGATGTAACATCATTTGAAGTTAGACTGTGGTAAGTTAAAGATAGATCCTATCCACCCTAAAACAACCACTAAAATAATGCAACAAATAGTTATGTTTAATAACCCAACAAAGGAGATAAAATGAATCATTAAAAAATCCAAAAGAAGGCAGAAAAAGAGGAAAAAGGGGACAGAAAACAGAGGGAACAAATGAACATCAACTAGCAGTGCTGATAATCACATTAAATGTAAATGGTCTAAACACCTAATTAAAAGGCAGAGACTGTTAGATTGAGTAAGATCCAACTATATGCTGTCTACAAGTGACATACATTAAATTTAAAAGATGCAATAGCATATAAGTAAAAGGATGGAGAAAGATATATCATGCTAAAACTAATCAAAAGAAGGCTAGAGACAAAGTAGATTTCACAGCAAAGAATACTACCAGAAATAAAGACAGTAATTTCACAATGATAAAGGGGTCAATTAATCAAGAAGACAACAATCTTTTATTTTTATGAACCTAATAACAGAGCTGTGAAATACATGGAGCAAAAACTGATAGAATTGCAAAGTGAAATAGACAAATTCACAATTCCAAAGATTTCAAAAACTCTCAAAAGATTGATTTAAAAAGTAGACTGAAATTCAGTAAGGATAGAGAAGACTTGAACAACATTATCAACTTACTTACCTTAATTGACATGTATGGAACACTCCACTCAGCAAGTGCAGAGTTCACATTATTTTTAAGTGCACATAGAACATTTATATATTCTGGGCCATAAAACTAATTCAACAAATTTGGAAAGCTTTAAGTGACCATTAAAGGAACTAGATTATAAACCCAAACTAGAAAATATCTGAAAAAATCCATAAATATTTGGAAATGAGATAGCACACTTCTAAATAGCTCATGAGTCAAAGGAAAAGTCAAAAGGGAAACCAGAAAATATTTTTAAATGAATGAAAATCAAAACATAACCCATCAAAATTTGTGAGATGCAGCTAAAGCAACACTTAGAGGAAATTTTATAGCACTAACCACCTGTATTATAAAAGAATACAAGTCTCAAATCAATGATCTTAGCTTCCACCTCAAGAAGCTAGAAAAAGAAGAGTAAATAAAACCCAAGTGAGCAGAAAATAAAGAAAGGAAGTAAGAAAGATCCGAGCAGAAATAAGTGAGAGAGGAAACAGAAAAACAATAGAGAAAATAAATAAGACTAACAGGTGGTTCTTTGAGAAGAGCAATAAATTAGATAAATTTCTTGCTAGACTGATCAGGAAAAGAGAGAAGACATAATTTACCAATAAGAGAGAGAGGAACAAGAGAAGTGATTTCACAGACATTAAAAGGACAATAAGGGAGTATTGTAAAAAATTTATGCCACTAAATTTGACAACTTAGATAAAATTGGAAAAGTTCTTGAAAGATACCAAAACCAAACCTTACACAGAAGGTATAGATAATCCAAGTAGCCCTATATACCTTAAAGAAATTGAATTTGTAGTTAAAACCTTTCCCACAGAGAGAACTCCAGTCACAGAAGGCTTAACCAGTGAATTCTACCAAACATTTAAGTAAGAAATAATGCCAATTCTAACCAACTTCTTCCAGAAAACTCAAGAGGAAGGAATACTTGCCAATTCAAGCAATGAGGTCAGCATTACCATCATTCCAAAACCAGATAAAGAAATTACAAAAGAGAAAACTAAAGACCAATATCCCTTATATATATGGATGAGGAAATTCTTAACAAAATTTTAGTTAATCCAATCCAACAATTGATAAGATCTATAAAAAGTCTAGTGCCTCATGATGAAGTGAGATTTATCGCACTTTAGGAATGCCAGGTTGGTTTAGCATTTGCAAATCATTGAAAGTAATTCCCCATATAAACAGACTAAAAAAGAAAAACCATATGATTATCTCAAATGATACAAATGATAAAATCCCACATTCATTAGTGATAAAAACTTCCTCAAAGCAAGAGAGTATGGAATTAGTTTTCTATTTATATACAGCAAATTACCAGAAACTTAGAAACCTAAAACACCATCCATTTATTATCTAACATTCTGTAGATCAGAAATTGGAGTGGGCTGGCCTGGGTTACCCGCTCTGCTCAAGAGCTCACATTTAGGGTGTTGGCTTGGCTGGGCTCTCATCTGGAGGCTCTGGGGAAGAATTTACTTTCAAGCTCATTCAGGTTGTTGACAGAACCCAACTCTAGGTTGTAGGTTGTAGGTCTGAGGACTACGTTTCCTTGCTGCCTGGTAGCCAGGTTCTGCCATGAGCTCCTTGAGCCACACATTTCTTCTCACACAGGCCCCTCTGTCTTCAAAGCAGCAATAATGTATCAAGTTCTCACATTTTGAATCTGTCTGACCTCCCTTTCTATCAACTGGAGAAAGGTCTCTAATTTTTTTTAAGATTTTATTCTTTTAGAGAAATTTTAGGTTCACAGCAAAATCAAGAGGAAGGTACAGAGATTTCTCATATACCCCCTGCCCTACACATGCATAATCTCTCCCATTGTCAACGTCCTCTACCAGAGCATCCCCTATCAACATCCCCTATGTTTATTACAATTGATGAACCTACACTGACACATTATGGGCACCCAAAGTCCATTGTTTACCTTATGTTCATTCTTGGCATTGTACATTATTTGGGTTTGGGCAAATATATAATGACATGCATCCATCATCATAGTATTCTCACTGCCCTAAAAATCCTCTGTGCTCCATCTAGTCATCCTTCCCTTCTACCCCAATCTCTGGCAACCAGTCTTCTTATTGTCTCCATAGTTTTGCCTTCTCAAGAACGTCATATAGCTAGAATCACACAATATGTAGCCTTTTCACATTGGCTTCTTTCACTTAGTAATGTGCATTTAAGCTTCCTCCATGTCCTTTCAACTTTTGATATATCATTTCTTTTTAGTGCTGAATAATATTCCATTGTCTGGATGTACTACTGTTTATTTACCCATCCACCTACTGCAGGACATCTTGGTAGTTTCCAAGTTTTAGCAATTATGAATAATGATGAATAAGGATGATATAAACATCTGTGTGCAGGTTTTTGTGTGGACATAAGTTTTCAACTCATTTGGGTAAATACCCAGGAGCATGATTGCTGGTTCATATCCTAAGAGTTTAGTTTTGTAAGAAATTGCCAAACTGTCTTCCAAAGTGGCTGTACCATTTTGCATTCCCACCAGCAATGAATGAGAGCTCCTGTTGCTCCACATCCTTGTGAGCATTTGGTGCTGTTAGTCTTCTGAATTTTGGCCGTTCTAAAAGGTTTGGAGTCCTTCATTGTTTTAATTTTCATTTCCCTGATGATGTATGATATGAACCATCTTTTCTTATGCTTATCATCTGTATATGTTCTTTGGTGAAGTACCTGTTAAGTCTTTGGCCCATAAAGGTCCCTAATTCTAAGTGCTCATATGATTAGATATGGCTCACCCAGATTACCTCCTTCTTAAGGTCAACTGTGTCTTATAACATAAGATAATTGCAAGAGTGAGATCTCATCATATTCACAGGTTCTGGAGTATGGCAATAAATGAAGACCACCCAAAAGAGAACAAACAAAGTCTTTTTATTTAGCACTTGCTATAGCAGGGGAGTGTGACACCATCACTTGCACTTAGCAGACTCAAAGTCAGACTGGGAGTTGGAAAGCTTTTAAGTGGAAAAAGGAAAGGCTTAAATTAAATTATGCTCTGATTGGAGATTTTGGCATACGGAAGCTGGAGGTGGGCTAACTAGAAGCAGGACATATTATATGATTGCTTAGGGGGGCATATTTTGCTTTCTCTTATTCCTCCTAAGTTGGAAGTGGGGGTAAAAATTAGGGAAGCTGACAATTATTGACCAAGTGCTGACTGTTTTGGGCTGGTTGCTGTAGAATTTGTGTTCTATTTTCATACATGGTCTGGCCATTGTCAGTTTGTATATTTAGTCTTTCAAGGAATTAGGGAGAATGTCTTTGGAGAGTCATTTTAGAGACTGTACTTACTACAGGTATCTATGAAAAACCTACAGCTAACATCAAACTTAAAGGTGAAAGATTGAATGTTTTCCCCTTAGAATCAGGAACAAGATGAGGATGTTTGTTCTCACTACTTCTATTCAATAGGGTACTGCTGGTTCTAGTCAGTGTGGTAACACAAGAAAAGGAAATAAATGATATCCAGATTGGAAAGGAAGAAGTAAAAATGTCTTTAATCTCAGATGGCATGATCCTTTTATGTAAAAAAGTCCCATGAAATCTTTAAAAAAGCTGTTAGAACTGATAAGTGAGTTTAGCAAGGTTGCAGGACACAGGTCAATATACAAAAATTAAGTGTATTTCTATATACTAGTAACAAATACATTAAAACACATTAAAACATAATTAAAACAAAATGACTTACAATAGCATTAAAAAAGGTAATACTTAGGAATACAGTTGACAAAGTATGTGTAAGACCTTGATACTCAAAACTACAAAAGACTGCTATAAAAAATTAAATATGACCTAATAAATGGAGAGACATACCATGATCAGAAGAGAAGTATTGTCATAATGTCAATTGTGCCCAAACTGGTCTATAGATTAAAGGCAATCCCAACAAAAATCCAGAAGGCCTTTTTGGTAGAGATTGAGAAGTTGGTTTTAAAATTCACACGGAAATGTAAAGTACCATGAACAGTTAAAACAACTTTGAGAAAGAAGAACAAAGTTGGAGGACTTACACTACCTGTTGTCAATACTTATTACATTGTTACAGCAAACAGGACAGTAGGTATTGGTGCCAAGATAGACAAGCAGATCAATGGGACAGAATAAAGTCCAGAAACAGACATCTATATATATGGTCAATTGGTTTTTGACAAAGATTCAAAGGCAATTCAGGGGAGAAATGATAGCCTTTCCAACAAAATGTGCTAGAACAATCGGATATCCACATGCAAACAAGAAAAAAAAGAAGCAGCAAAACCTGGAAGAAGTAGAAGAGAGAAATAGACAAACTCACAGTAATAACTGGAGATTGTAACACTCCTGTCTCAGTAATTCACAACACAAGTAGGTGGAAAATGAGTAAGGAAACAGAAAAACCGCGTAACTTTTTCAACCAACTTGACTTAATTAAAATTTATAACCTACAACAGTAGTGTCCACATTATTTTCATGAGCACATTGAGCACTCACCAATAGAGACTATATGTTAGGTCATAAGACAAGTCTCAAGAACTTTGAAATCATACATAAGTTTTTCTCTTACCACAATTGAATTAAATTAGAAATCAGTAATGAAAAGATGGTTGAAAAACCTCAAACACTAGAAATTGAAAAATATGTTACTAAATAATTCACTAAACAAAGAAATCACAAGAGAAATTAGGAAATATTTTGAAATGACTAATGATAAAACTGTATACCAAAATTTGTGGAATGCAGTTCATAAAGGTAAATTTATAGCTGTCAATGCTTATATTCCACTTTAATAAGCTAGAAAGAGAAGAATAAATTAAGTACAAGTAAGTAGGAAACAGAAAATAATAAAGGTAAAAGCAGAAATAACTGAAAGTAAACAAATACAGAAGTCAATAAAACCAAACGTTGTTTTGTTAAAATGATCAGTTACACTGATAAACCTCTAGTTAGAGTGATCAAGGAAGAAAAGGGTAGAGGCAGTAGCTAATATCAGGAATGAAAGCTGAGAATACAGGGGCTCCTACAAGTCTTGGAAAAGATGCAAAGGGCATATTATGAACAATATATTACAATAAATTTGATCATTTAGATGAACTGGACAAATTTCTTGAAATTACCATATGGACTCAATAAAAAATAGAAAATTCAAATGCCTTGGATTTGTAATTAAAAATCTTTCCCCAAAGAAACCTGCAGGTTCTGTTGGCTTCATTGGTGAATTTTAGCAAACTGAAGCAAAATATAAATTAGAGATACCTGTGGAATATCTAGCCAATTAACATTTAACAGTATATATAGATCTTGAGATTACCAAATGCTTACTGAACATGCCATAGGATGTAAAGTTAGGATATTTGGTTTCTCATCTGCTTCTCCTGCTTATTATACAACCTTGGGAATTATTTTAATCCCTCAGAGTCCCTGTTTCTTTGTGTAACATGGCATAAAAAGAACATTTATGTCACAGGGTAATGGGAGAACCAAAATATATGTAAGAGTAGTTTTCTGCTCTAAAGTAGTCATATATATGACGATATTAATATTAATAATAACAAGCTGTCTTTTCATAGGCTTTACCGTAATTACTTTTTTATGATGGTGGTGGTTGTTTGGAGGAACTCATGACAATCTTGTCTGGGCTTGTCCAAGATAGGGAAAAGAAGCAGGATTTCTGTACAGTCATCTTTAGGGATTTGGATTGGTTTGGACAGGTAACACAAAATATTCAGGAAAATACCTGGCTTAAACATCCTAGAAAATTGCACCAAGTCAGAGGCATGTTTTTCCTTTAAGAGGCCATGCGACCATATACATGGCCAGGATCACATGTCTCTTTCAAAGAGTCCTTTTGTGATTCTGATATTTGTGCCCAAGAAATTTTCTATGTATCTGATGTTTTGCTTTTCGTCTCCATTCAGTTTTACACTGCATTCCTTCTATAGAAATTTGGATTGCCAAATGTATATATACACACTCAAGTCATCTATTTAATGACATTAATTTTCTTCCTGGATCGGTGACCAAGCAAGGGCTCACCACCTAATCCTGGCCTTCGAAAGAAGAAAGGCTTTATTGTGCAATCAGTTGGGAAGGAGATAGAAGGTCAGGCTCTCAAATCTGTCTCCCCGTCCAAAGTATGGGGTAAAGTTTAGGGGATCAAGGAGGGCTGGCTGGTATGGGGAAATGCTGGCAGGATGAGTTTCGATTCGCAGATCAAAATTTCCTGTTCTGCGCATGTTTCAGGTTGGCTCACCACCCCTGAAAAATAGCTTTAACATCCTGTTGTTAAAATGAGGTCAGCTTATGGGGCATTACTGGGAAAAAGTACAGTAGACAAGAGTAAAGTTGTTATGCAGATTGAAGTCATTGCCTTCTCCACTGAAAGAGTTTCTAGGGGAAGGCACCCTTACAAATGGAAATTTCTCTTATAAATGTAAGTTTCCCTTAGAAAAGGGTAACTTCTACTAGGTTTCCAGAGCTTTTCCTGTGTCTGCTATTTTTTAATAATCATCAGCTCAAAATAGCCATTAGCCAAAGAGGCATATTTTGAGGTGCAAAATCTGTTCCCGGTCCTGTGGTAACAGATCTTTCCTGGCGCCAGCCCTTGGTTTGGGGATTCCTGAGGCAACTACAGCACCTTCTCTAAGTCAATGCAGAAAAACACACTCTAGTGGTTTCACAAGTGACATGGTTGCTTTTTTAAAGATCTGCTCTCTGGAAGACAGACAGTGAGATAGGAGGTAGAGGAAGAAGAGAGAGGGGCTCATGCTGGATCGTTGTCTACAGTCTTAGCGTGTTTCTGAGAGGGAGTGAAAAGTTGAATAACACTAGATTAATAGAAAAAATTTACAGTTGCATATCCTTATAAAATGTGGGTAATCAGTAAAAAGTAGAACTGCAATCTGTAGCTTCAAAACTAGCAGGGAGAGAAAACAGAATAAAGCAATTATCAATCCAGAAAAGAAGGAAGGAAAGTGCGGAGAGATGAATAAGGTAAAGAAAAAGATCGGCAAATAGAAGACACACACACACATACACACACAGGTGGTACAAGTAACTTCAAATATATCAGTAATAAAAATAAATGTAAATGGATTAAATTGACTGATTAAGTTACAGAGACCATCAGATTTTTTAATCAATATTATTTGGGGTTTTTTGTTGCTTGCGTTTGAACCTGAAAATAATTAATAAATATAGCTTGAGATGGAAAAAGAAAAAATCAAGAATTATAAGAATAAAATGACAATTATACCCGCATAGTGGCGAATTTTAACACAGCTGAATTAGAAAGTGATAGATAAAGTAGCCAAGAATTAAAATATAGAAGATTTGGACAATGAATTAACAATATAGAACCCTACAGCCAATAAATACAGAATAGAGATGATTTTCAAGTGTACATGGGACATTTATAAAATTGGTCACTGGTCACATTGGTATCAACATATTTCAGAGAATTAATATATTCTCTGATCATAATGCAATTACTTCGAAGTATCTTAAAATAGAAAGATATCACTACAATTCTGGTCATTGATTCTGATGTGTGTGGGTTTTTCCACACCATCAAGCAATTCTTGGACACCAGCTGGGTGCCCTAAAATTCAACTTAATTCTGCCACTATCTACCCAGAGATAGCATCACATTCCACAGGTTAAGGACTTAGTCCCACAAGACTGCCCTACACTTCAGATGTCAGTCATAAGCTCAGGGTGTCACCTGTACTCTTGACTGACTGGCTGTAAATCAGAGGTTCCTATGACCCCTTTTTGGGTTCAATTAATTTGCGAGAGAGGCTCATGGAACCCAGGAAACCAGTTTACTCAGCAGTTTACTGGTTTATCATGAAGGATATTAAAGGATACGAATCAACAGACAGAAGAAGAGATACACAGGGTGAGGTCCTGAACAAAGGAGCTTCTGTCTCTGTGGGGTTTGGGGCCCAGCATGGGGGCATGTGGAAGATTTCTGATTCGCCAACCTGGAAGCTTTCCAAATCCCCCCCTTTTGGGTTTGTCAATGTAAATAATCCCTAATCAATCTCTAAATCAAAATTCGGGATGAGTTTGTTATATGAGCCGATTGGAGGACTGTAGCCTGGGAGAACGTTTTCACCAAGGAAGCACGCTCTCTGAAGAAGTAGGGTGTACAGAGTGGTTATATGCCATCTTGGAACAAAGAGCATCCATCACACATGACAGGGCTATCCCTTTTACTACTGTCACGAGATGTTTTGCTAGCACAGCAGGTCAGTGGTCACAAGGCAAGCACAGCAGGTCAGTAATTAATCCTTAGTTTCTGGGAACAAATACTTATCCCCAAAGACATGCTGATATGGGGGAGGCAATATTTACCGAACCAGGTTCGTTTTTGCCCGTCATGCAGAAAGCCAAACACCAAGATGACGAGATTCCAGCAGAGAGAGGGTTTAATCACAAGGCAGCCATGTGAGGAAGCGAGAGCATGAGTTTCAGATTTGCTTCCCGGAAAATCGGGACTCAGGGATATTTATGGGATGGGGGGCAAGGTGGTCTGAAATGTGGAGAGAGGTGATTGGAGGTGAGGAGAGGTGAGGGAATTGATGACTTGCACAAGCATAGTCAGACTTCATGCCTCTTCATAGGACCCATGTTCACAAAATTGTGGAGTTATTAGCCTCTTGACGTCAAATGTTCACCTATCAGACTTCTGCATGGGCCCAGTTGATGGGTTGGTGGTCTCAACTGGCCTGAAGTGGACAAGGAGTTCTAATTCCTGAAAAACAGCTCACACACCCATTACCATGGTGACCCAGGCTCCAGGGAGATTATCTATAGGAGCCTAGTGGGAGTCAGACAGCATATTGCCTAAGCAGCCAGTTTACAATGGGCGGGGGAACAACTAAAAGCTATAATCAGTAATTGCAAAAAGGAAAAAAACCTTTGCTTCCTAGCTACTTAATCATCAATGGCTATTTGCTGGCGTCAATATCCCTATCTTTAAGGGCATCATTCTTGGCTTTTGGACATTGTAAATGTTTAAAGCAGATGTACAATGCATGCCCAACAGGCCACATCAGCCCTTTCTGGAAAAACAAGGTCAGGCCGAATTAGTTTTAAACCAAAAGGCTTCCTCATATACTCCAATATATCCTATTGCTTTCCATTTATTCATCCAGTTTTTAGGGAGGCTTCATTACATAGGCACAAGCGATTAAACTCTTGGCCATTGGTGAGTGATTCAGGGAGTGGGACTGAAATTTCTAACCATCTATTCATGATTGGTTTTCCTGGCAGCCAGCACTGGGCCCCCCCCTCAATCTTTAGGAGATTTCCAAAAGTCACCTCATTAACATAAACTCAGTTGTGGTTGAAAGGGGCTGGTTTTGAATAACAAGGCACCCATTTCACCTTTATGGGTCTGAAGCCATTTTAGGACAAGGGACCATCTATTATAACAAAAGATGCTCCCATTGTTCTTACCACTTAGAAAATTCCAAGGGTTTTGGGGGCTGTGAGCCAGGAACTGTGTAAAGTAGTCCCCCTTTATCCCTGGTTTCACTTTCGATGGTTTGTTACCTGCAGTCAACCACATTTTTCACTCTGAAAATATTAAATGGAAAATTCCAGAAATGAACAATTCAAATTGTGCACTGTTCTGTTTAGTGTGATGAAATCTTGCTCCATCCTGCTCTGTCCCATCTGGGACATGAATTATCCCTTTGTCCAGTGTATACACACTGTATACACTACTCTTCCTTTAGTCATTTAGTAGCTGTCTCAGTTATTAGATCAATTGTCATGGTATCACAGTGCCTGTGTTCAAGTAACCTGTATTTTACTTAATAATGGTCCCAAAGCTCAAGAGTAGTAATGCTGGCAATTTGGACATGCCATGGAGAAGCTGTAAAGTGCTTCCTTTCAGTGAAAAGGTGAAAGTTCTGAACTTAATAAGGAAAGGAAAAGAACCATATTCTGAGGTTGCTAAGATCTACGGTAAGAAAAAATCTTTTACCTATGAAATTGTAGGAAAAAAGAAATTCATGCTAGTTTTGCTGTCATCTCTCAAACTGAAGAAGTTACAGCCACATTGCAGAGTACAGGAAAAAACATAGTGTATATAGGGTTTGGTACTATCCGTGGCTTCAGGCATCCACTGGGGGTCTTGGAACATATCCCTCACAGATAAGGGGGATGTTTTTGTTTATTATACAAAATAAATTTATTTATGTACTTATTATAAATCACATAACTTTAACTACTTTGCCCCCCAAAAGACAAATTCATAGTTTAATGAAAAAAATTATAATGAAAATATTTCAAATACTGTTACCGCACACAGTTGGGGTTCTCCTGCCCAATGCACATAAATGGCCAATTAATTACGGCATCAGACTGGGTAAAGAGATCAGCTTTATTCTGTGAGATCAATGTGCAGGGAGACAGGGGGCGTGTGCCCTCAGATCTGTGTCTCTGATTCAGGATTTGGGGTGAAACTTAAGAGGCTAGGGAGAACAGGCTGGCACGCAGAAATGCTGGTGACACAGGCTTTGATGGGTGGGCCTCAAGCATTTATGATGAGATTCTAAACATTCATGACAGGGTTCTAAACATTTATGATGAGTGGGGAAGGAATTTTAACACGGGATCTTCCTGAATGAGGGACCCCTTGCTTCTGAAAAGAGTCCGACTTTGACGTTCCAGTTGCACCCTGGTCCTTGGGTTCCTCAGGAAGGAGGATCTTTAGTTCCCTGGTCATTTCAGGTCAAGATTTCTTCTTCTGCACAGCCTCTGGCTATGTGACTTTGCACATTTTCTGAAAGACAATTCTTAATCATGCTGTTGATAAGATGAGGTCAGTTGAATCAGTCCTGGAGGGCCCATGGTTACCATACTATATAATAAAATTATGGGGATTATATAATTAAAGTGGTACTGAGACATAAATTTCTATGCTTAAATACATTTATTGAAAAATCATGAACATAGAAAACAGGGAACAATCTTCAAGAAGCTGAAAATGAAATGGTATATTAATTCTAAACATTGTGAAAGGAAAGAAATAATAAAATAAGCACAGAAATTAATGAAATAATGATGGAGATGGTAAACAAATTCAAAAGCTGATTCTTTGATAAACATCAGTGGAATAGCTAAACTTCTGGGAATATTAATCCAGAAAGAAAGAAAAAATACAAATAACATTAGGCATGAAAAAGGAGCCATAACTACAGAAGCATTAATAATTTAAAACATCTGAAGAGAACACTGACAAATTTGTGCTCATACATTTAAAAACTCGGATAAAATGTAAAAAAATTAGAAAAATTGAGCTACTAAAATCAAATCCAGAATAAAATAGAAAACCTGAGAGGTTGGCCCCATGGCAGAATGGTTAAGTTCATGTGCTCTGCTCTGGCTGCCCAGGGTTTTGCCAGTCCGGATCCTGGACGCGGGCATGGCACCGCTCATCAAGCCATGCTGAGGTGGCATCCCACATGCCACCACTAGAAGGACCTACAGCTAGAATATACAACTATGTACTGCGGGGCTTTGAGGAGAAGGAGAAGAAAGAAAAGAAAAAAAAAAGACTGGCAACGGATGTTAGCTCAGGTACCAATCTTTAAAAAAAAAAAGAAAAAGAAAACCTGAACATATCAATAACCATTAAAGAAATCCAATTAGGAGTCAGAAGTTTCTCCCCAGTTGCACAGCCCCCGACACTGCCAACCACCTCCAAAAATATTCCAGGTTCAGATGAATTTAAAGGCAAATTTTTACTAAACGTTGGCGGAACAAATAATCCCTGTGTATCCAGCGGTTTAAAGACGTCATTGCCTTGTCTTCTGGCCTCCATATCTTCTTATGAGAAGTCAGCAGTAATTCCTGTGATTATTCCTCCGTACGTAATATGCCATTTTCCTCTGGCCGCATTTAAGGTTTTCTTGGTTTACAGCAGTTTATCTTTGGTTATAGCAGTTTGACTATGATGCGCCTATATGTGCTTTTCTTCATACTTGTTCTGTTTAGGATTGTCTGTTCCCTTGCTTATGTTTTGTTCTACTCCTTGGCTATTTCTAGGTTTTAATTTCTGTTGCTCTGTCCTTTGTTTCTGATGTAGGTTGGAAGTGCCATGAGTGGGGGTGGGTGGGTAGGAGGCACGCATGGCCCCCTCTGACTCTCTCCTTCTTCCTCAATCTGTATCGGTTTCCAACCCTGTGCCTATGAGGGCTTTGTCTACTTCAGAAGCAGAATGCCCAGGTCAGGTTCACCTGCCTACTCCTGGCAAACACCACAGCCCGCCTGGTAACAGAGGAGGTGATGTGCCCGCCCCTATCCCTTGCATTACAGCTTTGATGGGTTCCTAAGTATCAGTGGACCACATTTCAGATCCATGCCGTTGTGAGTTCTGAAGCATCAAAGAACTTGTGGACACTACCCAAAGAGCTTATGATAAGGAAGAAGAACTCCCAAGTAGTTGAGCTGCTGATGAAACCTACTGGTCCTGGTGAGGAAATACAACGTAGGGATTCCACAGCTCTGCCAAGTTGCTGCTTTGGTGATCTATTCCAAGCCCGTCCAAGGTCTTGAATATGGCCTGTATGACCTCTACAACCTGGGTCCTCATCCTACACTGCCACTCGTAGGCCATAAACCCAGGCCAGTCATAGGACTTTGGAGTCCAAAGGATTACTACCTTAGTTTTAGACCCACAAACATCCCGATATTGGAAATGGCCCTGGTGATTCTGGATAGGTAGATGTTTTTCCCAAGATGGCAGCAGGCTTAGCCTCAGACACTTACAGCTGCTTTAGACTTATCTAGTAGCTTTCTATTTACAACTTTAAAATGTCCACTAGCTACTATTTGGAATAGCAGGGTCCCAAGCTCAACAAATATCATCAGAGGCTGACAATCCTGTATAGGATGTTACCAGGGAGTAAAATATGATGGCTAGTCAGCCAAACTCAGTGCCCCTTATTCACTGACCTGGTTTCCACTGTCTTGCTTAGGTTTACTTACAATATAAAGTTTACTTTTGTAGAAGAAAATCTTGCCATTTGTGATAACATGGATGAGCCTGGAGTATATTATGTTAAGTGAAACAAGCCAGACACAGAAAGACAAATACTGTATGATCTCATTTATATGTGCAATCTAAAAGAGTCGCACTCATAAAAGCAGAGTAGAATGGTGGTTACCTGGGGCTGGGAAGTGGGACAAATGGGAACCTATTCGTCAAAGGGTACAAACTTTCACTTATGTAGGATGAATGAACTCTGGAGACCTAATGTACAGTATGAGGACTATAGTTAATAATATAGTAATGTATGCTTGAAATTTGCTGAGAGAATAGATCTTAAGCGTCCTCACCACACACACACACACAATGGTAATCATGTGAAGTGATGGGTGTGTTAATTAGCTTGACTGTGGAGATCATTTCACAATGTGAGTGTACGTCAAAACATCACTTTGTACTCTTTAAATACATACGATTTTTGTCAATTATACCTCAATAAAGCTGGAGAAAAATAAAGTTTACTTTTGTGACAATTGCTTATTTCAAGAAAGCTTTATGTTAGTAATTGAATCTGTTGGCAAAGCTGTCATGCCAAGAAGCCAGGAAAGGCCTTTAGTGGACTGCCTTTAGGCCGTGCAGAGCAGGGGCAGGTCTGGGACAGGATGGGATGGGGGAGAGCGTCCCCTGTGTTCCCTGGGGACTTCCTGCAGTGGCTCCCAGCCTCAGCACCACCGCACAGTTGGGGGAACTCCTCCCTTTGGTAACTTTTCACTTCAAGGGTGGGTGGGGGTGGGCAGAGTGGAAAGAGTCTCAGCCGCTGCTTAAACGAGCCTAGACAATCAATGGGCAGCTCCAGCTGGTGTCCTGAAAGAGAGACTGAAATCCTACACTTTTTTTTTTTAAATGATGGACTTGATTTTTGGCATACACTTCTGGAGCTACTCTAGCTTTTAAGATAATGTCCATTTGGGATGTCAAGGACCACTTGGGTACGGCAGAGTTGTATAGTGCAGGTGTGCACCAGGAACAACTCCAGGCCTGCTACAGTGGGAAGGTTAGCTTCTGAGAAGCCCATCTATGGACTCCATCTTCCACCCTAAGAGAGCTTCTCAATGAGTGGAAGTCTTCTCTGGGCAAACTCAAGGAGTTCCTGGCCCACTCTGAAAGGAAGGGGATGGGAGAGATGTCTGCCCTGATCCTGGGCCTTCACACCATCCAAAAATTATGCTGGTGGTCAACAAAAAAGAAACCCTGAGCCTGTTTGACAACACTTGTCTCAGATCCTCTACTTGACTTCTATGTTTCATTTCAGGCTCCGCTCCTTCAAAACTCTGGCTTCTAACCTCTTTGATTTCCCAGTCTTGACTTATAGGACTGCTTGGACATGACTTACATTCATTATCTTTTGCTTCCTACTTTTTGTTGCTTTAGCTAACACCCAGCAAGATTCAGTCCTAAATGGGCTTCTCTCCATGGTGGCTTCTTTGCCAGTGCTCTGTCCAGTCTCGTCAGGACTGATCCACAGTGGAAGGTGGGGCAGAGTGGGTAAGCATGTGGCAAGAACAAGCAAATGTGTGTGAAAGTGGGGAAGTGATGATGGTGAGCTAAAAGAAATGCCACCACCACTCTCCAATCTCTCCTGATGTGGGGGAGACTGAGCAGCTTCCACTCAACAGACTACCAGGAGGACAACAGTTCAGTTAAGCAATATGGTGACATGGTATTCTGCAAGGACTCTGATGATATAGACTAGTTTGTTCAGGACATCGTGGAATATCCAGTAGGCATGATGGATGGTCTTAAAGATCAGCACTGGGGCGGGGGGGACACAGCGTAGCATGGACATGAGAGTAAAGATGAGAACTGATGATCAGAGTCTTGCATTTAGGATGGACAGCAAAGACCATAGGAAGAGAGGTTTGGCAGGACTGGCTGGAACAGGTGGAGGTGCCAGGTGACACCTAAAGCCTGAAAGGACTGATGGCCCCTGGTGAAAAGTTATCTTCAGCAGTAGGCTACGTAATCTTGGAGGTTTCAGTCTTTGATGGCCAGGACTGGAGTCATATTAAGTACAAGGTGAGACCAATCTCCTAGGAGGTTTTTGCTCAAGTGATTGGGAGGGGGTGTTGGGTATCCCTCAGGATACTCATCTTGTAATGGGTCGACGCTCCCCCATTGCACTTTAGAAAAGAGAAGAGAAGCAATTCAAGAGGGCCAAAGGCAAGAGGCATTTTTTCCCCCTACAAATTGATATAGTAAAAATGACTTCATCCAAAAAATGTAATATTTCACCTTTCACTCATTTCACCCTTGGCAGAATAGAGGGTGGTGAAATTGTCTGTACAGTTCCTTGCTTGAGCAAATGAGTTGGAGGTCTCTGAGGGTTCTGGCCTCCATCTGTCATTTCTTATATTTTAAAAGGGAAATCAATGGTGGGTGGACTGAGTTCTTTCTCCTCCCTGGAGACAAAGCCCCAGTATTCTTTCCCAGCATTTTGCTCTTATGTTTTCTCTAGAAGAGTGTTCAAGACCTTTTGAACTGATTTCTAACCTTACCTCTCAAAACTTTTTAGTAACGAAATTCCTTCCTCCAGCAATAGTTTACACAGAACCACAATACATGAAACAGAGAAAACTCAGAATTTTATTAGCATGTATTTATTTTATAACTTCACACTTATAACATTGCACTTTGTTTACTGGCAATAAATGAGAACAATGAGGCCATTTTCATGAATACAAAAACACATGAAATCAGGGTCCATTGGATGACAACTGTATCACTTTGAACAGTATTGAAAAATATAACTTAGAAAGATAAATGACCACAAATGGTACCTTTTTAACAAAAATACTTTTCTTATACTCTCAGGATATTCAGTTAAAATTATCCATGATCAGAAAGAATAATTTATTGTTTCAGAGTCAAATCACTAGTAATAGTCAACTGCTGGAATTCTTATCACAAAGATAACAGACACAAGCACTCAGACTTACACAAGAGCCAAAACGGTTTCTAATGCGATGTCACAACTTGACTGGCAGCATACATATTTACTCGTTATGGCACAAGTGTTAGAACAATAAGAGAGCATGCATCGAACAGACAATAAGCATCATGAAAATCATAACGAGTCTCAACGCATCGAGGGCTTTCTACGTCCCAGACATCACGCTAAGTGCTGAAAAGGCTCGAGGGCATCTGATCCTAACAGAAACCTGATTCTATTCTTTTCCCATTTTTCTGATGAAGAAGCTGATGTTTAGAGAAGTTAAGCAACTTGTTTATTGGATACACGAAGCTTCCAGGATGCTATCTGTCACTGTGTGGGAGCCTTGTCTAGCAGTGAACCGAATGGTGCCCATTTATGCTCTGCTGGCACACTTCACATCACAGCACAGGCATAGGCCTGATTTAAACACCCACGAGGTGCTATCACTTCCTTAGTCTGTGCATGATTAAAAGAAGTTCTGGTATGCACTCAGATATCTCAAGGGAACCTTTTCTCCAAGGTCTGCACAAAATGAGTCAATCTCGAAACAAAAGCAAGTCTGCTGGGGAATGCCAATGTGTTAAAATTTGGATAACAGACTTGAGTCTATCTGTCATTTATTAGAGATTTAAAGAGTTTAAAGTACATTTTAAAGATGGAACTGCTGAAAAATCGCTGCAGACCTGCAGAGCAGAGTTCGAAAACCACAGTCACAGTGGAGAGAGGACTAGTGAAAGTCAGAGAGCTCTGGACTCTGGTCTCAGCTCTGCCCCTCGTCAGCAGTTTGATACTGAGAAAGCCACTTAACCCATCTGAGCTTCAGTTTCTTTGTCTTTCAAAAAGAGCAAAATCGTACCATACTGGGGCTGCTGGACATGTTAAAAGAGATATGCGTAAAGCATCTGGCACATAGTAGGCCCTCCCCAAATGTGAGTTCCCTTCCTCTGCTCTTTGCCCTCTGTCACCATGAAAGATCTTCCTCTCTAACCAGACCAGCCTGCTCACCAAATCCAAACACGGCCTGTGTGTCCCCACTCTCCAGCACCGTCTCTTCTAATGTCTCCCTTCTCGGAGCACGCCTGTCACACTGCAGACCTCTTGAAAGCAAGGGTTAGGCTGAGTCATCTGTGTCTTCAGGGCCTAGCACAGTGCCTGGAACTGTCCAGCCAATACCTCCTGGGGAAGCAGGAGGCACGCTCTCCAAGTCAGGAAAAGAAAAAGACAGAACGGCAGAGACAGCTGTACTCACTTGGCAACGACGCTTCTATTGGCATCATGAACTTATTTACACATGAGGTTACATATTTAGCTTTTCACTTGTCAAGGTCACGTCCTCAATGAGACTGCAGGCGCCCTGAGAGCATGGCCCCTGCTCATGGGTTTATGACTGTGATCTCCTTGACCAGTGCCTCATGCTGCTGGGGACTCAGAGGGAATCTGCTGATTTGAGAAAGGAAAACACCCAACAAGTCAAAGAGCTCAGATTTTTAAATAGATTACAAAAGATATTTCTTCTCACATCATTTCTTTCTTCTATGGTGTGGGTAAACTTTGGTCTGTTTGGGGGTATTTAAAGGAAACCTGAAGTGCTTCAGATTCCTTTAGGCTTCCTGTCTCACATTTGGAATTTAATCTTTTGTTTGTTCATAATCGATGAAGGGCCCAAGAAACCCTCAGGCTTTTTTTTAGAAAGAAGAATCAAGACCTGGCTTGAACGCCTTGATTTCAATTGCGTACAGTAAAGAAAAACACATTGACAAGGTCTTAGTCTGGTAAAGCGAATGGCCCCAGGCCCAGTGGCGGTGGGCCCCCCTCTGAGTTGGTTTTCAGTCATCTGCCTCATTGTCCCAGTGGCCATAGCCGTCCCCTTCATCTGGCTCTTCAATATTCTCGTTTTCAAAAGAGGCCTCTTCCTCCTCCTCTTCCCGGATCACCTTCATCAACTCGAGGAAGCTGGGAGGCGGCCCCTGGTCTTTCAGCTCCCTGAGCCTACACCAGAGGATCTCGCTAAGGTTCGCCCCAGCCATGACCTGCTCCAAGCGGACCTGATCCGCGATGTTCCTCGGGATGGCCCGCTTCTCCACAGCTCTCCGGAGCAGGGTTTCTAACCGCAACACATAGGCAGAGACCTTCTCTCCTTCCTCCTGATAGGTCTTCAGATACTTCACCTGGGAGGTCCTGCGGCTCTCCAGGCTTCCAAACACTTGCTTAAACGCCTCCAAACACTCCTCCACACTGATGGACGGATTGTCCGCCTGCACTATATGCATGAGGTCCAGGGCAGGGCCACGCAGACTTTCCATCAACCACCTTTTCTTTTCTGCCTCGGCTACTGGCCACTCTTTGACTATCTCAGTGGCCTGTTCCAACCAGATTTCAAAGGGCTCTTCCTCTAGCGCTGGCACAGCACTCCCGGAGAACACTCTCAGTTTCCGGTATCTCATGGGGAGCAGAGGCTGAGGGGCATGTGCTATTGCCTGGCCCAACAAATGGGCCAATAACTCCGGTGATACGCAGGGCACTGCGGCTGGAGACACTCCCTCATGCCCAAGGGCCCGGAACATCCCAGAGACTGTCTGCCCCTCTTTTTCTAGAAAGAGGTTCAGTCTTTCAAGAAATTCAGTGTCCTGGTTAGGGGTCTTAAAGATCACTTTCCAGATGCCCCCCCTTCCCTGAACCTCACTGGGGATCACTGAGACATCAATGTCCTCCATGAGCTCTAATAACACAGCATTGGCATTCTCCTGCTTCCTGAATATTTTGCCAAGCAGTCTATACCTGCCCAGAGACTTCAAAGTCTCCTGGAGAACCTCCTGAATCTCAGCCTCATCACAGTCCACTGGTATCCCCATAACCATCAGCGATTTCTGATCATCCACGCTCATTATCCTGCACCAGTCCTCCAGCAGTGCCAGCGCCATCGTCCTGAATATTTACTCGCTCTGACTCTATGGGTACTAATTAGTGTGTGATGCAGATGGGCACTGCTTTAGGATGGAGACTATCCTGAGGAGCTTCTAAACTTACAACCCACCAGTGAATGGACCTGGGTCAGGTCACTCCAAGAGCAGTCTCAGTCTTCTGGACCAATAACCCTTATTGCCCAGTGGCAAGAACTCAGAACCTCCTGTTACGTCTCTAGATCTGGGGTGGCTGGTAGTGTCAGTGGCTCTGCAGTCTGGTGGCTGCTGTCTCACTCACCAATGCTAGCAGCCACTTGGTGGTGCTGACCCTTCTCTGACCGCCCAAAGCACCTTCGAGAGCTGTATTCACCACTTTCCCCGTCTGTGCTGCTTCACTTCTCTCTAGTCAATGGGGAAACACCTCCACTCCGGCTCTCAGAAGTCCTGGAGAGACGTCTCACTGCAGAGTGCCCTGGACTCCTAGTGAAAGAATGGTCAGTTTTACCACACACCTCTCCTTCCCAGGGAGCATTGTATTCCACTTGTGGATGGACACGGGTGTAGTCCCCACATTGTATTTGCCTCACATTGTATTTGTGTCTATCCCACTCCATCAGATCTCTTTGCTTACAGTGACATTGTTTTTTCTCTTGGGGACCCTCCTGCAAGCTGGCTTCCCCACCACACGCTCATCAGACATGCTGATTAATGTCTGAGCCCCAGTTGTGGACAAGACTCAAGATCTTTCCCACATGAAAAATGAAATCAGGAAATGTGGCTAGATACCTGTTTATGCATTCCAGAATGTTCCGTAAGAGTCAAGGAGCTTATTTATTGCTTCTAGCACAGGATGATGTCACCCAACTCTGCCCAATGGTGTGTCTGGGTCTTAGCTTCAGCCAAGCCAAGCTTCCCTGTTACACATAAATAATAAGAGTGTATTTTTATGGCTTGATAATACCCAATGATGAAGACTGTTAAGGCACTTATTCAAAAATATGACAATCCTTCAAAATTTAATTAAATCTACTAAACGGTATTGAGTTGCTTCATTTCTTTAATTTAGAAATCACTCAAACATTTAAAAACAATTTAATATAGGCATAACAATATAATTTATATAATATACTTTAATATGACATAATAATATAGGTATTACAACTTAATAGAAGTATAATAATTTAAAAAACCTCAGGACCAAATCAATTAAACTTAGAATTATGAATTAAGTCTCTTTAGTTATGGCTGGTCAGGCCTTGCAAAAGCAAAACTAGATGCTTCTCTTGCTATGAATGGTAAGTTACTAACAGGATACTTTCTTCTTAGCATTTGGACTTGAACGGGTCATTTGAGGAAAAAGGAGAAGAGAGGAAGCACACCTGTGGAGAGGGGGCAGAGACTGGGTAAGTGACAAGGGGACAGCTCCTATGTCTCCCAGCTACTGGTGTGGAGTGTGTCTAGGGCAGGAGCCATGACCATTCTTCCCCAGGCCTGAAAGTCTCCTTCAGTCCGAATGGGGTCCCTATGCCACAGAGGCCCACCTGCGGTTATGGTGGCAGCTGCTCCTGCTGCAGGTACATCTCCTGAGTCTTTCTGGAAGGTGCTGAAGGCATGCGAGAGCCAGAGGGCCAGAAGGGCAAAATACTGGATCAGGCCCTCCCCAGCAGGCCCAGGGATCTGAGCCCAGAGACTCCACCATACCTCACCTTCCTCTTCTAAGATCCAAGGGTGACCTTCCTCCCCACTGTAATATTTAGAGGAAACAGGAGATGTAAAAAGGCATCGAATGCCCAGGAACAAACTTCTCTAAGGTCTTCACAGTAACTGTCATGCCGAGGTCAGGCTACCGTTGGGCGGCCTCTTCCTGCAAAGGCAATCTCTACCTGCAGTGTGACCTTCCAATAAAAAGGTGGCAAGTAACGCGTCCTTGATACACGACAGGGTCACAGATGGAAAACGTGAAAATCTCGTATTTTCTCACATAAAGATATGATAAGTTGGAAAAGAAGCCAGACTTTCAGGTGGAAGACCCCACTGCAACTGCTGGATCATTTAGCTAGATAGTGACCTTGGGCAAAGCTCCTCAATGGCTCTAAATCTCAGTTTCCTACCCCAGAAAGCAGGGATGATAAAGCACTCTTCTCCCCGGGCTGCTGTGAGCAGGAAGTGACATCATTCGTGTGGAAGCACTTTCTTCAAACGCCAAGCACAGCTGGTGCTAAGTCCGAAAGCCTGCATCTGGGTCTCTCAGTCCCTCCACCCGCATATTCCTCTCCTTCCTCCTTCCCACCTAGCACGGTGGGCTCATCTTCAAACTACGACTGTGGTTCTCTAAATTTACCTCCATTCACCAAACTACCCCTCACAATTGGGGGTGGGTACCCGCATTTAATCCTTCCAGGTGCAACGGTTGACAATGGGACCGAATCCTCAGTCACACTGCCCAGCGCTACCTCTTAGCCTAAACCCACCCTGGTTACTGAGCATGCCCAGACCTCCCTCTCCAGCCGCCAGAGGATGGGCACCATTTCTGCAGGATTTTGCCAGCGTGGAAAGAGGGGCGGGGCGTAATCGACCAGAGGCAGGGACTGATGCATGGAAAGGACGCGGGGTTGGGAGTAAGCCATGAAGAACCCTCAGAGACCGTGCCACTGGCACAAATCAAAGTGTCCCCTGGATGCCCTCCAACCCTGTGGCTGTGGCTGGTCTACCCGCACATACACACAAGTCCCCACACACCTTTCCCCAGCTTGGCCTCACACAGTCCAAGGTACTCAATCACAGACAGCACCCCACCTCCTATCCGCCACCGGATGCGCGCGCGCACTTACGCCGCAGGCACGGGTCGTCCGGCAACCTGGGAAACCCCGCGGCTCTGGCGCACTGCGCAACAGGGGCGGGGTGGGGGTGGAGGGGGCGAGGCGGGGCCCCCGGGGCGCCGGGTCAGGACTCGAGATTTGGGGAGTGGGCTTTAATCTGCGTCTTTCTCCCCCTTTGGGTGCGGGCGGAAGATACCAAATGAAGACAGTCTCCTGGGCTCTTCTTGGCGCAGCGGCGCAGTCACTGGTGCATGGCGCCCTCGGGCAATATAGCGGGTTTGCGCGCTCTCTCACTATATATAAGCTGCCGTGCAGACTGCAGACTGCACTCTTTGCTACACTCCCACGAACCGTGGACCTATGTCTCTCTCTATACGCTCCCACCATTTGCTACGCCCCTCTGCATTTCTCCCCGCCATGCCGTGCCTCTCCCAACACTGTGGATGCACAAAGTGAGAACCTTCTCGTTTCAATCTCTGCTCCCAGTAGCCCACCAAGGCCCATGGGGAAAATAAAGCTTCGGTGTTCCGCGCCTTGTTTGGCCCCCACCTCTCCGCGCGGCCTGAGCCATCCCTTCCCCGTCCCCAGCGCCGCCCCTTCCCCTCCTCCTGGGTGTCCTGGCGCCAGTCAGTTTGTCCCCCTTTGCCCATCCATCAGTTCACATCCCGGTTAAGGGGGAGGAAGCCCTCCCCACGGAGGGCCCTAGCCCTTGGCCCACCTCGGCAATGTGGTGAGGGAGAAGGGCGCCGGGGCCAGGGGCTGCGCCCTCAGGTCTTCGCCCCCGCGTGCCCTGCCCCATACTTACGTTGAAGCCGAGAGCAGTCAGCGGGCCCTCCGCTCCGCATCCATTAGCCGGTGGTCTGGCCACTTCACTTCCGGAGCGCGGGGCGCTCGGCGGCGCGGCGGTCGCTCCCTCCCCTGCGCTCCGCGCCTCTCCCGGGGGCCGCGCCCCGCCCCTGCCCCGCCCGCGCCTCCCTCCTCCCTCCTCCCTCCTCCCTCCTCCCGCCGCCGCCGGGAACTGGCAGCCTCTCCGCTCCCGCTGCCGCAGCGGCCGCCCTCCCAGACCCAACTTTCCGCTCACCCAAGCTCGCGCGGCGGCGGGGGGCGTGGGCAGGGAGGGGAGAAAGCGGGGTCAGGGGGAGGGACCGGGAGGGGCGGGTCGCCCGCTCGCCAGCCCTCCTTCCTTTCTGTACACCTTGCGGTAGGCACAGAGCGGTAGCGGCGGCTGCAGCCAGGGGGTTTGTGCACAGAGAGAGGCAGACTTAGGGACCGGCAGACGGACGGACTGACGGAGAGGACCCTCCTCGAGCCCCCGCGCCATGGCCGAGAGGAAGCAATCCGGGAAGGCGGCAGAGGACGAAGAGGTCCCTGCCTTTTTCAAAAACCTGGGCTCGGGCAGCCCCAAGCCCCGGCAGAAATTCTGTGGCATGTTCTGCCCCGTGGAAGGGTCCTCGGAGAACAAGACCATCGACTTCGACTCGCTGTCGGTGGGCCGGGGCTCGGGGCAGGTGGTGGCTCAGCAGCGGGACGTCGCCCACTTGGGCCCGGACCCGCAGCCGACGTACTCCCGGCAGGGCCGGCGCGCCGGCGGGGAGCCATCTGTTGAATCGAGCCGGAAGGTGGAGATCCGGCGGGCCTCGGGCAAGGAAGCCCTGCAGAACCTCAACGACCAGGTTGGTATGGGGGAGGGGTGTTTGAAAGGGAGGACGGGGAGCGGGGATCGCCCCTCCTTCGCCCCCTTCCAGCTCGGTGAAGAACCGACGATCCCAGTGTGTCCACCGTCCTGCCCCTCCTCGAATACTGCCTCCCCGCATCTGCACACGCACCCCACCCTACCCGCCCCTTCTCCGTGCAGGGTGCGGAGAGGCTCGGGCTCGACGGTGGGCGGCTGTGCGCCCACAAAGGCTGCCGGCGCCTCCCTGGGCCCGGGAAGTAGGGGGTGGGGGTAAAGGATGGGCCGGTCACTAGCTGGGGGTCGCATGGTTGGGGGGATGGGCTGCGGTTCCATTCTTAAATCCGCCCGGGCGGCTTCCGATTGCAGCTGTGGCTGGATGCCCCACCCTTTTTTGATGCAGCTCCGAGCGCGCAGTGAAGGGCTCGCGTGCAGGCCGGCGGGCTCCCCGGGGGTCGGGAGGGGCGGGGGCTTCGATGACCGCTCCCCGCCTCGCCCTGCGCGCTCTCTCACTGCACCTGCTCCCGCGCCCCCCCGCGCTCGCGTCCCGAGCTCAGAGGCCAGGACCATGGTCAGCGCCTCCCCGGACCGCCTCGGAGAATCTCGCCACCTTGACTCCTGCTCGTAGCGTGAGAAGAACGAGGGAGGCGGCAGAGTCACCCGAGGAAACCGAAACGCTCATAAATAGCCATGTGGAGAGCAAAGTTCCACTAAGTACCTTAGCAAGGGCTTCCCAGAGCGCTCCCCCCGCCGCTATTTGGGAGGAATTTTGGGGATGGAGACTAAAGTGAATTACCTTCGAAGGGTAAAAAGAAAAGAAAAAGGGGGAAAACCTCATTTTGAATAGATTGTCAAAGATGGATTACATCCCCTACTCTGTGTCAATGGGGGAACAAAGAAGACCAATTTAGTAAAGCTTGATTTTAGAAAATGTTTGTCATCTCTGGCAGATATGAACAGTGTGCATTTTAGGTGCAGTAGTCTTCTCACACCACATTTTTTTTTTTTTTTAAATCAGGGTGACCTTCATACTCGTGCAGGTTTTTTCCACAGCCTTGTTTTCTCAACTGATCGATTACAGGGTAAAATGTTTTAACACTTGTTTGCTGTTTCTCTCGCCTGCCCATTGGCGAAGGTGAGAAATCAGTCAATGAGTGATTATTTCTTGAATACCTATTGTGTGCCTTCTCTTGTTGGGTAGCAGGAAGATTAGCTATAAAAAGTTCAAGGTGGTTTCTTCTTAAGGGGCTTCCAGAGTAGTTGGGAGTGGTCTATACATATTCACCGAGTGATTCCACAAGCGTTTATTCGCGTTCAGATTGTGTGCTCACAGTGAGAACAGTTAAGAGTTGGTGATAATGGCCTGAACATGTTATTGTTTCCTGATGTGGCATAGATTTTGGAGCCTTTGATGCTTAAAGGACCAATTCTAAGAAAGATAAACTATTTGCTGTCGTTTTCAAAAGGTGGAACAACAAATCACTTAATTGATTCCTCCTCCCCAGCTCTGTCCTCTGGTTCAGTCACAGAGGGGAGTATCTGATGTCCATATTTCACTACGAAGCAACCAGAAGAACCGAAATGTAAAAAACTCGCTTTGTTCCAAGTGATCAGATAATTGAAGTAAAAATTTCTAATAATACAACCTCATCTTCAGTAAGTTGTGCTGGTAATTCTAATGTCCTAAAGGGAGCAGAAAAATGCCTTGAGATAAGGAAGAGACCATTTAAAAAAATGGCAGATCAGGGGGCAGAGGTTGAAAGTGGCCACCCCTATAATGGTGGCAGTGAATTAAAACTCAAGTTTGAAAGGCGAAGTTTTGCTGGGTGGAATAACACATCTCTTTTCCTGTCCATTTAGAAGCTTAGCTGTTTGATCATCAGAGCTATTTGTTGGAACACTCCTTGAATTTATTATAAATTCTAAGTTGTAAACCTGGGGTGCATGGAGGGGGAGACTTGAAGAGGAAATACCCAACTGAAATCCTAGGCCATTTCAGCCTCTGCAAACCTACATTTGCTTCAGCTGCCTGGTTATCAGTAACACAGGGGGATCCTGGCTTGGGTCTTTCTGCAGCCTTCCCTGGATTTTCATTTCCAATTTTGCCTTAACACATAAGGCCTGTTCCTATGGGATTTTTTTTTTTATCCCATAGGACTAAGAACATTTACCAGGGTCAGTGCTTACAGTGTGTGAGTATTTCATGTCTGTATGAGAGAGAAAAGGCATTTGAGGGGTGTGTATGTGTGTAACAATGGTGATTTCCAAAAGCATAGGTGGGCCCACCATTTTGACTGAAGTGAGTAGCCGGTACTTAGTTTTCATCTAGTGAGCGGGCTGACTGCTAGCATCTCAGTGCGTTCCTCTTGGAAGCCCTGGCGCCAAAGAGGTGGGGGGAACTAGAGTGTGTGGATCCTGGGGCCCCTGTCTCATGCCCCTACTCCTCCCCTGAATCTGTCTTTATAGGTGTTAATGTGTTATCAGAAGTGGCTTCGCCCACCTGTCGCACTAGGGGTCCTGCTGTTCTGCCAGCAAGGCTTTTGGAAGGGAGAGAACAGGCTTCTATAGCTCAGATGGGGAGAGGCTGAGTATCTGCATTTTCAGGAACTAAATGAAATATGCTTTTGGTGTGAGCAGGTCCGCTCTAGAAGGCAATGGATGTGGCTTGGGCTGGGATGTGTCAGGTTTTGGTGAAAGGAAAGAGCCAGTGTAGTGAATGTGAATGAGGAAAGCTGCTATCTCATTACTCTCTTTTTCCTTTGTGGCCTTGGGGAAGTCCACCTTGGCTGCAGTGAGGTTAAATTGATTACTACCTGTGGAGGACTCTGAGCCTCTTGGACGAGAGAGCAGAAGGGCAATGTTGTTGACTGAATTCTCCCTTGCCAGTGCCCAGGGGTCCCTCAGCCTCCTCCCTTCCTTCTAAGAATTCCCTACATTCCACCTGACACACAGTTTAGCCAGAACCAGTTGTTCAGCCAGGGATACTGGACCATGAGCATCCCTTCCCAAGGGGCTCTCAGGACTTTCTCCCAGCAGCAAACACCCTCCCATAGGCTTGAGGGGGCAGGGGAGTTATTCTCCACTTCTCCAGGGCACGTTCCAGTGAGTGAACTGTATACACCAGTGTTGCTGAACTTGACAAAACCACTAGGTCTGTAAAATGGTTTCTGACATTCCCTTCCATTCTGCATCGCTGTCCCCTATGCCCATGTTGATCATCTCCCAGTGCTGGGAGCCCAGTGACTCTGCTGCCCTCCTATTGTTCAATGCCACCCCTCCGCTATCCTGATGGTGATGCCCCTTCTAGATCTTTCTTCCTTCAAAAGCAAGGAGTTCTGAAATCACTCTCTCCCCCTTTGCCCTCCCTTCTTCGGTTCAAAATCCCTTCCTGTGTTAATCTTAGCTAGAGAGAAATCCCAGTGATTGAAGGCATCCATCTCTTATGTGAATGACTGATAGAAAAGTTGTCCCCAGAGGTACTTGTTTGATAATAGACTAGCCTGTTCAACAAAGTGAATGTCTAGTTAGTGGGATGTGTGGTAGAGATTTGGCTGGGAGCCTAGAACAAGGGCATTAATTTGATACTTTAAGAGGCCACATTGTTTCAAAGGAGGAGATACAAATATGAACGTCTGTATGTTCAGGATTCCAAAGAAACCTAAGACTCATCTGGGTTCCAAGGGAGAGGGGTGATTGGGGAAGAGAAGGAAATGGCGATAATCCATAGTTATTGATTGCTCTTGATTTCCTAAGTGATTACGGAACTAATCACATAATTAATTAAATTTAAAAAATTTAATTATGGTGAAATATACGTAACAAAATTTACCATCTTAATCATTTTTAAATGTAAAGTTCAGTAGTGTTATGCAACTTTTCTCCTGAACTTTTTTCTGCTTGCAAAGCTGAAACTCTGTGCCCGTTAAACAATTACTCCTCATTTCCCCTCCCCCCAGCCCTTAGCAACCGCCATTCAACTTTCCGTTTCTATGAATTTGACGGCTCTAGCACCTCAAATAAGTGGACTCAGACAGTGTTAGTCTTTTTGTGGTTGGCTTATTTCACTTAGCATAATGTCCTCAAGGTTCATCCATGTTGTAGCATGTGACAGGATTTCTTTCTTTTTAAAGGCGGAATAATATTCCTATCATTAGTTAAATTTTAACAAGTTGTTGGTGATTGAAAAAGTTGTTGCTCAATTAATAGACCTGCAATGAATTAATTATGGGAAATGGTAAGAAGGGTTGTATTTGGGGTGAGACAGACTCCTCCAGCCAGGGGCCTAAGGCCTGAGTAGAAGAAAACTCCCACCAGCTAAACATCTCTGCCATCTTTCCCCCTTGTCGCTCAAGGATAGAGAGGAGAATTGCTGTCACTGAACCTCTAGTGACAACATTTGGTCATGACCTCTTGAACGTTGCATAGTTTACAAACTCATGGCCGTGGAAATCAGGAATGGGCTGGCATTTTCCTGCCCTTGGTAAAGACTAGCCAGGTATTCTTATGGGTACTTTGGTGCCAGTGAGAAAGAGAAAGGAGAGTCGGAATTGATCGTGGATTCCAATGTGTACTATTTAATCACCTCATTCTAGAGGTGGAGAGAGCAATGCCCAGAAAAACAGTGCTTCCTCCCATGGAACTCAGGTGGCCGTCCCAGGACGAGGACAGAGCCTCTCACTGACCAGTCCCACTCCAGTCCTGTATAAGTAAAACTTTGTTATTTGTGTGGCATTATGTAACTCTAGAATGTCTATTTACAATCTAGATCCTATATTTCAGAATATATTATTTTGAAACTTGCCCTCGTGCCCTCTGATTTAGGCATTATTCCCTTTCTGTAAATAGGGACACTGAGATTTAGTGATATTAGTGACCTATCCCAAAGTCCTGCTGTTTAGCAAGTGCATGAGCTAGGATTTGAACCAAGCTTTCCTACTCTGTCGCATAGTTCTTGCGGCACAACATTCTTTGGCTCAGTTCCATTGCCAGAGAGATTTAGTGAACATAAAGGTACAATTTAGTTTTCCAGGCAAAATATTTCTTATCCCATTAAACTTCACGTAGTCTGTGGAGTAGGCGCTGTGCTAAATGCTCTATATGCACTATTTTACTAATGCTAAGACAACTCTATTAAGCAGGTACTACCATTATCCTTATTTTGCAAAAGAAAAAACAGTAAAACAAACTTGCAAAGCAACTTGCTAATTAAAAGCCAGAGGCAGAATTTGAACCCAGGTCTGTGTGACTAAAGAGCTTCTTAATCACTGTGAAGTTCTGAATTGCTTTCCGTATTAATTATTCTTTTCTCATTTTAACTCCAAAGAATTAGCTCTTGTGAAAAAGTTCTGAGTGCCTACTTTTTTGTTTTCTGTTTTGCAGTGTGCCCTTTGAAGGCATTTGTAAAAGGGACCATTGATCCGTCTTTATCAATGCGCCCTAAACTGCTGATACTCTGTCCACCATTTTTTTAAGCACAGTCAATGTCTTCAAATATCTCTGGGACAGAGGCCCACTCTAACAGTATGAATGGCGTGCTTTTCCAAGCTTAGAGCAAAGTGATGACAATGTGATTTTTCCACTTGATGTAAGTCATGAACTGCAAGCAAATAATGAGGGAACTGTGAATAAAAGCATTGGCGGGTGGGCTTGAGTGGACCGTGGGCTGATGGACACTTCAGTTTGGTTGGCTGCAGCCGTGGCAAAGGCTGGTAACATAGGCCAAGAGTGGCACACAAGTGGTGCCTTGAAGGGGAAGCACCTGGTCTTGAAGGTGGCTCGGGTTTGTTTTTGAAGCACATGGACAGCTTGCCCGGGCTCTGCTTCCGAGGCAGCTCTCTGGCAGAAAGAACTCTGGGCTAGGAGTCAGGAAGTCCTGGCTCTGTCGTTCACTAGCTGGTCTCCCACACAGTCACCTGACCTGGGGCTGTCATCAGGCTGGGCTCTGAAAGAAGGCTATGCTGTCCCTGGCTGTTCTTTTTTTTTTTTTTTTTAATTGGGGTAAAATTCACATAACATACAGTTCTCATTTTAAAATCTGCAATTCAGTGGCTTTCAGCACATTCACAGTGTTCTGCAAGCATCATTACTGTTTAATTCCAGAATATTTTCCTCACTCCAAAGAGAAACCCCGCATCCATTAAGCAGTCACTTCCCATTACCCCCTCACCCCAGCCCATGGCAACCACTAATTTACCTTCTGTCTCCGTGGATTTGCCTGCGCTGGACATTTTACGTAAATGGAATCATACAATATGTAGTCTTTTGTGTTGGCTTCTTTCACTTAGCATAATGCTTTCAAGGTTCATCTGTGTCGTAGTGTGTGTCAGCACTTCATTCCTTTTTATCACGGAATGCCATTCCATTGTTTGTATATACCACATTTTATTTATCCATTCACCAGTTTATGGACATTTGGGTTATTTCCACTTTTTGGCATTATAAGTAATACTGCCACTGAAATTCTTTTACAGGTTTTTGATTAAACGTATTTTCAGTTCTCTTAGGTATATTCCTAGGAGTGGAATTGCTAGATCATATGGTAATTCTGTGTTTAGCTTTTTGAGGAACTGCCAAACTGTTTTCCACAATTTTACCGCCATTTTGCCTTCCCCTCAACACCGTACAAGGGTTCCAATCTCTACACATCCTCCACAACACTGGTCATTTTCCCTTGTTTTGATTATAGCCATCCTACTGGGTGTGAAGTGGTATCTCATTGCGGTTTTGACCTGCAAATCCCTAATGACTAATGATGCTAAGCATGTTTTCATGTGCTTATCGGCCATTTGTATATCTTCTTTGGAAAAATGTCTATTCAATTTCTTTACCAATTTTTAAAAATTTAGTTGTTTGTCTTTTTGTTGTTGAGTTGTAGGAGTGCTTTATATTTCACTTCTGGATACTAGCCCCTTATCAGATGGATGATTTGCAAATATTTTCTCCCATCCTGTGGGTTATCTGTTCACTTTCTTGGTTGTGTCCTTGTCCTTTGATGCACAAAAGTTTTACTTTTGGTGAAGTCCAATTTATCTATCTTTTCTTTTGTTGCCTGTGCTTTTGGTGTCATATTATCCCTGGCTCTACTTAAAACAGTTGGATCAACTGAAATTTAGCAAGGAAGTTCCAGGGTCTCATTTCCTAGAATCACATTTATGTAACTGAATCCTGTTGTTTTATGGGGGCTTTGAAATTCATTTAGAATAGCATTTGCCATCACTCAGTGTTCTTGAATGTGTTGTGTGTTGCGTAAGTCTGATCTTTCTATTTCATGACCCTGTTCATATAAAGAACTTTCTTTCATGTGTGTGTATTCACACATATGTGGTATTTTATATATATATGTATTTTTTAATGAAGTTGAAAACTTGTTTTCCAAACCACTGATTTGAGAGTGGCTGGGATGCTGTTGAGGAGGCAGTGACCAACGAGCTGAATTTAGGAAAAACAAATTTGAGAAACTAACTGAATTTAATTTTTATTTTGTTCTATTTTTTTAGAAATAATGTGACAGAAGTACCATGTTTATTATAGATAACCCTGATAAGCAAACTTTTTAAAAAAGAGAGAACTCACTGATAATCTTATTATCTAGAAGTAACCACTAATAGCACTTTATTGTATTATTTTTTCCAGTCTTCATGCTCCCACCTGAAATGAATGAGAAATACTGTTTTTCAGCATTCCTGATGTCACTGCGTATTCTAGTTCTTATAGATATTTCCCAAAGTTATAGGTGACAAGAGGTATCTTGCTTTGTGCTGATTTTCCTATTAACGTAGTCATATTTTAAATGTTAATTTGTAAAAATTATATATTAAAATGTATCCATTTTAATGTCACTTGTCACACATTTTTTCCTAGTTTGCTTCACGTTTTTTGTGGTCTTTATTTTTTGACATCTGAATTTAAATTTTACATAATTAAGTCAATTCACCTTTTCTGATGTGTTTACTGCCTTTCAAGATGATTATTTTCTTATATTTTCTTCTAAAATCTGTTTGGATTTTGTGTTTACTTATATTTATATCTGGCAGTTAATTTTTGCCTGTAACTTGAAGTAAGGGATAACTTAATTTCCAAATAGGTAACCAATTGTCCCAATGGCATTTATTGAATAATTGATGTTTCTCCATTTATTTTTTTAATCCTCAACTTTTTATATATGTCTGGATATGTTTTTTGGCTTCCTGCTCTATTTCATTTATCTACATTACTGATTTTTTAGTGGTTCAGTATCCCTTTAGTTACTGTATCTTTTTAATATGTTTAATTTTCCTAATTTTTCCCATTATTCAGCTGCATTTTCTATCAAAGGTATATTTGATTACAGAAACCGAATATGATTTTTACCAGAGTTATGTTAAATTTATATATTGAATTATAAGAAATTATTTAGTTTTAAAGTAGTAAGACTTTCTACCTAAGTTTATAGTATATCTTGCCACTTTTTCAGGTATTTTGTTCTGTTCCTCTGAAATTTTTTGTTACATTTATTCCCAGTTGGTTTTTTGCTATTGTGAATGGGAAATTTCCCCATTATATTTTGTAGTTTACATTTTGGGTGACTGTTGCATTTTATATTAATTAATAATAGAGTGCCTTTTTGAACTCACTTGGTTCTAATACTTTTCTATTCTTTTCTTGGGACAGTTTTGTTATCTAATATTACTTTTATGTCTTTTTTCCAATGCCTTTATTTGCTCTTTCTCTTCTTTGTCTGATTACATTGGCTAGAACTTCTAGAACCATGTTGGATAATGGTAGTAGTGTTAGGGTTCCCTGTTTGATTTTTGACTCTAAGGAGAAGCCTCTATGCCTTCATTATTGTTTGAGAGAGAGACTCTCTCGTGGTAAGTAGTTATTCAGCTCCTGCTGGAGCGAACTAGCAGTGTTACAGGAACACACGTGTGGTGGAGCGAGTTGGGTTCATTACTTGTTGCAGGGATGGGGCACACAGACCACAGGGAACCAGGGAAGTCTCTGTCCGAGGGTATTGGAAAGATTTAAGCTTTGGTGGGGAGATTTTGGGGGGGTCCAAGGAAGCGAGGATTCCCTCTGGACTGGGTGCTGCCATAAAGCGGGGGCAAATCTGTAACTGGGTGCTCAGGAAATCTTATCTCTGCGAGGGCAGATTAGATGAGGCTGACGCTGGGGTGGGGGAGCAGCAGCAGGCACTCACGTTAGTTTGGATGGGGGCGTGTTTGGTATTTTGTGACGTTGACAATGTTCGTCCTTCATTAGACGTGATTACAGAGGTTCTTGCTTCTGTCTTAACCCATCGTGGTCACTGAGTGGCCATCTCTGCTGTTGATGCTCTGTGAAATTTCCGCTCAACAGGAGAACACTCTGGCCTCTCTGTGAGTGCTAGGCCAGCTCTCAGCAACTATTTTCTGTTTCTCCATACACTGTTAAAATCAAGGTTTGATGTGATAGATTATATTCTGTAGTGTTTTATATCTGTTTTTATTTTAGAGATATCATCCTACCCTCCACTGAAGATGCCAAATAGTTTCCTGAACTTTACCCTCCCCAATGATATCTCCTATGCCTTGTGCTGTAATAATTTTTCATAAGCTCAATCTTTTTTATCTTTGTATTTACCTTCAGGTCAAGTGCGATCCCTTCAGAATCATGTTTTTAGCAGAGGAGTGTGTGCGCTGTCTTTGGTGTCACTCTCTGACTACATGCACTGGTTGAATCTTCTTTATTAGGCTTACGGTTGAGGATTGATTCAAGCACCAGCTCCTTGTCCAGTTCCCGTCTTCTGGTGCTGTGGTGGCAGACTTTGCCTTTCACTCTCCAGGTAAATTTCAAAAATAAAACTGGGGAAAAACCAAAGGGTTGCCAAAATGAGGACACTAAACAAAACAAAGCAAAAAAAGCCCCCAACATTACTATGCAGTGTCATCTCATAAAATGAAGAACATTTTAGCACCAAAACTATTAAAGGGAAAATAACTCTAGAATTTAAAAATAAGCATAAATTGAGCTTTATGAAAAATTAAATGTATTGTCCTTATTTTTCTCATGTTGACCTGGATTTGTGAGCACTCCGTCCCAGCAGCCTGGGGTTAGCTGCTCGACCAGCACGGGTGGAGGTGGCCCCTCTCTTATGTCCCCTTGTCTGCCCTTTCCTGTGTGGTCTCCTTCCAGGAGTTGTTGTCTCTGTTGGATAAAGACACATGGCCCCTCACAGGCCAGTATGGGCAATGGTTTTAAAATGCACCTGGGATTTGTTTTAATCAGGGGTGTAAGATACACAGACCTGGAAACGACTGTTGTGAAGGACGAAGTATCTGTCCTCGCAGATCCCTGGACAGGGAGGCAAAGCATGTGTGCAGGACATGTGGGAAAGTGCCAGGGTTGGTCAGGAGGTGGAGGCAGTGAGAGAAGACACGGGGAAGAGCTATTATTGTGGTTTGGGGGAAGGAACAGGCAAGACAGGGTAAACAGGCTTAAGATTGGTTAATTTGAATAAGTTTGGTGGGCTCTGGGGCATAGGGGCTGTCTCCAGCTGTCTGATACCTGGCCCCTGGGGAGATTAGGGCAGGCAGATAGTGGCCCTGAGTTTAAGAGCTTCAGAAAGTAGGTCGACAGGCATATGGGCTCTGGACGGATTGATTTGTGTGTGAAAGGTGCACTCCCAGGAATCTAGGAATTGGCCAGCCCTGGGAGGGGCACGCTCTCCAGCGTCACCGAGGCTCCAGATATCCAAGCATCAGAATCAAGAACATAAAAGTGCATGATTAATATAACAATCCCAAGGTTCTCACCTTAGGTGTCTGTTGGTCTTAGGCGCTTTTGTATTTGTATGATCTGCTTTAGTATTTTAGTTGGGATGTTCTCTCTGGGGTTCCTGGCCTTTTGAAGTCTGGAAATCCATAATCTGACTTTTAAAATCTTGATGCATATTCAGAGTTATAGTCACAATCACTAAAAACAATGGAGCCAAAGCCTGTCCATTACATGCTGGGACCTTTTATCTATTTATATAAATGAACTGCATTTTTCTTTTTTTCTTTCTTTCTTTCTATCTTTTTCTTTCTTTCTTTCTTTCTTTCTTTCTTTCTTTCTTTCTTTCTTTCTTTCTTTCTTTCTTTCTTTCTTTCTTTCTTTCTTTCTTTCTTTCTTTCTTTCTTTCTTTCTTTCTTTCTTTCTTTCTTTCTTTCCTTCCTTCCTTCCTTCCTTCCTTCCTTCCTTCCTTCCTTCCTTCCTTCCTTCCTTCCTTCCTTCCTTCCTTCCTTCCTTCCTTCCTTCCTTCCTTCCTTCCTTCCTTCCTTCCTTCCTTCCTTCCTTCCTTCCTTCTTTCTTTCTCTCTCTCTCTCTTCTTTCTCTCTCTCTCTTTCTCTCTTTGTTTCTCTCTCTCTCTCTCTCTTTCTCTCTTTCTCCCTTTCTTCCTTCCTCCCTCCCTCCCTCCCTCCCTCCCTTCCTTCCTTCCTCACTCTCTCTCTCTTTCTCTCTTTCTTTCTTTCTCGGGGTCACCATCCACCCCCAAGACCATCTACTGGATCATTTCCATCAGCACGCCAACGTCTTTTAACATCCCCATTAGAAAACAGGAGCAGTAAAACTCACAAAATCCTCTCTTGACCTCATAATCCTCTCCAGATCCTACTATTTTTCTACTCTTCTTAACAAACTTTCTAAAGTCTTATCTATATTTGCTGTCTCCATTTCTTCATCTCCCATTCACTGTTTTTAAAACTGAACTTTATGTATGTCACACAGGAATATATGATTAAACAAGAGACAAGGCTGACGCCCACTCTCCCTGTCCTGGTCCCTTCCCCTGACCAGAGGTAACCAATGTTTAGCCATTCCTTTGTATCCTTCCAGGCCCTTTCCTACATATTTACGTGTGTATATGTCCTTGGAGAAAACATGTAGTGTCATGCGTGTGTGTGTGTGTGTGCGTGTGTGTTTCACCTAAATAAAGTCTATTTCAGCAACTCATTCCTTTTCTCTCCGTGTTTCAAAGGTCTGTGTTAGCGTGTACAAATTATATTAGTTCATATAAACTTACGTTCTTTTGGCTGCTGATGCTAATAATAATTGCTAATATTTATTGCATGCTGACTGTGGCCCAAGTGCTATTCTAATTGTTTTACATGTGGTTACTTCCTTAGGCCTTTCAGTGACCCTGGGGAGTAAGCATTGTCTCCATTTTAATAAGGAAACTGAGGCAGAAAGAGACTAAGTAGCTTGCTTAAGTTTCTGTGCTCAGTAAGTGATGAAGTCAGGATATAAAATCAGGCGCTTGGCTTTAGGGTCTGTGTTCTTAATCACTACCTTGTTCTATGGTATGAATATACCATGGCACATTTAGCCATTTTTCTGTTGTTTCTAGTTTTTTAAAATTTTATTTTGTTTTGTTTATTTTTGAGGAAGGTTAGCCCTGAGCTAACATCCACCGCCAATTCTCCTCTTTTTGTGAGGAATATTGGCCCTGAGCTAATGTCCGTGCCCATCTTTCTCTACTTTATATGTGAGGCACCTGCCACAGCATGGCTTGAGAAGCCATGGGTGGGTCTGTGTCCAGCATCCCAACTGGCGGACCATGGGCCACCAAAGTGGAGCATACAAACTTAACCACTAGGCCACTGGGCCGGCCCCTGTTTCCCGTTTTTATTGATAAAATAAAAATAAAATAAAAGATGCTTTAGGGAGCATCTTGCACGTGTGTGCTTGCTTGTGCAAGAGCGTGAGTGGGTTTTTCTGTGCTCAACACTGGATAGTGAAGCTTCTGGGTCATGGGGCAAGCACATGTAACAGTATTATAGATCACCCTTGAAAGTCACCCTTGAAAGGGACTGTCCATTTTATACTCCATCAGTGATATAGGAGAATACCTGTTTCCCCAAGATTTCACCAACGCTTGATATCAAATTTAAAAATTTTCCGGTCACATAGGTTAAAAATGTTATCTCATAATTTTCACTTGTCTTCTCTAAGTGCTAGTGGATGGACCATTTTTTCATATGGCTACTGGTCATTTATAGTGTTTCTTTTGTGAACTGCCTGTTTACCCATTTTTCTATGGGAACATTTGTCTTTTTGGTTTATAAGAATTGTTTATATATTTTGGATGCTGCAGCTCACTCTACAACCCACTCCTATATGGCTTCTGTCTCTACTGAAACTTGTCAATAGTGGTATCCTTCAAATAGTGGATTCCACTGATCCTTCCCTGGCCTTATCCTACTCTGTAACCGGGTAGTTTATGACCATGCCCACCAGAGTGAGTTTGAGGATGTTGGGGCTGGTGCAGGAAAAGCATGACCACTAGATGGCGGTGGCACACAGCCAGCTTTATTTGGGCAGCACTTTGACAGGTTGCTTGAGAGGGGAAGTCCCTCACAGCAGGGACAGAGGTGTGGGAACCACCCAGAAGGGGAAGAGGGCAAGGGAACTCCTGGGGGCGGGGGCATCTCTGGGGCAGGGGTTGGGGGTTATGTGTCTGCGTGATATTACTGAGCAGCACAGCCGGCTGTCTCTGGGTCAGAAGGCTCTCAAAAGCAGCAGCAGCTTGGGATTTTTTATAGCCGTAAGATTTGTTTTATCCATGGCTAGCAGATGTTGGGTGCAGCTTTACAGGATTTGCAAAGCAGACAGGCTCTAAATAGCTAAAAATATGCTTATTTGGGCTATATTTAAAGCAATTGGATATGCAAAAAATTGAGTTTGGTGCTGGCAGGCTTTGAGCTAACATCTTGATATACTGCGAAAAAGTAAACGACATAGGGGCCAATATATAGGGGCCGTATTTAACCCATTTATTTAACACTTTTTTTGGAAACACTCTCCTTCTGACTTCTATGATGCTACACTCTCCTGCTTTCCTCCTAATCACTAGTTTCTCTCTCAGTCCTCTTTGTTGCCTCACAGGCTTCTATCTGTCCTCTAAGTCAGTGGTTCTCAAACTTTGTGGACCCAGGATGCCTTTACATTCTTAAAAAATATTGAGGACCCCAAAGAGCCTTTGTTTTTGTAGGTTATATATCACTATATTTACCATTTTAGGAACGAAAACCGGAGAAATAAAAAATACTTGCTAACCCATTTAAAAATAACAATAAACCCATTACAAGTTAACATAAATAATGTGTTTTGCATGAAAAGTGAGTCAAAGAACCTTGTAATATGTCAATTTCATCTTCATTGTCTTTAAATGTGGGCAGTACAGCTATGTGTCTAGAAATGGACTCTTCTAATTTTTTTTTAAAGTCAACAATCCATCCTTAAATACAGTAAAATATAATACATAAATTTTATTTTAGAATAAAATATTGTTCTAAATAATAACAGTGTGAAATCAAATTTAAAAATTTAGAAACTATTGCAAAATTTTAAAAAACATTATTGCAAAACAAGGAAACTACTGAGGTCTAGTTCTGTTTCCACATAGGCTCAAGCAAACTTTGGGATTTGAGATATCTATCTATTGAATGATAATGAGACTACAGGGGTCATGGCAGGTGTAACTCATGATGGCTGCTAAGAGCAGAATAGAAGTCCTGAGAAAAGAATTAATCCCTGAAAATACACATATTTATAACTTAAATGTACTACATTAGAAACTTTTAGAAAACATAAGGATATACAAGAACATATTCCATTAGCTGTTGGAGCCATGATGTTATCACACGTCAGGTAGCCTTCGGAAAACTCTACTGTATGCTCACGAGAGAGTGAAATTGAAAAAGGCAAATTATATCTTAGTATTATTATAATAATAATATTGAGCCCCTAGACCTCCTTGCAAAAACCATTGTTGGAGTGAGTGCCTTAGGACTCAAACTAGGGCTTAAATCTTCTATGTCCTCCTAGATGATGTCATCCAATCCCATGGCTTTAAATACTATGCTAATTAGTTCAAATTTATGTCTCCAACTCAGACTTACCCACTTGCCTACTCAGCATTCTCACTTATATATCTAATAGACGTCTCAAAATTAACATGTCCAAAATCGAACTTTTGTGTATATATACCACATGTTCTTTATTCATTCTTCCGTAGACAGACACTTAGGTTGTTTCCATATCTTGGCTGTCATGAAAAATGCTACAGTGAATGTGGGAATGCAGATATCTTCTCCAGATAGTGTTTTCATCTTCTGATATATACCCAGAAGTGGAATTGCTGGATCATATAGTAGTTTTATTTTTAACTTTTTGAGAAGCTCCCATACTGTTTTGCATTGTGGCTGCACCAATTTACCTTCCTATCAATGGTGCACAAGGGTTCCCTTTTCTCCACATCTTCACCAGTAAAGTTCTCTCTCGTCTTTTTGATAAGAGCCATCATAGCAGGTGCGAGGTGATATCTCATTGTGGGTTTGATTTGCATTTCCCTGATGATTAGCGATGCTGAGCACCTTTTCATGTACCTTTTGGCCATTTGTATAAAATGTCTAGTTAGTCTGCCTATTTTTAAATTGGATTTTTTTCTTGCTATTGAGTTGTATGAGTTCCTCACCTATTCTGATATTAACCCCTTATCAGATTGCAAATATTTTCTCCCATTCTGTAGGCTGCCTTTTCATTTCGTTAAGTGTTTCTTTGCTGTGCAGAAGCTTTTTAGTTTGATATAGTCCCACTTGTTCATTTTTGCTTTTGTTGCTTGTGCTTTTAGTGTCATATCCAAAATATCATTGCCAAGACCAATGGCAAGCTGTTTTTCCCTGTTTTCTTCTAGCAGTTTTACAGTTTCAGGACTTATATTTAAGTTTTTAATCCATTTGAAGCTAATTTTTGTGAGCAGTGCAGGATAGGGGTCGAATTTCATTCTTCTGCATGTGAGTGTTCAGTTTTTTCAGCACCATTTATTGAAGAATTATCCTTACTCCGTTGAGTATTCTTGGCTAACCTTGTCAAATATTAGGTGACTATATGTGAGGATTTATTTCTGGGCTCTAGATTCTGTTCCACTGTTTATGTATCTGTTTTCATGCTAGTACCGTGCCCAAGATCTGAACCGGTAAACCCCAGGCCACCAAAGCAGAGTTTGTGAACTTAACCACTGTGCTATGGAGCCGGCCTCCCTGTACAAATTTTGGGGCTGTTTTTTCTATTTCTGTGAAAAATGGCTTTGGAATTTTCATATACATTGCATTGAATCTATAGATTGCTTTGGGTAGAATGGACATTTTAACCATCTTAATTCTTCCTATCTGTCAACGTGGGTTATCTTTCCACTTATTTGTGTATTCTTCAGTCTCTTTCATCAAAGTCTTGTAGTTTTTAGAGTAAGATCTTTTGCCTTCTTGGTTAAATTTATTCCTAAGTATTTTATTGTCTTTGATGCTATTTTGAATGGGATTGTTCTTTATTTCTTTTTCAGATAAATTGTTGTTAGTGTATAGAAATGCAACTGATTTCTATATGTTGATTTTTTATCCTGCAACTTTGCTGAATTCCTTGATTAGTTCTAATATCTTTTTGGTGAATTCTTTAGGATTTACTATATGTGAGATTATATCATCTTCAAACAGAAACAATTTTACTTTTTATTTTCCAATTTAGATGCTTTTTTTTTCTTGCCTACTTGCTCTGGCTGGGGCTTCCAGTACTAGGAGTATTGAGTATGATGTCAGCCGTGGGCTTGTCATATACGGCCTTTATTCTGTTGAGGTACATCCTTCCAACCCAATTTGTTGACAGTTTTTATCGTGAAAGAATTTTTTTTTGTCAAAGCTTTTTCTGCGTCTATTAAGATGATCATGTAATTTTTTTTTTTTTAAAGATTTTATTATTTCCTTTTTCTCCCCAAAGCCCCCCGGTACATAGTTGTATATTCTTCGTTGTGGGTTCTTCTAGTTGTGGCATGTGGGACGCTGCCTCAGCGTGGTCTGATGAGCAGTGCCATGTCTGCGCCCAGGATTCGAACCAACGAAACACTGGGCTGCCTGCAGCGGAGCGCGCGAACTTAACCACTCGGCCACGGGGCCAGCCCCTGATCATGTAATTTTTAATCCTTCATTTTGTTAATGTAGTGTATCACATTGATTGATTTGCAGATGTTGAACCATCCTTGCATCCCTGGAATAAATCCTACTTGAACATGGTGTTATATTCTTTTAATGTGCTATTGAATGCAGTTTGCTAATTTTTTTTTAATTTTTACTTTTAAAATCTTTTTATTGTAGTCTAAATAGTTTAGAACATTGTGAAGTTTCAGTTGTACATTAATATTTGTCAAACACCATATAAATGTGCCCCTGTACCTCTTGTGCCCACCCTCCCACTTGTTCCCTCTGGTAACCACTAACTTGTTGTCTTTGTCCTTAAGTTTGTTTATATTCCACATATGAGTGTAATCAGATGGTGTTTGTCTTTGTCTGTCTGGCTTATTTCACTTAACATGATGCCCTCAAGGTCCATCCATGTGGCTGCGAATGGGATGATTATGTCTTTTTTTTATAGCTGAGTAGTATTCCGTTGTATATATACACCACATCTTCTTTATCCAGTCATCAGTTGACGGGTACTTTGGTTGCTTCCACGTCTTGGCTATTGTGAACAATGCTGCAGCGAACATAGAGGTGCCTAAGTCTCTTTGTATTGTTGATTTCAAGTTCTTTGGATGAATACCCAGTAGTGGGTCATATGGTATTTCTATTTTTAATTTTTTGAGAAATCTCCATACTGTTTTCCAGGTTTTCTAATAATTTTTGAGAATTTTTGCATCTATGTTCATCAGGGATTTTGACTTGTAGTTTTCTTTTCTTATAGTGTCCTTATCTAGCTTGAGATTGGGGTAATAGTAGCCTTGTAAAATGAGTTTGAGAGTGTTCCCTCCTCTTCAACTTTTTGGGAGAGTTTGTGAAGGAATGATGTTAATTTGTCTTTAAACGTTTGGTAGAATTCTCCAGGGAAACCATCTGGTCTTGGTTTTTTTGTTGTTGGGAGGTTTTTGGTTTTTTCATTACTGATTCAATCTCCTTACTCATTATTTGTCTGTTCAGATTTTCTGTTTCTTCATGATTCAGTTTTGGTAGGTTCTATGTTTCTAGGAATTTATCTGTTTCTTCTAGGTTGTTCTGTTTATTGGCATATCATTGTTCTATAGTAGTCTCTCATGATCTTTTGTATTTGTGTGGTATCAGTTGTAATGACTCCTCTTTCGTTTATGATTTTATTTGTTTGAGTCCTCTTTCTTTTTTCCTGAGTTAGTCTAGCTAAGAGTTTGTCAATTTTGTTTGTCTTTTCAAAAGACCAGCTTAGTTTTGTTGCTCTTTTCTATTATTTTTCTGGTTTTTATTTCATTTATTTCTGCTCTGATCTTTGTTATTTCCTTTCATCTCCTAACTTTGGGCTTAGTCTGTTCTTTTTCTAGTTCCTTAAGACATAAAGTTAGGTTATTTATCTGTGATCTTTTTTTTTTTTTTAAATGTAGGTGGTTATTGCTGTAAACGTCCCTCTTAGAACTGCTTTTGTTGCATCCCATAAGTTTTGGTATGTTGTGTTTCCATTTTCTTTTGTTTCAAGATATTTTTTAATTTCTTTTTTTTTTAAAGATTTTATTTTTCTCCTTTTTCTCCCCAAAGCCCCCCGGTACATAGTTGTATATTCTTTGTTGTGGGTCCTTCTAGTTGTGGCATGTGGGACGCTGCCTCAGCGTGGTTTAGATTACAGTGCCGTGTCTGCACCCAGGATTCGAACCAACGAAACACTGGGCCGCCTGCAGCGGAGCGCGTGAACTTAACCACTCGGCCACGGGGCCAGCCCCTTTTAATTTCATTTTTAATTTCTTCTTTGAGCCATTGGTTGTTCAGGAGTATGTTGTTTAATTTGGCATTTTTTTTGAATTTTACAGATTTCCTCTGGTTATGAATTTCTAGTTTCCTATCATTATGGTTGGCAAAGATACTTGGTATGATTTCAGTCCTCTTAAATTTGCTAAGATTTGTTTTGTGACCTATCATGTGAGCTCCCTTGGAGACTGCTCCATGTGTACTTGAGAAAAGTATGTGTTCTTTGCTGTTGGATAGAATGTTCTGTATATGTCTGTTAGGTCCATTTGGTCTAAACTGTAGTTCAAGTCCAACATTTCCTTGTTGGTTTTTTCTTTTAGATTGGCACCTGAGCTAACATCTGTTTCCAGTCTTTTTTTTTCTTCTTCTCTCCAAGGCACCCCAGTACATAGCTTTACATTCTAGTTGTAGGGCCCTCTGGTTATGCTATGTAGGATGCCACCTCAGCATGGCCTGATGAGCAGTGCCATGTCCACACCCAGGATCTGAACTGGTGAAACCCTGGGCAACTGAAGTACAGCATGCGAACTTAACCACTCAGCCACGGAGCCAGCCCCTCCTTGTTGATTTTCTGTGTGGATGACCCGTCCATTGTTGAAAGTGAGGTATTGAAGTCCCCTAATATTGTTGTATTGTTGTCTATTTCTCCCTTCAGATCTGTTAGTATTTGCTTAACATATTTAGGTGCTCTGATGTTGGAGCGTTTGTATTTAAAATTGTTATATTATCTTGATGAATTGACCCCTATATCATTACATGATGACCCTCTTTGTTTCTTGTTACCATTTTTTGCTTAAAGTCTATTTTGTCTGATATAAATATATCTACCCTAGCTGTCTTTTGGTTTCCACTTGCATGGCATATCTTTTTCCATCCCTTTACTTTGAGCCTATGTGTGTCCTTAAAGCTGAAATCTGTTGTAGGCAGCATACAATTAAGTCTTGTTTTTTTAATCCATCCAGCCACTCTGTGCCTTTTGATTGGATAATTTAATCCATTTACACTTAGAGGACTTACTAATGCCATTTTATTCGTTGTTTTCTGGCTGTTTTGTAGTTCTTTTTTTCCTTTCTTCCTCTCTTGCTTCTTTGTGATTTTCCATATTTGTAAGCTTTGATTCCCTTCTCTTTATCATTTGTATATTTACTTTAGGTTTTTTCTTTGTGGTTACAGCGGGATTTATCAAACATCTTACAGGCATAACAGTCTATTTTACACTGATAACAACTTAACATCAATAGCATACAAAAACTCTACTCTTTTACTTCCCTCCTTTTATGTTTCTGCTGTCACAATTTGTCTCCTTTTATATTGCATGTTCATTAACAAATTATTGTAGCTATAGTTGTTTTTAAGACCTTTGACCTTTAATCTTTATACTAGAGTTAAGTAATTAACACATCACCATGTTACTACATTAGATTATTCTGAATTCTGAATTAGAATATTCAGTCAAATTCAGAATAATATAAAACAGTGTGGTTTAAAATATAAACCAGTGTGGTTTATATTTTCATGTTTTCATGTTACTAGTTAGTACCCTTTCATTTCCACTTGAAGAACTTCTTCCAGTATTTCTTGCAAGGCAGGTCTAGTGGTGATGAACTCCCTTAGCTTTTGTTTGCCTGAAAAGTCTTTACCTCTTTTTTATTTCGGAAGGACAGCTTTACCAGATGAATTATTCTTGGTTGGTAGTTTTTTCTTTACTCACTTTGGATATATCATCTGACTGTCTCCTGGCCTGTAAGATTTCTACTGAGAAATCTGCTGAAAGTCTTAAGGGAGTTTCCTTATAAATTCCAAGCTTTTTTTCTCTTGCCACTTTTAAGAATTTCTCTTTGTCTTTGATTTTTGACAGTTATATTATAATGTGTCTTGGAGAAGATCTCTTTAAATTGAGTTTGTTTGGTGACCTATGAGCTTCATGAATTTGGATATCAAAATCTCTCCTCAGATTTGGGACATTCTCAGCCATTATTTATTTATTTACTTTTTAAATTAAGAAATAATTGAGATGTAACATTATATTAGTTTCAGGTGTGCAACATAATGATTCAATATATTATATATTGTGAAATGATCATCATAATCAGTCTAGTTAAGATCTGTCACCACAAACACTTACAAATCCTTTTTTCTTGTGATGAGAACTTTTAAGATTTACTATCTTAGCAACTTTCAAATATATAATACAGTATTATTAACTACAGTCACCAAGCTGTATACTACATCATCAGGACTTATTTATTTTATAACTGGAAGTTTGTATATTTTGACCTTCACCCTTTTTGCCTACCCCTATCTCCTGCCTCTGGCAACTCTCAATCTGCTCCCTGTATCTGTGAGTTTTTTCTTATTTTTTCTTTTTCAGATTTCACCTATAAGTGAGATCACACAGTGTTTGTCTTTTTCTGTCTGGCTTATTTCACTTAGCATAATGCCCATCCATGTTGTAGCAAATGGCAAGATTTCCTTCTTTTTTACAGTAGAATAATATTCCATTATATTTATGCACTACATTTTCTTTATTCATTCATTCATCTATGGACACTTAGGTTGTTTCTGTGTCTTTGCTATAGTAAATAATGCTGTAATGAACATGGGAGTGTAGATATCTTTTGAGTTAGTGTTTTTGTTTGTTTCAGGTAAATATTTAGAAGTGGAATTGCTGGATCATATGGTAGTTCTATTTTTAATTTTTTAGGAACTTCCATGCTGTTTTCCATAGTGGCTGCTCCACTTTACATTCCCACCAACAGTGCCAGCCATTATTTCTTTAAATAAGCCTTCTGCCCCCTTCTCCCGCCCTTTTCTGCCTGGGATTCCAATGACTCACAGGTTGTTTCTTTTGATGGTGTCCCATAGATCGTTTAGGCTTTCTTCATTCTTGTTCAGTCTTTTTCTTCATTCTCCTCTGGATGCATAATTTCAAAGGTCCTGTCTTCCAGTTCACAGTTCTTTCTTCTGATTTATCTATTCTGTTTTTGATGCTCTATTGTATTTTTCATTTCATTCATTGTGTTCTTCAGTGCTGGAATTTATTTGGTTCTTTTTTATGATTTCTATGTGCTTGTTAAACTTCTCATTTTTTTGTGTGTTGTTTTCCTGATTTTTTAAAATTGTCTTTCTGTGTTTTCTTGTAACTCATTGAGCTTCCTTAAAAAAACTGGTTTGCAATGTATGATTGGTTGTGGGTGAAGTGTGCAGGTTTATAGACTTCAATCACCCAGAATTTCTTGTTGTTTGTATGTATTACTAACACCCAATGATTGATATGTGTGTTATAAAGTATTTTCCTTTAAAATTTCTTATAACTTAGGGGTTTTATAACTTAGTGATTTTCCTATAGTAAAGGTATTCTTGGGAACCCTGAGAGAGGAGAACATGCTTTATTAAACAAGCTATGCTGAGGGGAAAAAAACTGTTTTGAATTCTTTATTGGGTAAATCACAGATCTCCATGTCTTTGGGGCTGGGCACTGGAAGATTATTGTGATCCCCTTGTGGTGTCCTGTTTCCTTGATTTTTCCTGTTCACATTTGAAGTAGCAGTCCCCTTGAGTTTTTACTAACTGACTTTGGGAGACAAATGTTTTCCATCAGCCCTGGTAGGGATTCTGAGGCTTCTCAGATCTTCTAGGGATATGCTGCTCTGTACTTCTTCCTCCCTTTTGTGGCAGAATTCTTCAGCTTGTACGCCTTCTCTTCATCCTGCAATGCACCAGGCCAGATATTGTCAGCCTCCCTTTTGCTTTCTCAAGAGTGAAGCTAAGGCTCAAGTTTGTGATCTCTCTCTGGCCCACAAATTTGGGCCAGCTCTCTGTGTGCTCACTAGCTGTCTGCCAGACTCACTCTTGCCACTGTCAGGAGCATGCACAGGGAGCCGGCCACAGGGAGGCATCTAATGGCTCCTGGGTTGGCTTCTTGGTAGAGTCTGTGATGCGGTTAGTAGGATCTGCATCCTACTGTAATGCCCTGAGTGTTCCATCTGCTGCTCTCCCAGCTTCTTTTCTTCCCCCTTGTCATGGCCCACAGCTCATGACTTAGTACTCTGGATGGGGTAAGAGAGAAATGGGCATTTTTGGCAGCATCCCACACAGCTGGAAAAGCTGGGTGTTCACTTGCACATTGTCAGTTTCTTCCATGGGAGAAATCACAGGCCAACAAGTGCTCTTATCACTAAGCTGTGCCATTTTGGGGAAGGTGTGATGCAGGTAAAGTCAAACTGTTCCTCTTACCACTCCAATGTGTTCAAACTAGAATTTTTTCCCTCCAATGGTGTGCTGGAACTTCTCTGCTGAAAACCTGGGCTTCTACAAAGGCTTTCTTATCCATGAGTGATTGTCAAAGACAGTGTTCTCCAGGGCTTCTGGCCTGTTGCTGAGAGAGGCTGGAGCTGATTCATGAGCCACAGCAGAGTCCACAGCTGGAACCAAGGTCTCTCTGCCTATTACCCTACACACAGGTGGGTGAGACCCCTCTCAGATCCTTTGGCATATGGTGCTGGATCCCACAGCTCCCACAAAGGCAATTTTGTCTGTAGATGGATGCCAAATTGTTGTTGTTGAGGATGGATACAAGTGAAGAATGTCTTATTCGGTCATCTTGTTGATGTCCCTCCACACTAAGTCTTTAAAATCTGGTATGTATTTTCTTCATACTTACAACACATCTGAGTTCAGACTAGCCACATTTCTAGTGGTCAATAGCTACCTGTGGCCAGTGAAAACTGTATTAGACAGCACAGCCTTAGAATGACATCCCTCTTCCTGCTCTAGTTACCATCTATCACATCTCTGCTTACTTCTTTCATAGATAATGTCATGGGGGTACTCAGAGGAGTTAAAGTATGGACTTCAGAACTAGCACCTTATCAGATATATGATTTGCAAATATTTTCTCCCATTCTGTGGATTGTCTTTTCACTTTATTTTTTAGTTGAAATATAGGACACACAATATCTTATTAGTTTCAGGTGTACATCATAGTGATTCAATATGTATATCCATTACAAAATGATCACCACCAGAAGTCTAGTTACCATCTGTCACCATACAAAGTTATTACAATATTATTGACTATATTCCCTATGCTGTACGTTACATCCCCACAACTTATTTCTTTTATAACTGGAAGCTTGTCCCTTTTAATCCCCTTCATCTATTTTGTACTCCCCGCCCACCACCCAGTAACCAGTTTGTTTCCTGTATCAATGAGTCTGTTTTTGTTTTGTTTTTTAGATTCCACATATAAATGAAATCAAATGGCATTTGTCTTTCTCTATCTGACTTATTTCAGACTGCATAATATCCTCTAGGTCCATCTTCACTTTCTTGATAAAAGTTTTTTAATTTTGACCAAGTCTAATTTATCTATCTTTTCTTTTGTTGCTTGTGCTTTTGGTGTCATATCTAAGAAACCATTTCCTAATCTGAGATTTCAAAGATTTAAATCTTTGTTTTCTTCTAAGAGTTTTATAGTTTTAGCTCTTACATTTAGGTATTTGATCCATTTTGAGTTAATTTCTGTAAATAATGTGAGATAGGAGTCCAACCGCATTCTTTTGCATGTGGCTGCCCCGTTGCTACAGTACCTCTTGTTGATTGGCAAAATATTCTAGGAGCGGCAAGAAAATAGAGATAAAACATGGGGACACAGCATAGGAGAAGCAGCTGGTACTTAAAAGGTCACATTGCTAGTGAAGCCCATGAACATACTTGTAAAATGTTCTCAGGATGAGCTGTGCAGTTGAGAGCAGTCCCAGAGATCCCAGATGGAGAAAAAATGGTGGGAGAAGAAAGGCTCGAAGGAAGTGAGGTGCTGATGAGCAGGGCTGGCAGTCACTGACAGAGGGACCCAGTGATGCCCTGATAAAAAGGAAGGGCTTTATTAATGTAACTGAAAAGCAAGTTTGGCGAGAATGAGTGGCAGGAGAGAGGAATGGTGGAGTTCAGGGGTTGGGACTTGGGAAGTCCATGTTCTTCAAATACGCAGGGACTGTAATGGGAATGGGCTGTTAAGGAGATTGGAGTTAAAGATCTCACGCTAACAGCAACAACAGCGGGACTGGCTATTGGTATTATTGTTAACATCTAACATTTGAATCCTCACTAGGTACCAGACACCATGCTAAACCATTTATGTGGACTATCTCATTTAGTCTTACAAAGACCTATGAAGTAAAAGTGTGAGCTCTGAAACTAGCTGGCTTCATATTGGCAGGTGTTACTGCTTATCAGCTGTGTGATCTTGGCTGACTTACTCACCCTTTCTGTGTGGGGTTGCCAGTTTTAGCAAATAAAAACATAAGACACAGTTAATTTTGAATTTCAGATAAACATTAAATAGCTTTTTACTTTGTTTAGTATAAGTGTGTCCCATGCAATATTTGGGACACACTTATACTAAAAAATGATTCATTGTTTATCTGAAATCTGAATTCACCTGGGTGTCTTCTATTTCACCTGGTAAGGGTATTTCTGTGACCGCTTCCTCCTTGCTTCAATTAGGATGAGAATGGCGTCTGGGCCCTTAGATGTGTTAGCCAGTTGGAGCTGCTCTAACAGATTACCATGGACTGGGCGGCTTAAACAGCAAACAGTTATTTCTCTCAGTTCTAGAGGCAGGAAGGCTGAGATCAGGTGTCAGCTCGGTCAGGTTCTGGTGAGAACTCTTCCAGGTGCACACAACTGACGTCTCCGTGTGTCCTCAAACGGTGGGAAGAGGGTGCCGGAGCTCTCCCGGCTCTTGTATAAGGGCACGAATCCCATTAGTGGGGGCTCTGCCCTCATCACCTCCCAAAGGCCCCACCTCCTGATACCAGCACATTGGGGATGAGGTTTCTGGGTAAGGATTTTGGGGGGAACGTACACATTCAGTCCATAACATTAGGGTTGTTTAGGGGGATTAAATTTATTTTAAAAAATACAATTTTTAGAGCAGAAGTTGGCACATACTAAAAACCAGACTATTACCTCTGAAGTTGCATAACCTTTTACTGCTCTAGTCTGAAGTCTGAATTCATTTCACAGACTGTGAGTATGGAGACGAGCAAATAAAAACATAGGACACACAGTAAATTTTGTGGTAGAAAACATAACAAAGAAAAACTATGTTTCGGGTCTGTTTATGCAAAATTGAATACTGAGATTTGGATTCTTTTCAGTGTGGGGTCACATAAATCAGTATTATGAATTGGGATGTAAACTAGTTATTTACTTAGCTGACCTGGTCACGATGAGATTGTTAATCTGTTAGCTTTGCCTTGAAATAAATGCGGCAGGACACAGTCCCAGCATATTCTACTTCAACAACAGGACTTCGTGTTAGTACACAATGCTGCTGCCCCGTTATAGTATTCTTACAAGTTCTTACAGCTTTCTCCCTACCTAAAGAAGTTCTCTATGGGTAACATGCTTTTAATAAATGAGTTATTAGGTGAGGAGAGCATGAATAGTGGATTTGCGAAGGGTAGTAAATCATGTTTGAACAAAGAGGAATCTGGAGATATGTCGTTGCCTTTATCCCCAGTGGATGCCTGAAACCACGGATAGTACTGAACCCTATATATAGTTTTTCCTCTGTATATATACCTATGATAAAATTTAATTTGTAAATTAGGCACAGTAAAAGATTGAAAATAAAATAGAACAATGATAACAATATACTGTAATAAAAGTTACCATGGATCTTAGCCACCTCAGTATACAATTTTTTTTTTCCTTATTAAGTCAAAAACTGTCACCTTTTCACTTAAAGGAAGCACTTTACAGCTTCTCTTTGACATATCTGAATTGCCAGCATCACTACTCCTGAGCTTTGGGGCCATTGTTAAGTAAAATAAGTGTTACTTGAACATAAGCGCTGTGATGCCCTGACACTTGATTTGATAACTGAGACAGCTACTAAATGACTAACGAGTGGGTAGCGTCTACAGCGTGGATCTGCTGGACAAAGGGATGATTCACGTCCTGGGCAGGATGGAGCAAGATTTCATCACACTACTCAGAATGGCCACAATTTAAAACTTATGAATTGTTTATTTCTGGAATTTTCCATTTAATATTTTTCAACCGTGGTTGACCACGATTAACTGAAACCGAAGAAAGAGAAATGGCAGATGAGGGGAGAATGCTGTAAGTCTGAAGGAAGCAGAACAGAAACAAAAGAGAAATATTCACATATGATAGAGAAATGCTGAAGATTCTGCATGCAGCTTTGTTGACGGGAAAGGCAGTGAAAGATGGTGAGGAAGATGGCAGCTACAGCCAGACTCCGGCCACCCAGGGGACTCTATGTGGCAATGGGTGAGGAAATGTCTGTTAAATCTCACATCCCCTCATAGCTGAGAGGCATACAAATGAAGGTTGTAGTATGTAATAAGGATATAGTTATTTGACAGAAAATTTTAAAAATTGATTTTCTGATTAGTGATTTAAGTAGATTTGTTTTTACACAAATTTATGTTAAAGGGCTGTGGGAATTAGAAGCAATTCCTTCAGAAGTGATTAGGCAATACTTTCCTCAGTACTGCTTAAATATTTGGATAATTAGGGCAAAATCAGGTGTTCTGGGAGAAGCCGATGAATGGCCTTGATTCTCCCCTTTCCCACTTAGTGGAGACTGATCTGGGCAGGCTCCCAGCTCTGTAATGTCACGGCAAGTCGAGGAGCTGCAGGGTGACTCAGCAGAGGTCCCTAACTCCAGTCGTTAGTTTTTGCCCTATCTGCGCACACTCTTTACTATTATTTATTCAATAGTTTATAAAAATCAGCTTCTATTTTTTAACTTTATGATTTGAAGTAATTTAAAATTTAGAGAAATGTTGCAAAAATAATACAGAATTTCTGTATGCCTTTCACCCAGTTTCCCTAAATTGTTGACATTTTACTGCATCTGCCTTATTCTTTATCCCTCTCTAAATACACTCACAACCATGCATATTTTTCTGAATCATTTGAGAATCAGTTGCAGATATGATGCCCCATTACCCCCTAATACTTCAGTGTGTATTTCCTAAAAGACAAGGGCACTCTCTCCCATAACCAAAGTATAACTCTTAAAATTGGACAGCCAACATTGATGCGATACTACATCTAATCCCCAGGCTCCATTCAGAGTTCACCAACTATCCAGTAATGTCCTTTATGGGTCCAACTTCTAAGTCAGGATTTACACTCAGTTTCAGGTCTCTTTGGTATCCTTCAATCTAGAAGGGTTAATCTTTCCTTGATTTTATTACCCTGACTCTTAGTGAAGATTACAAACAGGTTATTTTGTAGAACGTCTCTCAATTTGGATTTTTCTGGTGTTTCTTCATGATTTATGCGTTTTTGACATGACTACCTATCTTAGTCACTGGGGCTTAGATTTCAACATATGAATTTCCTGGGAACATAAACATTCAGTCTCTGAGCTGATGCTGGGTCTTTTCAGTGTATCATATCAGGAGGCATATGATGCCAATTTTTCCCATTACTGGTGAAGTTGACTTTGATCAAATGGTCTGCCAGATTTATCCACTGTAAAGTTAATTGCTAAAATTTTTGTATTTATTAATTAGTAAGTAATTAATAATGATTTTGTGGGGTGATACTTTGAGATTATATAAATGTCACGCTTCTCAACAATCTTTCATACACAAACTTCAGCATCCATTGATGACTCTTGCTTGAATGAAATATTACTGTGATGGCTGCCAAAAGGTTATGCTTTAAAAAATTCCATTATTGCTTCCATATTTATTAGTTATGCTCTAAACTAGAGCCTTCCCTTCTTTCCCACTTATTTATTTGTATTATTATGGACTTACGGATTTCTATTTTACTCAGTGGGTTATAATTTGTTCTGATCATTATTTGTTTTGATGTTTACGTTGTCCCAGATTTGGCCATTGGGAGCCTCTTCAAGTTGACTCCTCTATCTTTTTCACGTCCCATCATTTCTGAGTACTTCTTTATTTTCTGGTATGACAAGATATTCCAGAATCATCTTGTGCTTTCTCTGTCCCAGTGCTGGAATCAGTCATTTCTCCAATGAGCCCTGGTACTTTTTAAGTAGATAATGGTAGTTAGAAACCAGGATCTGGGTGCTAGATGTGCTTAATGCTACTGAGTTGTCATTATTTCCAGGCAATCTCAGTGGACAGCTGGGACATATATGTATGTATCTAAATACCAACAAACATATAGAGTTTGTTGGTATAGATGTTGCACACCTATTTTATCTATGTATCAGTCTTTCCATCTGTCACTATATGTTAAAAACTGATTCTTTCAATTACAGTCCAACGCTAGAGGATTTATTCTAGCTTTCTCCTTTCTCCTTTTTGACACTAAGAAATGTGACTCCCACTATCTTCAGTATGTTTACTTATTTTGCTCAACACCCCTGTAAGAACTGACTTCCTGGTCATGCGAGCCATTTTCTCAGCTTGGGACTGAAGACTCTTCCCCCATTGCCCTCCACTCCTGTTGAGAGTACTGACTGGATGCTCACCCAGGACGTGTCCTGAACAATGGGCGGGGAAAGAAGGGGGAAGCAACTTGCATTATTTTATTTTATTTTTTCACTTTAATTTTGGTCTAAGCAATAATATCTGTAAAAATATGGGATTGACATACTAGTTATGCTTTTTCTCATGCACAATACATATATTAACCATTCAAATAAAGATGTTTGTCTGGGTGCCACCTTGAGTACCTCTACACTTTGGGAAACAGTGGGTTGCCCAGAGCAATCTGAGCCCCAGGCTTAGCATCCTTCACTGTGAAATGACTTCATGGAATTAAAGGCATGGGCCATGTCAAGGATTCTCCAAGAGGCCAAGTGTCAGAATCGCCTGGGCACTTGGAAAATATATATGGATTTCTTGTACCAACCCTTGCCACTCCACCAAAGTATTTGCTAATTTGAAAAACTTCCATTGGCTCTTCCCACATTTAAAAACCCTTGTTCCCAAAGCTAATAGTGGTAATTTTTACAATTTATGTTTTTATGCTACTATGATTAATAATAATTAATAATGTATTAGTTATCTATTGCTGCATTAAAAATAACCCCAAAACTCAGTGGCTTAAAACAACGTTTGTTATCTCACAGTTTCTGTGGGTCAGGACTCTTGGCACAGCTTAGCTTGGTCCTCTGCTTCAGGATCTCTCGTGAGCTGTGATTAAGGTGTCAGCTAGGGTTTTAATCATTTCTCAGTTTGACTGGGGAAGGGTCTGCTTCCAAGCTCACTCTCATGGTTGTGGCAGGATTCATTTCCTCATGATTATTGAACTGAGGGTCTCACTTCCTCACTGGCTGTTGGCAAGGCCTCACTTACTTGCCAGGTGGGTCTTTCCAACATGGCAGCTTGCTTCATCAAAACACAGAAGCAGAGAAGACAATAGAAAGAGTATGCTAGTAAGGAGGAGGCCATAGTCTTTTGTAACTTAATTAGTATATTGGTCAGGGTTCTCCAGGGAAACATAACCAATAGGATATGCAAATATAGAGAGAAAGATTTATTTTAAGAAATTGGCTCATGTGATTGTGGAGGCTGGCAAGTCTAAAATTTGCAGGGTCGCTGGCAGGCTGGAGACCCGGGGAGGAGGTGATGTTGGAGTTCAGGTCTGAAGGCAACCTGCTGGTAGAATTCCCTCCTCTTTCTCGGGGTAGGTCAGTCCTTTTCTCTGAAGGCCTTTAACTGATTGGATGAAACCCACCCACGTTATGGAGGGTAATCTGGTTTACTCAAAATTTGTTGATTTAAATGTTAATCACACTTAAAAATACCTTCACAGAAACATATAGAATAAATATCTGGGTACTGTGGCTCAGCCAAGTTGACACGTAAAATTAACCGTCACAATCACAGAAGTGAAATTCCATCACGTTTGCCACATTCTATTTGTTAGAAGCAAGTCACTGGGTCCAGCCCACACTCAAAGAGGGGAGATTGCCCAAGGGTGGGAATACCAGGAGGAAGGGACCACTGGGGCCCCTTAGAAGTCTGCCTACCACAAGAACAATACTTTTTATGTCAATGTGTAGCATTTTGTAATTTTCAGGCCTTTTTTCTATTTTAATCTTCATAATATGCTGTGAAATCGACACTTGGCAGATGCAAACTTGGGGTTCGTGTCTGAGTCTCCGGTAACCTATTCTCCATGCTGCAGCCACAGTGATATTTTCAAGACACACCTTTGCTCATTCCTTCAGTGCCCCTTTCTTAGTTGGTAATTCTAGCTTCCCACTTCGTTAATGTGGTTATCTAATTTTCTATTTCCTTTTCTAGCCTGCAAGTTCCTGGATAATGTGAACCTTTTCTGTCTTTATATGCCCAGGACCTAGCAGAGTGCTTGGTACACTATTTGTTAAATGGGCTGGGGAAGGGGAAGTAACTGCAGTGTATCTTGTGAAAAGCAGAGGCTGGGTTGCACAGATAGCCCTCAGATGACGTGAGGGCTTTGGGACTTTTCTTGGGTGTTTTGGTTCCCAGCTGCTTGGACACGGGGCTGCAGGTGTCTGAGTGGTCTGTCTTGACCTGCAAGGTCAGAGAGAGTCTCCTGCAGTTATTGGTTGAGACCAGTACCTGCTGACAGTGCTCCATGGAGTCCTAAGGCCCCATCCTCATAGTCGACCTTGCCTGGAGAGAGGATTCTCTGGGGTTGGTTAACTGCCCAGGTCCTAGGAACTGGTGAGCTTGGCAGCAGTTGCCTGCTGCTTGGTATGCCAGAATCCCAAAAGGTATGCCACGAGATTTCTCCAGTTTTGAACATTGGCCTCCTGAGAAATGGGTGTACAATCTCTGTGGCAGATGAGTTGTGAAGTCAGAATGTACAAGTGGAATAACCCTCTAAACTCCTGACACCAAAAATTTTGTTAAAAGTCATGGAGAGGGACTTACAGTCACACTGTAAATCAGTCACAACAATTATTGCTTTGTTATAGTTGTCTAAGAGGCTTCCAACCAGGGGAATTGCCTGGTGAGATCACTGTTGGTGGGTTGTGATCTAATTTTTAACGAGGATGTTTTATTTTATTCCAGTTCTGTAGACACACACGTGTATGCTAGGTCATGATGTAAAGTGTATTTTTTACTGAGGATCTTGGTCAAATATTTGGGAAATACTGGTCTAAAGTCTTCTGCTGGGTCCAGTATATGCACCACAGCCTGTTTGGAGATGAGCAGTGACGTGATGATGCAAGAGCAATTTAGACTTGACTTGAAATTTTTTTTTTTTTAAAGATTTTATTTTTCCTTTTTCTCCCCAAAGCCCCCCGGTACATAGTTGTATATTCTTTGTTGTGGGTCCTTCTAGTTGTGGCATGTGGGACGCTGCCTCAGCGTGGTTTGACGAGCAGTGCCATGTCCGTGCCCAGGATTTGAACCAACAAAACACTGGGCCGCCTGCAGCGGAGCGTGCGAACTTAACCACTTGGCCATGGGGCCAGCCCCTGAAATGTTTTCTGTGATTTCTTTCCCCAGCTGATTGCATTCCTACTTTTTTTTTTTTTTAAGGCAGCGTCTTTATTTATTTTATTACAGAAGTAATATATGCTCACTGTGAAAAATCCAGACAATACAGAAAGGTACAAAGAAGTGACCCTCAGCCCTAATCCCACCCCAAGGATAATACCTGTTTTTGTTGCGTTAAATGTGCTACTGCTACAGACAGGTTTCCTGGGTTCAAATACTTACTTAGTTGAGTTACTTGACCTCTCTATGCCTCGGTTTCTTCATCTGTAAAATTGAAATGATCAAATTGACTTTCTCTAGGATAATTGTGAGGAATAAATGAACTATTTATTTAATTATTTAAGCAATTATTTAATTAAATAACTATTTAAACAATTACTTAAATTATTTAAGCAAATTACTTAAATCAATCATTTAATAATTATATGATAATATAATTATAACATATAATAATGATTAGTTAATTATTGTAAAGAGCTTAATACTGGCACATAGTACCTGCTCCATAAATAATAATATTAACATTTTGCCATATATCTTTCTAGAATCTTTTAAAAAAATTTATACACATGCCTTTATTTACATTTATTGTGCATATATGCCCTGTATATGTTATGTTTAAGAAAATGGGGTCAGATGAGAGGGCTTCCTGCTTCTGGTCTGACATGATAAGGGCTTGGAAGTCATGGCTTCTGTTCCCAGAACAAGAAAAAAGCCACACAAACTGAAAATCAACAACTCTTCTTAGGTCCATCAGATAATCTAGGTCACAGGGAAAACTACTGCACCTACAATTGGAGAGAATCAGAGTTCATTGGAGCAGAAGCCTGCCACAGGAGCAAATACTGGTGTACTTTTTACCCAGTACATCATGGCTGGCTTTCAACAAAAAATTGCAAGGCGTACAAAAAGACGAAAAACGCAGTTTGAGACATAGATCTTAACCAGACTCAGGTATGATAGAGATTTTGGAATTATCAAACAGGAAATTTAAAATAAATTTATATGCTAAAGGCTCTAATGGAAAAAGTGGAAAACATGCAAGGACAGATGGATAATGTTAGCAGAGAGATGGAAACTCTAAAAAAGAATCAAAAAGAAATTCTAGAAAACAAGAATACTGCAACAGAAATGAAGAATACCTTTGATGGGCCTCTCAATATACTAGACACAGCCCAAGAAAGAACCAGTGAGCTTAATGAAATGTCAGCAGAAACTTGCAGTACTGAAATGCAGAGAGAAAGAAAAGAATGAAAATGCAGAACAGAATATCCAAGAACTGCAAGACAATCACAAAAGGTATAACATATGTGTAATGGGAATACCAGAAGGAGAAGAAAGAGATAAAGAAACAAGAAATATTTGAAAGAATATGACTGATGTTTTCCCAAAATTAATGATAGACACCACACCACAGATCCAGATCCAGGAAGCTCGGAGAACACCAAGGAGGAAAAATACCAAAAACCTACTCCTGGGCATGGATTTAAAATGCAGAGAATTAAAGAGAAAGAAAAAAATCTTGAAAGAAGCCAGAGGAAAAACATACCTTATATAGAGAAGCGCAAGGGTAAGAATTACATCAGACTTCTCTTCAGACTCATGCAAATGAGAATGGAGTGAAGTATTTAAACTGGTGAGAGAAGAAAATGCACCAACCTAGAATTCTGTATCCAGTAAAATTATCCTTCTAAAGTAAAGGAGAAGTAAGAATTTTCTCAAACAAAATTGAGGGAATTTGTTGCCAATAGACCTGCCTTGCAAGAAATATTAAAAGAAATTCTTCAGAGAGCAGGAAAATGACATAGGTCAGAAACTTGGATCTACATGAAGGAAGGAAGAGCATTAGAGAAGGGATAAATGAAGGTAAAATAAATTTAAAGAAATTTTTCTTGTTCTTTATTGACCTAAAAGATAACTGTTGAAAATACTAATAGTAACAACAATGTATTTGGCAATTATGGCTTATGGATAAGTGAAATGAAGGAAAGTAATGCTGTAAGAGGTTGGAGGGAGGAATCGAGAATATTTTGTTATGAGGCATGCGCACTATGTGTGAATCAGTATAGTGTTATTTGAAAGTGGACTTGGATTGATTGTAAATATATATTGCCAACTCTATGGCAACTACTAAAAAATTTTAAAAGAAGCATAATTGATATGCTAAGTGAAGAAAGAAAGTGGCATCATGTAAAATGCTTAATTAAAACCAGAAAAGGAAGGGAAGAGTGGAAGAAGAAAAAGACAGAAAGAACAAGAACAATGAATAGAAAATAATAAAAAAATATGGAAGATGTTAATCCAACTAAATCAATAATCACTTTAAACATCAATGGTCTAAACACACAAAATAAGAGTGAGGCTATCAAAGTGGTAAAAGAAACAAGACTCAACTATATGTTTTCTACAAGAATCCCACTTTAAATATGAAAACAAAGATAGATTAAAAGTAAAAGGATTAAGAAAGATACACTATGCTAACACTAATAAAAAGAAAGCTGGAGTAGCTATAATAATTTCAAATAAAAAAGACTTTAGAGCAAGGAAAATTATCGGAGATAAAGAGGGACACTACATAATGATGAAGTGGTCAGTTCTTCAAGAAAACACCAAAATTCTTAACGTGTATGCACCTAACAATACAGCATCAAAATACAAGAGGCAATACCTAATAGAACTGCAAGGAGAAGTAGATGAATCCACTGTTATAGCTGGAGATGTCAGCATCTACTGACAGATCCAGTAGGCAGAAAATCAGTAAGGATGTACTTAAACCAAACAGCACCACCAATTAATTGGATCTAATTGACATTTATAGAATACTTCATCCAACAACAGCAGAATACATATTATTCTCAAGCTTAGATAGAACATTCGCCAACTTTCACATTCTGGGCCATAAAACATACCTCAAAAAATTTAAAAGAATAGAAATCATACAAAGTAAGCCCTCAGATGACAATGTAATTAAACCATAAATCAATAACAGAAAGATAGCTGGAAAATCCAAGAATACTTGGAGATTAAACAATGTACTTCCAAATAACACATGGGTCAAAGAAGAAGTCTCAAGAGAAATAAAAAAAAATTAAACTAAATGAAAATGAAAATACAACTTATCAAAATTTGTGGGATGCAGCAAAAGTAGCACTTAGAGGAAAATTTATAGCATTGAATGATGTATTAGAAAAGAAGAAAGATCAGACCAGTAATCTAAGCTTCTACCTTGGGACATTAGGAAAAAAAGAGCAAATTAATCCAAAGTAAGCAGAAGAAAATAAATAATAAAAGTGAAAGTCAAATAGATTTTATTTATTTATTATTAAATTTATTTATTTATTATTAAAATTATTCAAAAAATAAATTTAGTGAAATTGAAACAGGAAATGACTAGAGAAAATCAACAAAAACAAGAGCTGGTTCTTTAAAAATATCAATAAAGTTGATAAACCTCTAGGCATGCTAACTGAGGAAAAAAGAGAGAAGACACAAATTAGAAATATTAGAAATGAAAGAGAGGCCATCACTACTAATCCAAGGAACACTAAAAGAATTATCAAGAAATATTATGAACAACTTTATGACCACAAATTTGATAATCTAGATGAATGGACCAATTCCTTGAAAGACACAATCCACCTAAATTCACACAAGAAGAAATATGTAATTTGAATAGATCTCTATTAAAGAATTAGAATCAATAGTTAATAATCTTCAAAAACAGAAAGAATCAGTGAATTCTGCCAAACAAGGAAGAAATTATACCAATTATCTACACCCTCTTCCAGAAAACAGAAGCAGTGGGCATATTTCCTAATAGTCTATGAAGCCAAAAGTACCCCTAATACCAAAACTAGACAAAAGCATTACAAGAAAGGAAATCTATAGACCTATATCTCTCATGAACATAGTTGTAAAAATAAAACAAAACATTCACAAATTAAATACAACAAAGTATATAAAGAATTCTATACTACAACCAAGTGGAATTTATCCCAGGTATGCAAGGCTGGTTCAACATTCAAACATCAATTAGTGTAATCCATCACATCAACAGGCTAAAGAAGAAAAATCATATGATCATATCAATAGATGCAGAAAAAGCATTTGACCAAATCCAATAATGATAATACTCTCAGAAAACTAGGAATGTAGGCGAACTTTCTCAACTAGGTATAAAGAACACTCACAAAAACCTACAGCTAACATCAAACTTAATGGTGAGAAAGTAAGTGCTTTCCCACTAACAAAAGGAACAAGCCAAAGATGTCTCTTCTCACCACTTCTGTTCAACATGGTGTTGTCCTAATTAATGCAATAAAACAAGAAAAGGAAATGAGGTACATAGAATGGGAAAGAAGAAATAAAATGGTTTTATTTGGATATGACATAATTGTCTGTGTCATAAGTCCCAAAGAATCAACAAAAAAGTCCTGGAACTAATAAGTGATTATAGTAAGGTTGTAGAATACAAGGTTAATATACAAAAGTCAATTGCTTTACTATATAACAGCAATTAACATTTAGAATTTATAACTAAAAGCACAGTATTGCTTATATTAGCATCAAAAAAACTGCTTAATTATAAATCTAACAAAATATGTACAAGATCCATGTGAGGAAACCTGCAATTCTCTGATGAAAGAAAACAAAGAAGACCTAAATAAATGGAGAGATAATCTATATTCATGGATAGGAAGATTCAATGTTGTTAAGGTGTCAGTTCTTTCCAACTTAATCTACACATTCAGTGCAATCCCAATCGAAATCGCAGTCACTTTTTTCATTGATATGACAAACTGATTGTAAAGTTTATATGGAGAGGCAAAAGACCTAGAGTAGCTAACATAATATTGAAGGAGAAGAACAAAGTTGGAGGACAGGCACTATCTGACTTCAACATTTACTATAAAGCTACAGTAACCAAGACAATGTGGTATTGGTGAAAGAATAGACAAATAGATCGACGAAACAGAATAAAGAGCCCAGAAGTAGACCCATATAAATATAGTCAATTGATCTTTGACAAAGGACCAAAGACAATTCAATGGATAAAGTGTATTCTTTTCAAGAAATGGTGCTGGAACAACTGGACATACATCTACAAAAAATTGAATCTAGACATAGGCCTTATACCTTTCACAAAAATTAACTCAAAATTGATTATAGACCTAGATGTAAAATACAAAACTATAAAACTCCTAGAAGATAACAGAAGAAATTCTCAGTGACCTTTGATTTGGAGATGACTTTTTAGATACAAGACCAAAAGCACAATCCATGAATTGATAGTTGGACTTCCTTAAAATGAAAAACTTCTGCTCTTTGAAAGACACTGTTAAGAGAATGAAAAGATAAGCCATAGAGTGGGAGAAAATCTTTGCAAAACACTTATCTGATAAAGGATTGGTATCTAAAATACACAAAGAACTTTTAAAACTCAACAATAAGAAAACAAATAGCTTGATTAAACAATAGGCATTAAGAGCAAGCCCTGATGACCTAGTGGTTAAAGTTTTGTGCGCTCTGCTTTGGCAGTCTGGATTCAGTCCCCAGGTGTGGAACCACACTGCTCGTCTGTCAGTAGCCATGCTGTGGCAGCAACTCACACAGAAGAACTAGAAGGACTTACTACCAGAATATACAACTATGTACTGGGGCTTTGGGGAGAAAACAAAAAAGAGAGAGAGGAGGGTTGGCAACAGATGTCAGCTCAGGGAGAATCTTTCCCAGCAGGAAAAAAAAAAAAAATAGGCATAAGAGCTGAGGAGACACACACCTCACAAAGAAGATAGACAAAAAGACGTTCAATATCGTATGTCATTAGGGAAATGCAAATTAAAACAGTGAGATACACTACACATCTATTAGAATGTCTAAAATCCAGAACACGGACCACACCAAATGCTGACGAAGATATGGAGCAACAGAACTCTTATTCGTTGCTGGTGCGAATGCAAGATGGTACAGCCACTTTGGAAGACAGTTTGGCAGTTTCTTACAAAAGCTAAACATATTCTTACCATACAATCCAGTGATTGCACTCCTTGGTATTTACCCAAATGAGTTGAAGACTTAGACCTACAAAAAAACCTGCACACAGATGTTTTTAGCAGCTTTATTCATAATTGCCCAAACCTGGAAGCTACCAAGATGTCCTTCAGTAGGTGAATGGATAAATAAACTATGGTACCTGCAGACAATGGACTATTATTGAGTGCTAAGAAGAAATGAGCTATTGAGCCATGAAGACATGGAAGAACCTTAAATGCTTACTGCTAAATGAAAGAAGCCAATCTGAGAAGGGTACAGGCTGTATGATTCCAATGCTATGACATTCTGAGGAAGAAAATTATAGAGACAGTAAAGAGATCAATGGTTGCCAGGGTTTCAGGAGGAGGGAGGGAATGATGAACGGATGGAGCGCAGGGGATTTTTAGGGCAGTGAAACTATTCTGTAGGATACTATAGTTCTGGAGACATGTTAGTGTGCATTTGTCAAAATCCATAGAATGTACACCACCAAGAATGAACTCTCATGTGAACTATGGACTTTAGTTAATAATAATGTATCAATATTGGCTCATCAGTTGTTACAAATCTACCACACCAATGCAAGACGTTAATATGTTAAGAATAGGGAAACTGTGTTTGTGGAAGGGGAGGTGGGTATATGGGAGTCCTCTGTACTTTCTGCCCATTGTTTTCTGTAAATCTAAAGCAACTCTAAAAAAATAAAGTCTATTAATTAAAAAAAGGATCATATTGTATAAAGGGTTTTGTAACTTACTTTTTCCATTTAATACTGTGTTATACACATTAAAAAAATTTCATAGTTGCGTGGTTGGATGTATCATGAATTTAAATAATTCTCCATTGTTTCTACTCTCTTACTATTTCTAATAGTACTGTGAAGAACATCCATAAACATGCATATTTGCACATTATTTCTTTAGGATAAATTTCTGGAAAAGGCATTGCTGCATCAAGGGAAATGTACATTAAAATATTTAATTGTATTTCCCTCCACGAAGGTTGTGCAAGAATTTACATTCCTGTGTAAGAAATGAGAGGGCCCATTTCCTCATGCTTTGGTCAAAATGGGGTATTCCTAATCTTTTCAGGCTCCACTTATTTGACAGCTAAAATAAGACATTTTAAAATTGTCATATAAAAAAATTGTCCTTTTTTGAATAATAGTAAAGTTTTTTTACTATTGTTTTAACTGAAGTTTTCATTTTTTAAAAAATTGTCCTCTTTTGAATAATAGTAAACATATTTTCCTGTATTTGTTTTCCACTTCATTTCTTCTTTTATGAATTGTGTATTCATGTCCTTTCCTTGGTTCTTTTCTTTAAATATAGTATAATGCTCATCGTTCTCTTATTAATTTGTAAAGAATCGATTAAGGATATTAACTCTTTACTGTTATAGGTTCCAAATCTTTATTTCGTACTTTGTCACCTGTCTTTTAATTTTATGTACAATATCGAGACAGTTAAATTAGCTCTATGAACATTTTTCTTCATGGTTTCTAGCTTTGGTGTCATGTTTCCCAAATTCCCCTCCACCCACCTCAAGGTGTTTTATGCTCCAGCCCATGTTAAATGGAGCAAGTTCCAACAGGGGGTCAGAGACGGAGGGAGGATGCCCTGGGATTGTAGTCTTCCAGGACGGTCCAGGAATCACACTGCTCATCTCCTTGTGCCGTGTGGAAGCATCCCACAGAGACCTTTCTCCTCTTCCCCCGGCTTCACATCCCAGCTCTGCTGCAGCTAGTCCATGGGAGATGCTGTGTTGATGATAATAACCCAGAGTTGGCTCAGCTAAAACTGGATGGAGTTATCATCAGGAGCAGACCCCACATGCTTGATGGTCTTGGCAGGTAATCCTGACTGACCCCAGGGTGTGTTTTAGAACTTTCACAAGACTACGTATGTTTCCATTCTCTAGGCCAGGCCTCTTCTGGATTCTTTACAAATGAGCAGTAAGACAAGTCTTAGGACATTTAAAGATAGAGCCTTGTCAGAGGATTTGTCCACTTTATTCTCTATTTGAGATAACATTTAGATTTTATTCACAACGATTGCAGCCCTCTGCTGGTGAGAGGAACTTCTGGCTGCAAGTCTGAGAAGTTCTGGACATCCACTTACTTGATCTTGAAGAGGGACATAAATGAGTGTGCTCACAGCTCACAATCAGGCTCTGGCGGCTGGAATCAGTGAGAACTTCTTGCGGAAGGGATTTGGGGGCCTCTCTTCCCTGGAGCAGTAGTAATGTGTCTTGGTGACGCCCGATAATGTCACTTGAGGCAGGTTCATTTCTATTCTTTAGTAGAAACATTAAAAGAGTGAGCAGCCATAATTTTTGGTAGAAGGAGATTTCTTATGGGGATTCTTATGGGAATTTCCAAGCATTACATGCTCTGTTTCTGCGATGTGTATAGTTTATCCTTTTGTTAAAGGTGCATGTGGACCTCAGTGTGGTCTACAGAAGTGTAATTGGCAGGAGTTATAATTTACTGATCCCATTTGTTTCCCGCCAGAAAGGAAAGAAAACATCATTAATTATATAAGTGTTTGTGGGGCCTCTGGGTCTAAGAGGAATTTGAATTTGAACCAGAATCGCCCAGAGGAGGGGAGCGAGAAGTTGTGCATGGTTATGAATGGCAGCTTCTATCATCCCACTGCTGTCGCATTTATTATCTCACTCTCTACCTGCCGCCCACAGCAACCTGCAGAGAAGCAAGGCGGGCAAAGAGAAGGGAAAGGTTCATCCAGGAGTCTGTCACTGCGTGTTTCTGATGTGACGGCCATGGGCTGTCTGGGTGGGGATGTTCTGTCAGCCTTGGCAGCCTTAGTGGACCATTCCCACTGTCTTGAAACACTTTCCTCTCTTGGTGCCCATTACACCACACCCTCCTGCCTGCCTCTCTCTGGCCACTCCTTTTCAGTTCCCACAGGCAGATCTTTTTTTAAAATAGAATTAGAAACATTAGAACTGGGCCCTCTTCTCTCCACCATCCTCACCCTTTCCAGGTGGTCTCATAGTGTCCTCTGGCTTTAATTGCTGTCTTAGTCTATTCAGGCTGCTAGACTAGGGGGCTTATAAACAACAGACATTTATTTTTTAAAGATTTTATTTTTCCTTTTTCTCCCAAAGCCCCCTGGTACATAGTTGTGTATTTTTAGTTGTGGGTCCTTCTAGTTGTGGCATGTGGGGTGCCTCCTCAGTGTGGCCCAATGAGTGGTGCCATGTCTGCGCCCAGGACTCGAATGGGCGAAACCCTGGGCCGCTGCAGCGGAGCGCGTGAATTTAACCACTCGGCCACAGGGCGGCCCCAACAAGAGACTTTTATTCCTCACAGTTCTGGAGGCTGAGAAGTCCAAGATCAAGGCGCTGGCAGATTCACTGTCTGGTGAGGGCCTCTTCCTGGTCCACAGAGGGCTGTCTTCTCCCTGTGTCCTCACATGGTGGGAGGGGCGAGGGAGCTCTCTGGGGTCTCTTTTATAAGGGCACTAATGCCATTCGTGGGGGCTCCACCCTCATGACCTAATCATCTCCCAAAGGCTCCACCTCCTACTACCTTCACCTTGAGGATTAGGTTTCAATACACGAATTCTGGGAAGACAAACATTCAGTCTACAGCAGTTACCATCCGTGAGCTGGTGGCTCCTGCATTAATATCCTTAGCTGTGACTTCTCACCTGAGAGCTTTATATTTCCACCTGGATGTCTTCAAGGCATCTCAAATGGAAATCTTCCTTCCTGCTAGTGGAAGTCTTGACCAGCCTGATATTCTTACCCCACATCCCCCTGCTCCTCTCCTGGTCTTCCTTCTGTCAGTCAGTGGCACCACCATCTGCCTAGATTCAGGTGTCAAAACCAGGATTCACACCAGGTATCTTTCTTGCACTTACCCACGTCCAATCTGTTGGTGATTTCTGTTGACAGTAGCAACAAATGTGGGTGAGAGAAGGGACACGGACTCTGACGAGACTGCAGGTGCTTCATTCCTGGCTACTAGTTTTATGTCCTGGGGAAAGTTCCTTAACCTCTCTCTACCTCATCAGGTTTCTGTGAGGATTAAATGTGAGTATTATGAGGATTAACCGGAGTTAACACATGTAAAGTACTTAGAGCAATGCCTGGCACAGTTATTACTGAAAAAATGGCAACTGTTAGTGTTACCTCCAAATAAATGACATAGCTGTCCGTTTCACTCAATCCTACCTGCCCCCACCCTAGTCTTAGCCATGGTTAGCTTACCTTCTTACCAGCTTGCCTCCCAGCAATCCTTTCACCATGCTGTGGCCAGAATGATATAAGGAAAGTATGAATCAGATTTTGTCTCTCCCTGAATAAAACCCTTAAATGTTTTGTTTTAAATATAGCATAAAATCCAAATTTGTTCCCATGGCCTAGAAAGTCTTCTTGTTTTTTCTTGTGAGGAAGATTGACCCTGAGCTAACATCTGTTGCCAATCTTCTTCGTTTTGCTTGAGGAAGATTGTCATTGAGCTAACATCTGTGCCAGTCTTCCTGCATTTTATGTGAGATGCCACCACAATGTGGCTTGACAAGTGGTGCTAGGTCCGCGCCCAGGATCTAAACCCATGAACCCAGGGCCCCCGAAGTGGAGCACGCAAAATTAACCACCATGCCACCAGGCTGGCCCCAGAAAGTCTTCTACATGTGGTCCTTGCCTACTGCTTTAACTTCAGTTGTACACGGTAGATATTGCTGTGTAACAAACCACCCCAAAACCTAGTGGCAGAAATCAACAATAGTTTAATTATGCTCATAGATTTAGTGATTAGGAATTGGACGCAGTGGAGCAGGGATGTATCGTCTCTGCTCCAGCATGCCTGAGGACTCAGCTGGGGTAACCTGAATGACTTGGGATGACTTGAACAACAAGGGGTGGAATCATCTGGAGCCTTCTTCATTCACATGCTTGGCACCTTGGCAGAGATGGCAGGAAGGCTGGGCTCAGCTGAGACTGTCCACTGGTCTTCCTACATTGGCCTCTCCATGGCTTGGGCTTCTTTACATCATGGTGACCTCAGGGTTATTGGTTTCTTACATTGTGGTTCAGAACGCAGAACATGGCCTTTTGTGACCTGTACTTGGAAGACAAATATCACGTCTTCTCACAGACTCAATTGGTCAAAGTACTCGCAAGCCCACCGGGATTCAAGGGGAGTGCACATAGACCCCACCTCTCAATAGGAGGATGCTGAAGAATTGTGGCAATGTCTTTAAGCTGCCACACTCATCTCTGTCACTCTCTCTCTGCTCCCAGTTCTCCAGTTACATCAGACTCCTTTCTGTTCTAAAAACACACCAATTAATCATAACCTCAGAGCTTTTCCACTTTTTTGTTCTTTCTGACATGAACTCTGTTCGCTCAGATATTTGCACAGTTGACTCTCATCTTAGTCCAGAGATGGACTAAGTCTTCACTTTCGATCCATGGATTGAGTCTGCAACTTTGCTGCTGCGAGGAAGCCCTGATCTCTCCTTGCAGAGACAGTCCTGAACTTAGTTCCCAGATACCTCGTTCTCACTTCTCCTTCAGGATGCTGTCTTGACCTCTGCTGCCTGCAGCTAAGTCCAGAATTTATCCCTTGGCACATAAAAGGCACTTAATATATCCTTGTTGAGTGAATGGACAAAGATTGGGAAGGGTCAGAAATGAAGATTTGGAAGTTAGAAGCATTTAAGTGGTTGTTGAAACTATGGCAGAAAAAGAGGCTCTGGAGATACCGTCAAGGATTGTCAATATTTAGGATAGAGTTAGAGGAATCCACAATGAATGCTTAGGAAGAAGGGCCATTAAGGAATGAGGAGAGCCTGAAGAAAGGTGTCAAAGAAGCTAAGGGGGGCGGGCAGCCCTGTGACCGAGTGGTTAAGTTCACACGCTCTGCTTCAGTGGCCCAGGGTTTCGCCAGTTCAGATCCTGGGCATGGACATGGCACTGCTCATCAACCCATGCTGAGGAGGCATCCCACATGCCACAACTAGAAGGACCCACAACTAGAATATACAACTATGTACTGCGGGGCTTTGGGGGAGAAGAAGAATTTAAAAAAAAATTGACAACAGATGTTAGGTGCCAATCTTTAAAAAAAAAAAAAGAGGGGAATTTAGAGGAAAAAAGGTAGAGGCATTAATGTTAAGTATCACAGGAAGGTCAATTAACTAGAAGACTGCAAGGTGTTCCTTAGGGCCACCATGGAGGGGACTCTTTGCTAGAGTTCTTTCAGTGGAGTCAGGGAAGAAGCCAGAGTGCAGTGGCTGAGAAGCAAATGGGAGTTGAAGTTGTGGAAGTGGAGACCACGATGCTTGGCTGTGAGGGAAGAGCGATGCCAGGGCAGTAGGTGGTGAGGAATGCAGGGCCAAGGGGATGGGAAAGGCTGGAGGGTGTTTCCTGGCTGGAGGGAGTGAGCAGTGGAGGGGATGAGGTGGAGAGCCAGGAGGGAGGTGGTGGGACACAGCATGGATTCAGGAATAACCCTTGAACAGGCTGATCACTTCTGATGAGACCCTATGGAAGGAGAAAGATGGGTGAGTGTGATTTTCTCCTAGGAAGATTCATTCCACATGTAATTCTTTGTTCAGCACCTGCCTTGCCAGCCAGACTGTGAGTTCCAGGATTGAGCGTGGTCTGCGAAGATGGTAAAGGTCTTGACAGCTGCTGAAAGGCATGAGGGGGTGACCAAGTCAAGGACAAGTGGAAGTGAGATGCTCTTCTGGGATAATCTGTCTCATTCTGTAAGGCAGTGCGAGTTTTCTCTGGCTTCTCTCTATAGCATTGGTGAAGGAATAGTGACATTTTTGTTGCTCCAGAAATGGAAAGATGCTGCTGCTGAGAATTGCTCAGGTGATGGACCATGGAATGCAGCTGGGAGTGGAGAAGGTGATTCTCTAGGCTTGAGGATGTGTTGTGGGGATGGGGGCTCATGAAGCCCTGAGAGGGAATGGCTGAAGACAAGGGCGGGCCAAGGTTACCGTGGTCAAGAAGGTAAAGGAAGTGAGATGTGTGTGTGTGTGTGTGTGTGTGTGTGTGTATTTCACACAAATTTTAAATCCAAACAGGATTATGATAGGAATTAAAGTAGAAAGAATGTTGCTGCTGTAACAAATAGACCCCAATATTTATAATGGCTCAAGCACAAGAAGAGTTTATTTCTGTATCGTATAATGGTTCAAGGTGTGTGTTCCTGATCAGCAGGCACAGAGATGGGCACAGGGTCTCTGCTCCATGCAGATGAGTGCAGACTCAGCCTGCTGATGGCTCTCCCATTTTCAGCACATAGCTCCCAAGGTGGGGGCACCATCCTCCCACCCAACTAGAAGGAGAGAAGAGCTTAGAGAGCTTGGAGAGAGTTCTCTGTGTCTCATAGGCATTGGAGAGACAACCATAGGTTCCTCTTGAGTTCAGTTGGCTAGAAGTCTATCACATCTAGTTGCTAAGGAGGCTGGGAAATGCAGTCCATTTGTGTGTCCTAGAAGAAGAGGAGAACATGGTTTCCTGAACAGCTCTGCCACGTTGCAGTGCCACAGAGGCAAAGGCCGGTCCATTTGCTTATATCCTGAATAAATGTGGAGAAGTGTCCTGGAAGCTGAGAGATGACAGTGCACAGGGTGTGCTGGGGTGGGGCTTTTGCAAGGTGATGGGAATGTAAAGGTCTGGAAATAACATTGCAGGACAGACAAATAAAGGGCTTATGAGTCAAATTTGTCTGGATTTGAATGCTGCAAACAACTTTCTAATTTGATCTTGGCCCAGTTAACTTAATTATTTAACTTCTTTCAGCCTTGGTCTCTTCATCTGTAAAATGGGAACAATACCACTGATTCCACAGTGTGAAATGGATAATGCACGTGACAATTCTTAGTGAATAGCAGCTGTTTCATAAAAGTTATTTTTCTTCTTCTATATAGTTAAGGCCCTTCAAAATCACAGGCAGAGTGAAAACTTTGTTCAAAAAGTTGGGTGAGGGCTGTGGTTGGCTAGAATAGACCTACATCAAGGCTACCTGGAGCCAGGTAGGTAGATGTGCAACAGTCATGCATGCAGTGGGTCCAGGTAAATGACAGACAGTAGCGAAACTCAGCCTCAGGGCAGCGAGTGTGGAGACTAGAGCAAGGAGAAACCAGGCCCCTTCTCCATGGGCAGCTGCTACCTCAGTCCAGCTACCTGGCGCCACCTGGGAACAGACATTAGAGTTGCCTAGAGCTTCTGATTTTCCAGAAGAAGGTAGAAGTGTGGCTTTTTCATGTGAAGTGTCTTAATTTTTAAATGTTGGCTACAAATTCAAAATCTATTAAAATCACTGTGTAGTCAAACAAAATGTGTCTCTGGGCTGATCTTGCCTGTGGGCCACCAGTTTGTGATTTGTGTATTCTGCATCAGTGAGGCGAACGTAAGACCTGGCCGCTGGACCTATGCTAACTTGTGTATTCTGCATCAGTGAGGCGAGCGTAAGACCTGGCCGCTGGACCTGTGCTGTCTGATGCAGAACAGCCGAAACCACAAGGGCTATTAAGCTGAAATTAATTTAAATGAAATAAAATAAAAAATTGAGTCCCTCAGGCGCACTAACCATGTTTCTAGTGGTCCACAGGAACAGGGTGGCGGTGGCAGGGGGTGGGGGAGGCCAGTGGCTACTGTGTTGGACAGAGCAGATATAGAAACTTCCCCTCATCGCAGAAAGTTCTTTTGCAAAACACAGCTCCCTGGATGGGAGGGCCATGAAAGGCAATGTCACGTCACACGTGGTTCCCTTTCTTAGACGTAGATGTATAGTTATGTTTTATCTGCATTGATTTATTAGGTGTCACATAGCCGGGATGGGTCAGAGGAATGATTAACATAGAATTCCATATTGTCCCACACTCAAGTGTGAGACACTTCTCAGGGCTGTAACTTTGGTGGGTTATGGGGACGTGACAGTGTCAGACGGATGGAGAATCGCTCCACTCCACCCTGTCTCTATCCACTATTCTATGAGTGTACCAGATACACCCCCTGTGTGAGGAGAAGGAGTTATATCTTAATATCCTTGAGGCAGAACTCTTGGTCCCTCCACTGGGAAGGGGCTGTGATCTGTCCTGGGTCTTCCTTCTATGCCAAGATGGAAATGGAAGGAAGTTGACTCTCATGACAAGATTGGGACTGGTGCTTTAGTTGGCCAGGTGCAGTCCATCAAACGGTTCAGCTTTCTTTAGTCACTTTTCAGGCAAAATGGGTGACAGTGGTGGCAGTTTGGGGGGTATCTCTCAGGTGCAAAGGCCAGCGGTCCATCAGTTAAGTGGAGCCCTGGGACTGGGATCCCAGAGTAGGTCCCTCTGAGAAGCACTAGCTGGCAGGCAGGCGGCCATTCTGTGGGAGGCCTGCTATTCTGTGGGAGGTCCTCCATTCTGTGCGAGGTCCGCCATTCCTCAGGAGGTCCTCCCATGCATATCAGATTTCACTTCCTGGACTCCATCAGGCTGGGGTGCAGACTGAAGTCATCTGGGGCCACTATATTCCTCATGCTTTGATTGAGAGCCACAGCCAGTAACGTTTCAAATGGCACCGTCTCTCTCAGTGATGTGTTGCCTGGTTGGACACAGACTGGCGTGGGCAGACACAATTGCCACAGGAGAGCTGCGTGAGGGTTGCAGGTTAAACAGGCCTGGAGGAAGCTGTCAGGAGGCCCCTGCCATGGTCAGGGAGGGGAGAATCAGGCATTTGGTCAGAATCAGGCAGTTGCTGTTGGAATTATTGAAGGTCTGAAGCCACAGAGAGGCTAAGTCACTGCCCTACGGTGCTAGGAAGGTCTGTGGTGAGGCAGAGGAGGGGTTGGACCATGGCTGACATCCTGAGGACCACATTAACCATCACAGGCAAGTGGGGGAAACCCTGGGTTGTCTCAGTAGGAACAGCTGTTGAGTATTAACCTAGGTAGGGTGAAATAGTGATGCAAGTAAGCTGCATTTTGGCCAACTGGCTATGGAAAACCACAGGCTGAGAGGGTGGCGTAAGCTGGGAATGGCCATATGTCCTGATACTGCATGCTGTGTTTTTATTGTTATGCTGCAGCCTTACAAAGTTTTGCTGCCTCTTTGCTAGTAGAAATTACAATGGCCTTGACATAGTCTTCCCCGCCACTCTTCTCCACCTTTCTGATTTGGAGGTTGTCATGTGAATGCCCAGACCTTGCCTCCTCAGCAGCGGGGGACTCAGGAAAGGGTCTGTATAAGGCTCACACTGTATCTCCCAGCTCTGGCCTTGATCCCAAAGAGAGCTGAAAGGAAAGGGCTTAAACTGCTGGCTCCCCAGGGGTCATGAGTTCAGAGTTCAGACCCCCACAGTCTGGTGATAACCTTGATCATCCATCAGATTATGACTACTCCTGGCATTCTGTAGGCAAATGGCCAAATGACTTGATATAGCCAAAAAGAAAAAAAGAGGAAAAAAAGTGGGAGGGGTGGGAAAAGGAGCATTTGTCTCAATATTGGATTGAAAGGACAGTTCACAAGGTGAACTTTATCGCCCTGCCTTTGCCTACTGGACTTCAGCCAAACCAACCAAGAAGGATATTTGTCACACTGGAGGATGCCAGTGCTGTTAAGATGTCCTTTGTTCAAGCTCTCCAATCCTATCTCATTAAGGAGAAGTGTCTGGAGACATGTCTGCAGATTCTAGAAGTTTCTACAACATGGACTGTGTCTCCCAGAGAGGGCCTAATCCATCTATGACTACAAGGTGGTGCTGGTAGCAAGTTAGAGGAGCCCAGGCCTTAGTTACAGTTCCACAGGCTCCTCTGGAGGAGAGAATGGTTGTCACGAGTACCCACTGGTCCCCCTGGGAACTTTAACTAAATGGATGGGGCCTAAGACAGAGCCTGGTTGTGAACTGTGGGCCTTGGAAGATCATTTTAGACTCAAGTCCCGATGTAATTGAATTTTATAACTGGGACTTTTGTTCAAGGAGATTATTCATTTATTCATCTATCCATCCTTCACCCACCCATCCACCCATCCATCCATCATTCATCCATCCACCCATCCATCCATTCCTTCAGAACTTGTCATGTGCCTATTGTATGTATGCAAGCCCCCATGGTGAGTGGTGAAGAAAGATAGTATAGTCTCTGCCCTCAAGAAGCTTATTGCCTAGGAGAAGAAGACAACGTATAAAGAAATAATGCAGGTGCCTGTTTCAGGTGCTTTGCTATAAGTCTGTACAGAGCCCAGTGTGCATAACAGAGGGGTGGTCAGCTCTACCTGGGGGCTCAGGAATGGCTGCACAGAGGAGGTGGCAGTGTAGGGGTCAGAGAGGGGATGGGTGTGCTGGGAGCAGTAGAGGTGTGAGCACAGACACAGAGCTACAAATAGCCTGACACATTCAGGGAGAGTGACGAGTTTGATGTGGCTGGAGTACAAGGTGTGAAACAGGGCTACAGAGAGCGCTAAGGAAGCCAAAAGAAGTAGGCAGATGCTGGATCATTCAAAAAGCCTGGATCCCATGCTAAGGATTTTGGACTTTATCCCAGAGATGTTGAGGAGGCATTAAAGCATTATAAGCAGAACAGTAACATGGTAAGATTTGTACTTTTGGAAAAGTACTCTAACTTCAGGAGAGAATAAGACCCAGAAGCAGGGTCCCAGTGAATTAAACATGGGACAGAAGGGGACACCTCCAAAGAGAGTGGTGGCCTTGGATGGAGAGGAGAGAGGAAGAGAGAGGAAGGGTACCATCTCCCTTAGTCTCTCAAACCTCGGGGGTTACTTTCTTCCTCTCTCAGCTCAATCACCTTAAGGGGCCACTTTAATTAGTAAACTAATTTGCCTTTATCTCTCCCTTCCTGAGGAACAGAAGGGAGCTCCTGAGCCGTGTGGACTAATGCAGGCACTCCGATTTCCTCCCCTGGTTTGATTGTGTGCCTACACTGAGTCAATGTTGCCCGTCCACGTAGAGGTAGTTTAAAGGCCCACATACGCGATGGACAGTTTGCTCATAGCACAACTCCAGTTGGCTGTTGATCCTTTCAGTGATTTCCTTATCTGCTCTGTCTCCGAGAGGTCCCATCCTGTATCTTCAGGGAGGCTGGATGTGCTCAGAAGCTGGTGGATGCTCAGTCTTTGGATGGGTGACACTTTGGGGACACACAGCCCTCAGGCCTGGAGCAGAGGAGCACATCTTCTCTGGAGCCAGTGGAGCATGGGGTGTGCCCCTGCCATCACCCCCCAGCCTCGCTGTGTACCACATGGTATAGCACATGGAGGAGGCCGTGTGGAGGAGCTTGGGAGCTCCCCTCCCGATTGCCCTTTGGTCTTCTCGGGCTGGCACATGGTGAATGATACTCTGGCTAACTTGAAAACAAGGGGGGTGGGCAGGGGAGAGGGCAGTGAGGAAGAGGCAAGGAAGACCAATCTGATTACAGGAAAATTCAGCGTTTCTTTGAATCTTTACAATACCCAAATGGGCTACTTCCAGGAATTCACAGACAAAGCTAATAAATTGCTCCAAAGAGGTCTTCAGGGAACCTGTTTGGACAAACGGGCAAGAGGCACGGGGTGTTTTGAATAAGTGAGTAGTTCTCAGTATTTGAGCATGGCTGGATTCTTTTAAGTGACACAAACTCCTGAAATATTATTTACACTCTCTGGGCAGACAGTTCACACTTTTTCTCGGTTCTTTTTGGAGCTGACACAGCTTCTGAACCAAGGAGGCCCAGTTTCCTCAGGATCTGCTGCATTTGCTGAGTGCAGGCGAGGCCCAGACTGAAGTATGGGCTTGGAAAGAGGAACCCACCGCAGGTACCACAACTGGACCTGCAAGCGGAGTGGAGCTTTGGCTCCCAGTGGGAGAGGAATCCGCGTCCTCTGCCATGGATGATTGGAGCCCAGGCCACATGACTCAGTTCTAGGAGGCGAATTCTCACCATCTGGCATTGCAAAAACCTGGGGTTTACATCAGGGAGGCAGAGATAGAAGGGGAGGCCTCGGTCACCTAGGCTGTGGGGCTGGCTCAGTGGGGCAGGGCCAGGAAGACACCTGCACAGGGTTGTTAGAAAGCTTCTGCCATTGCTTTGCTCATTCATCTGGTGTTTATGGAGTATTGTGAGGTCCTTGCTAGGTGTGGTGGAGGACAAGTTCGCTCAGGGAGTTTGCAGTTGAGAGGCAGAGACTAAAAATACCCAAGTAAACAAATACAGAAAGAGATTTCCAAGTCGTGATGCTTGCTGTTGAGGAGACGGTGCTGAGACAGGGAGTCGTAGTGGATATGTGGGCTGACTTCAGATCGGGTGGTCGGGGGAGTCTCCCTGAGAGGGTACTGAAGGGTGAGAAGGAGCCAGCCCAGCAACACCTGGCAGAAGAGGGAACAGCAGCAGCAGCCGGCCCCTGGGAGGAAATGGAAGGAAACCAGGGCGCTGCGGAGTCGGGGGCTGGGGGTGGGTAGCCCAGGATGAGGCTGGGAAGGAAAGCGGTTTGCAGTTCATTTATCCAAATAGCCTGCCTTGTCTGAAATTCTGCCCATCAGGGCCTTCTCCTTTTAGCACATTAGGGTTCACTGCTCATTTAAATGTTGGTGTTAATCTGTCATGTTTCCAATAGAAGAGAGCTGGGCCACTGAGGGAAACTGAGTCCTGTTGAGTGACGAGGAAAGAGAGATGGCAAACTAATTCTGGGACAAGGGGAAGCGTCTAAGGAATGCCCACAGGTCCTGAGGGGATAATGGAAGTTCTCGGAGCCTTGAGCCGCAGCCAGGGACTGTAAACGAGGTGAAGAGAGAGACACTAGACACCTACCCCCGCTTCCTCACAAGGTGGGTCCTGGTTTCTGCTAAACATGTACTTTATCACTTAAAGCACTAGCCTCTTGGGCTCGGGGTCATCACACAGACCTGGATTCGAATCCTGCTCTCACTCTCGTGTGAACGTGGACGTGAACAAAAGGTTTCTTTGAGCTGTACTCACCTGTCTATAAAATAAGGATATGAAGACTTGCCTAGTAAGATTTTGGGGGAGGAATAAATAAGATGTCTTTCAAGCACCTGGTGCTATAGCAGACTACAGCAGGTGCTGTCAGTGTTAGTTCCTTCCTACTGTGCATAATCTTTCACCAGAAGGCAGACAATTGCGAGGATGGTGATAATACTACTTCACCCTCTTTCAGAAGTTGTTCTCCCTGGGTGAAGAGCAGTGCCGTCGGTGTACTTTGGTGATGGGAAAAGTCCTGGGTGGGGAGTGAGACCTGCATTTTAGTTCATGTTCCCTGAGCTTCCTCTTCCGCAAAGGAGGGTGGAGGTGGTCTAGTGGTCAGAGGTAGACTGGTTAAAAAACGTTCCTGGGCCTTATCTCTGGAGAGTCTAATCAGAAGGTCTGAGCTGGGGTCCCAGACGATTCTGACGCAGAGGCAAAATCACTCCAGGTGATTCAGACCCAGGAACACGGGGACAAGCATCTCCAGGGTTCTGTCCTGGTCCTGAGGCACCAGGTCAGACAAAGGACCCAAGGGACCAGAACGCAGTCTCCTCATTTGCCACAAGAGGGCAGGCCTGAGACACGACGGCCAGAGAAAGATGCTGTCTGTCGCCAGCTCTGACAGAAAGACCCCAGGGAAAACCTGCAGTCAGAGGAAGCTGTGAAGGTAGGTAATGCAGGGGTCTTTGGGAGGACTGTGTGCTAATTGCAGATAAGAGGGGAAAGCCAAAGTCTCCTAGACTCTGTGATGTGCACACTTTCCTCTGTGCCTTGAGGTCTGACAGGATTTGGACACTGGACCCCGTGTCTTCGTGTAGTGAGGATTTCTCCAGCAGGCTTTCACAGTCTCTGAGTCAACTGAGTTGATCAGTAGTCTTTCTAGTTCTGGCAAAAGCAGCATCTGACCCAGAGGACCAGCCACTGCCGACCCTCCTCGGTCCCTGCTCCGTCCCCCTGGTAAAGGATGCAGCCACTGGGGAAGGCGGTGGGCAGCTCGGCTCATTTGCCCTTGGCTGTCCCTCTGTGGCTTGCCCCTTCAGGGTTACAAGCACAAAGAAAGCGAGAGTTATGGCCTGATTCCATCTGTAGAGAAGAAGGCATCACTTCCAGCTCAAGTGTCCTCATCAATGCCCTCAGTTCTTGGCAAAGAAAAAGTCTGGTACCTTCTCTTTACCACCGCATTAATTTTAATCTTCTCTGCAGCCTGCATCTGAGGCCGCAGCTCTTGGCGTCGATACTGCAGCAATGCAGGGACTCGGGGTTCTCAGTTCTTTGCCACACCCAGGCTGCATTCTTCCCGGCAGAAATTTATGTTTTGGAGTTTCCCTACTCGGTGACATCCTGAACGTAATACTTTCACAGAAGCTCGGGGGGCCACAGAAGCAGAAATGGTTACTCCAGCTTCCCAAAGTGGGAAGATGAAACCAAGAGCAGTACAGGCCTGTTCCGGGGCAGGACATGTCCTGTGCAGGGTGCAGAGGAACTGAAAGCAGCCCAGGCACCGAGCACCCGAGTGACAGCGCTTCATCTCCCCACCCCCAGTGCCCGGCAGCGGGTGTGATGCGAACATCTTAAAAATCCTGATTGGGTGTCATGCTCATACATCCACCCATGCATCCCATCCTCTTGAGCCCCCGCCGCCGGGGCCCTATCAAAGGTTAGGAAATGAGTAAGACTTTCGAAAGAGTCCCTAGTCTCTGTGAGCTCAAACTCCGAATGGAAGGAAAATCGTGCTCAACTAGTTGTGTTTAGGTGAGGATAGTTTAGTGTAGGTGGCAAGATATGATGAATGGTATAAAATAGGATGGACATGGAATAATGGGAGGGTGGAGAAAAGAACTGAAGAAATTGGTGCTGAGAAAAAATCAGAGATGTCTTGTATGATTCTGGATTTCATTTTGCGTTGGGTGCTCTCAGGCTCGGTGGGACGTGGCAGTTTTGTTTATGGAAGGCATAGCTTAAAATTCAGGCAGCTACACCCACACAAGGAATAATAAGCTGCATTATAACAAGATTCTCTTGCAGTTTCAGGGACTTGGAGGAGACGAGCTGGGCTGCCAAGAAGGAAGACCCAGTAAGGCGCCACTGCTAAGAGAAAGGCTGAGTTGGGGATTTTCTTGACAGCAAAACCACAGTGGTGACGTGGAAGAACCTTCTTATCTTGTATTAGCAATTACAACATTTATTTATGCACCAAATGTGAGGGCACCCGCCATGGACCAGACAGTGTGCTGGTCACTGGAAAAAGAGGAATGTGGAGCTCTTAGCTTCTTGGAGTCATGCTCAGGTAGAAGGAATGGACAGATAATTACAGTAAAGTGGGAAGCGTGTGACAGCAGAGGTGAATAAAAGAGGTTGTGCTTAATGCTTTAGGGGCTGGGGTCAGGGCAGACTTCACTGAGGAGGTGACATTTAAGCTCACTTTTAGGAGCAAGTGTTGAGGGAAAACGGAGGGAGGTAGAGGGAACATCAAAAGGCAGGGCACAGGTTTGAGAAGGCACACTGCCTTGAGGGGCAAGTGTGTGTGTTGGTGCATGTCTGCACACAGCCCCCAAGCATGGGGATGGGGGCGTGGCTGCCCAGCGATGGGAGGTGAAGCTGCAGAGGAAGTGGGGATCAGAGTCTGATACAGCACCTGGGTAGAGCTCACCCCGCATGCTCACAGATCTGTTTAGGTGGGTTCTCCAGAACCCAGACCACCTGGAATGCTCTGGAAAGAAGCGTTTCATTAAACAAGTGTCTCATCTAGCCACCACATTTTGCTCTTCCCAGGAACTGGGGGAGCAGTATGGGTAGCCAGGGGCTTTGGGAAGGGGTCGTGAGTGTGGAACAGGCCATCTTACAATGCTTTTTCATGTTTGACATTTAATTTTGTGAAAATTTAGAAAAACCATGGTGAGAAGAGGTTCAAATATTTGGTTCTGGGATAATGATTTGTAACTTTACAGGAAATTTTCATTGAGTGCTTGTCTAAAGAGTGTAAAAAAACAGTGTCTACTAACCAGTCTGTCAGAGCAGAGTGGATGGAAAATCCCCTTTACTTTTCTGCACTGCATCGAGCTGGAAGTGTGGCAAGAAATGCAGAGTGCAGACAGTTCTTTTCCTGGGTCAATTAAAACTACTGATATCTTCTATGTGCCAGATACTCATAGGCTGCAGTCAGAAAGGACAAATCCATTGAAACCTTACATCTTTGGATATTTATGAGTAGAAATGTCAATTATCACGGACTAAGAACCTCATGTGAGTGGCTGTGGAAATAAGACTGATACAAGTAAGACCAAGACACGAGCTCTTGGAGGCTTTTATTACAAAGCAAAACATTCAAGGGCAAATTGGTAAATAACAAGATATAGTGAAATCCATTAAGATCAAACAATTCAGGAGCAGGAAAATATACCAACAATATAAATAATATAATTAGAAGTCATTTTAAGTTAACTTGAATCTCATTATTTACTTGCTTGCCAAATGGTACTTTTCTTGTGGTCTAATAGGACCCGCATCCCCCTGCTGCCCCTCCCCTGGTCCCAGCTGGAACCTGCAGTTGGCTTTCACTGGAAGGAGGGCCCGCCTTAGGCTTCCTCAGACTTGTGACTTCACCCCTTACAGGCTGACGCCAATCCTTGCTGCCATCCGCTCTCTTTGCTCTTAGCACATCACTTAGCTGGAGGAGGAAGTGCTTCCATTTTAGTTTCAAGATGCATGGCTAACAGGAACTTGAATTAATTAACCAGCCAGGAAGCTTGCTACTGCCCCACAGCCTCTTTTTGGGACTTCAGAATTCACGGGAGCGCAGTGAAGGGTGCGTTTTATACCTTCTGGACAGATAACCATCCAAAGTGGCCAGGAGGACCAGATGCAGAGACGCTGGAACATGGGCCCACAGTATCCCCAGGATTATTTTGTATTTATCTAGCTAATCTTTATTGAGCAGGTGTGAGCCAATTAAATAGATTCTTTCTGGGGGCCAGCCTGGGCCAAGTGGTTAAGTTCCCACACTTGACTTTGGTGGCCTGGGTTTGCCAGTTCAGATCCTGCATGTGTTCCTACACTCCACTCATCAAGCCATGCTGTGGCAGTGTCCCACACAGAAGAACTAGAATGACCTGCAACCAGGGTATACAACTATGACTGGGGCTTTGGGGAGGAAAAAAAAAAAAGGAGGAAGATTGGCAATAGATGTCAGCTCAGGGCCAATCTCCTCACCAAAAAGCATGCTAAAAATAAATAAATAATAGATTCTTTTTTCATGGCTGTCCCATGGCTTAGATTATGTAAGGATTCTATTGTTTGATGTCAAACAGAGAGGCCCGAAGCTGTGGGACAGCCCAGATGTTTCAGGCATCCTACCCACCTGGGCCACTTTCCAGAGTTGACCCCTGAAAGCTTGCTCCGGACCCGCCTTCTTCCACAGGGATTGTGAAGCAAGAGCATCAGAGCATGTCTTGGAGCGGGAAAGCCAAGGGGTCCCAGGCCTGTTCCATTGTTAGCACCAGGAAGAGAGGCCTTGAAGGCCATCTTAAGTGTGACTAGTTTATCTGACTGGTGAGTCAAGACTCCCCTCTGTTTTTAACTGATTCTGGGAGGCTTGCTTCATGACTCAGTTTCCCCTTCTTTTGGTATATGAGCTCTCCTTTCTTTCATTCCTCCTGCTTGTTCAGTTCATCTCCTCGCTTTCTGCCTCATTATGTGGTGGGGGGCCGTCTACAGCGCCCTAAGTCCTTCGGCTCCTTGGGCGCTCTAATCCTAATAGCTTTTCCTGTTCACATCTGCAGGCACCAGCGCACTGCCTCCGCACCTCCCCAAAGCTCCAAATAGGTCCGGGCGGCGTGGCTGTTACAGGGGCGAACTGGGCCCGAGGTTGGGCCATTTTTCCCTCAACAGGCGGCAGCTGCTCCCCCCGCCCCCTAGTTCCCTGTGGCCCGAAGGCACAAAAGGACGTCTCGGGGCCGGTCTCTCATCCCCAGCAGCAGACTACAGCTTCCCTCCTCGCGTGGTGGCGGCCGCAGTCTGCAGTCTGCAGCAGCCGCCCCGGCAGCCTGGCGCCCGCCCGCACGCTCGACTTCCTCCTCGCGGCCTCGCCTCGGGCGCCGCCCTCCCCGCCCCCGGGGGAGCCCAGCCGCCCTCTCCGGGGTCGCGGCGAGCCCTCCTCCTGCTCCCCATCCCTCCGCTCGCTGCCATTTGGAGTCTCCGTCGACTCCTGGGCGGAGGCCGAGCGAGACTTCGCGAAGGGCGACAGCGAGGGCGAGGGCGGCGGGGGAGGGCTCGGGCGCCCCTCCCGGGCGGCGCGGCGCCGGCCGGCGGTGCAGTCGCGCGCTCGCCGCCAGCCAAGCCATTGGCTCGGTGCAGTCACCCCACGCGGACTGCAGCGGCGGCCTCCGCGGATTGGCGCGCGGGCGGGCATCCATCGGGGCGCGCGCGAGCGGGTGCGTGCCGCCCAGGTCGCGCTGAAGCCCCCCGTCTCCGGGCTGGGCTCCCCCTGTCCGTAATGCTCGCCCTTCCATTGTCCCTGCACTGCTGAGGCTGCATTTGGGGCTGCTGCCAGGCCCAGTGCCTGACGCCCCGACCCAAAGAAAGGGCGCGAAAGGCGCGCTCCCCGCTCGGGCGCACGCTCGGACCGCCGCCCTCCGCCGCACACTGCAGCATTTCGCGCTCTCGCGCTGGTCCCCTCCCCGCCTGCGCTCATTTGCATAGCCCGGGCCTGTGGCCAATCAGGACTCGTCTCTCTCGAAGCGGATGGCTTTTGCCTGAGAGGAAAGGGAGTGGCTGGCGGCGCATGCGCCGCGGTGGCCGACTTGAACCGAGGCTTTTATTGCTGTAGTTTATTTCCACCCCCTTCCCTCCTGTTCTCTCTTTCTTTTTTTCCGCCCTAGCTGGGGCTGTGTTGGAGGAGAGGAAGAAAGAGAGACGGAGGATTGCATTTATCCCTTATGTTCCTGGAATTTGCAATCAGCAAGACCAGCTAAGCGGTTGCACCTTTTTCAATCCTGCAAAAAATATCAAGTCTCTTTACTGGCAATTTTTGCTCTAGAGCTGCCCTCTTGAAATTAATTTTTTCCTAGGAGAGAGATGTCTTATCAGGGGAAGAAAAATATCCCACGCATCACGGTGAGTTTGGTATTTGGGAAATCTGCGGTCGGCCAGGAACCTTTTGTGGCACAGAACATCTACGGAATTTTTTAAAAGGAGGGGGAAGAAGAGGGGCCCAACTTTTTTTTTTTTTTTTCCCCTGTTGCTAAAGAAGGCGATCGTGGTGGTGGGAGATGCAATAATATAGAATTTGTAAGGCACTAAAATAGGAGCCTGAGTGCGTTAAGGTCGTATTAGGTAGCGCGCCAGATCCCCTGTATCCGTTTATTGTCAGAGCGAGATGCTGCAGTGCTGGCCTGCGGGGTGTAAGCAAATGGATGCCAGATTGAATATGCATGGTTGAAGCTCGTATATTGTTCTCCGGGCTGCGTGCTGCGAGGCTGGACTCCAGGAGCTGGATGGGGAGATGGGAAATGGATTCTCCCAGTGTCTCCCGCCCCCACAAACGGCTTTCTGAAGGCTTCCTCCGGCTCTTTAGAAAAAGCGGGTTTCAGCCTTAGAGGCGTAATGACAGCGCAGAGGGATGCTGAAAAGGGCAGGGTGTACCGGGATGATGTGGAAACGGGAAGGAAAAACAGGGACGCGGTGATGAGCGGGAAAGGAGGGTGGGGGGGCCAGTCGTGGGCGTTTTGTTGCCCTGGACTGGTTTTTGGTGGCCTTCTCGGCTTTCTCGAGCCTTCTGCTTTGGGGCTGGGACCCTGGGAGGGCTCTAGGCTAGCTTTCTTGTCTCCTTCTGCCCCTTCTGCAGCCCCGGAGGCGTCTGTGTTGGCGCATACAAAGCGGGCTGGGAGGGTGGGCGTTGGGGACAGCGCCGAGCCGGGCTCGGGGAGGTAATGGCGCTGCGCGACGCGCCGAGCAGATGGCTCGGCCTCGGCCAGACAATGATCGCAGCGGCCGGAGGTGTCGGCGCAGTTCTGGGGCCGGGGGGTGTTAGTTTGTAAATCATGAGAAAAACATCTCAGCGATCTGTTTGCGACGCTTTTGCGATGAACGCAGGTTTTCGCTCACGCCGCTCCCCTGCCCCCACCTCCACCCCCTCCCCATCCTTTCCTGGAAAAATCTCGCCAGTCCTAGTTCTCTACATGTCTGAATGAAATCCCGGGGAGGGAGGAACGCGAGGGAAATTCATTGTTATATAATGATGTGCCGTTACAGTTGACCAGCTGATTGCTGGTGTGGAACCCAGGACTGAGGCAGAGACTGAAAGTATCTTTGACAAGTCTCGAGGTTTTTAGGGCTGGATTTGAGGGCGCACTTTTACTCTGGTTGCCTCCTTAGCCACGGGCACCCCGTCTTCCTCTGGATGCACGAGGCACACCCATCCGCAGGCGAGAGGTGTGGGAACAAATGCACAGGAGAGGGGGCGTGTGCTCGGGAGGACTGGCTAGGATGAGCTGGGCTGTTCTACAGCCGGGTGGGTACTAGCTTTTTTTTGAAGGCCAAAGACCCCAAATCCCAAAGGGCCGGCCGCAGGGGAACCCAACATTTTGTGTTCTTTGCAGTAGAGGAAGAAGTCCGGGGAGTGGGGGTGGGGAGCAGATTTGCTGCAAGCTTCAAATAATTTGCTGTCTTAGTGAATGAAAAAGGCAGTTTCATTTTGACAGTGTGGGGAAGAAAACATTTAAAAAGCAAACAATCAACAAGACCGACTTTCAAAAGAGCGCCCCCTCTACAGTTTAAAAAATCTGCTTGCATTCTCGTAGGACCTATAGCACTGCTGTCTGTCCCTCCATCACCACGTCCAGCCTCTTATGTAAGAAGCCTTCTGGAAGGCGCTCCAGTGAACGGGGCTGTGATGTTTCATTTTTTTCTCGGCATGATGTTGGCTCGGGGATTCGCAGTGATGACGGGGAAAGGTGGCGCAGCGACTAAGGGAGCAGGTGGTGAAGGGCAGGGCTTCTCCTTGCCTCCCAGGCAATATTTATTCTGTCAAAGCTGGATATTGGGGGAGAAGGGAGATCTTTATAGATAGAGGAAAGTGCACTGGATCCCGTGACCTTGGGCAAGCTTCGCACCCTCTCTGAGCCTCAGTTGCTTTAAGTGTCATGGGAATAAGAATCTCCACCCTCCTCACATATTTGTTTTGCAGCTTTGGTGACGTGTAGATGACAGGATTTTGTGAAGGTCTTTACACTTACCTTATGCAAGTGCAGCAATTGTTGTTGACTGTATATTCCCATTTGACTTTCTAAAGTATCTTTGTACAAAATTAAAATGATCTTACTGTTTTCATTATGTTAGAAAACCAATAAATACTTTCTAAACCCATGGGTGTGCGTTTACATGTAAAAGTGCCTTCTTTTCCTGGATCTCTAATAGTTTATATATTTTTTTAGAGGTTTCCTATAGTTTTCTTTTCCTGGTAGGTGCTAAATATAAGTAACCCATGCTGAGAATGTTGTTGGTATCTGAATTTTGAGTTAACTATTGTCAAAAGGAATACCAGCCTTTAAAATGTTTTGCCTGTTAAAAGGGCAATCTGTGGTTCAACTTTGTACGTTGTAACATTGAAACTCAGTCTGGAGTAGCACAGGTGTGGGTGAATCGTTGAACACAGCCATCCCATCAACAGCATTTGGGATAGAGACGAGTCATAATGTAACATTTCTGTTGCATTCCTGGCCCTCATGTGTTGCTTGTTATGTATTTTTTGCACCAATTGAAATCTAACTGCATCAACAATCCATAGTGGTGTTAGATTTTAGAATTTGCCATCTCATCTATTTTATCGTAAAACTTTACCTTTTTCTTAACAGCTTACTTGTTAAAATGGTGCATATTTGAAGTGTTCTTTTCTCTCTGCTACAATTGCTGTGATTTAGCTCAAAGATAAATGCAAATAAGAAGATACTAAATCGAATTGAAACCTCACTGTGGTTGAACTAAGTGTGTTTGTGTAGAGTATTCCATGACAACAGACTTTTGGTTAATTTTCCCCGACACAAGCCTTGCCAAGAATTGACTTCCCTATATGTGGGTGTATTTTTTTTTTTAATGGAATTTAGCCTAAAGCCATTTAAAAAGTATTGTCTTCTTTATCTGAAATGTTTTCACTGCCCTTTAAAGGGAGATTGTTAGACTTTTTTTTTGGTTGCAGGTCTAATGGGGAGAGAGAGTTTTTGGTTTTTTTTAAAACTAGGATAAGCTTTGAGCTTTGTCAGTATGTTCTGACTCATCAGGTGATGAATAGGTTGCCACAAACAGGTTCATCTTTGTTGCTGAACCTTTCCCAAATTGGCTCATTTTGAGCATCACTTTTGCATAGTGATAATGTGTCCTTAGCTCATTTTTCTTAGTACCAATGTTCTCCATGGCTCAGGTATGTATTGTGACCTTACTGCTTCTTTGTTTCAGAGTGATCGTCTTCTGATCAAAGGAGGTAAAATTGTTAATGATGACCAGTCGTTCTATGCAGACATATACATGGAAGATGGGTTGATCAAGTAAGTGGAACCAATTATATAGACAAATTTGTGTCCCTTCCAGTGTTCTTAGGCATTACCTACAATTCACATACATAGTGTCAAGCTTTAGTGACTTCAGAGAGTGGCTAACTTAGGATCTAAGTCCGTTTTGATTGGTGATAATTAGTGAATTTGAAAACCCAGATTTGAAAGTCTCAAATTAAATGCAAAGTCATAATTAAATGCCTACCCATTTCCTTAGGTGTTATATAATTTACTATTTTTAACCCAGGTGACACAATATCTTCTGGTTGTCAGCTCAAATACTTGTTTTGTGGTCTATTGAATATATTAAAGGTTTTCCCAGAATGTGGTTGTTTGGGATGGATTGCCCAGTTGAAGGACAGGAACGTGGAATGCAGCTTCTTCTATCAACATAGCACATCTGCTTTCTTAATCAAGAATCCAAGTTGTTGGGGCCAGAGGACACCAATTAATTACCAAGTAACATAGACAAATTACTGCCTCACCCCCAGAGAATTTTAGGTTTCACTCTTCAAGTGGTAACAAACACAAATAAGACTGCTCTTCTGTTTATTGTATATTGTGTTACAAAGGAGAGACAACAGAGCAGTTACTGAATTAGGGTATTTTTGGGTGCTAGAGGGTTAAGTGAGCTGAGTACATACCAGTGTTCTCGTGCCCTTCTGACTGGGACAGCTCACAGGGCTCTGGAGAAAGAGCACATCTGTTTAAAGACAAACACTGCAGCAAATGACATCTTTTAAATAAGCAGCATTCATCAAGTGTGAGCAGCAAGCCAGTCAGAGGAGTGGAAAACCTGGGTGGATGTGTTGGTTGCCTGGAAACTCACACCCTGATTTATGAACCTAAAATAGGTTTTAACGTTTCCACATTTAATGTTTTCTCCATGTGTGTTTGCTTGTGACAGTCTCGGCTCCAGGCTCTCAAATACCATGACTTTCATGTTCCATTTTCCCCCAATTAGAAGGCAGCATGATCTGGTCCAGCGGAAAGACACTGGCCTAGAAGTGAGCAAGACTGTGTGCTATTTTTAGTCGTCACTAATTTGTTTTAGAACTTTATCAACCCCTCCTTGATTACTTTTTCCTTTGGAAAAAAAAACTGGTAGAAAGATGTAGCAAAGATATTTTTAAAAAATTGGAAATGAATCCATATCCCCCAACATAATAAGTATTAATTTTTCTGCTTTTATTATTTGAGTTGCTGATCACCTACTTCCAAATTTATAGTTTCAATCTTAGTGTTCTGTTATTATTATTATTGCTGCTTTGTTTTGTTCTACCGCGACTCTTCCATCTGTTTTCTCTGTATTGGAAAGATAGATGTTATGGAGAAAGTGTAGGCATTTTGTGTAAATATCCTGGGGCCTTGTTATCATTTGATCTTAGGGGTTTTCTGGTAGATAAACCTCTTTGATCAGAGCCTCTGAGGCTTTATTTAAATTTTGTTGTCTAGTATGCTCTGCGTTGCCTCTTAGATGGGGGTAGGGGGCAGGGAGCACACCTATGAATGACAGCAAGTCTGCGGAATGTAGGGAAGGAGAGTTTTTAGCTTGGTGAAAGTGTCTGTCAGATTCCATTTGATTCAAGGATGTTTCATTTACAACCATTATCACCCACCCTGTTTATTTAGGCAAATAGGAGAAAACCTGATTGTACCAGGAGGAGTGAAAACCATCGAAGCCCATTCCAGGATGGTGATCCCTGGAGGGATTGACGTCCATACCCGCTTCCAGATGCCTGACCAGGGAATGACCTCCGCCGATGACTTCTTTCAAGGCACCAAGGCAGCCCTGGCTGGGGGGACCACCATGATCAGTAAGACAGCTTAAACGTGATCATCTTAGTGCTTGGGAACACGGGTCTGTGCTGTTGGATTCTTTCCTTCTCGAAGCTGCTGAAGTGGCAGTGGGCTGATCTACCACATAAGGGGCTGGGGTGGGCCAGCCTTTGTCTCGTCTCCTTCTCCTCATTTTCTGTCCGACTCTGAGTTTTCCAGTTGAACTTGAGAATTTGCTTCTGGAGAACTTGGGCTGGATAAAAGGAGTGGCTTCTTTCTTTTTCTGCTTGAGAGCTTTTGTCTTCCTTAACCCGAAAATGTGATTTGATTGTGGTTACTTTGAAAACAGCATTTGGAGTAATCTTCAAAGCTATTAATGTTGAGCCTTTGCTCGTAAGTACTTGATTTTGATTTTTAAAGAATTCCTGAGGGTGCATCGTGGAATGAGAGTGGAGTGCGGCAAATGATAGGAAGTCAAATGCGGGGGATGCTTCCTGGCTTGCTTTGACATAAATGGATTGGGCAGTCCTGCTTGGAGAAGGACCCACACATATTGGTGTTTTTTTTTTTTTTTTCCTGCTTTGTCTCCCCAAACCCCGCCTGTACACAGCTGTATATCTTAGTTGCAGGTCCTTCTAGTTGTAGGATGTGGGATGCCGCCTCAACGTGGCCTGACGAGCGGTGCCATGTCCGCGCCCAGGATCCGAACCCTGGGCCGCCGCAGTGGAGCGCATGAACTTAACCACTCAGCCACAGAGCCAGCCCCCACAGATATTGTTAATTGCCATTTAGCTATGAAAATTGCCTCCACCACCAGCCAGATGCCCTTTATGTGCTGCTCCGAAGGATTTGTGCTTTTCCTTCAGCCAAATCTAAAGTCTGCCTCCTGGGGTCATAGCACACGTTGCTTGTGAATGGTCAGTTTCCAGTGTGCCCATTGATTGTCCCTTTGACAAATATCATTTTGTTTTTGAGGGGGGAGGCAAGTTGCACACTGGCCCATCAGACACATGTTTAAAAAAAATAATACGATTTTTATCCAAGAGTGAAAGTCAATCTACAGTCTGTCATAAAAGCTTACAGTTCAGTTCAAAAGAGGGTCACAGTAGAAAGAACTTATCTATTTATGCTTTAGAGAAACTAGCTTACTGGTTATTTTTCCGAATGTTGGTCTTTTTAACTGTAACTTGGGTGTCTGCTCTAAGCTTCCTATTTTCTGTCCTACCATCTAGGAGAACCTTGCCCTGCCATCCCCTCCTAGTGTGGGCTCCCTGTGTTTTAAGTCACACTCTCAGCTTCTGGTCTTCTCTCGGTCCTGGAGGATCAGGGACCGCTCTCTTCTGTTTCAGCATCCTCATCGCTGCCCAGACAGAGCCTCCAGGTTTAGGCCTCACTGCCTCGTTCTTGCTGCACATATCACCTTCTAATCTAATGGGTGCCCTTCCCAAGGAGGGCCTCCACACGCACCTCGGGACTCTCACCACATGGAGAAGCCCGCCATTTTGTCAGTAGTCTCTGTCAGGCCTCACTTGGCACCAGTGGGCATTTCTGGCCCGCCTCCAGGGCTGGCTGTGGAGCCGCACAGACCGTTTGGGTGTCAGCCTGGAAGGCCAAGTCAAGGTTATAATCTGCCTCAGTTTGGCATTTGTGTGAGGGCCCTATAGACCCATGCATTGGTCACAGAGTATTAATAATCCACAAGTAATATTTCCCGAAGGAGTGGTCAGTGATGTCTGTTGTTGGAGGAATTGCTGGGTGGGAGCCCTCTGTAGTGGAAACGCCCCAACCAGGCATCTGGAGTTCTGGTCTCCCTTCAACACTGACTTGCTGTGTGACCTCGGGCAAGTGTCTTCACTTCTTTGGGCTGCTCATCTGCACAGGGAAGGAGGGGCACTGGATGATCCTGGATGTCCTCTCCAGATCCCACAGGTGCTAGTTCACTGAGCTCAGAGCCAGAGTCTGCCTCTAACCAATGGACTTTGCTCAGCAGATCCACAAAGGGCCTGTTTTCTCTCAGACTTACTTGAAAGACCCTGTCGTCTGATTTCTCCTCTTGGGTATTCCTCACACCTGACCCATTCTTTGATCCCTGCTCTGCTTCCATCCCTTTTCTGCTTCCCCTTCTCCATGTGGGCACATCCCTTCCTTCTTGCTGATGCCCTGACTTTCTCTTTGGCCATGGGCTTCTTTCTCTTCATTCCAGGTGGTTCCTTCTGTACGGGGACAAGAGACGTCTCAACAAGTCCTGCACCTGGCCCAGGGGGCCCGGAATAGTCAGCAGAGCCTTGTGGCAGAGCAGAATGAGGCAGAAGTGAGAAGGCAGACCACCAGCCCTGCTCAGTTGGGCAGAATGCGACTGAGTGTTAATGCGGGGTCTCTGATGCACTCGGTTGGGTTAGAGTCAGAGGATTTAATGAACAAACCCCCAGAGAGTGAAAGCAATCAGAGGTGATGGGGATGTGGTCAGAGTTGTCACACCCCCAAATTCCCATACTTTCATGGCCTGAGAAAAATATTAACTACTCTTGCAAATAACCGCCGTGGCTACTGGCCTCTATAGAATTCCCACTAGCCTGCCCTCCCCTCAGGAGACAGTGGTGATAACACAGAGGAGGAAATCGGGATGTTTTTCCCGCTTGCTGCTCGTACATCCTGCATGGCTTCAAGTGAGTGAGCGTCTGGGGCATGCTTTACAGAGGAGGAGCCTTGCAAAGAGGAATAGCTAGCTTCAGGCGACTTCGTTGGTACCTACAACCCGCTCCAGTGAGATTGTAGCTTCTTTAATGGGTATCAAGGCCAGAAATAAATGCTTTGGGTGCTCTGAAGAGATTCAAGTGAAAACTTGCAGAAACAAGCCGTTGAAGTAAATTGCTACGCCGCCCGCACCCCCGTCCTCCCGTCTTTCTGAGCTTCTCCAGGCCAGGTCGCCTGCCCTGCAGGCGAGTCTTCACCTGTCCCCTGCTGTGTGTTTCCCAGGTCATGGAACCTGGAGGCTTCATTTCTATCTGAAGTGGCACTGGCTGCAGAGGAAAATATAGCCGAATATTCCCAGTCTAAAAATGGGGGTGACACAGCAGCAGCAGAAAATAATATTATTGCCGTCAGACAGAGCTGCCCATTGAGGGATGTACAATGAGATCTTTGTGTGGGGCACCCAGCGCAGGGCAGAGGGAACGCCCTTTGCCCTTTCTGTCCAGTGCTGGGTGGGCAGTGGCTCCAGACGCATCGTGCAGACGGCATCCAGAGCGGCCGAGGGGTCATAGAGGTGGCAGGGTGGCTGCTTGGGGAAAACCCTTCTGGCCTCCTGGGGGCTTTGTGATCCTCAGAGTTAAGACCCCAGAGTCTCTGGGAAGCAGCTGGGGAAGAATGAGGCCAAAGGGAAGGGCCAGTACTTACCCTGTGACTCAGTGCAGGGGGCAGGTGTGGAACACATACCTGCAGCTCTGCTTCCACCGCCTGCCAGCTATGTGACCTTTGCTTTAAGCCTCAGTTGTCTCACCTACAAAATGGGGACACTTGTTACTGAGATTGAGTGTGGAGGCCCCAGAACAGAAGCTGGCCCGTAGTGAGCATGCAGATCTGGTAGTTATGATTACTCCATCCCACATTCAGTGCCAGCAGACCCCCGCCTCTGTAGAGACCCCCTCTGGATCCCTACTTTCCCAGCAGAGCCAGAGCAAGGAGGCTCCAGCTGCAGGAGAGTCTGATCTGAACATCTGGGCACAGGGCTTCTCCAAGCAGAGTCAGCAGACTGTGAACCCCCTTGTCACTTGGGGTGCATCTTAAAAATTCAGCTTCCTGGGCCCCACCCAACCTATTGAAGTAGAGAGTTGAGCTGAATCTGCATTTTAACTGGCGATTGTAAAGTGCACCTGGGGAGTTGTTTGGAAGAATGGATCTCCGGAGTCCAGGCCAGGTCTGTGGACTCTAGATCCCCGAGGATCAGAAAGCATGGGTCAGAGAAGAGAGCCTGACTGATTTCTGCTACCCTGAGCTCATGGCTTTCCCTGAGGGTGTGGAGGCCTGAGCACCACATGCCCAGGAGGACTTCCTCCCCGCCTCCGGGGTGCTGCCGTCAGGCAGAGATCAGTCAGGCAGAGATCAGGATCTGCCTGAGCACAGAGAGGCGAAGACAAGCCGCTGCTGCAGTGCTGGAAGGGCCCTTGTCTCCTCCACTCTGGACCTGTCACACTCTGTTACACGGGGCTCCCTGGATGTGCCTCGGGTTCCTCCATCCAGCCATCCCCATTCAGAGGCACCGTCCTCCCCCGCACTCCTGTGTCTCTTCCAGAACCCAGTCCCGGGAGGGCTGCCTTCATGTCATGCTGGCTTGGATCTGCAGTCACCCTGTGCTGAATTGAGTTCATTTTGTCTCAGTCTTATCTCTTGCGCCTGCTCCTTTACTGCCACTGATTCAGACCTTTGTCATCTCTACTGGATTTTTGCCCCAGCCTTCTCAGGGCTCTCACTGCCCCTGACATCCCGCCTCTGCGGCCCACAGTCTCCTGGCAGCCCAGCTTTTTCTCCAGCACAGTGGTGATCTCCCTCTCACTTGGAGAATGCAGCCCAAGTGGCAGAGCCCTCCGTGACGGGGCCCCGTCCTACTGCCCAGACTGATGTAGTCAGCTCAGCCAGGAATGCCCTTCCCTTCTTTTTCTGCCTCTGAGAATCTTCGTACCCTTCGAGGCCCAGCTGAGGTGCCACCTCTGGCCTGAAGCCCCTGCTCAGCCCCCTTCACTGTCGTCTGTGACCTCTTCTTTGCACTTCAGCAAACAATGGGTTTTTATCCCGTGGCCCTTATGACATTCATCCTGTGTTACAGCTTGATCAAGTCCCCTGTGTCCCTTTCATTTTAGTATTCCCCACCCCCCCAGCAGGGTTTCCCTCCTGAGGCACTCCATTAATGCCTGCTGTTGAATGAATGAATGAATGAATGGATATGCTAATGGGACTTGGTTTCCTGCTCCATCTGAGTGTGATGTCAGAGGACTGAGCATCCTGGGGTGGGAGGAGGATTTACATGTCTGTTAATTGTGTTCATTTCGACCCACGCAGCTGTCTCTTCAGCAGCCCCCTGTTTCTGCTGCCCCAGCCCTCGAGTCACTGGTCAGCCAGTCGACTGTCTCGGCAGTTGGGAGAGGAGACAGGAGGGGAAAGCCCAGATCCTCGGCGTCGCCCTGAGGTCTTGCATGGGGACAGCCCCCTTGTCTAGATTGTTGTTTCAGAAGGAGGTGGGGACAGCAGCTCCTGCGTGGGTCCTCCTGTGAGAGAGCTTGCTCCCTGAGTCACAGGGTCAGATCTGTGGAGAAGTGGCCCCAAGAACCATGGCTGACCCAGTGGTCATTCCCCAAAACCCCTTGGGCTTGTCCCAGCCAGGGAGTCCGCCTGGGCGGCAGGAGGCCTGGGATAAAGGCAAGGTGGCTTCCCACGGCCCTGCTGGCGGGACTTTCCTGAGGCTATGTGGCTCCGAGTGTCACTGTGGTACATCCACTGCTTGTCATTTTTTCATCCATGTGACGTTTGGGTTTGCTCCCGGCTTCTGAAGAGTCCACGTGTGAACACACACACACTATAATATGAATGTCTGTAACTGATACTTTGATTATTCCCTTTGCATCATCCATTTGACTCGGGCTAAAAAGTGTTTACCAAAAAGCCCGACCACATCAGACTCAAGTTTCAAAGTCCAGGACCAAAGTTGTCGCCACAGAATCTGCCTGTGGCCTGGCGATTAGAAAGCCACGTTATCCAATGGTCTGTCAGCGTGGGCTCTTTCTGTCCGCTTCTCCTCGCGTCTCCCCAGACCCCACATAAGCGAGCTCACGCGTTTCGCCTAAGGACATGAGTGCCTTCTGCAAGCAGAACACCGTGGGATGGCCTGCTGAGGTATCACTGTGCAGATGTTGGTCACGAATGACTGGACCAGAAGGATCCGTTCACTCCTTGGGACAGTTTGGACTCATCGCCTAAAATGTGGTGCTGAGCAGGATGGAGGAAGAGAGTGCAAAAGCTGAAGCATCCTGAGAAACAGCACAGCACTTCGCCAAGGTCCAGCGCATATGCTTTACTAAATGCTTTTCTCATGAAGGAGACCACTGGATTGGGCTCGACCAGCCAGCCTCATGGCCTGGTGGGGTTTAGGGTCTGCTAGGCCTTTCTAGAAGCAGGGACACTCCTGTTTGGATCCCCAGGCCCTATTTCATGGACGTTGTGGCAGTTACCCGCATCTACCCAGGGGTTTCTTGCCTGGCTCGTGGCCCTGAGAGCTGGCAGTTATGGTTTGGACATCACCCCAGCCCTCGAAGAGGGTGGGCCTTCTTCTCTTCAGAAGGCATCTGCATCTTCCCCGATTCAGTTCTGACTCTGCCTATGGGTGTTGTGTGCAGAGCTGGGAGAGTCTCAGTAATCGATGCTTCCAGAGCATCTGTGACTTTCCATAGGAGTGGGATGTTCAAACTGTTGGGAACTTCCTGTCAGTCCTGTGGCTGAGAGTGACAGCTTGAGCCAGGAGTAGTGATGGGCAAGTGGAAATGCTGGGCTCCAACAAGGACTTTCTAGCCTTTGGATGTGAGGGACAGGCTTTCAGTGGTCAGCCTCCTGTGGGTTCAGGGTTCCCTGGGGCTAGATAAGAGCCTGCATGACACACATGTGTCCAAAGAAACCCTAGTTCTGTGTCCTGGCTGAGTGAGCTGGGCAAAGACTTCTGGAGTGCATGGATCAGGCCCTGTCAGGGTTTTTTTTTTTTTTTTAAGAAGATTAGCCCTGAGCTAACTACTGCCAATCTTCCTCTTTTTGCTGGGGAAGACTGGCCCTGAGCTAACATCCATGCCCAACTTCCTCTATTTTATACGTGGGATGCCTGCCACAGCATGGCTTTTGCCAAGCAGTGCTGTGTCCGCACCCTGGATCCGAATCAGTGAACCCCAGGCTGCCGAGAAGTGGAATGTGTGCACTTAACCACTGCGCCACCAGGCTGGCCCCAAGCCCTGTCAGTTTTTCTGTGGCCCCCAGTGTACATGGAAGCTGCCAGTGCTGGCTGCCCGATAAGCAGCTGGATGAGTCTGGACCAAAGCCTCGACCCCATTGCTCCTCTGCTCTTGATAGCTTTGACGTCGTTGTTCTGGGGCCACCCTTTTCTCATGTGAAATCTTCCACGGGACCCCCTACCTGCCAGAGAAGCCTGATGTGAGCAGGGCTGCTCTGGCTGGAAAGGTGGGCTGTGGGAGAGCCCTGACCCTCCCCGCCTCTCTCCCTGTCCTTCCCGTCTTGGCAGCCCCTCTGCCTCTGGGGAATCCTAGGGCTTGAGGAAGTGCGCTGTTCCATGTCTGCCTTCCCCATTGCTTACCTTCCCTCGAAACCATGGCAACATGACTGGTCCCTGCACAGCTTCCATGCTGAGTTGTAGGCGAAGGAGGTATTTAGTAAGAAGGGACATCCCCGCTTAGTCACTTCAGAAAGCTCCTGACCACACTGTACATTTTCAGTGGTTTTGTTTGACATTGCTCCTGTTCAAGACGGGAACCAGGACAGTGCACTCCTTTCGCTTTACTTGCCTAGGTTTGCATTGGTTTGCTTTGCTTTTCATGGGAACCCATAATGGATGAATACTCTATCCTTCTTTAAAAAATTAATGGTACACAGTGTTTTAAAGGGGAAAATGACTGTCTGAGGGAGTCGTTGGCCAAGGGATTTGCGTTTTCCTACCTACTCCCATACCTCTGGCCCCAAATCACTCCATTTGGGCCCTCTCCCCTCCTTTCCCTGTTTTCGTCTTTGAGAAGACCTCGCTATTTCTAGGGAAATGGTTATTTGTCTCTTTGGGTTTTGAGGCCTTCATCTCCGAGTTGCTGCTGTTGTTAGGTGAAGCCATTTACCCAGATTCCTTGCTTTGAGTCCATCTTAGCTGCCGTGGTTAATGATACAGGGGAATTATAGTGAGTAGAAATTAGAGTTCTTTCTGGTTAACCCATTTGGGAGGCAGCTTTCTTTAAATGTGACTAAATGTTCCCCTAATGATAGAGAAGATGCAGCTGGGGGGTTGGGTCTCTGGCCGAGGCTGACTATCTGGGGAAGGGAATCTGGCAATGAGCCAGGGCAGTAGTTACCAACTCTGACTGCAGGCTAGAACCCCCGGGAGAGTTTTCACAAAATACAGAGAGCAGATCTTCTGACTTAATTATTTTAGGTGGACCTGCGCAGGGGTAGTTTTTAAAGCTTCTAGGTGATGGGCAGGGTTAAGAACCATGGACCTACGTGCTTGTCCAACAGCTGGACTTCTGCTGAAACTGAACGAATGTCCGCCAAGGTTTTCCAAAAGCTAGAGGTGCCCTTTGCCCCTGGCTCTCTGCTGTATCCTGTCCTCTTTGTGGCGGGAGGGAGATTTGCAGTCGCGACCTGGGGTGGGTGGATTCTGTAGCCACGGGCCTTCTGAAAGCTTATGCAACAGGGTGAGGCTGAGCTAACGTCATCAAAAAGGGCCTCCTACTCCTTCAGTTGTTGTCGTTGGTGTCCTGGAAGATTTTACTTGGCTAACACCCTAATAGGGCACTGGTTAGGACTTGGAGGAAGTGGGGTAAGAGGCGAGGAGCAGGAAGAGGGCCAGGTGGTGGGGTGAGAGGGAGTGCTGGAGGCAGAGTGGAGCTGGAGTGTGACCTGCTGTCCCCAGCCCTGTGGACCACCTGCTGTGCTGGTTTCCCTGAGAAAACCCTACTGTCTTTAGGTTGAATCAATAGTGTTTATGACCTAATCTGCCTCTAATGATAGGTCAGAACTGGAATCCTTCTTTGTGGGGAGCCTGTGAGGGAAAAATCAAAAGAGCCTGGTAATAACATGGAATCACGGACTCTTAAGGCAACCGTTCGGGTCTTCCTTCGCAGCCTCCCTCTCCCAGCTGAGTGGAATTCACTCACTGCTTCAGAGGACAAGACTGCAAGTAACACCACAGGGCAGGGATGGGCCAGCCCCAGGGATCAGAAGATCTCAGTCTAATTCCCCTTTCTAATACTTTCTGTTTGAGTGCAGTCGTCTGATCTATTTCTAGATGGAATTTCCACATCTATAAAATGGAGACAATAGATTCCTATTGCTTAGCATTGTGTGAAAAGTGAGTGAGATTGTTCGTGCCATACTAATTAAAAATGATTATTGTGACACTTTTGGTACATGTGTGAATCAATCAATCTCCATTTGTCAATTATCTATCTAATCTATCATCTATCTAGTCTATATATCTAGCTATCTAATCTATTATCTACCTGTTATCTGTCTAAAAATATATCATCTGTCTAATCTATATCCGTGTATCTGTCTATCTTTGGTCAGCTGGGCCTCTCCTGATCTAAGGACACAGTCATGTGACAGCTGACTTCAGGTGGGTTGTCTCTCTGTGCTGCCACTTGGTGAGGTCAGGAAGAGAGTTCAAGGCTTGTTTCATCTTCAAGCCCATGTGATAGAGTTTCTATTTTGAACATAGCAGGAAAAACAACTACGTATAAGAAGCCCTTTAAAATGGCTTCTTATACCAAAAAACTAAATTTTACTTTTCACTTTTTTTTTTCCCCCTCCAAATAATGGCAGGAAAATTTGGGGCCTGAATTTCTTGACAACACACCCTGGCCTGCAGATGCAATGTCACCAGGAAACAGCTCCTCAAGTCAATAACTCTTTCTAGATTTGAATTTTCAGCCAAAAAAGGAATTCAAATGAGGCCAACTTTATAATTGGTTGTTATTGTGCTCTTGAAGCCCGGACCCCTCAGTCTCTCTTGTGGATTCATTACTATCTCGTTAGGCAGTTTGCATTCCTCACTAACCTGCCTCACATTCACCTTCCTACAGCCCTGCAGCTCCACGAGCTTCCAGTGCATCGCCTGGGGTCATTCCTCTGGCAGCATTAGTGGCAAATTCTTCCCCAGTGGGTGTTTCGGCTAAGGAAGCATTTAGTCATATGGAGCCTAACATTCAAAGCAGTGTGGCGGGAGAGTCCTGGCAGCATTGGGAGCTCGCTCCTCCCTGGGCGGGTGGGGTGAGTGACTCATTCCTCTTTCGTGGCATCAAATGAAGGGACTGCCTTGGACCCCTCGGAGATGAAAGCGCCGGTCCCTGACCCAGGATTGACCAGTTCTGACAGACAAACAGCTGCCTTTTCTTCGACATGCACGTCTCATGCTCCTTTCCTTCAGCTGGGAGTCCTTATGATTGTTATTTGTGTGCTTTTTTTGCCTTGGTTATAAGCTGCACAAATCATGAGGGATAAAAAAGCAGGCAGAACAGATATGTAGTTAAGGCAAGAAGAGAGTCTAGTTAGAAAATGATGCCTTGAGGGGTTGATAGATATGTTGGGGCCACTCTCAGCCCAGGAGAAGGCGGTGGACTTCGTGTCTCAGAGGAAATGCAATTTTTGCTTCAGAGTTTTAAATGCAAACCTGACAGAGTACAGCAGCTCAGGCATGGTATTGGTGGTGTGTTTTAAGCGTCATTTTACATAATTAGTTGCGGGCTTCAGCCCTGTAGGTAGGATGGGCATTTAAGTCATTGTCCAAATGGGTGTACTTTTAAGAGTGAAAGGGGGTGCCACTAATTGTTACCCCAGGACAATAACGTAAACTGGGGCTGTCTCAGGTACATTTAGATGTCTGTCGCTCTTCCTCTAAGGGGCTTGCGTTCACTTCTCTTGTTCTCTGATGAGCTCTGAAAGGGAATGACCCAGTGGCTGCTTTCTGGATCCTTCCACTGACCTGCAAGGCATCGTAGGGAGGAGCTGCATGACGCCGTCTGTTGCACACAAGATGGTAATTTGGAGGGAGTAGGTAGCGGATATCATTTACTGGGGCTCTGTGCCACACAAGCCCTGTACACACCATTTCTAATCCTTATCAACCTGAAGAGAGGTGGGCTTATCCTCTTGCCATAAATGAGGAAATGGGAAGCCCAGAGAAGCCACGGAGCTTGCCAGTGTCGGGCCTGGGATTCTGATCCAAGCCTCCGGGCTAACGGTACTCACAGACCACAGAATAAAGGAGTACTCTGTGCTTTTTGACAATGAAAAAGTGTGCTCGTGAATGCTGCTCTGTGCCCAGCTTGTGCCAGGTGCTTTGCAAACATCCCAGATGCGGCCCCCACCTGGAGTTTGCAGTCAGGCGTGGAGCTAATATCCATCCCCCAAAAACAGAAAGATTTTGGTGTTCAAGCTTTATCTTGCTCTTCCATCCAACTTTTATTTAAAAGTATTTTTTCTGTCATATAAAGGGAGAAAGTGATCAGAAAGCAAACGTCTCTCACTAAACAGGAGGCTGTGCCCAGTAGGGGCAGATGCTCACCAAGATGGTGTGTTGAGCATCTCTGGTCTCCCAACAGCAGCACGGGATTGATGACCTAGATTTCCCCCTGCATCACAGCCGGGATTTGGAGGGCAATGGGGAGGAGTAACTGATGCCATGCATTCATCCGCTGAGCTTAATCCTCTTCTGGGAGGCCAGGGGCCCTTTTCCATGCAGGGCCAGAGTGTGCTGAGTTCCGTCACACAAGCTGCTTCACGGGTCTTCTTGCCCTTGCCTGGGTCTCATCTTTCCTCATCCCTCTGAAGCACTTTGGCGTGGCCCCTGTGAGGTTCATTAGGCTCAGCTCTTCGCCAGTCTGGCTGGGAGACACCTGAGGCAGATGCCATTTTTTGAGGAGGAGCAGGGACAAGGGAGGAAAAGCAAACGATTTCTCAGCATTGGGATTGCTGTTCTGCACATTGTTTTCTCCTTCATGGAGATAATCCAAGGAGCAGCATGAGGTGTAATGGAAAGAATTTGAGGCCTGCACTTCTTGACGACAACTTCATGGAGCTGGGAATCAGGAGACCTTAATTCTGTTCTTGACTCTGCTACGTATTAGCTCAGACCAGTTGCCCCACATCTCTGTCTTGGTTTTATCAATTGTCAGAAGGGCCTGGAACAGCTTGTCTCGCCTAATAGGGTGGCCGTGAGGATTCGGTGAGATGGTGGGTGCGACGGGCCTCGGGTAGGCTGCGAAGGAGGGAGGAGCAGGCGCTCCAGACCAGTTTTGCTCCTGATACCTTTCTATCATGACACCTGGATACTGGGACGTTTGAAGGGGTAAATTTATTTATGTATTTATTTTTGGTGAGGAAGATTGGCCCTGAGCTAACATTTATTGCCAATCTTCCTCTTTTTGCTTGAGGAGGATTATCCCTGAGCTAACATCACTCCAGTCTTTCTCTATCTTTGTTTTTTTTGAGGAAGATTAGCCCTGACATAACATCTGCTGCCAATCCTCTTTTTTGGGCTGAGGAAGATTGGTCCTGAGCTAACATCCATGCCCATCTTCCTCTGCTTAATATGTGGGACGCCTGTCACAGCATGGCTTGCCAAGTGGTGCCATGTCCACACCCGGAATCTGAACTGGCGAACCCCAGGCCACTGAAGTGGAACGTGTGAACTTAACCACTGTGCCACTGGGCCGGCCCCAATCTTCCTCTATCTTGTATGTGAGATGCTGCCACAGCATGGCTTGATTTTGTGTGTAGGTCTGCGCCCAGGATCCAAACCCACGAACCCTGGGCTGTGGAAGCAGCGCACGGCCAGCCCCAGGGGTAAATTTATTTTTGGTGATAGACTTCAGCAACCCTCTCATTTCATCATCCATCTTTTTTCTTCTTCTTCTTTCATCAGGAGTCAATTAAATGGTCAGCATGGCTCTGGAATGGCCTTTTATTTGATGTTACGGTGGCCCGTCCTCACCATCGCCTGAATTTCTTTTCTTGCTGAAGGCTTTCAGCTGTTTATTGGAGAGTTTTCTCCCCCAGCCCCATAAAAACGTATTTTCCATCTTACTTTGGAAAAGGAAGATTCGTTTGCTGAATTTTATATTCTGCATAGCAGGAGATTCAAGATAGCTGATCATTTTCTATCTTTATATTATAGGAAAAGGTGCTTTTAAATAAAGGTCGACTTGAAGGGTAGGTAAAGCTTCAGCACCAAAATCTGTATTACTGGGGGTGGCTGTTTGCCTGACTGGGCCCCAGGTGAGGCTGTGTCTCACGTTTGGAGATTGTTTATTGCAATCTCCTCATTTTGCAGTGGAGAAACTAATGCCCAGGGGCTGGTGTGACCTTGGGGGCAGGACTGAGGCCACTTCTGTGCCCTTTCTCCCATAATGCACCTTCCTATCCGTACTAGTGTGCTTATGTGCATTTCAGCTCACTGCCCACAGTGAGTGCTGGTGATGCAAACAGAAGCTTTTCCACTGTGCAAAAACTCATCGTTGAGAAAAAGCTTACCTTCCAGAGAATAGCTGAAGAAGATGATGTCATCCTTCTTTGTGGTGAAATGTGAGTTTTCATTAAATGGGAAGGCCTCTTCATGAAGACAGACTGGAAAAGCTGATAAATAAAAAGAAATAGGTTCTTCTATGTAGGGGCATGGAAAGTTCTTAACTCAACCGTATTCTCTGGTTTCTTTGGCTTGTGCAAATGGACATTTGACTTTTATGTCTTAGTTGTGAGAGAGTCGGATGATCCAGAAACCACGTTCTATGCAGCATTTCTGCTTCTCTGACATAAAGCCCCTTTTCCATTGTCTCCTTGCCAGTAAAGGTGGCCTCTAGCGACCGATAGGTTTTCCATCCATGATTGTGCCAGGAAATGTTATTTCCTGATTGTTTTCCCTCTTCCCGTATTGGCTCAGCCCTTTCTTTCTCTCATTCTCTGTCTTTAAGTCAGTTTGCAAAAAACAGCCTCTTCTTGCTTGTTCTTAGGAATTTCATCAAGAAAAGATGCTGAGTAATAGGGTATTCTCAGCTGAGGCTTCGTTCCCTCATTCATTCATTATGTACGTGCACGTGTTTATGTGTTGGCTTATACAAACTATATAGACTCTTTAAAAATGTATATGTCATTTATATACCATAAAATTCATTCTTCTAAAGTGTACAATTCAGTGGGTTTTTAGTATATTCACAGAATTCTGCAACTATCACTACTGTCTAATTTCAGAACCTTCTTACTACCCCAAAAAGAAGCTTCATACCAGTTAGCAGCTACTCCCAAGTTGCCAGCCCATGCCAAACACTAATCTACTTTCTGCCTCTATAGGTTTGTCTATTCTGGACATTTCAGATAAATGGACTCATACAATATATGGCTTTTTGTGTCTGTCTGCTTTTGCCGGGCATAATGTTTTCAAGGCTCATGCATGTTGTAGTGTGCGTCAATACTTCATTCCTTTTTATGGCTGAATAATATGTTGTATGGATGTACTACATTTTACTTATCCATTGGTCAGTTAATGGCATTTGGGTTGTGTCTACTTTTTGGCTTTTACCAATGAATGATCATTCTGGACAAGTTTTTGTGTGGATGTATGTTTTCATTTCTCTTGGGTATATATCCAGGAATGGAATTGCTGGGTCATTTGGTAACTCTATCTTTAACATTTTGAGGACCTGCCGTACTCTGTTCTGTAGAGGCTGCACCATTTTTCATCCCCACCAGCAGTGGGGTCCATTTTTTCTACATCCTTGTCAACACTTGTTATTGTCTGTTATTTTGATTACAGCCATCCCTGGGGGTGTGAGGTGGTATCTCATTGTGATTTTCATTTTAGGCTTTATTTTAAGGCCAGTCCACTCCTTCACTGACTCTTAGTCAAACTTGTCTTGACCTGTGATGTGAGAACTAGGCTTTGAGTATGTTTTCCTGACCCTGCAAGGGGACATCTGATGTGAAATGTACAAGGATGTTCATAGAGATGAGAAAGAATAATTGAAATCAAGGACACCCCAGAAAAGCAGGACTCTCAGCTCTCCCACCGGACAGCCCCTGGAGCCCTCTCCCTGGGGTTCCCTGTTCCTGGCTGGCTGGAATGGCCGCCTCTGGCCCCTCTGGATTTGCTCCCCTCTCACCGTGGGGCCCAGAGTGAGTTCTGTTTTGCTGCCTTTTTTTGACCATCTTTCATTCTGCTTTATGGTGGGGTGGGCAGGTTAATGGTCCTGTGCCAGGGAGGGAACTTGGCAGAGGCCCTGTAGTTAAGTGTACCTCTTCTAGGCACACTTTCTGTAGCTCGCCAGGCCTGGGCCTTCTTGGCTGAGTACTGGTGATCTCCCAGGCCAGTCCATTCTTGCCTCCGATGGCCATGCTCCCTCTCCATAGGTGAGAGTACTGACTAGTTACATTCTGCATTTGTAGTTACAGGCCCCTTTACTCACAGCTGCCCTCTCCTAGGACCCTCGCTCTCACTCTGTAAGATAGATAGAGCAGGAAATATCCCCCACTTCCCATAAGGAAACTGCAGAATTGAAAGGTTAAGGACTTGCCCAAGGCCACCCAGCTAATATGAAACCGAATGGGGACTGAAGCCCTGGTTGTCTTTCTCCGTGGCCAGTACTGATCCTGCTTGGCATGTTGCTGAGTGTCTATCATCAGGGGCCATCAGGCATGAAGCGTGGTTTCAGGACATGCGCTGGATTTGAGGGTGACGCCATCCTTGCTTTCCACATGTTTCTGATCTAACAGTGCTGAGCGCCTACTAGAACTGAGAATACATATTGTGCCAGGTGGGGGAGGCTGCATTGTTGTGGGCTGATGGCGGGTGATAACGAGAAGAAAGGATGTGGTCAATTTCCCAGTGTCATCATAGCCATTGCTCTGTGTAAGCAAATTTAGTTATCTCTGTGGTTTCCACAGCTAAGAAACCCTGTTCATTCATCCAGCCATTCATCCTCTCAGCTGATGTTTATTAGGCCACGTGGTAGGTACCAATGTAGGCATTAGAAGTGCAGATATGGCCCCTGTTCGCAAAGAATATGCAGGCTGTTGGGGAGGAACCTTCTTTTCGAGGGAGTCAGTTCCTGGAGGGCAGGAGCAGGGCGTTGAAGTGAAGCCTTTGTTGTGCAAGGACCATCGCAGGAGTGTGCCCTAGGGGCAGGGGGTGTGCCAGGGCTGTGCTGTGGCGGGAAGGGGCCTTGGGCTGGATTTGGCCATACATGGTTGGTCCTATCTTTACCGCACACCAGCTGGGCAAGTATTTTTCATTTCTCTGAGTCACAGTTTTCGTTCTTTTCTTTCCTTCCTTCCTCTTTATTTTTTTAAATTGTGATAATATATACATAAACTAAAATTTACCTTCTTAACCATTTTTTTTTTTTAAAGATTTTATTGTTTTCCTTTTTCTCCCCAAAGCCCCCGGTACATAGTTGTATATTCTTTGTTGTGGGTCTTTCTAGTTGTGGCATGTGGGACGCTGCCTCAGCGTGGTTTGATGAGTAGTGCCATGTCCGCGCCTAGGATTCGAACCACCGAAACACTGGGCCGCCTGCAGTGGAGCGCACAAACTTAACCACTCGGCCATGGGGCCAGCCCCCTTCTTAACCATTTTTAAGTGTACTGTTTAGTGGCATTAAGTATGTTCACATTGTTGTTCAACCATCACCCCTGTCCATCTCCAGAGCTTTTTCATCTTCCCAAACTAAAACTCTCCCCATTAAACAACAGCTCTCCATATCTGCTCTCCCCCCAGCCCCTGGCAACCACCGTTCTACCTTCTGTCTCTATGGCTTTGACTATTTTAGGGACGTCAGATCAGTAGAATCATACAGTATCTGTCCTTTCATCACTGACTCCTTTCACTTAGCGTAATGTCTTCCAAGTTCGTCCATGTTGCAGCGTGTGTCAGAATTTCATTCCTTTTTAAGGCTGAATCATATTCATTGTATCTACATACCACATTTTTAAATCTACTCACCTGTGAATGGACACTTTTGGCCGTTGTGAATCGTGCTGCTGTGAACAGGGGTGTACAAATATCTGTTTGAGTCCTTGCTTTCAATTCTGTTGGACAGACACGCAGAGGTGGAATTGCTGAATCATACGATGCTTCTGAGCCACAGTTTTCTGATCTGTAATACGATGTTTCAAGGTTACTCTGCGGCTTAAATTTGACAGAGTATCCAGAGTATTGAGTATGTACCTGGCACATGATGAATGTTTTAAGTCCCTTCCTTCCTGAAAGGCCCCTTCCATCCTCTCCTGAAAAATTTACCCTTTAAAACAAAAGCACTTTTTACTATTTTGATGAAAAATACCTCTTTAAGGGTAGTGCCTATTTCCTTCTAAGTGAAGGGAATGGAACATAATTTAAGCCTTCCTTGGTGACTCATGTTATTATTGTGAAGCTATGTTATAGCACTATGCTTACCTTCAAAGTGTTGGGTTTTTAACAACTTCCTCAAATGGTCTCTGGCTATTGGGAATATTTGTCTCCATTTCATCATTTTCCGGCCTCCTCCCTTCCTGTCCTCTCTCACTTCTTAGAGCTGTTAGTGCACCTGACTGTGGTTGCCACCCTCCACCGTTTAAGTTCACAACTTCAAGTCATCCTTGGCTGAGATGTCTCAGGTGGCTGAGCTCTTCAGCATCATGTGGAAGGAGGAAGAGAAGGGCCCTGAGTGAGAATCTGTAACCACCCCTCCCTGAGAACAGTTTGTTTTGACTGAATGGAGGTCTTTTTTGGCAATTTTATGGAGTTTGAGTGAGAAATCAGATGGCCAGATTTGGATAGTGAGGTGTCATTGTGTCCTGGAAAGTCGTGCCAAGGAGGAGGAGAAACCAGGTGAGTGCTCTGCCAGGTCCGAAGGGCAAGTGGACAGCTTCCATCTGGGTAGTCTCAGAAGCCTCCCTGGAGGAGGAGGAAATGCACCCAGTTGGGGGAGGAGGAGGAGAAGGAATGCCTGGGAGAACCTGCCTTCCTCCTCTTGAGAGAGTCAGAGGAAGTACAGAGCTGGGAAATCAGCTGTGGGCTGCCTGTGAGGCTCTGTGGCTGCCATGTTTTGAACACTTCTTTACTGCAGGACTAATGAAAAGTCTGACGTCTGGCCATCTTCAGCCTAATCCCTGCCCTGTCAAGTCTTGGATTTACTGTAGGAAATATTAGCACTGTCTTCATTTGGTCTGTTTTAGTATCCGATATCGTATGTGTTTCTCAAAGGCATTTTGTTCAGTTCTGGAAAATGCGTAGCAACTGCTCTCCCTTTGCCTTGAACTTCTGTTTTGTGTCAGATCCCCAGGCCATGGAACTTGGGCTGCAGCACCAGGGCCGGCCCGCAGAGTCATCGTGTCTACTCCCTGATGAGTAAGGGACCAGAATGCCAGTTACTGTCACTGTTATTTAACATTGTTCTGTGAGTCCTAGCCAGTGTAATAAGACAAGAAAAATAAGAAGTAAAAATATTGGAAAGTAAAAACAAAATGATTGCTGCTCATTAGATGGTTTACCTTAAATATGCAAAAGAATTGACTAAAGAAAATCATGGATCAAAGAAGAAAGCTTCTTAAGATGATCACTTTAAAAATATGTATTCCAAATTTATAGCTTTCCTGTATGCCAGAAATAACCAACTGGATCTTAACATTTTGATAAAAAGATGAACACTTTAATAGAAAAAGGATATAAATAAGGATGAAATAATTCTGCCGTTAAACTTATGAAAACATATTCAACTGAATGAGTAATAAAGGAAATACCAATTCAAATATCAAGGGGTTAAGTTTTTGTCTACTAAATTTTCACATGTGAAAAGGAGTTGTACTGCCTGGTGTTGCTAGGGTTAGTGAAATGGGTTCTCGTAAACTGATGATAGGTGTTCACATTGATAAGGCATTTCTAGAGGGTAGTAAGACAATATTTAACAAGAGCTTTAAAAATTTATAAACAAAAAATATCCATACCCCTTGACTCAGAATAGTCAACGTGCAAACATTTAGTTCTAAGGATGTTCATTGTAACATTGTTTATGATGAGAAAAAATTAGAAACAATGCAAAAGACCAAAATAGGTGATTGGTTAAGTAAATTATGGCCATCTCTAGGACAAAATAGTATGTAGTCATTAAAAACCATTGTGAAAAATATTTATTAATATGAACATGTTCACAATATATTGATGGAAAAAAGCAGGCCAGGATCACTGTGTCCAATTTGATGTTACTTTTTTTAAAGAGCTTTACTGAAGTATAATTTACATACTATAAAATTATTTACCACTTTTGTAAAAAAATATCATACGTGGGTGTATAAGTGGGTAGGAAAAAAGATTAGATAGACATACCTCAAATATTAATAATAACTTTCTTTGGATGATGGAATAACGGAAAATTTTTGAGTTTTCCTTATTTCTTTCTGGTTTTCCAGGTTTTTGGTATTTACACTTAAAGGAATTTTATGAAAAGAAAAGTTCCCTTGGAGCTCTCCTTTGCATCTGGGTTATTATCTCTTATCCCTGTCATCCCTGGGAAGGAAGAGAACATAATGTGAGGAAGTGTTTAAATTTATGGACAGTGGTGCCGGCTGGTGTTGGTGTGCAACCTGAACTCTCATCTACCCACACAGTTGTAAAGTGTAATTAAAGTCTCCCTGAACAACTGGGTCCCCTCTCATGCTTCAACCTTATTGTCCAGATGTATTGGCTTTTATTCAGAGTCTTATTAATCCACTGGGAGAAAAAAAGACCCATTGAACAGTTAGCCCTCAGCCTGTGATGGGGAGCACATGATGGTATAATGGCCGTGGTTCAGAGTCCAGAGATGTTATGCTATGTTTTTGAATTCAGTCCAGGTTCCTAGGAGGAAAACACCCGTCAATTATGTTGGCTCTAGATAGATCCCAGTCAACATATGACATCACCAACTCTTCCTTCCCTGCCCAGCTTTATTTGGAGGGGATGCAAGGAGAAGAATTGTGCAACATTGGAATAAATAGAATAGACACCAGATTCCTCCTGCTTTTGTTTCTGGGTTGAGCTCCAATCCAATAGCCAATACAGTCTTTGCCATACACAGTGAGACTGTCACGGCAGCTTTGGGCAAGGGCGGGATACGTGCTCATTCGCTAGAGTCCTGTGTACACGCCAGTTCTTATTGAACTAGGCGCTCTTGTCTGTGTTGTTATTTGATGTGTGTTCATAAATGGTGTCCTGAAATATAGTAGGTGTGAACATCACGTCTTTTAGTTCCGTCTATATTTTCACAGAAAGATGATTATTATCAGATCATAGGGTTTGTTTGATTATCTACTTCAACAGGAATGTAAACATGACCCTGTTTCATTAATTTGCTTGTTGTTCTTTCCTGTTTTGACGATGACCTTGGGGTTTTGGCTGGAGCATTTTGACATAGTTCCACACGTTGTGTGTGTGAGTACACGTGTTTCTGTTGATCGCTAATTAGGAAGCTGCAGGTCCTTGAGTGTATAGTTGGATTCCCTTCCCAACAAGGAACCGGCAGGAAAGAAAACTCTGACAGACTCAATCTTTGCATGTGAAAGCCTTGTGGTGTGACTTTTATTTTTTTGTGATGTTCCACAGAGCCCTGTAATCTCTTATTTTTGGCAGGCCAGCACTGAATCTGTGGTCTGGTAGCCCCAGGCAACCCAAAGCTGAGACAAACAGAGGAAGTGTCATTACTCACATGTTTCCCCAGCCACCTCATCTTGGCCCGGCGTGGCCAGCTGCCGCCCCTCTTTCGAGGTGGAGCTCCTCAGAGCTGAGTCTGACCTGGCCCCATATGGAGTCCCTTTAGGTTGTCCCCCGATGCCCCCGACCTCTAGGGTCCCTGTCGCTCATTACTTTCTTTCACCCTTTATGTAATTTGTTCATAGTCTGGAATTTATTTTATGGGAGACTGTGGTGAAAACTGGCAAGTCTCCTTCATTTCCTTAGAGCAGCCCGAAGGCCACGGGAAGCCGAGTAGGGAGCTCGCCTCCTACCCCTCTGCCTTGTCACACTCAGACAGGCACACGCGCATGTTTGCACACACGTGCATACACACAGCTGCATCCACGCATGCGCACACATAGGCACATGTACAGTCTCCCGTCCTCATCCCGGCGCCCAGCACCTTGTGTCTGTACACAGTGCTGATGGAAGGGGGTCTACTCAGGACATCTGTAGAGCCTCGGGCTCTAGGAACCTCATCTCCTGCCAGCTCCTCTCCTTCCCACATGGAGAGGGAAAGGGGAGAACCAGGTCATCGATCCCAGCTTGTGGTTCCCATATCCATAGGGGTTTTTGAAAATATAACTAGTTTGTGTATTGTAAAAGCCTGCTGGAGATTTAACTGAAGTGTTGTTTTGAGAGTGGGATCAGGTTTCTTGGCTTTTGATTGGAATTCAATGATCTCTGTTAATGATGATTAGTTGTGTTATCTGCTCTGATTGGCAGTTTTCCTTGCATTTGATTCATAATAAAACGGGGGATGAATTTATTAATTCCTGATACGTTCCGTCTGCTGGGAAGATTGTTTCCATCAGGATGTCCAGGGTCAGGAGGGGTGCATGCGTGCAGGGAGGTTCCCTGGGAGGTGAAAAGTCTGGGTTTATGCCTGTGGACAGAGGGTCTTCCTGCTCTAGCGTTTACAGTCTTTTATTTTACGCCCAGTGCTTACTTGCTGTGTAAACTGGACAGATTTGTTTTGCTTGTTTTGGTCTTCCTCGGTTTTATGCCCGGGGCTGTTCTGCTGGATGAAGTTCGCTTTTGGGGCACTGGGAGCCTCGGGCCCCTCAGTAATGCTTTTCTCCAGCCGCTTCCCCTGCACGGCCACTTCTCCTGGGTCTTCTTCCTGAGCCTCCCTGCCGAGCCCTTCTCCTGCTGGCCCCCAAGCAGCACTGGAGGGTGCCTGGGTCTCCTAGATTCTCTGCCCCGAGATCCCCTTTGCACTATACCTCAAAGTAAAATTGAACATTTGGAGAAGACTGCATGCCAGGAATCGGGACAAGCAGCCTTACAGCCTCAAGCAATCCTATGTTACTCTTCATTTATTTAACAAATGCTTATATAGGACCTACTGTGCAAGGCACTGCTGTAAGCCCCTTACAAATACCATTTCCTGACAACCCTGTGAACAGGTACTGTTATTATCTCCATTTTACAGATAAGAAAACAGAGCCAGAGAGGGTAAGGGACCCTGATTTACACAGCCAGGGGGTGGCAGAGCTGACTCCAGAGTTCATGCTTTTAACTCCTGTGCTGTGAAGTGGGCACTGTTGCTATTCTCATTTTGCACATGGGGAAACTGAGGCACTGGGGGATTAAGTAACTTGCCCAAGGTCCTAGAACTAGTCAGTGGCAGAGCCTGGATTCAACCCCAGACAGGTGAGCTTGGGAGCCAAAGCCCTGTAGATCTGCAGTGCATTCCCTGTGCGTTTCCATCATGGCCCTGTCCCCAGCACGTCAGCGTGGACAGTTACAGCGTTGGAGGCCTTGCTCACCTAGCACTGTTTTTACTGGTTCTCTAGCATTTCTTTCATGAAGGAAAGCATATTTCAGCCCAGCTTTTCAGATGGTGGAGTTGAGGCCCAGTTTTCTGAGCAGTGCGTTTGAGAGCTGGCAAGCTTGAGGGCCTGTGAAGTCCCTGTTTGTGAGAAGTCTCTCCCCAGGACTTCAGAATGCTTAGAGGAATTCCAGGCTCCAAGTAGTCGCCCGAAGCACACTTTGTGTTCTCCCGCCGGTGCGTGGATAGGAGATCCATGAAACTTGGCATCTTTTCAGACTCAGACTCAGAATGCCTGTCTAATTACAGGAAACAGAACCCTCTCCCGCAGTTAGCCAAGGATTTCAACATCTCTTGGAGGACTTCTGCATTGACCTCAAGTTTGAAGCTTTGCATTCTAACGAGTTTGGCTGAGATTTTCACCTTTGGCTCTCCTTGCCTTCTCCCCAGGCCACAATTTCGTCATCCTGCTTTGGGGATGGCACTTTCTACTGAGTGTCCGTCTGTGGACATACACGGAGCTGAGAGGAAGCACAGCGCCTCTTTGTGCACCTGGGACCCAGGGGCCTGGGCTCTCTCGAGATCTGTGCTGCCTTATGTGCGTAATGAGGCGGCCTTTGTGGAAATCATCGTAGGGCTCAGGTTGACAAAGCGGGGAGAAGCGTTGAGGGATTGCTAGAACTAAGATGCTGGACGTAGCCATTTAATCACATTCTTGTTAAATTGTCAGTGACTTCTTTGTACAGCTGGTTGATCTCATCTCATGTATTACTCAGCCCCCTATTTGGGTCTTGGAAGGTGGCCATTTATTGGAAACAGAGACGGCCTAGTATAGTGAAAGAGCTTTGTTTTTTACCCCCTTAAATAGTTAGCAAATAAAGTGAAATACCAGTGCTGGCTGGGGTGACATCCTGATGTGTTGCTGGTGGCAGTGTAAAGTGGTGACTCTTTTGGAATGCAACGTGATCAAGAACCGTGGCTTATCCAGGAATGCCAACTCTAGGACCTTCTCCAGAGAAACCCATTTAAAATGGGGGAGAGTTATTTGCATGAATATGTTCATAAGAACATTATGTATAATAGAGGGAAATTGGAAGCAATCTAGAGGCTCGACATAGGAGAATGGTTAAGAAAGTCATAGTGGTTTCCCCCAAAAGTAGCTCTCATAAAAAATTGAATTATGAAGACTCTAAGACAACATGGTATTAAGAAAAAAGCCACAATTAAAAGTGAGTGTGCCCTGGGATTACACCACATAAAATATGTGCACATGACAGATCTGGAAGGAGACGCTATAGAAAAAGATTCATAGTTACTATTACGATGGCAGGATTATAGGTAATATTTTCTCCTATTATAAAAATAAAAGCAAAGGAAACAATACAGGTTTTGGATTCAGACCTAGGATTAATTCTGGTATTGCTGCATCTCGTTATGTGTCTTTTAGCAACCTTTGAAACTTCCGTGGGACTCAGATTCCTGATCACTAAAAAGATAGAGCAATTTCTAAGGGTCCCTGGATCTGAACCTGACTCTAGCCACTAACAGTCTCTGCAAGTCGAGTCTGCCAGACTTTCTTATGTCAGTGAGTAAGGCTCATGGGCCGTTATTAGCATCACTGTGCACAAACCACTCAATTCCTTTAAGCACTCCTGGTGGTTAAACGGAGCTCCTGCAGATTTGTTCTCCCCACTCGTGGTTTGATGAAGCACTCCCTGCAGGCGCCACTCAGCCCGTGCACATCCGCTCTGAGTGAATGGAGAGCGCACCACCAGGTCCTGCCTCGGAGGCTGGTTTTCAAGTAAAGCCCTTTCTGGCGAAGCGCATCACTTCGGGCACTCCCTCCCCATGCCCACTGGTTGACTCTGGGGGGGCCCCTTCCTGGGAAGGTTGACCCCATGTGGCCTACAGGTGGGCTCTCAGTCTCTCCCAGTCTCTCCACGTCTGCTTTTGATGAGTCAAAGAGAAGATTTCTGCTCGTCTTGGGTTTGTCACTCTTCAAGGATTTATACATTATAAATGACCCTCCATCACCACACACAGGTTTTATTAGCCTGGCCTTTGATCTTGCACGCAAGGAGACCATGCGCAAGCTACACCAAGCCTTGAAAAGGGTTTTATGAGGTGCTGACATTTTGACAAGCTCTTTACCTGACGCCCCAAATTGATTTTCGCCGACTCTCATTGGCCGTTTTCCCCTCTGTCCACTGAGTTCAGTTCATGAGCTGCCCACTTAAGTGAACCTGCGTGTGTTTTCAGTGCAAAGGGTTTCGATATGGAAAGTTGAGGTGAGTGCTATTCATAGAAATGCCAAGGAGGTGATGGCTAGTAAAGGCTGTAAAACAAGGCGGGTTTGGATCCAGCTCTGCGTTAATGTCTGCACGATTGCAGGCAGGTCTCATGGCCCCCAAATTCCTCATCTCCTACCTAGTTTGAGCATTAGACAAGATAAGGTATGTGATGGCACTTTGTGAACCGCTAAAAACTGTACCGATGTGAGGTTGATATTATTGCTATCAAATAAATGGAAACAGTGATATGAAATTAAACATGGTTGAATGTCCCAGTCCCATTTAAAAATATTTCTGGAGGGGTAGATATATTTCCCTGAAATGGGGAGCTCTGGTTATGCCTGTGTTAAATTGTCAAATGGAAGGAAAAGCCAAAGATACCTTTCCAAGATGGTCTTTAGAATCAGAAGTAACACTGGGTTTGGAATCTGGGCCTTCTCTCTGCCCTGCTCCCAACCTCTCTTTGCCCACCCTCAGTCTCCAGCTCAGACTCTGGACTCCCAGAGTCATCTTCCAGGAGTCTGGAAGGAATGGTAACCTCATTCCAGTGGGACCAGGCCACGGGGAGGGAAATCTGCTGGGCAGGGGGTGTGGACTGCAGGTGTGGGGAGCTCCAGGTGCCCATTCTCAGCTTCTGGATGGGCAGTTTCCTTTGTGCAGCAGGAGCCAACCTTTGTGCTGCAGCCTGTGGGTCCCACCTGCATCCAGCTGCTTCTTATGGGGGTTTGCCTGAGACTGAAGAACACCAGGTCCCCGAATCCACCTGGTGAGTGCTGAGCCCAAGATGGAGAGGAAGACCGTGGGAAGTGGAGAAATTGGGAGGAAGGCGTTCAGGAGGGAGGAAAGCGAGGACCGGCTGGGAGGAATGAGAGGAAAAGAAAGATAAGAAGAAGAAATAAGGAGCTCCATGCAGGTCAGCCGAAGAAGGACCTGCTGTTCCTCTGCTCAGATCCCCAGCTCGGGACCTTTTGAATAAATGTCAGAAATCTAAGTGGAATCTGATGAAGTAGGATAGAGCTCCTGGGGACACCAGCATTGAAAATGTCGGGGAGAAAGAGGAGCCGGAGGAAGATTGTTCAGAGAAGCGAGAGGCGAACTTGCAGAGTGCTATCCCGAAGCTGGGGCAGGTGAGGGCAGCAGGCGGGCAATGCTGCCAAGGGTCACCCCAGGCCCGTGGAAGGCAGTGTTGGCGGGGGGCGGGGATGGGAGGAATCAGGAGCACATTGGAGGGTGCTGGCAGGGTGGAGCCATGGGTGCAGTGGGCCGAGAGTGAACGGGAGGCGAGCGAGTGGGGACGTCGGCAGCATCGGCTCTTTCCAGAGCTTGGCGGGGAGGGTGGGCGGGGAGCAGGCCGTGGTCCCAGGATCAAGCAGAATTGTTTCCTATATGTACTTTTTAATGTATTTTTTTTCCCAACTAGATTTTAGACATTTTAAGGGCACGGTTTCTATCTTCTACTTCTTTGTTTCCTCCAAAGCTGGCTATCATCAGATCACTGAAGACATCCTTATGTGTTTGTTTTTATGGATACATCTTACTGGATCTCGTTTCAGCCCTTATTCCCGGCAGATTCTGGCTTAATGATTCTAGCAGTGCTCGCTGGATGCTCAACAGTTGCTTGTGACTCGACGTGGTTGTATGAATGTACTTGTTTAGTTTTAAAAGCAAGAGTACATTGACGGAAGTTTGGGCAGGAGAGAAATGGGGGATCACCAAGTGCCGCAGGCTTCCGGCAGTTAGGAGTCTGTTAATAGCCTGCGACTGTGAGGCTGATGACACGGTTTCCCTCTCTATATTGAATTATTGAACTAATCGCTGTAGGTGTAAAGTATGAGGGCCTAACACTGCCCTTCGCATCTCAGCCGCTGCTACCCGCTCTTCTGAGAGTAGCGGCTCTGGAGCCGCACGTCCTGGGCTCACATCCCACCTCTGCAGTCAGTAGCTGCACAGCTCAGACCACATTGTCAACTGCCTTCCAGTGTTCTCCCCCAGGCCTCCCTTGGCCGAGGCTTGGGCAGTGTGAGTGTTGCGCACCTTCTGTATGGCAGGCCCCGCCAGGTGCGTTTAAAGTAACATGAGCACGTTACTTAATCTCACTGTCCTTCAGCTTCTTCAGCTGGAAGCCGGAGCCAAGACTGGCTCTGACCTCAGGGGTTGGTGTAAGGATTAAACACAATAATCCATGGAAGATGCGTAGAATAGTACCAGACACATGGGAAGTGTTCAATAAATATTAGTTACTTTTACTATTACTCTCATCTTTGAAGTATGAGAATTATACATATGTTGAAGTCAGTCATTCTTTGGCCAGTGTTAACCCAAGGCACTGGGGCCCCTTGCCAGCCTTCAGGAGGGCTGGGGTTTAAACACCAGCCATGGCGAGTTATGTGGCAGACGGATGTAGAGCTGTGTGCTCCAAGGACTTTGGTGGCGTGCCAGGGCTTCTTAGATTGGCGTCTTCGATCGCGGTGTCCCGTGGCTGGGCCCCTGGGGGTAAGAGGTCTGCAGAGCTCCAAGACCAGAGCTGGCCAAGTTCTTGCTTGCCAGAGGCGTGCGTGATGTTGGGTCTCTCCTGTGCTTGGTGAGCGCCTTCTGTGTGCCCGGCCTTCTGCTTGGTGCTTTGGGAGATGGAGAGAAGAGGATATAAATGATAACTGCTCATATTTGAACAGCACTTTGCAGTTTACAAACACCGTCTCAGTGAACACATGAAAATGCTGTGAGGTGCTTTATTGTCATCAGCTTGTAGAGGAGGAAGTCAGGCACAAACATTCCAGATACTTCCAGCTCTGAGGACAGTGCTTCCTTGCATCACGGGAGAAGCAGTGTATTTGCACAAGGCAGGTAGTTAGCCCTGTAACCGTGTGCATTAGAGGCCCCTAAATACTGCGCAGAGGGGTTACTGCGCGGCAGTTTTCCTTGTAAAGGACTAGACCATGTCTTCCTGCCGTGTTTACTGAGCATGGCTATGTAGTAGGCGTTCTTCCTGTCGTTCCCATGTTAACTCATTTATACCTCACTAGAGCGCTGTGGGTTGGATACTAGCATTGGCCCCATTTTACAGATAAGGGAGCTGAAGCCCAGGGAGGTTGACTGTCTTGCCCAAGGTGACATGATGAATAAGCAGCAGAACTAGCCAGAACAGAGGCGTCTGACTCCGTCTGTCCTCCACTGCCTGTCCTCTGGGTCCCCCTTATATTCCCAAGGGCAGGTGCTTTCTCTTCCCTTTTGGCCTTTTTTCAGAACAAAAGCACGTTATCCTAACTGGCAGGCTGAGCTCCCAAAGGCTCTTATCTCTCCACCAACAAAAGCCATTTCTTGTTGAATAGGTCACCCAGCATTTTTCTGAGTAGATGCCAGCTCGGGGATGCCATAGATAAGCCAGTGGTGGCTTGTGTTGTCATCTCCCTGATGGTTTGCTTTTCATTCAAGTCCATTAATTTGTCTAAGATGAGAAAGGGAGAGGCCGAAGCACATGCAGTTAAGTGCTGGGACTAGAGAATGAGCAGTGATGATTCTGGAATGGGAGGCTGGCGATGGGCGATTCTGATAGAGTAAGTCTGCCAGGGAGCGCGGGCGGTGCGTGTGGAACTGCCCCTCCGTGCGACTGGGTGTGAGGCTTCAAGGAAAGGACCTGACGGGGCTGTCCCTGACTCTTCCTTCTCTCCACGTGCTATCCCCCCAGAAGATGTTTGGAATGTGGTTCCTGCTCAGCCCTTGCAATCCCATACTAGGGATGCGGTGGTGACTTTTCTGCCATCCTTATGTGCTTTAAATATGAAGGGCCCTTGAGAACTGATCAGAAACACCAATTGTGCTGGCCTCTTAAAAACTTGGGGTCTTGGATTATGTCAGCGTTGACTTCCTGGTTGTGATGTTGTACTGAAGTTGGGCAAAATGTCACCCCTGGGCGTCGCCTTGTGGAGGGGCTGAGGATCTCTCTCCATCATTTCTTACAAGTACATAGGAAGCTACACTTCAGAATAAAAAGTTAAGAAAAAATAAAGTCTTTCAAATAATGCAGACTCCAAACAAGTCCTGTATGAATTTACAAGGAGCAGCTTATTTATCCTGTGTCTAACGCTTTGCCAATATCCAGTAAACATAAAAATCGGATACCAAAACCACCGAAGGCAGTGGAAAGGAATGAAGTGCTGACATGCGCTGTGACACGGATGAACCCTGAAAGCATCTTGCTGAGTGAAAGAAGCCAGGCCACATACTGTGTGATTCCTTTTATATGAAATGTTCAGAACAGGCGAATCTACAGAGACAGAAAGCAAATTAGCAGTTGCTTACGGCCGGGAGTAGCAGGGGCAGGAGGGAGTGGGGGGTGCCTGCTGATGGGCGCGGGGTCTCTGTTTTGGGTGACATTCTACAATTAGTTTGTGGTGATGGTTGTGCAACTCCATGACTGGACTAAAAACCATTGAATGACACAGTTTAAATGGGTGAATTGTGTAATATGTGAGTTATATCTCAATAAAATTGAAAAAATTTAGGGTCTTAAAAAAATTTAGTGTCCTTTGACAGTTTTAAGAGAAGGAACAGCAGTCCTTGGAAATAGCTGGTCTCTTCTAGATGAAAGCCCTCCGCACACTGGTTTTAAATTCAGGCCACTGTCCTGGGGCATGTTCTGGGCTCCGTCATAAACCAGATTCATGGCCTCCCACTGAAACCACAGTGGGGTTTCCGATTGCTCATCCTAAGGGAATGCAAACTCGGTGTGTGCCAGACATTTGCCAGGTGCTCTCCCACACGCTTTCTTAAACTTCTTGCAGCCCTCACGGGAGGTCAGGCCCATGTTTTATTGATGAAGAAATGGAGGTTCCAGAGATTATACACAGTGAGGAAGTGCTGTAGCAGGACCCAGAACTTGGGGCTTATTGACCCTAAAGTCCAGTGGAAGGTGGGATTGGTGAACTTTCCCTCACGTCTCACACGAGTGAAGAGAAGTCAGCTGCAAAGCAAAAGCCGGACTCGTGCAGGGCAGAGAGCTCAGGAAAGTCACCAGAGAAAAGGCCTGTGGGCTTCGTGCGAGTTGTTTTCAGGCTGTGTGCTCATGGGGAATCTGCTGCCTCCGGAAGGGAGCGTGACATTCTGCTGTGTTCCCTGGAGCAGCTCTTCCCAGGAGAGCTCCTATGGAAAGATAACTGTGGGAAAACATGTGGAGGCTTTCCGTGGACGCGTTTGGGAGTGTCATTAGCTCTTGGAGGAAACATGTTTATTTCCCTGAAGCCCTCAGCTTTGTCTCTGTCCTGAGTTTTCAAGGGTTCATAACTCGAGGAGCTATTTTTGGATATGGAGGGAGGGCACAGCATTACAGCCAGGGAACTTGATAGTTTTTATGAGTGTTAATGCTGTTACGTGGTCAGTGGGACCCTCATGGTAAAATGGGCCTGAGTGAAGGGAGGTGAGGTGGGGGTAAATACAAAAAGATTTGCACTCATTTAGTGATGCTCAGAGGGGTCCATGATGGACTCTTTACCTCCCAGGAGCTTATTAAAAATGCAGATTCTCATGTCTGAGCCCAAACCTACTAGATCTGAAACTCTGGGGGTGATGCCCAGGAGCCTGTGTTTTAATAAGCTCTCAAGGGAATTCTTATGCACCCTGAAGTGTGAGGAGCATGGCACCAGATGATCTTACAGATGCTTGGGGTTGAGCAGGAAGATCTGGTTGTGTTCCCAGGAGAGCACCTCCTTCTATGCTGGACCTGCTCTTGCAGGTGGAGTGTGAGCTGGGAGGGAACATCAATTCACTCATTGACAGTATTCGCTGAGCACTTCCTATATCTAGGCACTCACTCCCTGCTCTCAGGGCCTTTACATCCTAGTGGGGAGTCAGCAAACGAGGGAAACTTATAAAGAAACTCCTGCAAGTGGTGATGCAACCCTGGGGTGGTGACATTCAGCCTGATGAGAAGGAGGAGGAGGAGATGCCCAAGTAAAGAGCGAGGGGAAGGGGTTTCCAGAGAGGAGACTGCTTGTGCAGAGGCCTGGAGCTGGGAGGAGTTGGGCAGGTCAGAGTGAAACGTGGCTGGGGTAGCCTGATGGTGGTGGCGGGGGGCAGGTGGCAGAGAGAACGTTGGAGAGATGAGCCAGGACCGGATCGCAGGACCAAGAGGAGTTTGAATTTTACTCTAGAGATGGTGGACAGGATTTAATTAGGGGAGCGACAGGATCTGATGAAAGGTTTAAGATCCTTCTGGCTGCTAAGAAGAGTGGTTTGGAGGAGGACGAGATGAAGCCAGGGGAGGTTCTGTCCAAACTGTGACTGCTACAAAGTCATGTTATCTTTATTTATTTTTTTTTGAGGGGGGTTGGGGGACACAATTTAAGAAGAAAATTGGAATTGTTTTGTCAGAGTTTCTATGGTAGCATTGTACAAATGGAACAGCCTTGCCTTACAGGTGTACGTCCTCATTGCTTTCATTAGATGACATTGTATGCATTACAGTACCAGCTGTGTATGTGCCCATTTAAGTGCACATACTACTACTTACAAAAAGTGAAATTTATCAAAAGAAAATGCAGCTTAGATGTCCATATTTTTGAGACATATAAAGCCAAGCTCAGTTGATTACAATTTAGCAGCATCTGCAAGATTTTATCCATTTCAGAAATCTGAGCTCACTAACATTGCCTGGGCTGGGATTTTTTAGCTGAGAACTGCTTACCTGGGTGTAGAAAATCTGATATTTTATTTAGAAGAATGAGTCATTGCTTTGGGCATTCAGAGGCCTGGGTTTTATCTTCTGTGTTGCGTAAGTTTGATTTGACCTTGAACAAGTCATTTCAGTTTGTATACCAGCATCCCTGTGCAGAAAATGGGTAACGAATAGTTCTGGGAAAACTCCTGTCATCCTGGTACCTGGGTGAGAGCTCTCCAAGACCTAGGAGAGATACTAATGTGCAAAGGCCCTGTGGCCGAAGGGAGCAGGCTGATATTGTAGGAACTGAAAGGCAGCCTGTGTGGTTGGAGAGCAGAGTGCAAGGGGGAGACGGTCCAGGGTGATGCTGTAGAGGTAAGCAAGGGCCAAGCTGGCAGGATCTTTGAGGCTTTGTTGGGTACTTTAATCTTTGTCTGAAGAGCAAGGGGAAGCCATTGGAGGATTTAAATAGGGGAGTGAAATAAGGTTGATAGATATGCTGTCTCATTTAATCCTCATAACAAATGTACTTGGTAGGTAATAGCTCTATTTTAAACCAGCACGGAAACTTCAGTTAGTGGATATGAAATAGTTTACCCAAGAGTGCCTTGCTGGTGGATGGTGGAGCCAGGAAACAAACTCAGGTCAGCCTGACTCCAGAGTCCTCTGTCCTCCGTATCAGCCTAGCTCAATAATAATACAACAATAACCACAGTTTTCCAATGCTTTGAACTTTTAAGATGAAAGATCTCCCTTAAATTACAAAATGGTATTATGTTGCAGAAATACGAGTGGTGATGAGAAGTGGATAACGAGGGAGCGTTTAAGAGGCCCAGTCTGCATGGCTCTGGTCCAGCGTCTTCAAGTTCCTTGTCCTCTGGTGGGTGGGGTGGGCGGGGTGTGGGGGGTGTCTCACAAGCAGCTATCAACACAGAGAAGGGTTTGGCAGCTCTGGCCGGCCATTTGACACTGCCATTGTCCATAAGGACTCATTGTCCGTGAAAAGTGCCCGAGGTGTGGGCTTTCAGGGGTTTTGAGCTGGGAAATCAGATCTGGGCAGTTCATGCGTGGTTTCACTGGGGCGGTCATGCCATGCCAAGTTTCTGCTTTCTCCCTCTTGGGTAGTCAGCTGGCTTAAGTGGATTCTTAGAAGCAGGTCACCATCTCAATTTTGAACTCAAGCCATGTTTAAGATTGAAATGGGAAAACACCTGCTGGCCCGTGGCCCTTAAGGTTTCTGTTGATGATGACAAATCTCTGTTCTTTTCTAGTTGACCATGTTGTTCCCGAGCCTGGGACAAGCCTGCTGGCCGCCTTCGACCAGTGGAGGGAATGGGCTGACAGCAAGTCCTGCTGTGACTACTCTCTGCACGTGGACATCACTGAGTGGCATAAGGGCATCCAAGAGGAGATGGAGGCCCTGGTGAAAGACCACGGTAGGCTGTGCTGACCTTCTGGGGATATTTCCGTTTCAGTTTGTGAGCTGGCACAGCTCTGTGAAGAAAAGCTCTGTGAATAATTCTTATAGCTCCCCCTTGCGCCTCACCCCTTTGCCTGCAAGGAGAGAGGGCCTAGGCTCCAGTTCATGCTGGTTGGAGGGAGCCAAACCCAGGACAGCACCAGAAGCTTTCATTGATGTGAGCACATGAGCCTTATTAGGGGGACCTGTTCGTATGTAACAACTACTCACAGCTTATTAGTTTGAGGGAACTGTGTGCCCTAGCCGGGCTGGGGAGTTGAGGCTTCAAGAGCAGTTACCCCAAAGGATGACACTGGATATCCCAGTGAGGATTCTAGGCAGTCTTAGGAGAGCACTCAGGACCCGGAGTAGAGGATTTGGGCAGCCTCTTTCTGCAAACCTGGAAGGACCAGGATAGATTTGTGGGTGATGAGGCTCTGGGACAATGTGAGGGGTCTTTTTTGTTCTGTAGGACTATTTTGGGGAGCAAGATCCCAGGGATTGGGTTCTGAAAGATTCTCGCTTGTTCCCAGGAATCTCAGGGGATTTAGGTGGTGTTGCCACACCACGTTGTCTTCCAGGGTCTCCTTGAGCTTGGCTGTAGACTAGACTCCTGGGGTCACGTGTTGACCTCAACCATCAGTGGATCTCAACCATCAGGGAAGCATCTGTTGCTTTAGGGGTCCAGGACTTCTAGGCTCAGCAGTGCCATGAGCTCTAAGTAATATGGCAGGAGGGAAATCTCTAGGCGTGGATATGCTAGAAAAAGCCCAGAATGAAAATCTAGCATCTTAGGTTTATTTTTCTGCTCTTCCACAAAAAGCAGGTATGACCTAGCTGTATGATCTTGGGAAAATCACTTAAATTTTTTAAAAAATCTTATCATGTGAGGGTATTGGACTAGATATCCTAAGATTCTTTCTGTCACAAAGGTCCCACATAAAAGAAAATAGATAAGCTTTGACCTTTCTCACTTTTGAGAATACCAAGACTCAAATGGATTTAACTTTTGATACTTATAATGAATTTACTCTCAATCAGCCAGAAGGGTTACCATAACAACTGTTGTCTAGCAGGAGGGAAGGGCCAGGATGTCCTGAGTCATTGAACTCGGGTAGCTTCCAGCACCCCCAGTGGCTTGAATTAAACTCCAAGGCTAGAGGGTTGTCAGTACAATTGTTTACCACTGTGATGGATGTTGGGCAGGGATGTTCGGTCTGGTTCCTCTGGAGGCAAGAACTAAAATGCCAGGATGAGAATTGTGACATCTGCTTGTTGCACTCATGGACCTTTTATTTAAAAACGTTTCTTAAAAATCAGCACGGAGCGTAGTCTGTTTACCACAGAAAAGACATTTTCATCTACAGATTCTGTAGATCTTCATCTACAGAATCTTCTAATTCATTTTCTTGTTAAGGTCACAACAGTTGGAGGCAACTTTGGTTTTTAATTTTTAAGTTTTAATTGTGGTAAAATACAACATAACTCGAAATTTGCCATATTAATCATTTTTAAGTGTCCAGTTCAGTGGCATTAAGTACGATCACATTGTTGTACAACCATCACCACCATCCGTCTCCAGAACTTTCCATCTTCCCAAGCTGAAACTCTGTACCCGTTAACCAGTAACTCCCCATTCCCCCTTCCCCTAGGCCCTGGGGAATCCCCATTCTACTTTCTGTCGTTATGAATTTGACATATAAATGGAATCGTAGAGTATTCGTCCTTCTGTGACTGGCTTATTTTACTTAGCATTGTGTCCTCAGGGTTCATCCATGTTGTAGCATGTGTCAGAATGTCCTTCCTGCTTAAGGCTGAATAATATTCCATTGTATAGATGGACCCCATTTTGTTTATCCATTCGTCTGTCCGTGGTCACTTGGGCTGCTTCCACCCTTTGGCTATTGTGACTAATGCTGATATGTATTTGTAGGGGTATACAGATATGGGCAACTTTTAATCTTGATATAATTTTAACCTTAGAGAAAATTGTAAGAATATTAAAAGGAACTCTTGTGCACTCTATTCCCAGATTCCCCAGTGGGTTATATTTTACCCCATTTGCTTTATCATTCTCTCTCTGTCTCCATCTCTGTCTCTCTTTGTCTCTCTCTCTGTCTCTCTGTCTCTCTCTATATATACATATGCATAGTATTATAACTTTCTCATTCCCTTCCAGATTATTTGGTTTTGGGTTATCTATTAAAGTCACATCTCCATTTCTCTGTTCTGTCCCCCAGGGGTAAATTCCTTCCTCGTGTACATGGCTTTCAAAGATCGCTTCCAGCTAACGGATTCCCAGGTAAGAAAAGTTGGCTTTTCAGAACAGGCTCACTGGCCTTTGGTATATTTGGGCCACTGCTGTTGTCTTGGGAGCTGCCTTCAGTGGGGCAACATGGCCTAGCATGTCTTGAGCCTCCTTCGCACATCTGGTGCAGAGCCGGGTGTCATCCCTGAGCTGCTCACTCCTAATCCACATCCTTTTAGGTTCTGCTTCCTCATGTGCCCAGAAACATTGTCCTCTGGGCATGTCCGAAAAGCTGGCCTTAATAGAAACAGGCAAAGGGTGCTGTTTCTGATCCCTGTGGCCAAGAGGGAGGTGGTTGTATTTGTGAACAGGGAGGCAAAAGTCTCTGTCTCTGATCCTACCCCTCCCTCTCTCAGATCTATGAAGTATTGAGCGTGATCCGGGATATTGGCGCGATTGCCCAAGTCCATGCGGAAAATGGCGACATCATTGCAGAGGTATGGTGTATTCCTCTTCATCATTACTTTGTGATCCCCCCGGCAAGAGGCAGCCTCAAGAAAGCAAAGCAACTTCTGTAGTTCACCTCCGAGGAGGAAAAGCAGGGTGACCTGGTGTGACCATCCTGGGGCACTGTACTGGGAGTGTCACCGATGGCATAAATGTTGGCGACACTTGCACCTCAGTGTGTTCTGCAGGGCATCCAGCCTGTTCCCTTTTCACAGTGCTGTACAGCAGTTGCCTGTGGGGCAGGAGGCGTGGACCCCCTAGTCACACAGACATTTTACACTGTAGCCCAGGGCTGGGAACACATCGGCTTTCAGCATCCCAGGGGAATAGCTGAACATATGTGGGAGGCTGTAATTGATCTGTCATGGCTCAGGCAGGTCTGGGAACAGGGTAGTGAGCCCTTCCCTTCCTGGGGTCTTGGGATGAGGGCCGAGTGGTGAGCAATGCTATTTTTCTGTCTTGCCTGAGGAATTTTTACCCAGGTCTCTAGCAGGCAGAGCCATCTGAAGTCTAGCTCTCCCTGACAGCCTGGCTTTCTTTAAACATTGCAGGAACAGCAGAGGATCCTGGATCTGGGCATCACGGGTCCCGAGGGACATGTGCTGAGCCGGCCTGAGGAGGTGAACATCTGCTGAATGGAATGCGAGAACTGGTGTCCCTTGGGCGCTGCCAGAGCCACATAGAACCCACTTTCTGCCTGTCGAGAATGGGGCTTTTCAGATGCTGATTTTGGTCCCTGTGAGAAGTCATAGGTTGCCTGTGTGTGTGTGACAGGCAGAGTGCAGTGTTAGAGGAGCTGCGGGACACGGCGGTGTGGGTTGTTTAGCCTGAGGACGCCTCTTTGTGTCTCTGATTCTCCCAGCGCTTTCTTGGGTAGATACGGACAGCTGTTTATTAGCATTTTGCGATCTGGGTTTCGTGTTTCATAACTTGGTGCCTCCAAAATCTTGCCAGTCACCAAAACATAGTCATGGGGATCGAAAAGCTCTTCTAAATGTCTAAAAAGCATAAGGGGAATTGTAGGTTTTTCCAGTTATAAGTCTGCACAGGGTATAACATAATCAGCAGAGGTTGGTAGACAGAATCTTTCAGAATCGGGGAGGGAAAATTATGAGCAGAATCCTTGTTGGCACGAGGGTTGAGAATCACTGTCTTGCATGGCAAGGCTTATAAGTTAGTTGGGGGTCGCTTATGTCCTATGTGACGGAGAATCTGTTTTTCTGATTAGAATTTCTGGCCTTTCAATACTTCTCAAGAGTTGGCTCCCTAGTGAAAGGCTCAAGGTCAGGCTTTTGAGGACCTGGCGACTCTGAGCAAAGAGAATGCTGGGGACTCTCACGGAAACAAATAGACTTTCTCCTTTTGGGAAAGAAGTGATGGAAAAGGGACAGTGCAGAGAAGCTCAGATAAAGTCATCAAACAACTGGATGTTGGCTTAAAATTGTAGTTTTTCCTTCTGGAAAAAGGAAGTGGAGGGAGATGTTTGACAAGAGTATGAATGGGACCAGTGCCACCATATTTCACGACTTCAGAACTAGGATGTTCCCTCTGCATCTGGGAGGTGTTCACGTCAGGACCCATGGGTGGAAGAGGAGTCTGCTCCCCCAAAAGAAAATGGATTCATGCAGGTTTGACATCGAAGGTGCCATCAACAGGCTGCCTGGTGCAGGTGAGGTGGCACGTAGCCATAGCCTTTTTCTTCAGACTTTGGGCGAGGCTGGAAGAGGAGAAAGAATGTAAGAAAGAGGCAGAAAAAAGAGAAAGTGGAAGCCACTTGGAATGTCTTGCACACATTGAGAGTTTACACTTCTCGCTCTGCCCTTACTGCACGCACGCACACACACACACAGCTACACACATGCACAGACATGCACACAGACACACACAGACACACACACACACAGCTACACACATGCACAGACATGCACACAGACACACACAGACACACACACACACACAGCTACACACATGCACAGACATGCACACAGACACACACAGACACACACACACACACAGCTACACACACATGCACAGACATGCACACAGACACACACAGTCACACACACACACAGCTACACACATGCACAGACATGCACACAGTCACACACAGACACACACAGTCTCACACACACACACAGCTACACACATGCACAGACATGCACACAGACACACACAGACACACACACACACAGCTACACACATGCACAGACATGCACACAGTCACACACAGACACACACACACACACAGCTACACACATGCACAGACATGCACACAGACACACACAGACACACACAGTCACACACACACACACACACAGCTACACACATGCACAGACATGCACACAGACACACACAGTCACACACAGACACACACACAGCTACACACATGCACAGACATGCACACAGTCACACACACACAGACACACACACACACACACAGTCACACACACACACAGCTACACACATGCACAGACATGCACACAGTCACACACAGACACACAGACACACACACACACAGCTACACACATGCACAGACATGCACACAGACACACACAGACACACACACACACACAGCTACACACATGCACAGACATGCACACAGACACACACAGACACACACAGTCACACACACACACACAGCTACACACATGCACAGACATGCACACAGTCACACACAGACACACACAGTCACACACACACACACAGCTACACACATGCACAGACATGCACACAGTCACACACAGACACACACACACACAGCTACACACACATGCACAGACATGCACACAGACACACACAGACACACACAGTCACACACACACACACAGCTACACACATGCACAGACATGCACACAGACACACACAGACACACACACACACAGCTACACACACATGCACAGACATGCACACAGACACACACAGACACACACAGTCACACACACACACACAGCTACACACATGCACAGACATGCACACAGACACACACAGACACACACACACACAGCTACACACACATGCACAGACATGCACACAGACACACCCAGACACACACAGTCACACACACACACACAGCTACACACATGCACAGACATGCACACAGTCACACACAGACACACACAGTCTCACACACACACAGCTACACACATGCACAGACATGCACACAGACACACACAGACACACACAGTCTCACACACACACACAGCTACACACATGCACAGACATGCACACAGACACACACAGACACACACAGACACACACACACACAGCTACACACACATGCACAGACATGCACACAGACACACACAGACACACACACACACAGCTACACACACATGCACAGACATGCACACAGACACACACAGACACACACAGTCACACACACAGTCACACACAGACACACACACACAGCTACACACATGCACAGACATGCACACAGTCACACACAGACACACACAGTCTCACACACACACAGCTACACACATGCACAGACATGCACACAGACACACACAGACACACACAGTCTCACACACACACACAGCTACACACATGCACAGACATGCACACAGACACACACAGACACACACACACACAGCTACACACACATGCACAGACATGCACACAGACACACCCAGTCACACACACAGTCACACACAGACACACACACACAGCTACACACATGCACAGACATGCACACAGTCACACACAGACACACAGTCTCACACACACACACAGCTACACACACATGCACAGACATGCACACAGACACACACAGACACACACAGTCTCACACACACACACAGCTACACACATGCACAGACATGCACACAGTCACACACAGACACACAGTCTCACACACACACACAGCTACACACACATGCACAGACATGCACACAGACACACACAGACACACACAGTCACACACACAGTCACACACAGACACACACACACAGCTACACACATGCACAGACATGCACACAGACACACACAGACACACACAGTCACACACACAGTCACACACAGACACACACACACACAGCTACACACATGCACAGACATGCACACAGACACACACAGTCTCACACACACAGCTACACACATGCACAGACATGCACACAGTCACACACAGACACACACACACACACACACACACAGATGTACACACAGAGACACTCGCACACCAGGGCTCCGTCAGCATGATCTGAGGTCCTGATGACATTCTTCTCTCTCCAGGTGAAAGGGTGGGAGCTATTAAATTTTCCAAATTGTGTGGTCTCTCTCCAGGCCATGGGATGCAGGTCCTTTCATAACCATCCAGCCTTCCCACGCGTGCTCAGAGCTGCAGGGGGTGAGCCAGAGCCAGCATGAGGGTAAAGGAGGCTGCAGGTGACATCTTACGCCCCTGTGTTAGCTGTGCGGGCCCACGCTGTGACCGTGGCTGGCCGTCAGTGATCCCAGGGAGGCAGCTGGTAGGAGAGAGGGTGACAGCCTCAGCGGCTGATGCTGAAAGTACCTGAGGCTGGATTTATACATAAACGTGCACGCACAAGCACACACGCACACATACACACGGGCACACATACACACATCCACACGAAATGCTTATACACTCGCACATGCACATTTAAACCCATGCACACATACATGTGTACACACGCGCACATATGCATACTGACTCCATTTCACTTGCACAGGCACCCTCAAGATCCCTTTCTCTGGCTTTGTTTCCCATTCGGAGCTGGCCTTGGTGACCATTTTAACCAGATTTAAGAATCCGGACAAACCCGTTGGGCGGGAAGGGCCGTGGAAGGCATGCTGGCCCTCAGCCCCGCTCTCCACCGAGGGTTGGTCCTGTGTTCAGTCTCGAAGCAGTTTTAGGACCAGGCATTTGAGCTGCGGGGACTCCAGGAGAGGCAGAGAGATGGCATGGCTCACGTGCTTCCTTCCTTTTCCTTGTGCGCCCACTCAGAGCTGGCGTTTACTGAGCACCCACGGTACCAGACACTGTGCTCAGCAGGTCACATTGCAGCTTTATAACCATCCTGTGAGGCAGACACAACACAGCCTCCTTATCACAACTCCTGGGGGCAGCATTCACGCAGATGCGTGGCTGTATCCTGGGAACCTCTTTACATCCTCTCCCTGCGCGTGGTGCCGCGGAGCTGTGCTGCGAAAAACCATGGAGGCGTGGAGTGGACTGCCTGGCATCAGAGAACCAGAGAGTGTAGTGTCCCGTCTGCTCCCCCAACCCATTCCTGAATGTATACACACACTCTCTCATGCACGCACACACATATGCACACCCCGGCTCAGCATAAAGCCCCAGCCTGTGTAACCAGGTGGTGACATCTGGGATTGGTCTTAATTAGAAAGTTTACTCTCACCTTCTTCCAGTTGGTTGGCTGGGGAGCCGCTGCCGTCCCCCCCTTCCCCCAGCTCTGCAGTGGGCGAGAAGATGCTGCTCTCTGAGAAGCCAGTGCCGCCTTTCCTGTCACAGGAGGCTACTTCTGAGAGCCACCTGCTTCTTGAATTTTTAGAGCCTTCCTGGGGGCTTGCCTCCGTCTTTCTCCTGCTGTCTGCTCTGCATCCCCGAAAACAGGAAGCAAGCCCACCCTGCTTTACTGAAGAGGCCAAAGCAGTCAGAGGAGAGTTGACCTGGTTCTCGTTTTGACCACAGAAATCAAACCCCTTTTTCCACGATTAGACACAAGACACTTCTCTTGTAGCAGCAGCACTTATAGTAAAAAAATACTTTTCTGGGCCTTCACCTTGGATTACCAAAAGCACATGTAGAAGTTGTTGCCTTGAGGGTTTCAGTGTCCCCAGCAGCAGGTTAGGAAGGCTCCTGGGGGCTGATAGATCCAGGAAGGCTCCAGCATAGGAGCTCTTGGCTCCTTGGGAGGGTAGTCATGTCTCACGAGAGGCTGCTTTTGGGGCTTTCTCTTCTGGCTGCTTTCCAGGGTCATCTGCTTCTCTGCTGTTCAGAGGCACCTACTCCGTGGGGGCCCCCGTAGGTGGTGCTTCCTCTGAGCAAGTGCATCCTTATCATGGCCCTGTGAGCTGCTAGCACGATCCAGCACCTTCTCCTTCGGGTACTGGGGACAATCTTTCAGTTTATCACTAGGGATGCATTGTGTGTTGAACTCTATGTGAGTGATAAAGAGAATAAAATATGGAGCCATTCTGAGGGAACTTGAGCCTCACAGTCCACTGAGGGAGAGGCTGCCAATACATGTGAAACAGTAGTTAATAACATGCAAAAACATACTCCTTCACGGTTTCATGGTTGATCGCCAGCGTCATGATGGCTGACTTGGGCTTGAACTGCACAAAACACATTCCAGCTGGTCTCTGCTGCTCTTCCCCTCCCCCGTGTGAGACTCCCGGGAGGGTTCTCCTCGGTCCTCAGCCGGGGAGATTGAAGGAGATGCTAGGGAATGCAGAAGTCTAGAAACCAGCGCTCCACAAGTGGTGCCCGTGCACGTATTATGATTGAGGCCCCCTGGGGGACAGAATGAGAACATGATCCCTTCTGCAAGGACTTCTAGACGAGCTGGGGAGAAAGGGAGATGGGGAGCATGAGGGGGGTAGCACGTGATGGGGCGCTGGGTGAGTTACGGCCGTCACACTGGTGTCTGGGAAGACGGTGGGGACTCGGAGGTGAGGGCAATGAAGAATCCTTGACAGAGAAGGGAGTGTTCTAACTGGGCCTTGCAGAAAGGTGTGACTAGGGTATGCGGACAGTTGGTGGACTGGACCCCCAAAGGGCAGAGGGGCTGTCATGTAAAGGGAGTGTCGGGTACCGACACTGTCATGTCTTCCTAGACAGGGTACTTTCCTCTGGACCTTGGGTGCCTCATCTTTAAAATCAGAATGCAGGACTAGATGACCCCGCTTCCCCCAATCCCTGACAGCTCCATAATAAGGCAAATAGAAGTTTTTATTTTTAAACTATAACATGATTTTTATAATATTTTAAAGCAATATTATTTGAATCGGAGTTCACTGTGTGTAAGACAGTTTATGTTTATGTTGGAGGCGTCACAGCACACACTGAAGGGTAAATGTGGGCCCTTCCATGGTTCTGGGTAGAATGTGGAGAGCTGGGTTTGAATGACCTCTCCTTCGACGAGGTCACGTTGTAGCTGAGCCTCTGCCCTCACACCAGCCTGCCCCGCGCTGGGGCCGGGGAGGGCTCAGAACTCCCCTCACAGCGGATGAGTGAGTGGGGCCAGACAGGGCCCTGGGATGTGGATTCTTCAATCAAAAGCCAGTCTTAACTGACGCCAGGCTTCAGGGTGGGCCCCCGACAGCACTGGCGCTTCTGCTCCATTTCCTCCCTGATTCGTGTGATTTCGAGCTGCAGTCCACCCAGGACAGCCCGCTCCAGGCCACTGTGCCCTGTGGTTATGAACACTGCGGCTGTTCACCCCGATGGGCTCTTGGTGGGGACGGCACCTTGGGTGGTCACCTGCACCCGTGGGAAGCGGTGAGGGTTCCTGGGACGTCCTTTTCACACTTCTCTCTGTGGACTCTTGAGGTGACCGCCAAGACCCAGGACGTCCCTCCTCGGTGCTGCTCGGGCCAGAGGCGCTTCTGCTGTAACTGGAGCCAAGGGGAGGGAGGGCCGATCGGTCAGCTATTCCAGGAATTAAAAACATTTGAAAGTTTAATGAGCTTTTTCAAGAGCCATTTGATTTGCCCTTAGATTTCTAGACATCTCTCTTCACATATTTGATGCCTGAAAGGCCAAATGTGAGTGAAGTTGTCTTGGTTTATTAAATTAGATTACCAGTTAATGCAATTATAGAACTTCAGCTCTTGGCCAAGCTCCTGGAGAGACTCGGGCAGCTAGGATGATTCAGTTAGGAGCGCGGTCATTTCTTGTGGAAAATAGCAGCTCTTTATGGAACAGCCTGCCTTTAACCTTTAACACGAAATGAAGTCATTTATTTGATCAGTAAACATTTTTGTGCACCTGCTGTGTACTGGGCTCGACGTTGGGAGCTACTGAAGGTGGGGCTTGAAGGATACAAAAAACTGAGTAAGACCCAGCCCCTTGCCTCGAGGAGCTGAAGCCACAGCCTTTTGCCAGGGTTTGGGAGGGAGCAAAAGGCTGCTTGAGCTCTCTCGTTGCACGGGTTCGTCTGCTCCTTCAGTGGCCCATTCTAAACCCACCCTGCTGGTTCCTCTGTAAGATATAAGTTGATCTGAGTAGTCTCACCTGAGCGCATGTTTAGCAGTAATCACTTGGGATCTTGAAATATCATTCACTGAAGCATCAGGTTTAAAGAATCAGATTATTAATCAGAGCAACCTCCCCTCTCGTGCCGAGGGTCGTACCAGTCTGTGCCTGGCCATGTTTATACACAGAGGGCCTTTGGTTCACACAAACGCTGCCTGCTCCATTCCCGGAGCCCTGTGAGGTCGCATTGTTCCTCGGGCGATGCTGGCTTCATTTGTGGGCATCGGACAGAAGCCCGGCACAAACATTGCATCCCTCAATGTCTTGACTGGACTGTGCAGCAGGAATGGTTGCACCGAATTGGGAGCACTAAGTTTCCGTGCATGTTGGTTCTCAACCATTAGCAAGTGTGAAAACCCCACAGAGTTGTGAAGACCCACATTTCTGGGTCCCACCCCCCAGAGTTACTGATCCTATGGATCTGGGGAAGGGTGTGAGAATCTGCGTTTCTTACAGACGCCCAGGCCTGCTGACCACACTTTGAGAACCACTCAGAAGGGCTGGGAGGGAATTGCCTCATCATTTCGAAGAATCAATATTGAGTGACACTGGGCAAGTCACATCTCCCTCCTGCAGTGCCACTCAGGGAAGGACCTTGAAGACACAGTGGTCTCTCATCCATCTTGGCCTCTCTCGGTGGTGGAGGGTAGAGACGGGTTGATGGAGTGGGCGCAGTTCTGATGTTCAGATGCTCTTCTGTAGGTTGAGGCTGAAGCTGTGAATCGTTCGATCACCATCGCCAATCAGACCAACTGCCCCCTCTACATCACCAAGGTGATGAGCAAGAGCGCAGCCGAAGTCATCGCTCAGGCCCGGAAAAAGGGTGAGTGCCACCGCCTGTTTGACTGCGGCAGGGTTGGGAGGCTCCTTTTCCAGGCCCTCAAGCCAAGTGGGCGGCTTTCATCATGTTCCAGCATTAACCTAATTACAGCTGAGCAGGGCAGGGAGCTCCAGTTTCTCCCTGTTTCACCGCTGTGGCCTTGTTAGTATCGATTTAGAGCCGCCCGGCAAACAGTGGGTGGGCGGACACGTTTCCCTCCTGCCTCCCTTCTATAAAAAAGGTGGGTTTAATTTGATGCAGTCTAAATAAACTAGGCACATACACAGATGACATCAGTTGCCATCTGCCACAGAATCCTGGGGAATGTTCTGTTGCAAAATGTGTTTCCTCTCGGTGGCTGGTAGTGATTTCCACCTGGGGTAAATAAGAGCGTCTCGTGGGGGCGTGGGGCGGGGGATTTTGCCCCAGACTCCCTTGTGTCCTGCTCTCCTGGTCACTTCCTGTAAATTCTAATGATATATTCTGAGCTGAGGCTGGCTCTCTGTTATTACTAGGGAGTCCATCGAGAAGGTTCTTGGAAACTAATCTACTAAGTACAGCTTCCAGTGCTGCTTCGAGGGGATGTTCTGAGGAGCGTCTTACCCATAATGAATGCAGCAGAGCCCTCTTGTAACCTGCCTTGGCTATGAGTTTGGATAATCACACCACCTGTTCTGTGCTTGAGAGTGTAGCCTGATAGTGTACAGTTGACTCTGGGGGTGGATCTTGGCCTGATGTGAACATGAACATCATAAAAGCGCCCTCCCTCCCTGCTTTCTTCCTTCCTCTCTCCTCATTGTGCTCCCCCACCCTTTTTCCTCCCTGTATCTCTCCATCTCTCTGCCGCCATTTGTCTTTATTTCTTGCTCCGATTTTCTCTCCATCTCTGTGTCACCATTTCTCTCTTGATTTCTGTCTAGCTTTCTCCTGGTCTCTGTACCTCTTTCTTGGTCTCTCTCTCTCGCATTCTCTCTCTATCCTTTCATCTCTTTCTCTCTGTCTTTCTCTGTCAATAAGGGAGCAGTTTGACCTCCGTGGTTCTGTTTCTGATTCTCTGCGGGATGTGATCCACATGGATAAGGAGGACTGCAGGATTTTTTCACTGTTGGGTGACTTCACGCAAGACTTAGAACAAATTGCTCAGTGACCACTGAGTCAGCTTGTCCCAGGAGATGATGGCTTCCAGACGGACCCAGCATTTCCCGGCCCCTGTTCTTTGGAGCTCTTGTGGGGCCTCTGTCCTTAAGCTTTGCATCAAATGGTTGCTGCATTCCCATCTTGAGACCTGCCCTCTGCTGGCAGCTAGAAGGAATTGCCTTTTTGAAATAAAGGAACATTCACCATTAAAATAACGTCATCCACTCAGAATCAGCTTTGAGCTGTGCTTCTAAGAGACATTGTGGATGATTACTCTCGGTGACCCTCCCTCACCTGGGCCCGTTATTACCCAGGCACACATTTGCAATATAGGAATCAGCCTCAGCACCCAACCCTAATCACAGAATTGCTCTTTCCGTGGAGCAAGGGGAAGTTGGCAGGGTCTGAAAAGGGGAAGTAAGGGCTTAGCTTATTTGATTTATTTTAGCAACCATACCATACCCAGATGATAATAAGAAACAAAAAGTTAAGAAAACATTTTAATGTAATTTTAATATAATTAAACTTTCAGTTTAACGTAATTTAGAAACTGAGGCCTTGTTTCCCAGTTCAGACTCTCCTTTGTCCACATTGGAGGATGGAGGAGTGCAGCCTCTAGCAGACCTCGGTCCAGGGCAGGTGGCGCTAGCTAGCCCCGTCTGAGCGCTGGGCTCTGGCCGTCTGCCTGTAGTGCTGGGCGCCTTCTCCCTTCTGTGCTGCAGGTTTCTCATTTGAAGATGCAGAGCTGGAGTATGCTATCAGAGTCCACTGCTGCTCTAAAACTCTGTGGCTCAGTGCCTGAGGGCCCTCTGTTGTCTTTCTGACTTTGACCCTGTATGTGTATTGGGGGCTGAGCACTAAGATGGGACTATATCAGCCTATTCGTTCCAGAACCTTCTGGGTGTGAGTCTTAACTGTGCCGGCATTGTGGTTCCCAGCGTGCCTTTTGCATTCAAACTGTGGCCCTTTAGTCCTTGAAAGCCTGAGCTGCCAGAAGGGAATTTCCGGTGCATTTGAGTGCTAATGAGCAAGGATGAGAAATCCAAGCTTGCTTCTAGGTTGTGAAGGCTCTCTCCATCTCGTTGGAACTTCATAACAACGTTGGGAGGTGGCCTGGGCAGGAATTTTTGTACTTTTTTTTACTTCGCAGCTGAGTAAACTGAAGCTCAGAGCTCGTGAAGAGTGGAATTGGGTATTGATCCTCGGGCATCGGACTTCAGGCCACCAGTATCCACATTAATATCTGACTTACCTTCATGCTTTGAGATTATTTTAATATGGGAAACGCTGTGACCATCTCCTTTCTGGTATCTCTTTGGGTTTAGTTCCTCAACAAACCTGGTAGAAACCAAAGTCCGACACCCAGCAGAGTTAGGGATAATACAGAGGCAAGCATTCCCCACCGACCAAGAAGAAAACCAGTATAAGGCTGTATCCAGCGTTTGTGCTCTGGGATCAGTATCCTGTCCTGGATCAAATCCAGCTCCACGATGCACTAGCATGTGATACTGGGCGGGTTACTTACCATCTCTAGGTCTCCTTTTCCCATCTGCAAGGGGAGGATTGTCATAGTGACTCATCTCACAGGATGATGCTGCTGCTTAACTGAGAGAATGCCTGTAAAGATGTATCGTATAACAATGTTACCTCCTGTTATCATGGGGAAAGAGTGAAGGTTTAACTTTGTGCTGGTTAGAAAAGCACAGCAAACATGCCTGCTAACTTAGCTCAAAGGTTTTCTGCTAAGGATTGCTTTTCTACTTCAGGTGGGTTCTTCTGGTCCCTGGAGGCAAGTGTGGGACGCTGCCAACTCTGCTGCTCCATTTCCTCCTCTGTAAAGTGGAGAGATTCATTCATTCAACGAACTTTTACTAGGTGATACTTCAGGCCTTTGTGCTGGAGACCAGAAATGGTCCCAGCCTTCAGTTAGCTCCTTCACTAGCAGGGGAGGGTCACACGAGCAGGAAGTCACAATGGGAAATGGTCAGTGTTGTGGAAGAGGAGCAAGCCAACCAAGGTTAGAGCTCAGAGGGAGACGCCCCTGTTTACAGACATGCACCCCCACCCCACCCCGTCTCAGAGGGTCAGGCTGTGTAAGAGAAGTGAACCTGTCTCTACAAATGTGAGCTGTTGAAAATTATCTTCCTATCAATGGCAGGAGCAGTAGCCTCTCCTCTTATTGATCCCCATGTGCCTGCCCACCCAGAGACCTGCAGGTCCTAACTCTAAGACAAGGAGGTGTTTAGGTAAGTGAAGATGTGAGATAAAATGTAAATGAGAACCATTTTCACATGCCTGCTTGACCCAACACAACTGCGTGCGGTCTTCCCCAAGAGAGCGTTACACATGCTGTCCGGTTCTGTGCCATTCGGCAGGGCAGCATCATCAACCCCATTCTGCAGAGAGGGAAATGAAGACACAGCCAGGACCAGAATACTCTGGGCAATTTTGACTCATCAAAAGAACTTAGACATTGGTCTATTTAGTAGGGTCTTGTCATGGAAGAGGAACTAAAATGTGGAAATTGAACATCTTGCCCCACATCATCCAGCCTGTGAGAAATAGAACCCATAGTTCCAGATTCCTGGCCATCTCTCTTTCCACTAGAGTCTTAATACAGGGGTGTCACTAGAACGGGCTCCCTCAAACTGTGTTTTGTCCACTTGCTGCCGCTGCCACCTCCCGTATTTGAATGGTGACATGCAGGCAGTGCCTGATGACCTCACCTGGTGGACATCCTTCTCCATCCTCCTCCCACCCCAACCCTGTAAGTCAGATGCAGAAATATTCAGAACATTTGTGGCTACTGAGGGGTGTTAAGCCCTGGGAACCCAAACCTGAGACAAGACTTCCTATGCCCTGTGGGTCAAGGAGAATGGCTTGAGCATAATGAGAAGCACATGGTCACAGGGCCTGTGAGGACCTCCCCAACCTGGGGATGAATCCTTAGTGTTAAACTAAAGTACAGCCTAGCAGCATTGAACCCAGAGAGTGGCACATGGGTTGGGCTGTGAATATCCTAAAATCTCACCGAAATCTCTGGTGGTCACGGCTCTCTAGAGAAACAGAACCTACACACACACACACACACACACACACACACACACACACACACAAGATTGTAAGGAATTGGCTCACAGTTGTGGGCAATGGCAAGTCTGAAATCTGCAGGAGACTCAGGGAAGAGGTGACGTTGCAGCTCGAGTCAGAAGGCTGTCTGGAGGCGGGATTCCTTCCCTGTTGGTGCCCTCACTTGAATGGCAGACACTTTGCGAGGTTGGGAATTCAGTTGCTGTAATTTAGCTGCTTGCGGGAGGGGACTCTGGGCTCGGTTTTGAGGTAGTTTGGTTCTGAGGCTACAGGAAATAAGGAGCTCCTTCAGGGCAGACACAAACTTTCGGGTCATTTATGTGGAGCTTGAGCTGGGAATTTGAATCCCTGAACCCATCCTTTTCTTTCCCTACTTTGTCCAACGTTAATTAGGAACAACTAGCCAATCTTGCTCTACTCAGTTTGACAAAAATGTGCTAAGGCATCAAATACAGTCACCCAGAACTCTGCCTCTTTAAGCGTTTGATCAGGAGTGTCCAGTGGGGGTATTTTGCATAGACAGTCGGCGCCCTCTTTACTAATGGGAAAGAGTCATTGGTGCCGTTTAATTCCGATTAGAAAGACTGTTACAGAAACCCCAGGACCAATTCAGGAAACTTGAAGATTCTGTTCCTCTAGAACAACCCTCAGTACCGAAATCTGACGCGAGGATCCACGGATAGACCCCAGGCTGATGGCTTCTGGCATGGGCTCTGAGAGGAGAGGGAGAGTGGTGTGTGTATGTGCGTGTGCTCCCCCAGTCGGCTTTTCCCTGTGCTTTTGCGGCTGTGGTTTGAAGTATATATACATGATTTTGCATTGTTTCTACTCAGGATTTGTCCTCCTGCTTCTCGTTCATGGGAAATGACTAACCGTCAGAGCCGGGAGCTGTCAAACATGTCGAAAGCCCAGCCTTCCATTTCTTCTTCCTGTGTGCACTCGGGCCCCAGGCCCATGGTGAATAAACCCCACCCCAAGGCCCCTGCAGTCCCCACCACCCGAGGGAGCCTGCCAAAGGCTGGCCCGGGTCACATCCTTCAGTTTAGACTTTCCCTGGAGAATAAAATCCTAAAGGGCCAACTGCTGCCAAGAAAGCGTCAGCAGTGTGTTTGGAGGAGTGTGCAAAGGCCAATTAAGCCTATTTTCGTGGTTTATTATTATTAGTAGTAATTGTTTCTGGCATGCAGTTCAGCAGTGTCTGTGGCCTGAATGCCATCCAGAAGCTCATGCATGGCTCCCTCGGGTGCAGTGTTTATCAAATGGAGAGAGGTGCCCTGGGGAGGCCAGGCCTTGGTGCCGGCGGCAGAGCCCCCACCTGTGGACCCACACTCCTCTGGAGGTGGAAGCTATCTACAGGACAGCTTAACTCCTGCCCTGCCTTTGGGGGCTGAGGAAAAGAAAGAAACCAGAAGACAGCAAGGACATCTGAATCCCTTGGAAGCTGAACAGGGCAAAGCGGAGTTGAGCTGTGAGGTGCGAGATGCCCCCTCCTTCTCCAGGTGCTCCTGTGTCAGCTTGGCCCCGGCTCAGGAGTCCTGGCTCAGCCTTGGTCTGAGGAGGCAAGTCTGATCAGTGGCCTTGAAGCTCCGATCCACTTCTGGGTTTTCAGAGGCTGAAGGCCGAGTTCATCCCTTGTGGTGAGATGCAGGTTCCTGTGCACACGGGGAGCAGGACCTAGCTCCTGAGTCCCAGGTTCCCCATCCCAGTCTGTGTTGTATTTCACGGGAGATAAGGCTGTGGTCACGGGCACTCACCCTTGTGCGATTCAGGACATGTTCCAGGAACCGGCCCTCTTTGTACTCAAGTTTCTGGAGGCAGGACTGAAGAGCAGAGTCAGGGGGAGGATGAGCAGTAACAAGTGACAGGAAAATCAGGAAACGATGCTTCCCCGGATTTTCAAAGACCGACAAGCATCCCTTTTCCTCAGAGCAGTTCTGCTCTCTTGAACTTTTTCATGTCGACAAAACCAGGAAACCTTCAGGGTTATAGGTCCTTTGTTTTCCTAGTGACTTGCACAAACCTCACCTTTGTGCCCAGACAATAACCAGCAGGACCTCCAGACCTGGCTGGGTTGGAGAGCTGTGCTCAGCTCAGCCAGTTCCCTCTGATGCTCAAACCAGCAGCCTGGAGCCAGAGTTCCTGTGAGAGCCCAGGGCCCAGCGCTGGCTCCTGCTCAGCCATGTGCGTTTCGTAAACAGCCTCGCTAGCAGCCAAGGCCTTCTTATTACGCAGTGTTTTTCCACTTTGGGATGAGCTGAGTGGTTTGTGCAGCTGCCCAGCGGGCTCCTGGGGACCAAATCCTGCCTGGGAACCTTTGAGTAGGTCAGGAACCCAGGGGACCTTCCAGGCCATTCTGAACATTGGCCCTTTTTTCCCTGGGGGATTCCTTCTGGGTGAGGCTTCCCCTGGGTTCTGGAACCCTCCCTCCTACTGGGGATTGTTACTGATTTCCTCAAGTGAGCTGCCTGCTGTGGCCCCTGACACTCCCTGGCTGAACAGCAACTCCTTTGTGAAATTCCTGAGGCTGGAGGGGACAGGAGGAGGAGCCAGCTCTCAGAGCAGAGACTGCAGCAAAGAGGGTGTTGTGGTATATTATCAAGAGATAAGGCCTCAGAAAAGGCTGTGGAGAGGAAAGGAGACATTCCTGACTGAGAAGGGTTTGGCCCTGAGGGCCCTGTGTTTGGAGAAAAGGGAACACTTGGCAAGACCCCTGTAGGGTAGGGGGTTAGCCCTGCGATGGGAGGAGGTGAGGAGAGGTGAATTCCTGGTGGTTGAAGGCTGGCCTGAGATCCATTTCCGGCTCTCTTGCCTTTAATTAATGAAATAGTACACCCTTTAATTAATTTAACACATATTTATTGAGTGCCTACCGTGTGCAGGCAGATTCATTTTTTTCAGGGTATCTCCGTCAAATGGAGAATCAAAAAATTCAAAACTGGGTTATTATTGGATTATTGGCGTGGAGGACGGGATTGAGTTTTGGGCACTGGTAAAGAAAAGATGGGCTTTGATGTGAACCCAGATAACGAAGGCCATCCGATGCTTCAGTGAGAGGTTTTTGTCTATCCTCGAAGGCAGAAGGGCTCCTTGGGGGCATTCTATGCAAGAGAATGGCATGGGAAGGCTGCGTTTTAGGAAGATCTTTCTGGAAGTGTCACGGAGAATGAATCCAGGGTTGGGAAAGCAAAAATAAATCTAAACTCTGTTGGTGAGGCTCTGCTGGGATGAGCTGGGGAGAAATGCCGGAGTCCTGATTTAAGGGAAGGTATGTGGAGAGGAAAGGAAAGGATGTATTTAAGGCGTTAAAGCACTGGATTCGATGGGTAGAAATGATTCCCAGCATTCTGGTTTGCACGTGAATGGATGGAAAAGAGAACATGATTGTAGCATCAGGGAATTGACATTCTTTCTTGACAATGTATTAAGTTAGACTAGGCTTCTGGAAACTCTGAGATCTCAGCAGTGTAACTGTGCAGAGTCCTTTATTTCTCACTCTTACAAAGTCTGCTATGAGTCTGACCCTCAAGGGCAGCTCCCTTCAGGTGGTGACTCAGGGATCCAGACTGTCTCTTGGGCGGATTTGGAGGGCGTGTTTTGTTGTTAGTGCCGTGGGGTCAATTCCAACTCCTAGCGGCCCTATGGATGGCAGAGCAGAACCCTGCCCGGTCCTCCTGCACCATCTTCTCACCTCCCAGCACTATATCAGACAATGCTTCGCTGCTATTCATAGAGTTTTCATGGCCAATTTTTTGGGAAGTGGGTGGCCAAGTCCTTCTTCCTGGTCTGTCTTAGTCTGGAAGCTCTGCTGAACCCTGTCCACCATGGGTGACCCTACTGGTACTTAAAATCCTAGTGGCATAGCTTTCAGCATCACAGTAACATGCAGCCACCACAATAGGACAACCAGTAGATGAGTAGTGTGGTTCTCTGACCAGGAGACGATCCTGGGCTGCAGTGGTGAGAGCACCGAATCTTAACCACTAGACCACCAGGGCTGGCGGAGCGCTGTGTACTTGCTCCCAGATGCTTCAGTCTGCTGATGACACGTCTAATTTCCCCTCTCAGCACCGTAGCCAGAGCCAGATGCTGCAGGGGGACTGGGGCATGCTGGGACAGTAGGCAGAGTGTTTGGTGAACAGCAAGGTTAAGTTTGAGGTCCAATGGATCACCCCAAAATCAGTCTAGATGCCACTTGGGATGGGGTGCTTGAAGGCAGTCTGAGCTGGAGATTGGGAAAGGTTTGGGAATCTGCAGGAAAGGAGGTAGAATTTTTGGGATCACATAGGGAGAATGTGTTGAGTTAAAGGAGCAGGGGCCAAAGGTGAAATCTTAGGGAGCACCTGTTAGATCGGTGACTTTGACTGCCTGAGGTGTTTGACCTCCGCAAGCGTCGGTTTCCTCACCTGTGAGCTGGGCTGGTGTCCTCTTTGAAGGGATGTTGGGAGCACTTGGCGTGCTGCTGGCCAGGGTGTGACTCCAGCAGCAGTGGTTTCCTGCCTCCCCCCTTCTACCGTATCCAGCTTTGTTGTTGTGTTTCTCAGGAACTGTAGTGTATGGTGAGCCCATCACCGCCAGCCTGGGGACTGATGGCTCCCACTACTGGAGCAAGAACTGGGCCAAGGCTGCTGCTTTCGTCACCTCCCCACCCCTGAGCCCCGACCCCACCACTCCGGACTTTCTGAACTCCTTGCTGTCCTGGTGAGTCTTGGCGACTTGTTCTCACTTTCCATTCTCAGTCGTTGCTCAGACCAGAGCGACCTGACGGGGTACACCGTGGTGGGCGAAAGCAGGCTTGCAGAGACAGCCTTGTTCTCCACACTGGGATTGCTAAACGGGAACAGGAGATTATCACTCTGATGCTGTTCTGGGGGGAATTCCAGACGAAAACCTGGGCCATCTTGAAAGGCACCCAGAGGGGATGCATGGAGTATCAAGGATTCCACTGTGGGGCAGTGTCACCTGTCAGATACCTCACACAGTAGAGTTAGATACACAGCATTAAAAAGAAGCTTTGGTATCATTTCATGTCTTCCCAAATTTCCTATCTCCTGAGGGGAGGATAGGCTATTGCAAAGACTTTCAGTGGCCTGGCACATTAAAAAAGTATGTTCGAGGGTGATTTGAAGTCGAAGATTCGTTAAAAGCCAGTCTTCTGTTTTCCTTCCAGTGGAGATCTCCAGGTCACGGGCAGCGCCCATTGTACTTTCAACACTGCCCAGAAGGCTGTGGGGAAGGACAACTTCACCCTGATCCCTGAAGGCACCAATGGCACCGAGGAGCGGATGTCCGTCATCTGGGATAAGGCTGTGGTAAGGAGCAGTGGTCTCGCTCATGTGCTGGCCTCAGCTGTCCCCTGCCTCCTCAGCTGAGGGCCGTGGTCTCATTTAGGCCTTGAAATGGCAGTTGAGAAAATTCTAGAAGCTCGTACTTGAGTGACAATATTTGTTAAGTTTGGAAATCCAAGACCACTCCTTATAGGTCATTTCCTCTTAAATGTTACATATGTATTTCTTATCATTATCATCTGTGGATCAGTGGAGACTGAAAGGAAGACAGTGTTTAAAATATGACTTTTTTGATCGCTCAGGAAAAAGCTTCCTTAGCAACCTGGTGACTTTCTCACTTAACCTTCTGCTCTTGGAAAAAGACTCAATTTCCTCAAAACTGTCATTTTGGGCCCTCTGGGCCTGGCACTTCTGCACACCACAGGCTTCTGGCAGGCTAGCTGTGAACATACACCGACATGTAGGGGATCTTTGTGCGTTTTCATTTTCAGTGTTTTAAAACATAATAACAGAACAGGTTTTCTGTTTCTTAATGGATCTTTTAGATTATATAAACAATATGTTCTTATTCCAAAAAGAATAAGGAAGTAAATAAAAATCACTCATAGCACCATCTTTCAGATAGAACTACAATTAACATTTTGGCAAATGTCTTTCCATTTTTCGCCAGTGCAAGAGTGCCCATGTGTGTATGATGTGTGAGTGTGTAAATAACATCGGCATCATACAAACATTGTGGCCTGTTTTTAAAAACAATATATCATGATAACTCCTCAGTTGAGGGAAACAATAGAAAGAATAAACAAATGGGACTTCATCAGACTAAAGAGCTTCTTCAAGGCAAGGGAAAACAGAATTGAAACAAAAAAACAACTCACTAATTGGGAAAAAATATTTACAAGCCACTTATCCGACAAAGGATTAATCTCCATAATATACAAAGAACTCACACGGCTTAACAACAAAAAAACAAACAACCCGATCAAAAAATGGGCAGAGGACATGAACAGACATTTCTTAAAAGAAGATATAAATATGGCCAATAGACACATGAAAAGATGTTCATCATCGCTAATCATCAGGGAAATGCAAATCAAAACTACACTAAGATATCACCTTACACCCGTTAGATTGGCAAAAACATCCAAAACCAAGAGCGACAAATGTTGGAGAGGTTGTGGAGAAAAAGGAACCCTCATACACTGTTGGTGGGAATGCAAACTGGTACAGCCACTATGGAAAACAGTATGGAGATTTCTCAAAAAGTTAAAAATAGAAATACCCTATGACCCAGCCATCCCATTACTGGGTATCTATCCTAAGAACCTGATATCAGAAATCTCAAGAGTCCGTTGCACCCCTATGTTCATCACAGCATTATTTACAGTAGCCAAGATGTGGAACCAACCTACATGCCCAGAAACTGATGATTGGATAAAGAAGATGTGGTATATATACACAATGGAATACTACTCAGCCATAAAAAAAGACAAAATTGGCCCATTCGCAGCAACGTGGATGGACCTCGAGGGTATTATGTTAAGCGAAATAAGCCAGTCAGAGAAAGACGAACTCTATATGACTCCACTCATAGGTGGAAGTTAACATATTGACAAAGACATCTGATCGGTGGTTACCAGGGAAAAGGGGGGGTGGGGGGAGGGCACAAAGGGGAAGAGGTGTACCCACAACATGACTAACAATAATGTACAACTGAAATCTCACAAGGTTGTAATCTATCATAACATTAATATAAAAAAATAAAAGGTTAAAGATAAAAAAAAACAATATATCATGAAGAGTCTCCACATTCTTATATAAAATTGAAAAACTTGGTTTTTAATAGCAGACTATTCAGTCTTAGTGCTGAACTATAATTCATTTGAAATTCTTCAGTTGAAGATTTGTGTTGTTTCTGATTTTTTTACTGGGTTGAACATCCTTGTAAACACATCATTGGATACATCTTTAATTATGCTTGTAGAAGAAATTTCTAGAAGTGGTATTGCTGAGTGAAAGGGTCTGTATTTTTAAGGCTTTTGTAATATATATTGTCAAGTTTCCTTCTAGAAAGATTGTACCAATTTATATGCTGCCAGCAGTGTATGACTTTCCCCAGTTTCTTCTACCAGGTTCAATTTGGTATTATCATCAAAAAAGCCAAAAGTATTGCTGATTTCATTAGTGAATTTTGTATCTCGTTGTTTTATGTTTAATTTCTTCTATTGCTTATTAGAGTGAATATTTTTTTCATACACTTGTTGGCCATTTGTATTTTCCTCTTTCTCTTAGTACCGGCTTATTTCCTTTGCCCATTTTTCTACTGGCTTTAGAGCGGGTTTCCTAACCCAGAGATACACGCTCATTTCCTCAAATTCTGTGCTTAAAGGGAAGTGGAACACAAGTGGTGGAGACGAGAAAGTGCAGGGATGGACGTGAGGAGGCAGCATGGGCATCTGTGGCTTGCCACAGAAAGCTGGACTGGGTTGAGTAGACCGGAAGCCTAAGCCTGCGCCTGAATTTTTGACAAGGGCGACCATTCAAGTCAAATGATATTTCCTGAGGAGACACTGTAGCTCCTTCAAATTTTTTTCTAACTTTTCTCTTTGAGATAATGATAGAGTCAGGGGAAGTTGCAAATAGAGGCCTGAGGGGTCCTGTGTACCCTTCGCCCGTTTCCCCCATGGTCACATCTTACATAATTATCATGTGATATCAAAACCTGGAGGTTGACAATGGTGCAATGTGTGCGTATAGTTCTATGTCATTTTGTCACACAGATTCATGTAACCACCACTGCAGTCGAGATACAGATCTCCTCTGTCACCACAAAGACCCCCTCATGCTGCCCCTTCATAGTCACAAGCACCCCTAACTCCTGGAGGAATCTTCTCCATCTCTTTAACTTTTTTATTTGGAGAATGTTATAATATAAATGAAATCATACAGTATGTGACCTTTTCAGATTGGCTTTTTCACTCAGCATGATGCCCTTAACATTCATCTAGTTGTTGTATCAGAAGTTTATTCCTTTTTATCTCTAAGTAGTGTTCTGTCCTTCAACTTTTTAACCTGCGTTTGGTGTGCTTGTGTGTGTGTGTTATGCTCTCAGGTCACTGGGAAGATGGACGAGAACCAGTTTGTGGCCGTGACCAGCACCAATGCAGCCAAAGTCTTCAACCTTTACCCCCGGAAAGGCCGCATTGCTGTGGGATCCGATGCTGACCTGGTCATCTGGGACCCCGACAGCATTAAAACCATCTCTGCCAAGACCCACAACAGCGTAAGGCCTGCTAACCATGCGGACACAATCCAAACTAATGACAGTCACAGAAAGAGACAGAGGCGAGGAGAATCCCCAGGATTTATGAAGAGAACTCACTGTGATAGGAATGAACTTTTCCCCAGGGTCTGTTATAGCTTGCAATGTGCTGAGAAAAAGGTAGCTATTTCTTTTTCTTTAGTGAGGTCAGTTTGGAATACCGTGGCCTCTGTATAGATAGATAGAGGTCTCTATCTATAGACCTTCCAAGTCTCCAAAGTCATACCTGGACATCAGAAGCTTCTAGAAGTCAGGCACCATTCCATGTTAATGGTTTCATCCACCACCTCTCATGGCTGCACTTGGTACAAGCAATCTAAATAAAACCTTCAAATGTCCACTCCTGAGATGCCCACTGGGCACTCTTGTTATTTTAAGCCGCTATTTTCTCATGTCAGTGTTGCTGTAAGAAACCTAAATGACAGATGCTCTTATTGTCCTAAAAGAACGAATTGACTTTGACTTTTCCCCAAATAGGAGAAATGCCCCCAGCAGCCGGTTCTGATCATGATTTTAGAATCTGCAGTTTTGAGGTATCTCTTGCCTCTCGGTCTAGACTGCAGAGCTTGGGGATGTCCCGTCTCATTAATGGGACCCTGGGCAAGGGACTTCGTCACATCCCAGACTCCTCAGCTGAGGATGAGGGGTTTAGACAAGGTCTCTGAGTCCTGTGATTCTGTGAGGTCCATGGGCATTAGGCAGAAGTGTTAGATACCAGTGGTTCTTCATATAAGAAATTGTGTGTGTTGGGCTGACCCAGTGGCTTAGTGGTTAAGTTCGCATGCTCCGCTTCAGTGGCCCAGCGTTACAGGTTTGGATCCTAGGCATGGACCCAGCACTGTTCATCAAGCCATGCTTTGGCAGCATCCCACATAAAAAAAAGACAGAGGAAGACCGGACAGATGTTAGTTCAGTGACAGTCTTCCTCAAGCAAAAAAAGAGGAAGATTGGCAACAGATGGTAGCTCAGGGCCAGTCTTCCTCTCTCTCACACACACACAGACACACACACACAAATTGTGTGTGTATTTGTATATGTTTGCGTGTATATGTATAAACAAATAAAATATTGTAGAAACATGGACAAAGGGAGAGCTTTGGAAAAGAAATGGGCATAGGACAGAAGTATTTTATGCCAGAAACTCATGAATTTTGAAGTGAATTCTTAATGACTGAAGAGAATATTCTAGAAAAAGTTCTAAATTGAATGATGGCTCAGTAGGAGTCTAATTCTAGACTGCCCATCCTAGATAGCCTCAGCCAGCAAGTTCTGACACCTCCCCAGAGCGCCATGACAGAGCAGGGGTGGGCTCTGGCGTCCCCCCAGGGCAGCCCTGAGCCCATGGCCGGATCCCACTCTCTCCCCTTAGGGCAGAGGTACTTGGGCTGCGGGGCTCCCCTCGAGCTTCTGCTGGCATCTGTGGGTGCCTTCTGGGAAGGCTGCCCAGTGCTCAGCATTGATAGGTGACTTTTTTCCTCCTTCCCCACTGGCTGGCTTAGCTTTGCAGCATAGCCTTACAGCCACACTGTTTTGTAATTTAGATCACAACTTCTTGGGGGTCCAGAATGGCTTCTTTATGGGCAGGGGTCCTAGAGTCCTGCCTAGTGAACCTACCTCTTCATAAGCGTTTAACATTACGGTCCCATTTACTCTTTCATTTGGCCTTCTCAATAAACGGATGGTGTTATTATCCCAATTGGGAAGATAAATAAACAGAGGTTAGAGAGCTTAAGTGACCAGTCTAACGTTACATAGCTATTTTGCGGTAGAGCCAGAATTAGAACCCAAAATTGTGCAGGGCTCTTCCCTGCCAGACTGTGTGTGCAGCCTCTTGGTCAGGCTTAGATGGAGAAAATGCTTCCCCTCCCGTGCAGAGTCCCGTCCCCAGAGGTAAGATGAAGGGCGAACTGGACTCTGTTTGAGCTGCAGATGACCCTGCCAGGGAGCTGGCATTTGGAGCTCTTAATATGGCAGAGAGAGGATGTGAAGGAGAGATGATTTGAGAAGACAGATTCTGCCTCTAGACATTCCACCTGGAACCTGTCCAGAGCAATAGCACTGACCTACCCTTACCTCCAGGCAACCCATGTGGGAAACGTTGACTTCCAGAAGTGCCTCTTTTCCGTCCTTCTCTGTTTGAAGGAGCCACCATTAAACATGCCTGTGCAGCATTCATCATCCGGAGAATACAAATAGGAGGCTTTCCACGTGTAATATAGTGTTTCCTACCACGGGCTAATTAGCTTTAATTTGGAGCGTTTAGCTGACTTATTGACAACCCTGTTGCTAAGCCTCTGCGTGGATTTCCAGGCATCCAGCCAGATGAGTAATTTTAGGGAGCCTTGTGGATGTAGGTTAAAATGTCTACACCTGGTGAGCCAGGAAGCGTCGCTGCCTCCTGGTTTGACACAGGGTAGGTTCCAAACACCCTGATCTGCGACCTGACTGTTGCACTTATTAATGTTGTCACTTAGAGTCATGAACTGGTTCTTCCACTTTTCAAAAACTGGGAGATGGCCCACAGCTCTGCTGGGTGCTTGTCATCAGTCATTTACAGGCAACAAATTCAATATGTGCATCTTATGATGTCTGACGCTAAAGAGCTTGCAGACTTGTTGAGAAAGTGCAATAAAAACACAGTGAACAAATGAATGTTTTCTTAAATGCCTGCTGTGTGCTGAGTAGCGTGCCAGATGCTTGTGTTCATTTTATTTTGTGTGGTCCTGGCATTAGTCCTGTGAAGTGGGCCTTATTCCCTTCTAATGAGGAAGCTGAGACTCGGGAGTGTTAAGGACTTGAGTAAAGTCACACAACTGTCCAGTCGCAGACCTGAGATGTGAACCCAAGGCAAATGGCACCATGTCCGGGGTTGCCTCTGTTACTCCAGTAGGGCACAAGAAGAGCTTCTTAGAGTATAGACCATTAACTGTGTAATGACATGGAAAAGATACACTTGATGCAGCCCTGAAAGGACGGTGCCCACCCTTTCAAAGGTCGTTTCAGAGCCGACAGGATTCTCGTGGTGGTCTGCACATGCAGGATGCTTTTTTTCCGTGTTGTCCTCTTCACATAAGCCTTGCGAGGGAGACAGATGGAATTAACTAACCCTCAAACATTTTATCGAAGGCGTGTCTCTTAGGTTACCACAGTCCTTTCATTTCGGGACTTCAGTTTAACCACATCGCTAACAGATTGGAAAACCAAGCAAGCCAGAGGGAAAGGTTACTCATGCATGGTCCATTTCGAGATTAAATTTAGAACTCGGTCAGAGAAGGCCTTTGGATTTTAATCTGATTGGAGCTTGAGTTTGTGAGAACAAAGTCACTGTTAATACAAGGAATTATTCTCTCTATATTTGTGTAGCATTTGCAAACTCTCAGACTTTTCCGTACAGTTTTTCTGTTCAATTATTCCCCCCCCCCCAAATTTTTGAGAAGTAGGAAAAGACTATTCCACATTCTAGACAGGGAAATTAAGATGTAGCGATGAAGCGCCCGCTGGGGCACCCAGTTGGGACAGGACCTCCTCCCTGGGCCTTTCTCGTGGGTGCATGATATCGCAGTGGGTGCTTCCAGGCTGATGAGACCTGGCCGGGCTGGCAGGGCCTGTTCTAAAGCGCACTGTGCTCCCTTCCACTAGTCTCTCGAGTACAACATCTTTGAAGGCATGGAGTGCCGCGGCTCTCCACTGGTGGTCATCAGCCAGGGGAAGATTGTCCTGGAAGACGGCACCCTTCATGTCACTGAAGGCTCTGGGCGCTACGTCCCCCGGAAGCCCTTCCCTGATTTTGTTTACAAGCGTATCAAGGCAAGGAGCAGGGTGAGTAGCTCTGATCTTAGGAATTGTTTTTATCATGGATTAAGTTCAGTTCCATAAACACTTACTAAGCACTTTGAGTCAGAATATTGAGGTGAGTATGGAGGATTCAGGAATAAGGGAAACGTGGTCTTTTTATTCCTGGAGTTCAGAATACCCGCGGAGGAGTCAGGCCTGTCCGTAACCAGCCAGAATGAAGTGAAACTGCAGTATGTCCTGTGTTGAGGAGTGTGCAGAGAGGTTCAGAGGAGAGAACCACTCCTGTGGAGTCATGGGGGAAAGTGTCAAGGGGAGAGAGCATTTTGAGTTGGGTTTTGAAGTTTAAGTAGGAGTTTGACAAGTCAGAGAAGGGAGACAAGGGAATTCGGTAGAGAGAATGTCATGAGCATGGAAAATGTACAGTGTATTCAGGGCATGGTGAACAGTACCTGTCCTGAGGAGAGCCCTCCATCCTCACATCTCACAGCCTGTCCCGATCTCTCTTCCTTCCCCATCAGGAGGGTTGCTGGGGAGGCGTCCTCTGTGAATGCGCCTGAGTCTAGGGGCTCTTGTGTTTTGCAGCTGGCAGAGCTGAGAGGGGTCCCTCGCGGCCTGTATGACGGACCTGTGTGCGAGGTGTCTGTGACACCCAAGACAGTCACTCCAGCCTCCTCCGCTAAGACATCTCCTGCCAAGCAGCAGGCCCCACCTGTCCGGAACCTGCACCAGTCTGGATTCAGCTTGTCTGGTAAGGTTATGATTTGGTTGGGCCCACTTCTGCAGGGCCATGCTCGGTGGCGCTGGTGAGTCTAGAATCACTTTTGTAGAAGCAGCAGAAGCAGAGACGAATGGGACTCCCATTCTTCCCAAAGTGGGAAATACTAACACCACCGGAGATGTAATTCACGGCAAATGGCCAGCTGGGTTTCAGAATCTCAACATGGGTTGACATCACGTATAATGTCATGTTGCAGACACTGTGTAATACCTGGTGTATTAGGAGACAGTTTTTCAATGTGTTACGTCCATCATAAACAGGAGGTTGTGGTATTTCAAGACTCCTTTCCCCCCCCCACCCAGGCAGTGTAATGTGGTAGTTCAGCTCGTGGAGTCTGGACTTTGAACAGCTTAACTTTGTAGCCCAGATGCTGGCTGTGCCTCACTCTCCTCGTCTGTGGAATGGGTATAACAGTAGCTACCTCATGGGCTGCTTGTGAGGATTACACGAGTTCCTAGACACGCCAAGTGCCTAGAATAGAGCCGTGTGATCATTTTAGATATTTGCTTGGATAAAATTCGTAATGTCGGGGAGGGGAGAGGAAACGGTCCAGACTTTAGAGCTCCCTTACCTGCAAGTTCCTTCCATTTAGCCCATGACTGAAAACCTTCCACTTTCCCCGCTCCCTGTGCCAGATACACATCCAGATTTTTATGGCGTGTTCAAGAAACAGTTAAGCAGATAGATGTTTTTTTCTTGTCACATATACTGGTTTTGAGAAAGTTACCATATATGCCGTAAAGGGATTACCACAAAATTTAAAAGTAACGAACCTTAGTTTTGTCATAAAGTAAAGTGAATAATACAAATGTCTGTGCTGTCTTATCTCACCAGGCCGTTCAGATATAAGGAGGCATCCTTAGTCCTGCTTCTGCTCACACAGTGGATCTGGGCTCTTGGGGAACAGAATGCCAGACAGGGCTGCACCTTCCAAGAAGCCACACTCACTTTGACTAATGAGAATAGGGACAGGATGTGGTCCGAGTCAGTCCAGAGCCTGAAGTGCAGTGTTGTTCTATACGTGGTTGTGCTTTTTCAAGTACTGGATCCGACCAGCATCTGTGAGGATTGCTCTATGCAGTCTGTGATTCTTTGGCTACTTGAGGCCTGTCCCTTTCTTTGTTTAAGCTTTCAGTGAGGTTTTGAGAGAAGGACGAAGAATGGGCCTGGTCCTTTTCCCCTCAGCCGAGCTGTGTCATTCGGGTTTAGAGCAGGAATTCTTGTGGCCGCGTCTGTGACCCTCGCCCCTCTCTCCTCTCCAGGTGCCCAGATCGACGACAACATCCCCCGCCGCACCACCCAGCGCATCGTGGCTCCCCCTGGTGGCCGTGCCAACATCACCAGCCTGGGCTAGACTGCCGGCCGCAGCCCACCTGGGCATGGGGGATGGGACACCTGAGGACATTCTGAGACTTCCTTCCTTTTTTTTTTTTTAAGAGCCTGTGATAGTTACTGTGGGGCAGCCAGTTCACGGGGGGGGGGGGGCACCCTCTCGGGCCCTGCACTCCGTCCCTCACCCGGAGTCACTGATTTTGCTCACCTATTTCCCTACACATCTACAAATATCACACCCAGGTCTATTCACCAACCCCACACATGGAACTGCATCCAACACTCAGACATGCGAAACAAAGCAAATCACAACGAGGGTGTTTCTCATCGCCAGCCTCTGTTGTACTTGTTATCATCTTCCTTTTCATGGTGGGGAAGATAAAGTGAATTGCCCAGAGCTGCCTTTTTCTTTTTAAATTTTTAAAAAAGTTTTCTTTGTGGGGCTGGGGAAGGGTGGGTGGGGGACTGGGGAGAGGTTTTTTTTTAATACTAAATTGGAAAGCCTAATTCAATATTAATACAAGGGGTTTGAACTGGACATCCTAATGATGCAATTATGTAACCACCAAGCTGATTCAGGCTGGTTGGCAAACTCATCATGTGCCTCCTGAGAGGCTCCAAAATGTCCACATCATCGTTCCGTAGTCTTCTGGGTCAACTGTTGATAACAAGGGCAGGTTTTCTTTTTGGCCTAGATTTTGCTGCAGATTAAATCTTTTGAGGACTCTCTTCTCCTCTCTTCTTTTCTGCTCTCTCTCTCTAGCTTCTTCATTCATGAATATTTTCACATGTCTGTCTCTTTCTTTGTGCCTCCTGCAGCCCTTGTCTCTGAGACGGTGTTTTTCTCTCCTTCCCGTGTTGACTTCTTAGCTATCCGGGTCTACCATTTTACTGCGGCCCTAAGAACCTGCCTGGAAGCATGTGAACTTTGGCATCGCGACTGCGGGGATAACGCTAGTCCATGTAAGCCTGGTGCTACCCACCCGCCACCACGAGGACATGTGTTTGAGTTGCAGACGCTTCCCAGGTTCAGGGAAGGGCCGAGTTACTCACCCACACCCTCACACGTGGGCCCAGAGTAGGACCTCAGACCGTGCCGAGATGTTAAAGAAGGCTGAGGCTACAGGACGTGAGAGTTTTTTTCCTCCATGCAATGCTGACTGGCTAAAGGCATGATCAGATCTGTAAATTGAGCCCCAAACCCAAGTGACCCAACCAGCTTCAAGCCAGCCACCAGCTCAGAGATATTGAGCTAGTGGGAGTCTGGCCCTGAGGCCCTGCCAGTTCCCAGCTAGGTATCTTTGGGGATTCCAGAACACACTAGGACTTCTCACTTCGGGGAAAAATTTTTTTTTCTATCCAATCATTTCCAAAGACATCATGCAATATAGGCAGGCCTTCTAAACTCAGAAAATCCTGGGGAAATTTGACTTAAAGTCCATTTTACTTTGCAAGAGGAAAAATCTACTTAATGAGTGATACACACGTTGGAGCTATTGTGGGGAGAAAACCTTACAAACCAGACGTGTGGCCCCTAGGATGCCGCAGGTTATCCTGTATCTACATCCCCGCCTCTCCTGTCTCAGAGACCCTCCCACAGCTGCCTTTCTGCCCGTCCCTGCCTTTGCTGATCTGTGTTGCGTTTCCTTCCAGACATGTTTACAACTTCTAAGCAATGTCACGTTCGCAGGCTTTGATTAAACCAAATCTGCTTTTGTAAAGTGTAACCTAAAAACGTAGGTCAGCCCGTCACTATACTCTTCTCTCCACATGTTCTGCCTTTGGGGTTATGGTTGGGGTTATTTTTTGTTGTTGTTGTTGTTTATTTGTTATTTTAAAAGTAAATTGCACTTTTAAAAAATAATTGGTTAACTTAATATATTTGCTTTTTTTTTTCTCACCTGCACTTCAAGGAAATTTGAACAAGTTGGAAAAAAAAATTTTTTGTTTCAATTCTAAGAAACACTTGCAGCTCCTCAGTATTCACTTGAGTCTTCCTGTTTTTCCTGTACTGGTCATGGTCATTTCGGTTTTTGGATTGTTCTCTTAACACAACTTAAAAGCTGAAGATTTCCGCAGGCTGTGTAAGCATGTTTCCCTGTGGGCTTGCTCTGTGTGTCTGTTCAATGAATGTCATATGTAAATGCTAAAATAAATTGACAGTGTCTCAGAACTGAGTAACTGCAGTGACTTGATGCTCTCAAACAGCGTAGGATTCAATAATAGATGGTTTTTAATCCTTGGAATTGTGATTGTGACCCATGAGTGGAGGAACTTTCAGTGCAAAAGCTGATAATGTGTGTAGCCAGAAGAGTACCTTTTTTTTGTAACCACTGTCTTAATGGCAAAATAATTATGGTAAAAAAACAAGTCTCGTGTTTATTCCTTAAAAACTCTGTGTTATATTACCATGGAACGCCTAATAAAGCAAAATGTGGTTGTTTCAGGGTGTGTCTGTGTTGAGTTGTTCAAGGAGGGAGCTGCCTGACCCCCCCCTCCATCGGGACTTTCCTTCCTGGAGCTTTAGCGGGCGCCTTGGGCCTCGTCTTGGTGACTCCACCCATTTAAGAGATTTCGCTACATGCTGTTATGTCCACGCCGCTGAGGTCCAGTTCTGAGCAGAGCTCTGCATGGCAGAGCTGAGTGTCAGAAATCCATGGACTCCATCCTAGAGAGGCCACGCCAGCCTCCACTATCAAGCTGCAAACATGAGTTGGAAGTGGGAGTGGGTGGGACCGTATAGGTTAGTCTGAGGACCTCTCTGGGTTCCTGCATCCTTGCAGCTTGTTGACCCTGGAGAACCTGCAAACTACAGGGGTCCTGAAGATAAGAGACTGAGGTGTGTTGACCTGCATCCAGAGCTCAGTCAGGGAGCTGTCACGACACCAGAACATAAAGCACATGTTCTTCCATCCCCACGCAAGTGCCAAGAAGGCCCACAGGAGCAAGGCCCACAGGAGCGAGGGCCACGCCAGCCCCAGCAGACTGGAAGCTTGGTTCCCACAGTCATCTTGTTAACATGCACCAGTGCCACTGGTTCTGAAAACACTGAGTGAGGATGATCTGCACTTGGGGCTCCCGGGCCCAACAAGCAGATGATGGTCTTTTTCAGTTCCTTTCTCTTTTTGTTTTCTGCCAGCCCTGTCCAAACAAGATCTGAGGTGATTTACAAAAACATACGCTATACCAAGCTTTTATAAACAGTGTTTGATGAAGGAAGATAAGAGTAGGGAAAATAAGATAAGGCCTGAATGGCTTTAGCACAGCACAGCTGCCGTGAGGCTGCAAGCCTGGGAGGGAGCCCTGCGTGTTCCAGCAGCAAATACGAGAAAGGGAAACGTGGCCAGAAGCCACGAGACATGTCGAGGGACTGGAAGATAAAGTAGTCCTTCAGAAGGAACACAGATTCCTGGTCCTCAGCCCTGAGGGCGAGTTCTGGATCCCCCAGTAACCAGTGTGGCGGGTCCAGGGCTGGCTCTTATCCTGCCTTCACTATGCCAGTGGCGGAGCACTGTGATCCAGGAAAAACGAATCCGTCCAGGAGAGGGGGCAGAAAGGCTCCCTCTGACATCTGTGGGACCTGCAACAAGAGTTAAAATGGAAATCCCAGGCCCACAGCCCATCTTCCTATTCCCACCCTGGCTTCCTCCCACCCCGAGACAGGCCTCATGCTCAGGCCTGTGGACGCTTCAGTCCACATGTCCGAGCCCTGCCCCAATCCCTAGCAAGCAGCCGCCCCGAGGCTGTCCACCTCAACTGTGAGTCTGCCCCCGACAGACGCAGCGGAGGGGCCGTCTAGGCTCTGGGAGAAGACTTGGGTCCATCTGAGAGGGGAGTTGCAGAAGGACGGCCAGAGAGCAGGTGCTCTAAAGAGGGAGTCCCATGGGTGCCACATGGCTAGACAATGGGGTGGGTCTATAACTCTCTGGTGATGTAATTTAACTCAAAGACATATTTTAGAGCCTCTGGAAAAAGTAAGTGGAATACATATCCTCAGGAAGTGTTTTGTATTGCCGTGAGTTGAAAATTATATTCTCTGACAGGTTTCTGTAGCACACATTCTGTAAGAAAGAGCAGATCTATTCCTTTCCCATCAACTGAGATGGGGTAAGTTTTTATGTGCTGCTGCTTAGGTATGTATATTTCAGAAAACTGTTTAACTTCCCGGGGCCTTGTTTACCCTCTCTGCAAGATAGAGATGATGTTATCCACTTGACCTAACTCCCAGCTTAGAACGAAACCAGAAGGGGCAAATCACAAATCAGATATGGTGTAGACTAGAGGATTGCCAAGGAGCGATGGGAAGCTGTTGGAGACAGTGTCCTGTGTCTCCTTCTAAAGTAGAATGAGATTAGCAGATGAAGACTGACGACCACACAGGTCTTTAGTTGACTGCAGAGATCATAGAATGTGAGACATCAGAGACGGTGTCGATTGTTAAACAAAACAGTCTGTTGGTCAGAGTCACATTGCTAATAGCTGACATTTATTCCTATGTGACAGGCACTGCTCCAAGGGCATTCCACACATCAACTCAGTTCATGTTTGCAGCAACCCAGAAGAAGGCACCATTATTTTTCTATCTTGCAGATGAGATGGAAGCACAGAGACTTAAGCAACTTGCTCAGCACCAGGCTTTGAACCTGTTCCATCCGGGGCCAGTGGCCATGTTTTGATCACTATTATTCCACTATCTCGTATGATAGGAAGGATGTGGGATAAGGAGAGAGAGAAAGTGCCAGAGAGTCAGACTGTGAGGGTGGTTAGGCAGACTCATGGAGGACAATCATGAACAAATGAGAGCCTTGCGGAAAAGAGTACAATGATCTCATGAAGCCAACAAACCTGGAGATAGATGAGCTCCAGGGGAGAAGGCATAAGTGGTCTATAAAACACACAGAAGGCAGGAGGGAAGTGGTTTAGAGGAGGGCAAAAAGTGTAAAGGAGAACAATAATAACTGGAATGCATTAAGTTTAACATATAAAACTTGGGGAAATTGTGTTGCTTTGGTGAAAAATTACAAGTATATGTGTACACACAAATGTACATATATACCATTAATTTTTATAAGGCTCTCGAAAGAGTGAATAACGTCTATTGAAAATGCTTTGAAAAGGAGCAAAAGGGCGGGTAAATATGTCATCACTTCATGAGGATTTGATGTCAGGAGAGGGTTGGTGAGGGCAGGGAGAGGGCAGGCAGGGGCCCCCCTTGGCAGTGAGGGGTGTGGCCTCCGCTTGGGGCTTGGGGCTCCCAGGGCTGGACATAAGGTGAGGAGCAGACGGAAGTCCCACTGGGAGGGTTGAAGACCAAATGCTACGCCATATAAAGTTTTAAGGTTCAAATAACTTATTACACTGAGATTATTTATGTGATTAGCTTTGGCAACTAAGCCTCATCCCCAACAGTTACACAAACAGTCCTCATCCTCATAAACTTCATCCCTCAACACAATCATCCGGCACCCTGGTGTGTGTGATGGGGATGGGGTGGAGGTCAGAGAGAAGTGGCCCAGACTCCTTCAGTGATGACCTTGCCTGGGACTGGCTGTTTTCAGCTCTATCTTGGGACTCTGGTGACACTGGGGACGCTTGATAGGACCCAAGTGTGGACCCCTCACTGAAGTCTTTGCTGTTACAGCACTTTAAGATCAATCCCTCCTCAGAGAAGACCGGAAGGTCGGTGGACTTTATGTTGAGGTTTTCTGTTTTCTTTTTAAAGATTGGCACCTGAGCTAACAACTGTTGCCAATCTTCTTTTTTTATTGCTTTTCTCCCCAAATCCCCCCAGTACATAGTTGTATACTTTAGCTGTGGGTCTTTCTGGTGGTGCTGTGTGGGATGTTGCCTCAGTGTGGCCTGGCCAGTGGAGCCATGTCCGTGCCCAGGATCCGAACTGGCGAAACCCTGAGCCACGGAGGCTGAGAGTGAACTTAACCACTCGGCCATGGGGCCGGCCCCTGAGGCTTTCCGTTTCTGATGGCTATTTCCCTTGATTGTTCCTATCACTCCAAAGGTTGGCCGTTTTTATCCCTCAGCAGTTCAAGAGGCCTCTGAGGGCACAAGAAGCTATTGCAAGAGGTCACCTTACTCTTGATGTTGTGCTCCCTCTGCTGGAGACACATATCTGTTATCTTTTACTACGTATTTAAGCGATAGGTGAACGTAGTCCAGGACTGTTTGTCTCTCAAGAGAACGAGGAGGGGAAGGGCTGGCCGTCTGCTGGGATGGACTGTGGCTGACCTGCCCAGATGTGGGGAGGTGGGCTCCCCACTTTATTATCCACTGTCTGACCAGCTCTCCTGTCCACCTGCTCCCACTACACCCACTTTTTGATGTCAGACACCATCAGTGTTGTGACTTAGTTGGCCACTGGCTATTAGCCTCCCCCTAGCATCCCACCAGGACCCCATGGCAGGCACTTTAACTCTGGATAACGCCCCCTCCCTGCCCCCATAGCAGTCCTGCCAGCCAGCAGCCCCTGCATGGCTCTGTCTTGATGCAGAGCACCAACCCAAAGGACAGGGACAACTCCATCATGGTGAAGGAAGGACCTCGGACTATTGCTGTATTGCTCCCTGGCAATCCACGCCATGTGCCAGATCATGCGGAATGAGACTTCACAGCCCATCCCAAACTTCTTGGCCTCCCTCCAGGCCATGGCTGCATTCTAAGAGGCCCAAGTGCTAGTGTGTAACAGGGGACTGTGCAAATCCAGTCCATCACACCTTGTCTTCCTTTTTTTTCTCAGTTGTCGCCCACATGTTGTCATTCTGGGCACTATCCTTTATTCTCTATCCTCTGTCCATTTCTGTGCTCCTTCCCCTTGACTGAACCTCCCATTCCCAAACTCTGTGTGTGCTTCACGATCAACAGACTCACTCGTGTGATTCAGTAAACTCTCATCTTCACTGCACATTCTCCTCCACACTTTTGCCTTAAAAGAAAACCTAGTGGCCTTTTCTAAAGACAGAATTTCATCCTCGGTCTTCTCAAGAGGAGGTTCCTCTGCCTCTCACTGCCCACATTCTTCATGGTGGGAGGGGGCTGATGTGTGCTCAAGCCTCAATACTTCTTCCATCCCTTGCCATTTGGCTATGCTGCTCTCACATCCTGCTCACTGCTGTTAGCTACTGATTCTGAGACACTTCCTCTCATTCACTGAAGACTGTGGTATCAAACCATGGCATAGTTTTCTCTCCCCCACAACTCCTGTCATCAAGAGGAGGTACTTCAGCATCCACGCAGATGACTCATCCAGTATCCTAGACTTTCTGTCTGTGTTTCGTTCTCCATTCTACCTTAGCTATCTACTCCCTTGGCCATTTCATTTCCCCAAATGCTCTACTTGTTGAAATCACCAACACAACATCCCCACTCTGACCAATCCTCTGGTCCTTTTGATTTCCTTGTTCAAATACTTCCAATGTTCCTGTTCTTTGGCAGCACCAAGCCTTCCTGTCCACATTCCACCTGTCTTCTCCTTCCGCTGACTTCCTCCTGTCTCCCTCCCTATCCTACTTAGATTCCATGGTACGTCATTTAATTCATCCTCTTGCCAACACCCTGTCCCTTGACCTTTGTCCTTTCATTGTATCCTCTCTGTCAAACCGTAGTCCTAGATGAGCCCAACCATCCTCCTCTCTAGCTTGGGGATGAACCACAGAGTTCTGCCAGAGAAAATTGCACAACTAGGCGAGTTGCTATCATGAGAAAATCCTGACAGTAACTCCAACTGTACACTGAGCACTGAACACTTTCCAGGAATCCTGTTTTTTTAATTCACAGATATACAAAGTCCTAGTTCTATATCCCAAATCTCTGTGCCTCTTTTCCCCATGTGCCCCTCAGGAGATGTTCTTGCCTCCCACTTCAAGACGAGAAAGATGTAAACCATCATGCAGAAACAGCTCTCTACCAGATGAATGGAACTGTCTGCAGCTGCACCCGCTCACCCTCTCCTCCTCTCCAATCCCATGTTTTATCTACGTCAGTCCCTCTACCTGTGGCAGCTGCTTCCAGCTTCTCAGAAAACTTTCTGATCTATATCTTCGATCTCTCTCTCTCTACTGGCTGATTTTATCAACACTGAAACATGTTCAAATATCTTTTCTTTTAAAAGCCCGCTCTTAACTCTACGCTTCCGTTCTGGTACCACTCTATTTTCCCTCCCATCTTCAGAGCCAGTTTTCTTGGATCAGGCATCCAGATTCACTGGATCCACGTTTCCACCTCCCATTTACTCTTTAACCTATTCGAATCCTGAATAGACCACAAAATGACCTCCCTGGTAAATCCAAGGGAGGCTTTTCCATCTTTATCTTACCTGACCTCTTATGGGCACTCGGTGCAGTTGACTCCTCCCTTCTTTCTTTGATGATCATGTCCTCATCTTATTTTCTGCCTATCTCTCCCGCCATTGTTCAGTATTCTTTGCCAGCCCTTTCTTCTCTAGTTGACCCGGTATTTAGAATCCTTCAAGTCTCTGTCATACCAGCCCTTTTTATTTCACTGCACTCAACATTCTCTCCCTAGGCAATCTCCTCTACTCTTAAGGTTCACTTTCTATCTATGGGATAAAGATTCCTAAGAGGTCATTATGTGATAATGACTTCTTTTCCAGGTCAAACCCATATATCTGACCGTTACTCAAAACTCACCTGCACAGTTTATGGTCACCTCAAAAACATGTAAAATATGTAGCTCTTTGCCTTCTTTCCCTCACAGATCTGTTTCAACTTCAGTGTTTCATAAAATAGAAACCACATGCCATTTAGTTGTTTCAAACCAAGGATCTGCTGGTCATCTTCAATTCCTACTTATCCTTCACCCATTCTGCACAAACTGTCTGCAAGGTCTGTTAATTCTGCCTCTTCAGTATCTCTCAAATCTATAGTCTTATCTCTATTCTGACTCTTATCCTCCCCGCTGCTCCCTTACCTTTAGTCCCAACTACCATTACTACTCTCCTCCGTGACTAAAGAACCTCTTAAGTGGTTTTATTGCATCCATTTTTGTTGTTTGTTTTGTTTGTGTTGATTGAAGTATAGAGACAAAAAATAGCGCAGGTTTTAGGTGTAAAATTCATTGAATTTTCCAAATGTATATACCCATGTCAACAAAGCCCCAATTAAGATAGAGAATATTTCTCTCACCCAGAAAGTTCCCTTGTATGCCTGTCCAGTCAATCTCTGCCACAATAATCCAGCTGCAGCCTGGGGCAACCAGTCTTCTGATTTCTAGCACCCTAGTTTTGCTTTGCTCTTGTGGAATTTCATTACCCTCGAATCATAAAGCATGTACTCTTTTGTGTCCAGCTTCTTTTGCTCGGTGTAATGTTTATGAGATTCAGTAAAACTTTCTTTTGTATTGGTGAGAAACATTTCACTCTATGAATATACCACAATTTGTCCATTAACCAGTGGGTGGATGTTTGGACTGTTTCCAGTTTCTGGCTATTGTGAATAAACCTGCTGTGCGTTTTTGTGCAGCTCATATTTTTTAGGTAGAGATACTTAGGAGTGGAATTGTTGGGTCATGATGTAGGTGTATGTTTACTTTTCTAAGGAATTGCCAAAATATTTTCCAGAGCAGTTGTACCATCAGTGCACTCACTGGCTATGTATGAGAATTCCAGTGGCTCTATAGCCTCGCCAACACTTGAAATGATCAGACTTTCACATTTCACCGTTCTAGAGGTGAAATTGAGCACGTTTTCATGCATTTATTATTCATGTATTTCTTTCTTTTTTTGTGAAATGGCTGTTCAAGTCTTTTGCCCATTTTTATTGGGCTCCTTGGGACTTATTTTTCTTTTTTTTTTTTTTTTTTTAGGGACTTATTTTTCTTTATATTCTTCATCTTATCACAAGATCTGGCTCACAATAGGTACTCAAAATCTGGATTTAGTTGAGCTAAATGCCATCTCATTCAAAGACCAGACATAGATGTTCCCTTGGCTACATTTTAATGGAATTGCCAAGACCTAGGCTTTGATGCTGGAGAAGAGCAACGGAGAAAGAAAGTGAACATGAGTCTACTCAAATTTCCTTTGTATCTTTTCTCGTAGCCTTTTCCTCTGACTTACTTTACATTTTCAACTGGTTTTTCCCAACCAGGAGCGGCTGCTTACCTTGGAAAGCAGAACATAAAGGAGAGTGTTTGGATGGAACCATAGAATCAATTGAACAATTAATCAGGTACAGACCCAGCACTGAGGTCGGCTAGTACGTGCATAGACTTAACAGGAACCATTTGGGTTGTAAAAAATGGTTTCTCCTCCCTAGGCCTTGCATGCTAATTTGAACTTTGTATTTCTTAGGTTTTATTTCATTAAATGCTTTATGTTATCTAAATGAAATCTCTGCTTCAGCCAGACTGGTCTTCTTACTATTTTCCAAACATTCTTGTCCCCTTCCTGTCCTGGTGTGAAGGGGACCTTTTGGCAAAATAATGCTTTGGAATTATCCCATGAGAGGTGATCCACGTCAGCGAGAGAGGTGAACGTTTCTTTAGTTTTTGATTCCCCCTATAATATGGGTGCTCCTCTCTGAAGATCCACCTCAAATGATGTAAAAACTGTTGTTCAGTGGGACTTGCTGGCTCAAGCTCAGGAAGTAGAACCGGATGAAGCCGATGACCCGGAGTGAGAAGATGGAAAAGGAGGGGTGTAGAGGAGGCGCGGGAGAGAGATTCCTGGGAGCAGGCCATGAGGACCTGCCCTGATAGGAAGGTCCTGATAAAATAAGAAAGAAACATTTTCACCAGATATATCTATAATTAGCTGACGCAGTAAGACTGAGCTATTTCTTGTAGTTGACAGACCTTCCAAGACATTTTGAGCAGGTTACACATCTTTGTGTTTTTCTGCCTCAGTGCATTTGCCTGACACTACCCCCCCCCCATTCTTTTGTTTGCCTCAGTATTTAATAGTAATACTGGTAATAATAATAATCATATAATAATACCAGTAGTAAATATAACTTAGTGAATGAAGAAGAAATTGTTAGCTCCATTTTATGGGTGAGGAAACCCAGGCTAAGAGAGGGTAAATAATGAGCCCAGCTCATATTCTTGGAATGACAAGATGTGGAATCCGTGTGTCTCATCCTGGCTCTTCTTGCTGAGTCATGAGAGGCGGTAGAGACTGATGGGTAGGAGGGGGCTCTGCAGCCAGGCTGTGTGGACACGAAACTATCTTAGCCATCTCTAGCTGGGTGCCTGGGCGAGCCATTGAACCTCTGTGCATCTTTCCTCCTGTGTAAGGTGGGGATAAAAACAGTATAGACTTTGTCTGGTTGCCATGAGGCTTAAGTGGGTCAGCGTGTGAAGTGCACTTGGACCAGCACCTGGCCTGATGAGTGCTCGGCAGGGTAGTTATGGTTGCCGTCACTGCACTGTTGGCTTTCCCTTTTTTGGCATCTTATGTATCAATATTCAGTCCTCACTTCTCAATAGTCAGTACTCAATAGTCAGTATTACACAGTAGATGCTCCCAATTTTACCTTATATGTGATTATCAGCTCTTTAAGAATAGAATCACATTGGGGTGGCCCGGTGGCGGAGTGGTTAAGTTCATGTGCTTGGCTTTGGTGGCCTGGGTTTGGATCCCGGGTGCAGACTTATCACTGCTTATCGAGCCATGTTGTGGCGGGTGTCCCACATATAAAGTAGAGGAAGATGGTCACGGATGTTAGCTCAGGGCCACTCTTCCCCAGCAAAAAGAGGAGGGTTGGCAGCAAAAATTGGTGGTAATCAATATTTTCCACCCTGGAAATTTACAGTGAGGATTAAAGAAGTTATTACATGTGAAGTGCTTCGAGCAGTGCCTGGCCCGTGATAAGCATTATACGAGTGCTTGCTATTGTTGTCCTTTTCTTTTTAAAGTGCATGTCTTATTTCCCAAAGTAAACTGTAAGCTTTTTGGAAAAATGACCTTTAAATGTCAGTGGCCAACTCAACAAGTTGTTTTTTGTCAAGAAGATTCCAGCGCAGTTGTTCCAGGTCAAGAGGCGCTCCTTTGTGTCTTTCTTCTTGGCGGTAACTCAGCGACCCTGGCTCCTTTCATTCTCTGAAACCACCGTCCTTCATGCATGGCCTCCAGTGTTGCCAGAAAAGGATGAGAGGAGATTTTTAGATCAGGCCTGGAAGTAGGTCCGTCACTTTTGCTTGCATTCCATTGGCCAGAACTCATTTCATGACTCACCCACATGCAAGCAGCTTGGGAAACAGAGGCTTCCTGTGTGCCCAGGACAACAATGAGACAGTCTGGTTAACATGGAGCATTGTCTCTGCCTTGGTGTGGTCCCCAAAGGAAAACTGGGGTGATAGAAGCAGAAGAGGGGTGGAAAAACTTATTGATGTCACTACCCTCGGATTAATTACAAGATTATTTGCAAGGTCCACGTGTCTCTCCACTAGATTATAATCTTATCACTTTCATCTTCAGGAAAATGGGAAACTGATTCCCAAACTGTTGAGTTATTTGCTCCAGACCGCACGGATTCTAGCTGTGCCTCAGAGCTCTCCCGGTTGTGGTCTCAGCTCCCGACACAATTGTCCTCAGGGTTCCATCCATAAATTCCTTTCCCTGGGGGCTTACTTGGCAGAGAGAAAAGGGAAGAGTGGTGTGAACTATGCAAAAACACATCCAGAATGCCCTCTAGTTGACAGTTTATGGAGAGCTGACCTCCACCAGACCCTAGGGGCATGTCCATACAAGAGAAAATGGATCAGATGAGGTCTCAGTCTAGAGAGGAAGGCAGACTTGTAAACAAACAATTGTGATTAGTGTTGTAACAGAACTATAAACCACGAGATACACAAGCAGGAAAATGTAGCTAATTGAAGAGATGAAAAATATTTCAAAAAGAATGAATAGGTCTTAAGAAATGAGAATAGGACAAAGAAAAAAGTGGAGAAGTCTGCTACTGCAGAGCAGCGGCCCACAGGCCTGTTCTACGTAGAGCCTAGAGCCAGTTCATCTCCAAGGGCTCTGATCTGATCCTTGAACCTAAACTTTCTATGTAAACTGTTTCAGGACCAAGGTAACTAGATGTCCTGCTTCTCTGGTCCTGCTGTTCATGCCCCAGGAAGTTTCAATCAGTTCTTAGTGACTCATTTGCAAATCCAATATGAGGCCACTTATTCAAATGCTATAATATTCACAAAGGATTACTTTGTTGGAATTATTACTGCATTTTCTCTTCCTCATTCCTCGTTCTCCATCTTTTTCTCCACACGGCACCCTGCCACTGAGCTTCCACCCATTCCAGAGTGGGCAACCTGTCCTTCAGGTTCTTACTAGAAGAATGTCCTTCACCCGTTTGTCTTTAGATGCTTAATTCCACTTTAATAAGAGGTCCTGTCTGCTCTCACCATGCCCTTTTCCTCCTGGATGACTTACAGTGTGATAGTTTCGGTTGACAGAATATTTATTGAGGAATTTGGAATGAAACCTATTAAAAGCTTAGCTCTGGCAGGTTGCATGGTTTTTCCATTAGATGGCAGCAGTGTATGAGCTGTGCAACAGCAAGTTGCTGAGCCCTTGAAACAGAGCGTGAAAAGACCCCAGAATGTAACACCTAAGACAGTGAACAATCCAGATCCTCAGCAGGTACCCAGCCAGCTGTAGATGAATATGGGCCGTGTTCTATCTGTGAGGAGACCAGTGGAGGACTCGGAGTTTGGAGAATTTTGTATAAATACAAAGTGTGTGTATAGATTTAATGAGAGTCACTAGAAAAGTTGATTACTAGGAGCCAAAGTCTCAGATGCCCCCACTAAGCAAGATGGTCTTTCTGTTAGAAGCGGCCTGTTTGGTGAGAGAGTTTACAGTAGTGTTGTCAAGTAGCCAAGCAGCCACAGTGGGAGTCAGGGGCTTTGTTTCCTCGTAGCCTGCTTTGGTGTTTCATGTCGATGTCCTGCAGTCAGGCCTCTCTTTCTCCCTCTGTCAATACAATACTGTAAAGTTGCCAGTGACTGATCCAACTGGTACCGTACTCCACCGCATTCCCTCTGTCCCCGATTCCTGCTCCTATGCCCAGGTTTGACTTTCTTATTATGCCTGATGTACAGGGGTGTGGGGCTACGCGTTGTTGTTTAGGACACCCCGGGAAGGATGGTCTTCCCACTAGAGAGTCATGTGTTGGAGAGGTCTTCCCTTTACATTTGTATTTTAAGAGAGTCAAGGCGGGGCCAGCTCCGTGGCCCAGTGGTTAAATTCGCGTGTGCGGCGGCCCAGGGTTCGGATCCTAGGCGCGGACGTGGCACCACTCGTCAGGCCACGTTGAGGCGGTGTCCCACATCCCACAACTAGAAGGACTTGCAACTAAGATATACAACTATGTACGGCGGGGCCGGGGGGAGGGGGTGGTTTGGGAAATAAAGCAGAAAAAAAAAAAAATAGATTGGCAGCAGTTGTTAGCCCAGGTGCCAATCTTTAAAAAAAAAAAAAAAAGAGAGTCAAGGCCTGTGGTAGATGGGATAGAAAATGCACTAGCTGCTTGTATACCACCGATGCAAATTCATTTATCTGTGCTGATTAAGGCTTTGTAGCCTAAGTAGACGGAACATAGAAGTAAGCTTTTTAAAACAATTTAAAAACAAGAGTAATACATGTTAAATGTAAAAAAATACTGAAAAAACAAAAAACACAAAGAAGGATATAATTTTGGTATATATATTCATATATTCCCCCACAAAACGTACATCATTCTGTATGTACTGGACAGAAATATTTTTTAGTTATAACATTTTTACTGGCTAGTTAGTACACCATTCTAAGGAAGTATAATGTAGTTGACCAATCCCCTATTATTGTTGTGGGTTTCCCTTTTTTTTGTTAGAATTAATTCTTTAATGAATATGCTTGCAGATAAATCTTTGTATTCGTTCATGATTTTAGCCTTAGTACAAATTGCTAGGAGCTGAGTTCTTTAGCTAAAAGGTAAGCCTGCTTTAAGACTTTCATATGCATTCTCAAAATGACCTTAAGAAGGTATTTCTATAAGTGCCCTCATATCCTCACTAACACTGAATATACCTTTAGAAATAGTATTTGTCGATTTGATAGAGAAGAGTGTTCTATTTTTGTGTTAGTATTATTTTTGGATTACTATTTCTCATCTTTGTTAGTCATTTGTGCTTATTCTTTGTGAATTGCACATTCATGTAATTTGTCCGTTTAAAAATTATAGTGATTATCTTTCATCTCATTGATTTCTGTGAAATCTTTGTATACAGATTATTTTATTTACCCTTTTTCTTTAACGTATTTGCAAATATTTCCCAATTTGTCGTTTGCTTTGCTTTTTAAAAGTTTTTTAAAAATGTGTTAATTTTTTAACAGCTGTGTTGAGGTATAATTGACATACACCAAACTATCCATATTTGAAGTGTACAGTTTGATGTTTGGACAGACTGATACTTTCATGAAACGATCACCACAAGAAAGATAATGAACATATGCCCCCTACGTTTCATTGGACCCATGCAATTCTTTCCTCTCTCCCCTCCCTGCCTCCTATCCCTATTCCCAGTCAGCTATTGATCTTCTCTCAGTCACTATCAGTTAATTTGCATTTTCTAGAATTTTCTAGAAATGGAATCCTATAGTACATATGATTCAATTTCCCTGGCTTCTTTCTTTTTGCCAGACTTCTTTTTCTCAGTATGATTATTTTTATATTCATCCTTGTTGTTCCATATATCAATAGTTCATTCTTTTTTATTGCTGGGGAGTGTTACCTTGCATGGATAAGCTATTTATCGTTCACTTGTTGGTAGCCATTTGGGTTTTTTTCTTGTATTTGGCTATTACAATAAAAACTGCCAAGAAATTTCAAGTGTAGTCTTTGTATGGCCGCATGTTTTCACGTGTAAACACCTAGGAGTGGAATGGCTAGATCATATGGTATGTTTAGCTTTTTAAAAGAAATTGCCAAACTATTTTCCAAAGTGGTTGCACCACTTACCTTCCCACCAGCAGTGAATGGGAGAACCCGTTACTTCCTCCCCTAACCAACATGTGGTATGGTCAGTCTTTTTAACACTTAAATCGCATTTCCCTAATGATGCATAATGTTGAACATCTTTTCGTATGCTTATTTTCCATCTGTACATCTTCTTTGGCACTTAATATTATCGATTTTTTTTTTGAGGAACATTAGCCCTGAGCTAACATCTGTTGCCAATTCTCCTCTTTTTGCTAAGGAAGACTGGCCCTGAGCTAACATCCATGCCAATCTTCCTCTAATTTGTATGTGGGATGCCTGTCACAGCATGGCTTGACAAGCTGTGTGTAGGTCCGCAACCAGGATCCGAACCAGCGAACCCTGGGCTGCCAAAGCAGAACACTCGAACTTAACTGCTGCACCACCGGGCTGGCCCCAATATTATCGATTTTTGAGAGTTTAAAAAATATTCTGGATTCAAGTTCTTATCAGATATGTATCTAGTAAGTGTTTCCTCCCAGTCTGTGGATTACCTTTTCCTTCTGCACTGAATTGCTTTTGTATTTCTATTAAAAAGCATATGTCCATATTTGTGTGGGTCTATATTTGGACTTTATATTCTGTGGTGTTGACTTACTTGTCTGTCTTGACATCAGTATCCCCCTGTCTTGATAATAAGTCTTAAAATCAGTTAGTGTTAGTCCTCAAACTTGGTTCTCCTTTTTCAATGTTGTTTTACCTATTCTGGGGCCCCTGAATTTCCATAGGAATTTTAGAATCAGTTTGTCGATTTTTACAGAAAAAGCCTGATTGGGGTTCTGTGGACTTGATCGATCCATTTAGGGGAGAATGGACAACTTAACAATACTGAGTTTTCTGATCCAAAAACATGGTATATCTCTTCACTTATTGAATCTTTATAAAATTTCTTTCAGCATGTAGATTTTTATTTTAAATATATATATTTTTACTTTATAATAGTTTTAGAGTTACAGAAAAAATTATGAAGCTAGTGTAGAGATTTCCTATATACCCCACACCCAGTTTAACCTATCATTAACGTATTATATAAGTATGGTACATGTGTCACATTTAATGAAGCAATAATAATAGGTTGTTAAAAACTAAGTCCATACTTTACTCGTATTTCCTTAGTTTCTACCTAGAGTCTTTTTTATGACCTAGGATCCCATCCAGGAGACCACGTTACATTTGTTGTCCAGTCTCCTTAGACCCCTCTTGGATGTGACAGTTTCTCAGACTTCCCTTGTTTTTGATGATCTTGATAGTTTTGAGGAGGCCTGATCAGGTATTTTGGAGACTGTCCCTCAGTAGAGATTTGTCTGATGTTTTTCTCATGATTAAGGCTGGGGTCATTGGTTTTGAGAGGATGACCGCAGAGGTAGCGTCGTTCTCATCACATCGTATCGAGTGTACGCACTATCGCATCACGTCACATCGCATCACAAAGTGTACATCCTGCCACCATGACTCATCGCTGCTGACGTGGCCCTCGAGTGCCCGGCAGAGGCAGGGTTTGTCAGGTTTCTCCTCTCTGAAGGGACTCTTTTTTCCTTCTTTCCTTCTCTTCGGAAGGAATTCACTATGCATATCTCAGACTCGAGGAGTGGAGAGTTATGTTTCACTTCTTTGAGGGCAAAGCATGCAGATTTTTAGTGTACAGATCTTTCATTTTTGCCAAATTTTCCCTAAGTATTTTGTATTTTTGATATTATTTTAAATGAGATTGTTTTATAAATTTGAATTTCCAGTTATTTTTTCTTAGTGTTTAGAAATACAATTGATCTTTGTATATTGACCTTGCAATCTTGCTAATCTTGCTTCTTCATTTGTTGCAGTAGCTTTTGTAGACCCCATTTAATTTTCTATCTAGACGATCAGATCATCTGCAAATAAAAACAATTTTACTTCTTTCTTTCTGATCTGGGTGCCTTTATTTCTTTTGGCATATTATGCTGACCAGAACCTCTAGTCCAATGTTGATTAGAAGCAGAGAGAACAGAAATCCTTACCATGTTCCTGATCTTATGGGGAAAACATTCAGTCTTTTACTGTTAAGTATAACGTTATCTGTAAGTTTTTTGTTAGCTATTCTTTACAAGGTTCAGGACATTCCCTTCTATTCCTTGTTTTCTGAGAGTTTTTTGTTTTTGTTTATTTTTGGTGAGGAAGATTTGCCATGAACTAATATCTGTTGCCAATCTTCCTTTTTCTGCTTGAGGAAGATTCACCCTGAGCTAACATCCACACCAATCTTCCTCTATTTTGTGCATGGGTCACTGCCACAGCATGGCCACTGATGAGTGGTATAGGTCCATGCCCAGGATCCAAACCTGCGAACCTGGGCTACCGAAGTAGAGCACGCCAAACTTAACCGCAGCCCCTGAGAGGTTTATTTTTAATCAAGAATAGATGTTGGGGGGCTGGCCCCATGGCTGAGTGGTTAAAGTTCCATGTGCTCCACTTTGGTGGCCTGGATTCGTGGGTCTGGATCCTGGGTGTGGACCTACTCCATTCTTCAGTCATGCTGTGGAGACATCCCATGTACAAAAAGTAGAGGAAGATTGGCACAGATGTTAGCTCAGGGTGACTCTTCCTCACCAAAAAAAAAAAAAAAACCTAAAGAGGAATCGATGTCGGATTTTTTTCAAAGGTTTTTTATTTTTGATTGAGATGAAATTTATTTTTAAATTTGTTAACATGGTGAATTACATAGATTGATTTTCAAATGTTGAGCCACCCTCGCATTTCTGGGATAAACTGCCCTTGGTCATGCTGTATTATTCTTCTGTTACATTGTTTGGTTCAATTTGCTAAACTTTTATTTAGAATTTTCATTTCTATGTTTGTGAGGAATATTGATCTCATTTTTCTTTAATCACAATGTCTTTGGTTTAGTATCTGTGTAATGTCGGCTTCATATAGTAAATTTTGAAGTGTTTTTGCCTTCTCAATTTTCTGAAAGAACTTGTGTAGAATTGGTATTATTTCTTTCTAAAATATGTTGTAGAATTCACCATTGAAGCTGTCTTGGCCGGGAGTTTTCTTTGTGGGAAGATTTTTAAACTGCGAATTCAATTTCTTTAATAGGTCCAGGTATTTAAGTTACCTATTTCTTTTTGAGTATGCTTTGTTAATCCATGTCTTTCAAGGATTTTGTCCATTTCATCTGAGTTGTTGAATTTATGTTAATAAGTGTTATGTTCATAATATTCTATCTTTTTAATAGCTATAGAACTGGTAGAGATGTCACCCTCTTATTCTTGATACTGATAATTTGCGTCTTCTCTCTTTTTTTCGTGATCACAGTGGTTAGAAGCTTAACAGTTTCATTGATCTTCTCAAAGAACCAGCTTTGGTTTCCTTGATTTTCTCTATTGTTTTACTGTTTTCTATTTAATTGATAATTTGCTCTGATATTTGTAATTTCCTTTTTCCTATTTACTTTGGATTTAACTTGCTCTTCTTTTTCTAGTTTCCTAAAGTGGATCTGAGATATTCTTTCTTTTCTAATATGGGCCTTTAGTCACTGCTTTACTGGAACTACTGCCTACTTTAACATTGGCACCTTAGTACTGCCTTACTTTTTTTTTCCATCCTTGAGTTATTTAGAAGTACGTTACTTAGTTTCTAAACATTTGGGGGGTTACCTAGAGATCTTTCTGTTATTGATTGCTAGCTTAATTTCACTGAGGTTAAAGAACATATTTTGTATGACTTAAATGACTTTAAATTTATTGAGAATTGTTTTATGGCCTTGAATGTGGTCCATCTTGGAAGATGTTCCAAGTGCACCCAAGAGGAATGAATTTTCTGCTCTTGATGGATGGAGTGTTCTATAGGTGTCAGCAAGTCAAGTTGGTTGACAGACTCATTCAAATCTCCTAATGTCCACAGTGATTATCTATTTCTTGTATCTTTCCATACCAATACGTTAGCTGTGAACAATTTGATCTGAAATTTTAGAACAATGTTAAATTGGAGCCAGCAGCATTCTTATTTTGTTCTCCACATTATTTGGGAGATCACTACTACAATATTTTCCAAAGTGAATTCCTAGAAAATTCTAGTCTGGTGAGATGCTCTGTGGAAACAGTGTCTCATAGGGTCAAATGGGTATGGAACATCTGGACGTTAGAATACATATAAGAACATAAAATCCTGTTTAATTTAGTTAATTAATCATTTCTCAAATTTATTTGATCATAGCACCATTTTTATACTTACTAGTAAAATCCCTCAAAACTAAAATTTTGGGGGACATATTTAAAAAATTACCAAGTAAATATGGTTTTGGCTGTTGTGTTCACATAGATGTTACTTATCATATAAGGAAAATATTTTTAAAATCCTACTCTAGAAAAGATTTGTTTTTTGAAGAACAGGTACCAAATTTTAACAAATCCTATTGGGATGATTATGTGGTTTTTCTTTTTTGATCTATTGAAGTGACAAATCAAATTAATTCACGCATATTAGTTTTTAACATAAAGTCGATATTGACTCATTAGAACTTTATTTAGACTTTTGGATCAACATTTATAATTGAGAGTGGTCTATTTTTTTATGTGCATGCTAATTTTGTCAGGTTTTGGCTTTGGGACTGTGGTATCTTCTTAAATTAATTGGGATTGTTTCCATTTGTTTCTGTGCTGCAGCATAGCTTAAGAATTATCTGTTGCTTGAAAGTTTGAAAGGATTTGCCCATAAAACTTTCTGAGCCCAGAGCCATAACTTGGTTATAAATGTGTGCAATTAAGGGAATGTGATTTATTTTGTATATAAAGACTGGAGGATTGTTAAATGCTTGACATATTGACGAAGCCTCCTTAAAGTAATAGAGCCTTTTGACACCAATTATAAGAAAAGATGGGTTCCCTCTATGTTATCTGACTTAGGGTTTCCCTTTACCAGGGGTCTAAACATAGCCTTGATCAGCTATGACTTTATGTCACAGGTATGAGCTGTACTTAGACCGGGACACAGGCCTCTGGCTTTATCTTTACCAGAGACGCAAGAAACTCTCATGGTTAAAATCCTTGTAGTGAGTACTGGAAAACTTGACATTGCCGCAAAGTGAGTAAAACTGAGAGAGGTTGATGGGAACAGAGCATCCCCCCTAAGCTGGGAGTCACTGTCCCAGAGACAGCAGCCACAGCGCAGGCCAAGCTGCCTGCGACCCTGACTGTGAGCACCCAGCTATTGATGTCAAGGTGTGCACCTGGTCATCACCCAACATCAACATTCTCTCCTTCATGGGCAAATCAATTCCTGTTGCCTGTTTCTTAGGGTCCATTCTGTGTGTTTGACTATTGAAACATGAACCTGGAGTCTTTGGAGTAGGATTAACTCCTGGCATCAGGATTGTGACTTAACCTCTTAGTAGCCATTTTTATTTCTTTTGTCTCTTTCTTTCTTTTTACTATTTTTACCATTTTTAAGTGCACAGTTCAGTGGCATTACGTATATTCACATTGTTGTGCAAGCATCGCCATCATCTAGGGAGCACAGCACACGGAGGAAGGTGGACTTCGGAGGCCAGAGAGCCTGGACCAAGGGGAGCGGTTCAGATTGGAGATGTCTCCACCGGGAAGACCTCCGTCCCTCATCCATCCAGCCCCCGAGGGGATACAGTTGTGTTTAGAAGATGGAGACTCCGAGGAAACTCGGTTTCCCGTTAAAGCCTGTAACATTAATATTTGACCTTTCATTTGCCATAAATTAAGCCTCTTTCTTTATTCATAAGAAAATGCAGGAGGTTGCTTGATCACACAGGCCGTCTCTGAAAAAGTCATTGGAGCTACTGTGCTCAGAATGGTCCATCGTGTGGAGGAAGAGCGGGCAATTACATGCTGACTCCTTCCCACCTTGGGTCCTTCATTAGTCACTGTCCACCTCTTGGGGCACTAACTCCCCCATATTGTCACCTGATCGTCCTGGGCAGCCGCTGGGGAAGCCAGCCCCTCCATGATACAGTTGGCTGACCTGGGTGCTGGGGCCTTTGTGAGTATGCTGTGACAAAACAACAAAGCTCACACCTGTGATAACCCTAGGGCTAGAAGATGAAACAGTGGTGAGAGTGGGAGGAAATATTTGCAGATCATACCTCTGATAAGGACTAGTATCCAGAATAGATAAAGAATTTTTACAATTCAATGATAGAAAGAAAACTCAACTTAAAAAATGGACATTTCTCTAAAGAACATAGACAAATGGTCAACAAGCACATGAAAGGATGCTTGTCATCATTAGTCATTAGGGAAAGGTAAATAAAAACCACAATAAGATTAAACTGCACACCTGCTAGGATGGCTATAAACACGAAGTGTGGGTGAGGATGTGGAGAAATTGGAACCCTTGTACACTGCTGGTGGGAATGTAAAATGTTGCAGATGCTGTAGAAAATAGTTTGGGAGTTCTTAAAAAAGTTAAACATAGAGATACCATTGGGCCCAGCAATTCTACTCCTTGGTATATATATGCAAGAGAACTGAAAACATATGTCTGCACAAAAACTCACACGTGAGTGAACATAATTCATTCATAACGGCCAAAAAGTGAAAATAATCCAACTGCCCATCAATTGATGAAAGGATAAGCAAAATGTGATATATCCATGCAATGGAACATTATTCAGCCTTGAAAAGAATAAAGTACTGACACATGCTACAACATGAATGAACACTGAAAACATTACACTAAGTGAAGGGAGCCAGACAAAAAGGCCAGTTACTGTATGATTTCATCTATCTGAAATGTCCAGGTTAGGCAAATTCACAGAGATAGAAATCAGATTAGTATCCCCAAGGACTGGAGGCAGGGGAGAATGGAGAGTGACTGTTGTTGGGTACATTGTTTCTTTTCGGGGTTATGAAAATGTTCTGAAGTTAATGGTGATGATCAGGCACCTTTGTGAATATACTGAAAACCACTGAATTGTGAACTTTTAATGGGTGAATTTTATGATATGTAAATTATATGTCAATTAAAAAAAGGTATGAGAAAAAAGATGAAGTAAGCATGAAGTGGTTGGGATTTTATGAGCATGGGGGCTGGGCGCATGTGGTTTAGGATTAAAGGCAAGCGACTGAGGCCCACGGGGCAGGCTGTTTGGGGAGGTGCATAAACTGGATCCCAAACAGGGCCTAAGAGCCATTTAAAATCTTGAAAGGTCACAGTCCCTTTCAGTTTAGGCTGGTTGTTCATTTGGAAGCATAATTCCCTGAAAAACTGAGATGGCTTCTCATCTGTTTGATTCAGGAGTGCTTTATGTGCCAGTAGCCTTAATCATAGTCCTTCTGTAGGCTCGCTTTTTATTTTTATTATTCATTTTTTCAATTTAGATATGCTTATATTTAAAAATGAAGACTAGATTATCTAGAAATAAATATAAGATCTACAAAAGATTAACATAATGCAAACAGTATTTGTCACAAATGTAGCAATATTAGTATCTGCAGATATAGGAAATATTCAGAAAAATAGATAAGCAGAACACAAGATCCTATAGATAAATGAACAATGGATATGCCCAGATATTTATATGAAATTTTTTTCCAGGTTTATTAAGATACAGTTGACATATAACATTGTGTGAGTTTAAGGTGTACAGTGTGTTGCTTTGACACACTCACATATTGCAAAATGGTTACCATAGCTATAGCTAACACCTCCATCCTGTCACATAATTACATTTCTTTTTTTGTAGTGAGAACATTTAAGACTTACTCTCAGCAACTTTCAAGTGTATAATACAGTATCGTTAACTACAATCACCATGCTGTACATTACACCCCCAGAACTTGTTAATCTTATAACTGAAAGTTTGTACCCTTTGACCAACAGCTCCTCATTTCCCCCAGGCCCTGGTCCCTACCTCTCTGCCCTCTGTTTCTCTCAGTTCGGCTTTTTCAGATTCCACATATGTGTGAGATCATACAGTATTTGTCAACAACATGTGATAGCATGACCCAGCTAGACTGGTCCTGACACAGGGGCATGGCTGAACCTGCAGGTGGGGGCAGGAGACACCTGCTGAAGGGTAGATGCAGAGAGTGTGTCAGTTTCAGAGGTAGAAATCTTGGTTGTTATGGGACTGATCAAAGAAGGGCCCTTGGTTAATACAAGATTTCTGGAGAGGGTAACTTTGGATCAGATACCTGACTTCTCAGCATCTTTTAAGATTAAGAATTAGCATTTATTGAGCCGGCCCTAATGGCTTAGTGGTTAAAGTTTGGTGTGCTCTTTGGCAGCCCAGGTTCTGTTCCCAGGGGTGGAACCACACCACCACTCTGTCAGTAGCTATGCTGTGGGGGGGACTCACATAGAAGAACCAGAGGACTTACAACTGGAATATACAACTATGTCCTGGGGTTTGGGGAGAAGGAAAAAGAGAGAGAGGAAGATTGGCAACAGATGTTAGCTCAGGGCAAATCTTTCCCAGAAACAAAAAAGAGAGAGAATTAGCATTTATTTAGTGCTGGGCACTGTTATAAGCACTTTGCATGCATTTACCCATTTGGTTATCACAGCACAGTTTGAGGTATTTTGTAGAGTAGGAAATTGAAGCATAAAGAGTTTAAATAATTTGCCTGAGTTTATACAGCAAGAAAGTAGCTTTGCTGGGAGTCAAACCCAGGCTGTCTGTCTGTAAATCCTGCACTCCTAACCACCATGCTACTTCAATAACATTAAATAAACTTACCAAACAATTCTGAAAAACAGGACAATGTGCTTGACTTTATTAAAGTCATCAAATGTATTTAATATAGTTTAATAGCAATTTTTTGGTACTCAGTTTTGCAGCAACCAAGTGGCGGCCTTCTCTCTGTCCACCAGAGGGCGCGTCCAGCACAATCCAGAAGTTCTGGTTCTCAGTCTCTCTCCTGGTTTTAACACGCTGGTCCAGGCGGTTGTCTACAGAGGACAGCAGCCAGCCTCACACCGTTGTCCATCTTTGACAAAATTCAGAGGTGTTCAAAGCATGCACAAGGTGATTGTTACTTCCAAATGGTTTGCAGGTACGAGAGGCACTAAACCCAAGGGAGCTCTGCTCATGATAGCGTTCTGTGTGGCTGTTCTCAAGGAGAGGACACCTGGCGGAGAGGGGCCCGTCAGTCAGACCCATGCTGATGATTCTTGTGTTCCGCGAAGGGATCCCAGAATGAGAGCCTAGTCCAGTGCCCTACAGGCATGCACCAGGCAGGGTGACGGGCACCAGGCGGGCCAGGCAGGTCTCCCTGCAGGAGGACAAGGTCAGGGAATGTTTGGGACTAAGATGCGGCCCCTTGAATAAGACCCTCAGTTGCTAATTAATAAAATCAGCCCGCAGGCTGGGAAGAAGTTTGCTGTGAAAGCCAGAGGGAGAGATTGGTTAGGGCTGCTCTGTTGTGTTGGAAACAGTTGAAGAAGCCACAGATGAACCATTTCGTTGGCTTTTTTCTGTGTGTGTGTGTGTGTAACTTTATTGTCACCAGGCAGGTGGTCTGTGAAACATCTGCTACACTGATATTGGAGAAACGTGAAAGCAGGAATTTTCGATTCTGCAAGCAGACACACACATGCAAGAGGATCACTCAACAAGGACATCTTTTTTGATAATTTTTTGTGGTATTGACCATCTCTTTATAGGTTTGAAGATATATTATCCAGAAAAAAAGACTATTAAGGCAGCTTGAAAAGACTTTGAAATCGCAGTGCAAACTTCCCCAAACTCTTGGTGTTGAAAGGGAGCTGAGAAGACAGGTCCTCCAGCCTCCTTTTGGAGCTTGGATTATCGCTGTGACCACGACTCTGCTGGTTACCCGGCCTGTGCCGGGGCTTTGTCACGGCTGCTGTCACACATGCCCAGGCTTTCCCTCCATTTGGGTAACTGTGACCATTAGAAAACAAAGTCACTTCACTTCTATCCACTAGTCTTAAACTTTTAATAATCTCTGCCAGCGTTTGTTGGGTACTGGGAGCTGGGGAGGGAGACGTTCGCTTATTTAACTCCCGATGCCTCTCTCTGAGTACGCTCATCAGCTTGGGCTGCCATCACAAAGTACCACAGACGGGGTGGCTTAGCAATGGAGATCTGCTTTCTCACAATTCTGGAGGCTGGACATCCAAGATCAAGGTTCCGGCCAGTTCGGTTTCTGGTGAGAGCTCTCTTCCTGGCTTTTAGATGCCTCCTTCTTGCTATGTCCTCACGTGGCCTTTTCTTGGTGTGTGTGCTGGTTGGGGGTGGGGGAGAGTGCTCTCTGGTGTCTCTTCTTATAAGGACACTGATCCTATTGGATCAGGGCCCCGCCCGTCTCCGAATACAGCCACACTGCAGGTTGTGGCTTCAACATTTGAATTCGGGTGGGTGGGGCCACAGCCATTCAGTCCATAGCGATGGGGTGAATATGAGCATCCTCATTACAGGGAAGGGATCTGAAGGATGATCTGCTGGACATGCAGTGAGTGTGGAGATCCGCCCGGCTCCATGCTGTGCCACCCCACCGCACACTGCTTATTCTCAGGATAGAAAGCCAGTCCCCTTGAACTTGAGATAACCTGATGTGAAGCCCTTGCAATTCATACTTTGTCCAGCCCAGTTCTCCAGAGACAGAGACTTGATAGGGGTTTGGGGCCACAGCCCTGTCTAGTAACAAAACACGCACTTTTCTGGAGTGGGATCAAAGCAAGGGGGCTGTCACCGAGCTAATCAAGGGCGCAGTGTGTCGGTTTGTGAGAGCTGCAGAACAAATGCCACAGGCTGGTGGTTAAACAACGGACATTTATCTTCCCACGATTCTGGAAACTAAAAATCTGATATTGAGGTGTCTGGATTTCTCCGGAGGCCTCTCTCCTCGCCGCCTTCTCCCTGTGTCCTCACGTGGTCTCCTCTGTGTGTGTGTGTGTGCGCGCGCTCATATGCACGCGTGCAGGTGTGTCTGTGTCCTAATCTCCTCTCATAAGGACACCAGTGATATCAGATTAGGGCCACCCTAATGACCTCATTTAAGCTTAATTTAACCTCTTTAAAGATCCTATCTCAAATAAAGTCAGATTGCGAGGCACTAGGGGTTAGGAGTTCAACATATGAGTTTTGGCGAGGAGCACAATTCAGTCCCTGACTCCTCAGTGTCCTGAGCAACAGAGGGTGTTAGTGCCCGCGTGCAGCGGCCGGGAAGGCTCAGGTGGGACAGCAGTCTCCCTTCATGCTGCTTCTGGAAACACACCTTGTTGCTCCCAGAAGTACTGCAGTTCACTTGTGTACCCCATCTACTTTCAAACAGCAGGGAAGAAAAAGAAAGACAGAACTTTTAATGTAATAAAATGCTGTGCTCTTTTTGAACTCTGGCATTGTTCTTCTGTACCAGAATACATGTTTTTCTCCATTAGCTAGAATCTTTCTCAGTATTCCATTTGCTTTTTCTGTCAGCACTTGCCTTCTGTCCCCTCCTATCTGGCAATTACCAGTAGGTTACATAAATTGATCCACTTACGTATCATTACACATAGGGGTAGCTTGCCCTGGTACACAGGGTACACACTGTCCTCTGAAAAGGGCATGGAATTACGAAACTAAATCACACTAGGACTTTAGGATTATTTGGAGAAAGATACAGAAGCACCCATGAGCTTGCCACACCAAAACAACCATTTTCAGCTTGCATATTGCTGGTTGTTTCTTAGCCTCATGCATATACATTCTGTTCAATATCTGTGAAGATACAAGTGGGAAAATAGAAACTAAATTAGTTGTTTTCACAGAGAAAATGTAATATAGAGAATTGGATAGACATGAGTTGGAAAACTGACACAGCCAAAAGGGGAAATTGAGTAACACACAGACGGTCATTGCAAGGAGGAGCTACCAGGACTGGGGGCAAGGAGGGAAGGAGGTGACATGATCAGAAAGCAGGAGCTTGGAGGGGGTCTCTGTAGAACTGGGACTCAGATCTCTGAGGAGGATGCGCTGCCATCTGAGCCTCTGAGGTGGCACGGGAGGCTGGTTCTGGAAGTTTGGAAAGAAGCTGGACAAAGCAGCTGCTGCCATTGCTGCGTGATGGTGGCAGCCTTCTCACCTCCCTCTACTGCCTGCTCTTGGCGAACCCAACAGGAAGCCCGCCGAAATGTAGTTTGCAGAATTCCAGTCCTGGACTTACACAGCAGAGCATAGAAGCGCGGACTTGGAGCTGAGAGAGAAGAGCATAACACTACAGTTCACCTCTTTGGGTAGTCAGCATGCGTATACACAGTGTCCTACACACAGATGAACTTCCCAGTGAAAACAATAGCAACTTTATGCTTCTACCTAATCAGATGCGACTGTCTTTCAAGTAAACGAAGATGCTGGGACTCTCTTCCCCCAAAAAGGAGGTAGCCCCCTCTGGGAGTCAGTCATGGCTTCCATCTCTGGGTGATGTTTATTACTCCTCAAATTTAATTAGAGTCCTTCTGGAATATTCTGTAACCTAAACAATAACTTGACAGTTAACCACTACCAACAATCCTTATATGAAATAAAAAGGGGGAAGTAAGAGGGGGGAAAAATTAGTGAACATATAATATACACAAAGCACAGGAACAGGAAAATATGCAAAGGCTGCTTGAGTACTTGTTTAGAAGACCATCGTTAATATTTAGAGCTTTCTTTTCTTAGAGTTACAGATAAGCAAGGAGGGAAGGCTGGAATGAAGTCTTTAGTACTGGATTAGAGTTGGAGGCACCATTGGAATCACGTGCACTTAATATTCATATACAGAGGGATGGATACAGACACAATTACAGATGTGTCTATACACGTGGGTTAGAATATACTCACATGCACCTAGCTTTGTCCACTGAGAGGACGTAGAAGCAATGACAGATACCCAGTCCCCAGATCTTGATTTCTAGTTATTATTCTCCAATTAAAAAACCAGAGTTCTTTGGAGGAATGACTGATTTTAGATCTGGGACAGGGAAAATACAAGATGAGTGTGGAGTATTTTATAGGGCCAGAAAGTAAGGAAATGCTCAAAAAACAAAAAGATGGGGATATGTCAAAGGGACATAGGAGTCAACATGCAAGTGCTCCTCACGGCCACAAGGGAACAATCTGAACTACAAAATATGAAGCAGTATTGGATTTAAACCCAAACAGTAACGGAGTCCATACTGATAGAAATAAATGGTGAATAAATAAAGGGGGAGAAGAGACAGCTCTTCCTTAGTCTAAAAACTATGTGCAGATGCCGCCCCCCTTTCTGAAAGGGGACTTAATTCTCCTCCTGCTCTGCCCTTTGAGGTTGGGCTGGACTTAGAGACTCACTTTTAATGCCTAGCGTAGGAGAGGGGTAAACGGCTACTTGACTGTGGTGAAACCCAGCAAATGCAACCTTAACCAAGAGATGAGGGTTAACACCACCCTTGATGTCATGTGGGGGTCATGCACCCCTGATATGATGTGACAAGAAGGGCACTTCATCTCAGTGGCATTCTTTCCCAAATCCTATGACCCCAGTCCAATCATGAGAGAAATGTCGGACCAACTTAAACTGAGGGACATTCTTCAAAGTACCTGACCAGGACTCTTCAAAATTGTCAAGGCCATGAAAAACTAAGAGAGGCTGAGAGACTGTCACAGACCAGAGGAGACAATGGAGACGTGACATCATGAGTCCTGGAATCATATCATGGATTGGGTCCTGGAACAGAAAAAAGAACATTGATGCAAAAATTGCTAAACTCAGATCAAGGCTGGGGTTTAGTTACTAGCAATGCACGATGCTGGTTTCTTAGTTTTGCAAACGCACCACAGTAATGATGATGATAACATTAGGAGAAGCTGGGTGAAGGGTATAGATGTCCAGACACTCTCTGTACTGTCTTTTTTATATTCCAATGTATTAAGAAAAAACTTCCCTTTTCCACTGCCTAGTCCATGTTCCCTTTTTCCTCAGCTGATTGGGGTTCTTTACCTGGGTGGGTACCCCAGGTGAAGTCTTGTCAATGGTCTTGTCTTCTTTTTAGTTTCTGTAATTTTCCACTTTCTGTTATTTTGAGCAGAGAGATACTAAGAGAATCTTGAAGAATCCACTGGAACCACTGGGCTCCAGAAATATCCTCTTCTGTCCATTGTATAGAAGTAACCCGGCCACTTGGAATCAGCACCAATCCCCCTAGCTAGTTCAGGAGTCCCGTTTTTGCCTGTTGGTTCAGAAGTGTGAGGACTCCAACGTGGCCCAGTGGCGGTCATCATGGAACCCTTGTTTTTATCCCTGGTGGAAGTATTCCTCCTCTGAGGACTGATGCCTCCAAACCGGGAAAGCCTAAAGTTGCAAGGATGGAAAACAGAAATTCTGCAAGTGGCTTATTAGGTGTAATAGTGAAGGGAGTTACTTTCCTTTTCATCCATTTATTCTGGGACTTGGTTTTCTGATTATGGAGGAAAAAAGCATCAGTGTATTAGTTGCTGATTCAAAGTATATACAGCTTCTTATAAGATAGAACCCCAGCTTTTCAGCATGCTGTCTCTTAACTGACGTAACTGAGTCCTCAGGAGGCCATTCCACTGGGCCACTGGTTCTATCAGGCTTGTCCTTTCTGAGGAAGTGGCACTCATTAAGAGAAGTGAATACCATGGGCATGAGCTCATTGTTGCACTTATTTTGCTATAAAATATGTTCCTTGGTCAAAAGCAATATCATGTGGAATAATGGTGAATAAGGTGTTCTGTAAATCCACACATAATTGCACTGGCAGAAGCATTTTTGTCCAAAAAGGCAAACCTGTGTCCATCCCAATGAGGTCAAATTTGTGTCTCCTCCATGTGGAAGCAGTCAAGTATAACCAACCACCACCAGGCAGCTGGTGGGTCTCCCCAGGAAAAAGTGCCATAATGTAGGCCCAGCTTAGGTCTCTATAGTTGACAGACTAGGCAGTGGCAGTAGCTAGATCAGCCTTAACTGGAGAGAAACCCATGTTAATGGGTTCATGCACAGTCCCCGTTACGGACTGAATGTTCATGTCCGCCCCCCGCCCCAATTCAGCATTGAAATCTAATCTCCAATATCATGATATTTGGAGATGGGGCCTTCAGGAGGTAATTAGGTCACGAGGGTGGAGCCCTCACTAATGGAATCAGTGCCCAAATAAGAAGAGACCAGAGAGCTGGCTCTCTCTTCTTCACCATGTGAGAAGACAGCAAGAAGGGGACCACCTGCAGCTTGGAAGAGGGCCCTCACCAGACATCTAATGCGCCAGCACTTTGATCTTGGACTTCCCAGCCTCCAGAACTGTGAGAAATAAACGTCTGTTGTTGAGGCCACCAAGTCTACGATGTTTTGTTATAGCAGTCCGAGCTGACTAAGACAGCCGCCCCCGCCCCCAATGCCAGAGTCTCTTGCACATGCACATGTGGACAAAGAACTGGGTTGCTGGGCAAGGGGCTGGCTCACTCTCACCTAATGGTTAAGAGCCTCGACCACGGGGATGCCCTATAGTTAGCATTCCTGTGGGACACACATGTCCCCCACCCCATGCTTATTCTCGGAGATCCACCCACATACCTCTTTGTCACCAGACACCCTAGTCACCAATCTTCCAATCTCATTCTTTCCAAGTCCTTGAGCAACCGCCAAACCGTTAATCCCTTCCCTCTGAATCAGCGCAGACCTGTCCCTCCGGCTACCTTTCCAAAGACAGCAACAAATGTTCTCATTCAGCTCTTCCCGCCGTCTTTCAGGGACACTCCCGATTGGGCTGCAGTGAGCAGCAGTCCATTTCAGGCTCACGTATGGTGCAGGCCCATCTGAAACAGGGCTGAGCCTTTTCCTTCCTCAGTCAATGAGTCCTCAGCAAATCTCTTCGAGGTCGTCCAAGTGGAGTGGACAGGAGCGGATGTCAGGGGAGTCTGAGACACTTGCTCATGTGAGCTACCTGTGCCTTCTGAGCCTGCTTGAGCCTGAGTCGTTGTACCATTTCTACGTGGGAATGTGTCTCCGATTTTGTGCATCCGCGCCGTTATCACTCGGTGTATGAGATAACGCTGGTCCACGATGGGATGCTCTGATTGCATAATGGTATGCTAGCCCATGGCTAGGCATCCAGTCCCTTTCAGGCCCAGTTGAGAGCCAGGAGTCATTTCTTAAAAAGAGAATAATTATCTGTGGAAGAGGCAAGGCTTTGCTCCTAACCTTGAGGTTCTGCACTGTGACTCCCCTATTGAAGCTTGTCAGAGGCTTCATACCACATTGTTAGTTTCCATGGAAACTTCATGCCTCATGGATATTCTGGGTCAAGGCCCAAGGGACAGAGCGGCTGGCTCCGGAGCCTGGGCCTGCTGCAGATACTCTCTTGGCCTCTGGTCCTCACTCAAAAACAGAAGTTTGATGGGTCAGAATAGCATGCTTAATATGATGTATGTTTCCTCTAAAATAAAAAATGACCGACCAAGCGTTATCATCTGTTTTTCAGTGGTGAGAAGTGAAAGGTGCAACAATTTGTTTTCACTTTGGAGAGGATATCCCAGCATGCTCTGTTTGGATGGCAGGACTCATCTGTCATCCTCTGGCTTGCATTTGTCTTCTTACTAAGGCATCTAAATATTTCCTATTTTTTGTCCATCATGTCCAATCTGCATAATGTTGTCAATACAGTAGATCAGTATGATTTTTGTGGGATGTCAAGATCATCAATATTCCCACCCTCTGGCAAAATTTGAAGGTGTACAGTTGGCTCTGCCAATTAAAGCAGATTGCTTCTGGCGGTCCTTGGAAACTGGTGTAGAGAAAACTGAGCATATGCCACACCAGGTGCTGCATACGAGATGCAATGAGTAGTTCCGATTTGCTCCAGGAAAGTTTCCACATCTGGAGCAGCAGCCACAATAAAAGGCAGCACCTGTATAAGTTTATAACAATCGACACTCTCTGAGATCTATCCACCTCCTGACAGGTCAGACAGATTTGTTAAATGAGAAAAGTGGTAACTATCCTCATTCCTCTCCTTCAGATCTGCCGGGGGGCACTGACTTCTGCAGATTCCTCTCGGGGTGCTGTATTGCTTTGGGCTGACTGTCCTAGCAGAGAGGGGATGTTTCAGGAACTCTGTTCAGCCCTTCCTGCCACAGCAACCCTCAGCCCATGGGTCAGAAGCCAATGCGGGGAGCCTTTCAGTTGTTGAGTGTGACTGTTCCAATTATACATTCAGGAAGTGGAGAAATAATGCTAAAGATGGTCCTTGGACCTACAGGGTCCACTGTGATTTAGACTTGAGCTAAAAGTCCACTTTTCAGCTCGTTCTTATAACCCCCACTTTGATTAGTGGAACACAGAGATGTTTTAGGTCCTTAGGAATAAGTATCAATTCTGAGCTAGTGTCCCATAACCCCCAAAAGATCCAGGCATTCTCCTTTCCCAGCGCACAGTTACCATTTATGAGGGTCATATGTCCTTTGAGAGAAGGTTTGGAGGAGTATGTACTTGTGACGGTGTTGCAAGGTCCTTCCTTAAGGTGAGTCTCCTCTTCAGTCCAGGGTGTGTGAGATGGATGGAGTGTGGAAGTGGAGTAAGGTTTTTCCATTGTAGTGACTCAGGTCAGGTTTCTGACCAAAGATCTGGAGTTTTCCTTTTATATAGACCAAGACACATGTTAGTAGGTTTCCCATCTACTCTATTCCCAGGAACACTGTGATCAATGAGCCACATTGGATCAAAGTTCCATGCAGAACAAAAGATTCTGGTCACCATAACTCTAATTGTACCCACTTGTCTCTGACAGTTAAGTGCTATTTGGCCTCTGCTACTCTGAGATCCCATGAGTCCTCTGAAATCAAGGAGCCCATCTCAGTAGAGGCACCCTCCACGGTCACATCAGCATCTAGGAGACGAGGGGACGGATGCTTCTCTCACTACTCTAATTCTCAATGCCTTAGTGAGGAAGGGTCCCCTGAACCCTCTTGAGGAATGTAGAAGGGGTGCAGATAGTGTATGAGGTCAGGCTGTGTATGAGAAATTCACTCAACATTACTATCACCATAATCCGTTGAATTCCTTCCTCTACATTATGCCAGGAAAGTTCTAGAATACCAGTCTTGGTGGATGTAGGCTACTGCTGAGTCCAAGTTTCAGTCTCCCAGCCAAGCAGACTGTTAGAACCATTTCCAGTTGTAGCAGCTGATGGGTGAAGCCCTGCATCTCTGGTCGTTTCACCCACATCAGTGCATTCAGCTCAGTGCTGTGCTGTGCTCCGTCTCCTTTGTCTGACATGCTTACAATCCACTCCTACACACATTACTAGATTTCTACTGGTGTAGATTAGCACAATCTTGACTTCACTTGGAATGTAAGCTATTTCTTCCAAGGTCAGATTTTATATTTGATTCTTTGTAGTGTCCTGAGGAGAATTTAGCATTTTATTTTTTTTAACTTAATACTTTATCATCAATTTTTCCCTTGTTGTCTGCTTAATGGTTGCTTTTAAAGGCTGTGGGCTGTTCCTTTACATTGAAATATACTTTTCTAACCTATTCTCCTAATATTGGGAGTTTCGGTTATTTGCAAAAAAATACTTTTAAAGAAATTCTGAAATTGAGTACAAAATTATTTCACTATGTGCCTTGAGTCTTGTTTTGCTAAGAAAAAAATTGAAATTAGGAGGAAATAACTAAGGAAAAATATTCTATTAAATGAAACTAAGCAAATCTGGTGAGTTCGCTCTTAGCTTCCAGACATGAGAAATGAGTAGAATCAGAAAGCAATAGAACATCTTAGACCAAAGACACTGAAAGTCTAGGGGGAAATTCCAAGAGACTGTTCTATTGTTATGAATTTTTTAGTAACTCATAGGTTCATCATCTAGGTGATTCTCAGAAACAGTCAATCAGAATGGCAAGGTTAGGGAGTGTCTGTTTTCCAGAAGACTGCACATCATAACTTTTTAACTTCGTGGTTTGTCCTTGGTTGCAAAGAGTCAGCGTCAGACAGCAGTGCCTGGCCCCAGGCACATACAGCTCGGCAGCCCCCTTTGCCCTTCTTAATGACCAGGCCCTCCCAGGTGAAGCCTTGATGTTCTCCAACTTGGTTTAGAATTCCCGGTTTTGAGGAGGAGCAGGAAGGCTCTCAGAAACGAAAGCTGTGGTGCTCACTGACCTTCTGTCTACGTATGGCTTCTGGATAACTACACAACCTTTGAGTCACACCATCTCCTGCCTTTCTAGTTCTTTAGGACTGGACTTCTGCCTCTATTTCCCTTCTGAAATGGGAGCCCTGCTTCAAATTCCATTTAGCTTAGGCCTTGACCGCTGTTGATGTCTAGGGGCTCCTTTCTCCAGGGGCTGCAGTCCACTCCCCGAGTTGCTGACTGGAGCCTTATCATCCGTGCAACCGATGTGCTGCAGCCGACTGGAATCATGACTCCGCCTCTTCAGTTTGCGTTATCTATTGCTGATGCTTGCTCAACCATACCCAATTTTCCTTTGCTTTTTGATTACCTGGTTACCTTTATCAGTGGTTTTATTATTTAGATGGTTTTATTCATCATAATTCCTGTTTGTAAGAGTACTGAATTTGTTTAGAAAAACAAACTACCATGGCTGAGGAACCTAAGGGAGCTCCCCTAGAGCATGGGACATAATAAAAGATGGCATCTAGCGACCTCCCTAGGAAGACGGATCTAGTGAACTGGAGAAGCCTGGTCCTGGTTTTGGAAATGTAAACTGGATGCAGGGGCTGGGGCACAAAGGGCCATTAAGGAGGACTTTAATGAGCGTGCTGTGGGCTGTGTGATGTTACACAGGTCCCTCCACTGTCTCCTTGCTGAGATCTTCAGTAGCGTTTGTATTAGTTATTAACGCTGTGTGTGAGTGGATTCTTTCAGCAGGGGGGAATCCAGCATGCCGTCAAATCCTAGCCATTCAAAACTTGTTGTGGAAGCTTCTATCTGTACCCCCTGTGGCCAGGACTGAGGCTAACTAAGAGTCTATTACAGCTTGGCTTTTGCTATCCACAAAGCTTGTTCTTGGGAAGAAATCCAGGAAGCAGCACACCTTGAGTGGAATCCTTAAAATTTTGAGGAGAAGGGAGATACCCAAGCTCTAGCCCTGGAATCTGATCCTAGGCAAGACAGGTGTTTGGAAGCTCCATCAACATCCCTTCTCGCCAAAGCTGCAGCACTGCTCACATCACGATTGATGATGCCTTCGCTTCTGCCCTTAGGAAGCTCTTCCTTCTTGCCCTTGTTTGCTCCCTGGAAATGGACTTGGAAGGAGTGGATGGTACCTTATAGTTGATAGAGAGTCATGTCATGACATTCTAGGTTTTTTGCATTCTCTTTCCTCAGTAGTTAACTCCCTGACCACTCACTGTTGCCCATGATTCTTCTCTCTCCCACCACCCTGTTCATTCCTTTTATGGCATATATCACAAACAATCTACAGTAATATATTTGTTACAAGTACAAGTAATTCTGTTTATCCACAGTGAGAGGCAGCAGGAATTCGTGGAAGTTTTGAGTCTCCTGGGGTGAGAGAAATAACTGAGCTTAAAATCTACTCCTTGGCTGAGATAACAATACTGGGGTGTCTTAGCTGACGTCTGTTAGGCTGATGATTAATCAAGGAGTATGCTAACACCTTCATTTTACTGCCCAAACATGTTGGTCTTTACTAATTTCCAAAAGCAACCTGCCAGGAAGCAGCTGGAGTCAATTCCTTGGTAATTCCCCGAGAACTGAGAGCCTCTTGCGCCTTGAGGTGACAGCAATGTCTAGAGGCTTCTTTGAAGGGTCATTATGGTTAAGACTGTTGGGCACAGAAAATACGCCAATGTCTTTGAGAAGCTACAAAATTTTGAAAACAATTCTTTTTGAAGGAGACTTGAATGAAGTAGCTGGTGTGTGCTTTTCAAAACTTGGGAGAAGCTGCAGAGCTCTGAAGCTGGCTCCCAACAATACAGACCGACTCGGGGAAGCTCTTTTGAACGCTGGCTAAGGGGATTGTTACTGTCTTCCTTACACCTGCTACGAGGCTAAAAAGAAATGAAAAACACCCTTTTGCTTATAGGAAGCAAAATGGCAAAGATCAACTGGAGTGGATCCCTTGAAGTTTAAGGGGAAATAGGGGGACACAAGTTTCAACGCTTTGATTTTAGTCCTTGGACAGCGACAGTAATATTTACATTTTCTGTCTACGCTTGTTGACGCTCTACTGAAGTACATTTTTCTTGCTAAAAGCTCACAGCACACAGCATTGCTACCAGTTTTTCAGTAGCAAATGAGCTCTCTGTGGGTGAAGGTAAGACGTCTTTGCTGTGTCAAGGAGAACTGAGGGCCTGTGCTGTGTGTTAACGCTCATATTTTGGAAACTCTGGCACAAAGCCCAGTTTGTTTATTAAGAATCAGAACTTCAGTAAGAATCTGATCTTAATTCCTTGGAGACTCAGGGAGAACCAAGTCAGAAAATCTTGAGTGCTTAATTCGCATCCTAGACAATGAAAGCAAAGTTTCTCAGCATCTGTCAGAAAGTGATACAGTTAAGAAAATGCAGGTGTATAATAAGCTAACTCCATATCGCCCAATAAGCCACATGATGAGTACAGGTGTGCTTACAGAAAACACAGTCAGCAGTGGTCCGGAGTTAAGGCAGTTTCAAGAAGACATTTTCAATACTGCAGTAAGCTTATTTCTTATTTCCCCTGCTAGAAAATTCATAGTCTTGTGACTTATTTTTTGGCAGAATATAAAAATACATGGAATTGTTGGTGTGGATTCCTTGACATTTCAGGGAGGATTGCACAAGTTTCAGAGCTTTGATTCCAGTCCTTGATAACACGAGGTATTGTTTAGAAGTTTCTCTGAGCGCTCACGAAAGCCAGCTTTTAAGTGCAATGAATTAGTTTGCTAACTACTATTGTTCTGATATTAAAAAGGTCAAACAGATAATATTAGATTGTTCACTCCTGTAAATCCCTAGAGCTTGCAAGGAGAACTTGAATTCCAGTTCTAGAAATCCAGACCAATGTTTGGGAGCTTCTGTGAGTACTTACATTAGTCAGGGCTGAGTTTAAGTTAGAACGTGTGAATGAACTCCTCCCTTTCACCAGTCACAAGGCTTGGCTTTGCTCATAGAAAGTGCATTCACACGGGATTCCTGGAATGAATTCCTTACAACTAAAGGAAGATCTGAGAAATCAATGTTTGGAAGTTTCTATCCTTGGTGAATACGGTTACGGCTGAAGTGTGATTAAATATTGTGCTAACGGCTCCATTGACACATATGCCTCCCATAGCACGCACTTGGTAAGAATTGGACTTGGGGTCATTTACTTTATAAACAGCTGCTGGGGAAGGATGCTTTCCGTGCCCTCTCCAACTTGATAAGTGTTGATCAGAGTCAAGGGTACAGATGGGGCCACATTTGCTCTTGGGCAGATTCCCTGAGTGTTAAAGGAGTGTCTAGTGTGAATCCCATGACCTTTCTCCGAGAACCAGTTGAAAGCACAAGAGATTCTGGTTCTAGACGTTGACAGCAATGTCAGCAACGTCCTCTGTCAGTGCTACATGGCCAGGGTTGAAATTCAGCCAAGTTTTCACTCATTTATTCATGTCCTTCACTCCTCACCTCAATTTCATTTCCTAAATATGTGATAACTGTACTACTATATTCTTCTTAGCAGTCGCAAGGAGGGAGTTATTCATGACTTGTTTTCATTTGGCTTTGGGTAGCATGCATGAAGCAACCAAATGGTGCTTCTCTCTTTGCAAGAGTAGAATCAAGACACTGCAGACTTCATCTTTCAGTTCTTCTTTCGGAGAGCTCATTCTAATTGCTGCAAGTACACTTCCTGTAAGCAAATTAGTGTCCTGATTGTGAGGTTTGCACTGAACTTAATGAAGTACTCATCATTTCATTGAAAGCAGTTTAACAGCAGCTATACCAAGCACTGACAGAAACCTCCAAAATGTCCAGTACCAAACTACAAATGCAAGAGTTTGATGTTTCTCCATAAAATGTCACGGAAACACACAAGCTATGTGCTTCAAGTTCTCTTTTTGAAAGCAAAACAGAGCAGCACTATAGATCCCTGAAATGAGGAAAGAAAAAGGAATTGAAAGAGTCAATAGAATGACATCTCCTGGCTTCCTTCAAAAATAACGGGCTTTGGTAGAAATGTCCAACCACCATTTTCCATGCCTAGGACACGAATTGAATCATGGGAGTGTGGTGGCTTAGTTCTCCCTGAAACTTGAAGGAATCCTCACCAGCAGCTCACTCCATGGCTGTTTCCTGTGATTGAAATGGTAGCAGTATGTGAGCCTTACGGCAAAGGAAATGAAGGTTTGTCACACCGCAGCGCCATCCGGTGAGAGCAAGGATCAGTGCAGAGACATCCAAACTACTCTTGTTTTCTACTAATGAGCTCTGAATAATAGCATTTAGTTCTCCCCCAGATTTCAACGTAAGAACAACAGGGAACTGCTCATCCTGAGTCCAGCTCCTGTGAACATTTTGTGCATCCTGCCCTGACTCTATAGTGGATGAAATGAAGTATTACAGTCGGTATGCAGCAAACGGAAATGCCCTCCAGGTGTAGTAGTCACAGGTCTTAGTAGAAATCTCTAACTGGCTGACTGTTGATGATCAGGCTCCACACATTGAAACCGACCTCTTGGTTCTCTGCGTATCTTTAGAGAAGCAACACCAGCTGTTCCTCGGGAATTTGCAAACAAACTTGTAGTTGTGCTGGTAGTTCACAGCTAGGGAAATGGTCAGGGGGGATCTAGTCGCACAAAATCTTGCAACTAGCTCATTTATCTTTGTTCCTCTTTTTCCTATTGCGGATTTTCCTCAAATGTTTGGTAAATTTTTATTTCTTGTTCATTTCTAAATATGAGGTGATAAAAAGACGTGGGGGTGACCTACTAACTGGGTGAGAGGGCATGAACCGTGACATAAGTGCCCTTCAAATTGTGTCATTGTCCTTATTTGGCTGATGGCAAGGCAGCTCATCCACTTTTTAAATGAGCATCCTCAGTTTATGTTTGGCTTTTTCTTCTGTCTTTTCTGGTATTGTGCTGGGGAGGAGACTGTAGACACCTACTTTCCCCGCCTGCTTTGTGCGGGTTGTAGGGGTGGGTGGGGGGTGAACTTTCACCTACACAGACCTTCCATTAGGGTTCCGCTTCCAGTCACATCCTCCCTGCCTGCAGGGCTGGTCCGTGGCTTCCACGGCTGAGTTCAAAGTCTCGCACATTTAGCTCTGCTTCATTGCTCACTCGCTTCCATTTACTTCCCATCTTTTAGAGATGTACTGAGATCTCTCATCTACTGTTGAACTTCCCATTCTCTTCATAAGACTTTAAGGATTTGGCTGTAAGCCTATTAGTAGGAGGCTGGTGAGTTTCAAAGTAAGCAAAATGGAAGATTGATCATTCTACCACATTCCGAGTGATGGTTCTAAGACTTCCGTGAATCCAGGCAGCTATTCACAGCAAACATAGTTCATTCAAATCAATCAGCACAGCTTCACCACGGCACAGGCAGTGGAAAGGTTGGCAGGTAGCGGTACCCTTCCTGCTTTGGGGCGTTTACTTTGTTTTTCTGGTCTTCCTGTATAGATTGATTCTTTGTTACCGGATGTGCTCCATAACAAAACCTCGTTTAAAAAATTTCCTGCTGCTATTGAGAAGCTTAATAGGTGCTGTACTTTTTTATCAGTAGATATAGCCACTAACAGAATTGGAAATTATAATCTAAAGTTCTTTGAAGAACATTAATTCCTGTCATCTTTTCTTTACACTTGAAAGCATTCTTTAAATTAATTAACATTATTAAATATGTGGGCCTATGTATTTAGAGATTTAGTTTTTTTTTAAAATAAAACTTGGTCCCCAGCCAGCATTTCCTTTAATATGGTAATTAATTTAAAAATATCTTTCAGTAAAATCATAAGGAATTTTAGATAGCCAAAAGCATATTAAAATATATTTTAGTTCATTAGTAGTAAAATGCAAATTAAAACTAATATTAATGAGGTATCTTTTGCCTATGGAATTAGGATCGATTTACATGATGATAATCCTCAGTGTTGGCAAGGGAACAGACTGTTGGGAATGAAAACTGGGATGTTTCTGGAGGGAAATTTGGCAATAAGTATGAAAAACCTTACCTATCCATATGACTTTATCAAACAATTTTGCCTTTAGGAGCTTATCCTAACCAAAGAATCACTCACATCTGAAAGAATGGAATTGAAAGAATATTGTCACAGTGCTGTTTATTTACCAGCTGTTGGGACCAACCTAAATTTCTAAAATGGGAAATTGGTATAACCACTTATTGTATAAAAAAATGGAAATCACTATAGCCAAAATAATGTTATAGAATATTTAGTAGCTTGAAAAACCCTCATAAAACAGTTACAAAAAAAGATAAAGTCTACAAAAGAATATTGATAGTATGATCCCATTGTTGTCCTTTTGGCAACCACTCATTTTTTTTATTGTCTCCATAGTTTTGCCTTTTACAGAACGTCATCGAGTTGGAATCATAGAATATGTAGCCTCTCAGACTGGCTTCTTTCACTTAGTAATATGCATTTAAGATTCGTCCATGTCTTTCTGTGGCTTAATAGCTCATTTCTTTTAATTGTTGAATAATATTGCATTGTCTGGATGTACCACTGTTTGTTTATTCATTCATCTATTGAAGGACATCTTGGTTGACTCCAAGTTTTGGCAATTATGAACAAAGCTGCTATAAACTTTCATGTGCAGTATTTTGTGTAAATGTGTTTTCAGCTCATTTGGATAAATATCAAAGAGTGCGATTATTAGATCGTATGGTAAGAGCATGTTTAGTTTTGTAAGAAAACTGTCAAACTGTTTTCCAAAGTGGCTGTAGCATTTTGATTCCCACCAGCAATGAGTGAAATTCCCTTTTGCTCCACATCTTTGCCAGCATTTGGTGTTTTAGTGTTTTGTATTTTGGTTATTCTAATAGGTGTCTTAGTGTTATCTCATTGTTTTAATTTGCAATTCCTTAATGACATATGATGTTGAGCATATCTTCATACGCTTATCTACCATCCGTATATATTCTTAGGTGAGATGTCTGTTCAGATCTGTTGCCCATTTCTTAATTGGGTGCTTGTTTTCTTATTGTTGAGTTTTAAGATTTCTTTGTATATTTAGCTAACAGTCCTTTATCAGATACATGTTTTGCAAATATTTTCTCCAAGTCTGTGGCTCATCATTTTATTCTCTGAACAGTGTCTTTTGTAGAGCAGAAAATTTTCATTTTAATGAAGTCAAATCTATCAGTTTTTTTTCATGGGTTGTGCTTTTGGTATCATACTTAAAAAGTCATCTCCAAACCCAAGGTCACCTAGACTTTCTCCTATGTTATTTTCTAGGAGGTTTATACTTTTGTGTTTTACATTTTGATCTGTAATCCATTCTGAATTAATTTTTGTGAAAGGTGTAAGGACTGTGTCTAGGTGTATTTTTTGCATGTGGGTGTTCAGTTGTTTCACCACCATTTGTTGAAAAGACTATCTTTTCTCATTGAATCACCTTTACTCTTTCATCAAAGGTCAGTTAACTATAGTTGTGTGGGTCTAATTTCTGGGCTCTCTATTCTGCTCCATTGATCTATTTGTCTATTCTTTCATCAGTAACACACAGTCTTGATTACTGTAGCTTTTAGTAAATCTTGAAGTCAAATAGCATCAGTCCTCCAGCTTTGTTCTTCTTATTCAATATTGTCTTGGCTATTCTGGGTTTTTGCCTCTCAATATCAAATTGAGAATCAATTCATTGATAGCCACAAAATAAGTTTCTGGGATTTTCATTGGGACTGCATTGAATCTACAGATAAAGTGGGAAGGACTGATTTCTTAACAATAAATTCTTCTTATCCATGAACATAGAATATCTCTCCATTTATTTAGTTCCTCTTTGATTTCTTTCATCAGAGTTTTGTAGCTTCTTCATATAGATCTTGTACACATTTTTTTAGAATTATACCTAAGTATTTCACTTTTTTGGTGCTAATGTAAATGCTATTGTATTTTTAATTACAAATTCCAGTTGTTCTTTGCTGGTAAAAAACTTATTTCTAACAGATCATAAACATACAGAAGGATGGGACCACACACCTTTTCTCTTACTTATCAAGTTGTTGTCAAGTAAAAATATTTTTTGGCAGTTTAGTTAAGAAGATGTGTCAAAATTTTATTTTATTCTTGCTGCAATGGAAAGCCTTTAATATATGCTAAAGATTCACTTTTGGAAGACACATTTAAAGAAAAAATGGTTGGATAATCATTGTTAAATTATATATGAAAAGTTACACCATACAAAAAAGATAGGAATACGATCCAAAGAATTTGTTGTCCCAATTGGCATAGTTTGAGAGAGCAAGGGCACACTATTAATGATTACACTGAGAGGAACCTGGGACTTTACCCTCACCCAGGGTTGCGTGACCGCTAGACTCTAGAGTGGCAGTCACTGCAGAGCATGGTTTCCCGGAACAAGACTTGATCCCATTAAAGTTTATCAGAAAATTGCTCCAGTGTTTGATCAGAAATGCGAATTTCTTTTCAGAATGAGTTGTGAATTACATCATACAAAAAGATTCTGTCCCAGGCTGGATTTAGGACAATTTTTCTTTTATGTTGTTTTCAGTCCTTATGGAGTCAGGTGGCTGTCTTGGAGTACCCTTCTCTCTCTGGTTTCTCTTCCTCTTCTCTCTTTCCCCCACGTTGTCCCCATCTCTCTGTCCTCCTCCCCAAGTTTCAGTTCCACCCTGGTAGTGTTCAATCTGAGAAGTCCATAGTAGTAACAGGAATAGTAGCAGCAAATTCTTGTAGTGACTACCATTTGACAGAGGTTTTAAATACTAGATATATATCTACTAATTTAATCCCTACAACAGCCCTTTGAAGTAAGTATTGTACACATCCTATTTTAGTTGAGGAAACTGAGGCACAGAGAGGTTAAGTAGCTTGCCTCGTCTCACAGAGCCAATAAGTGGTAGATTTGAACACAAACAGACTGGAGCTCCTGCTTTTAACCACTCTACTATGAGAGGAGCATTATCATACAAACCTTTTTCTCTCTATAGAGTACTTCACACCTGGATAAAGTAAAAAAGAAAGACAAGAATGCGAGGGATGGAAAACCATTGGTCCACACTTTAAAAAATACACCTGTCTTAGTCTGCTCAGGCTGCTATAAAAGAATACTATAGGCTGAGGGGCTCAAACAACAGAAATTTATTTCTCTCAGTTCTGGAGGCTGGAAGTCCAAGATCAAGGTGCCAGGTGAGTTGGTTCCTGGTGAGATGTATTTCCTGGCTTGTGGTCAGCGGCCTTCTCGCTGAGTCTTCACATGACCTCTTCTTTGTGTGCACGGAGAGAGGGAAGGAGAGCTCTACTCTCTTCCCCTTCTTATGAGGACACAAATCCCATGTGGGAGCTCCATCCTCATGACCTCATCTAAACCTAATGACCTCCCAAAGGCCTCATTTCCTAACACTATCACATTGGGTGTTGGGGCTTCACCATAGGCATTTTGAGGGCACACAAGCATCTAGTCCACAACAACACACTCACCTATAACGTGTTGGAAGAATACATGTGAATGAGTTCACAGCGGTCTTCTCTCTGTAGTAGAACAAGAGGTGATGCACTTTTGCATATTTGTAATTTTTTATTCAAAATAAATTTTACCTTTGTGTAAGGGAGCACATGCTATTACAATACCTTACAGTTGAATAATGTCCTCCAAATGTGTTTCTCCCTCAGTTTTGCATTGAGGTAAGAAACCTCTATGGATTCCTGGACAAAGAATTGACAGTAAACATCATCCTTTAAAATCAGTGAAGTGATGCTGTGACTTTCAAATGCACCCTGAGTGTGGGCTCTGGCCTTTATGGGAGTTACAAACCAAGTGAGTTAAGCTCTCAGCCCAGGCAGGGGAAGTTTCCTTCACGCACACAGAGCATAACTGTCAAATGCCCATGCCGTCCATCATTTCAGGTTCACTCCTGGTCAAAGCATAGACCATCCCCTCTCCTATTAAAGAACAAGCAGAAGAGCCTCCTGGGAATTGGCAATTAAGAGCAACATAAATCAAACTGGAAAATTGCCCACAATTTCAGCCATTTGTTTAAACACTTTCCCCATCTCCCATTTTCTCTGCGTTTTCTTAATTCTATCTTTTTTGTTAACATAGGATTCAATTATGGAGAGCTGCTTTATCTTTTATAAATGTAATAGACTAAAAGAAAAAAAGCTATAGAGTTAAGAAAGCTGCCTTAGCAATCTACGTAAATCTAAAGAGAAAGAAAAGCAATGAGAACGTTCTCAGAGAGAACAATGGCACGGACCTGACTGAAATTATGGGCCAACACATTCCCCGGTGTTGGCAATCTCTCCATGCTGTTACTGGCATTATCATAAGGTTATTACTTTTCCTGGACACTAAATGCATGAACTCAAAAGCACAAAAAGGGAAAGTCTAATTTGTTAGTGGTTAATTCTATGTGATGTCAAAATACCATTTAAATAATTGAAAAATATTACTCAACTCTGTGGACGGAATTCAATCTACCCCATTTTGCTGTCTTAACCTTTTGTATCCTGTGTCTAATAATTCAACGTGAGAACTTGGGTCCCGTGTTTACATGACAGGAACCAAAGGCCATTATTTTAATGGGATCATTTCAATGTTTGAAAGTACTCTGTTAATGTCTTAGTAACAATCACATTTCTCCCTGGCTGAAAGCCAAAGAAAAAGAGGACATCTAAGTGTTTCAGTAGCGTTGGAACTGCAATAACTTAGAATTTAGATCTTTTAGTGATGAAGAGTCACACCACATGGAGAACTGAAGTTCACAGATTCCCTTTTCCAAAAGGAGGATCTTCATGTCAAGTTAAAAGGATAAGAGATAATAATTGGTTCTTGTTCCAAGGGAGTCAGGCCCAGTCTCCCCGCCTGGCTTCATTTATTGGACCAGATCTGCTCTGCTTCTCTCTTCCTACGTTCTGCCCATCCCTGTGGATATCCCCATTGTCCTGCAAGCCTTCCATGTTCACCTCTGTCTTTACAAATTCTCTAAGCTTTGGAGAGAATGCCTATCCTTTAGACTTTCTACTTAAATTCTGCTATCCTTCGGAATCCAGCATAAGACCCATCTTTTCCATGAAATTTTCAATCATTCCGGTCTATACCATTCCCTTATTATTCAGAGCCATTATGAATCATATTTGAGGGTCTGTTATTCAGAAAAAATGTTGTTTGTTTATTAATGAACAGGTTCATTAACTCATCTAAGAAATCATTGTTGAGCTCCTACTGTGTGCTGTGCTCCAAAGTGTAAAATGAAAGTCCTCCCCTTAAGTCTAATTGAGGAGACATGAAAAGGTCGAAAGAGGAATGGATAGAGTACTGTGGGGCTTCGTTAGAAGGAGACTTGAGTTTTTCGAGAATGGGAGGAGTCAAAGATAAACCCTGGGAGAAAATATGACATGAGTGACCTTTGGATGCTTTACCGTGACTCTCCAGCTATCCAGCTACTAGGTTTGCCATTTGATGCTAGACACAATTTCCTGTGTTTATTCATGAACTTCTCAATGCTAGCTAGAAAGTAATACTTTCATAAATCCTTTTTTTATTGGAAAATATAGTACACGTATAGAAGAGCACATGAAATGTAAATATCCAGCTTAATAAATAGTTGAGGAGTGAATATCTATGTAACTATCACCCAGGACACGAAATAGAATATTCCCACCAACCGAAAGGCCCATTCTAGATTGTATTAGTCAGAGTTCTCCAGACACTCAGAATCAATAGGACACACACATACATATATGGAAAGCACGTGTGTGCGTGCACGAGAGAGAGAGGGAGAGAGAAATTTAAGGAATTGGCTCATGCAATCATGGCAGCTGCAAGCCCAAAACTTGCAGATCAGGCCAACAGGCTGGAGATTCAGGGAAGAGCTGGTGTTGCAGCTTGAGTCTGAAGGCAATCTAGGGGCACAATTAATTCTTCCTTTGGGGAGCTCAGTCTTTTTCCCTTAAGGTCTTCAACTGATCGGACGAAGCCCACCCACATTACGGAGGGTGATCTGCTTTACTCAAAGCCCAGTGATTTAAATGTTAATCTTCTCTAAGAAATGCCTTTGCAGCAACATCTAGACTGGTGTTTGACTAAATATCCGGGTACCATAGTCTAACCAGGCTAACACATAAGATTAACCATCACATGGATCACAATCCCTTTCCTTCCTTCTTTGTTTGGCTGTATGATTTTACCACTTATGTATGTATCCCTAATATTAATTTAATTTTTGCTGATTTTGAACTTTATAAGTGGAATTGTACAGGATAAATATTTTTGTGTCTGGCTTGTTTTGCCCAACATTCTGTTTTCAAGATGTGTTCATCCATGTCATCATTGTTGTATGTAGCTGCAGTTCCTTCATTTTCATTGCTGTATAGTATTCCATTGGATGACCATACCACAATTTAACTATTCTTCCTCTTCTTATTTTCTCTCCCCTTCCTTTCCCCCTCCTTCCCTTCTTTCTTTTTGCTGTCATGTTTACCACGAGTCAGACACTATGTTCTCTTACTTATATGCCTTACTTCATCTAGTTGAGTAGTGATGTTTTTATAATAGATATTCAGCAATACATTGCAAAACTGATTGAGATTGAATTAGTGACCGAAGTATTTCTCATATCTGTTAGAGTGCCATCTTGAAGAAATAAAATATCATCGTGTACTTATCTAGTTTCTTTGGGAACGTGAATTTCTTCAGACAGATTTAATTCTGCTTGAGGTTTGTCTGAGAGAGTTGCATTATGTGTAAGAGTGTATGTGTGTGTGTATGTATGGGAGACAGAGGGTAGCCATAGTCCACACGCTGTACCTGGGCCCCCACGCCCAGTTTATGGGATGACACGTTTGCTTGCGCATTTGGCTGCAGACCCTCTGCTCCCCTTCCTTTGCTCTGCTCCAGGGCTCGCTCCTGCCATATTTCACAGTCCTCACCTGCAGGAAAGCCAGGCTTCTCACGTGCCCCACAAGTGCCCACCCGGAAAGTTTCCATTTTCTACATCTCCCTTGGTTCTGCCTCATCCATTTACTCCCCTTTAGTTCATCTCGTATCTTCATCTCTTTGGGCCGTGACCCGCACTAATTAATCTGATAAGCCATTTGAGTTGCAGTGGTTTCATATACTTTGAGTCTCAAAACTCTTCGGCTACAATGACTTGAATGAAGCATGGTTGCAGATAAGAATGTTTGCGTATGGGGATTTTTCAGTTTCTTTTTATTTCCTTAGCATTCGTTGTGTTATTTACAATGGATTAAACCATTCTAACTTCCATAGAGTAAATGCCAGAAAGAAGACTGGCTAATCAACCTCCTCAGCATTTTAGGTATACTTGGGAAAGATGGAGAGGAAAATATGGAAATAAAGGTAATATTTCATGAAATGAGAAAATTATAGGACATAAAAGGACATGAGCACCACATTCAGAGGTTTCAAGCATATTAATTGTCCTTTTCTTTTTGAATGAGTAAGCTCTCTTCACTGAGCTCGAATGACTTGTCCACTAGCTAGCAGTTAGAAGCAGGTCTTCTAATTCTAAACGTACCCTCGCTTCATACTGCTCCAGGCCTTCGTGAGGCAATGTGAGGAAACAGCACTGTCTTATTGTGACTGTTAAGAAGTAGATAAAGAGTAAGTACTAAGGGAATTGATTTCTAAAATTTATTTCTAAGTGTCAGCTGCTTTAAATATTTTTTCATTGTCATTCAAGTCTTCACAATAACAACGTGAAGTCAGTCTTATTAGCCCCATTCTATTTTCTTTCTTTTTTTTTGGCTTTGTAAGCAAATTTAAAGATTAGTGACAGAACACTGCATTTTAAGGAAATTTCTAGTGAGACATAGATAGACCAATGCTAGGCAAGTCTTGGTCAGCCTCATTCTATTTTATTTTGTTTTATAAGTTTTTCATTGGATCCCGGGTGCACAGATTGGGTTAATCTTATTCCTAGGTTTATGACACATGCTTGTTATTGTATCATGAATGGTCTACTTTTATTTGTATAGTTGGATATGTTTTATTAATGTGATAAACATCCCAAATCCACTACCCAAAACAAAAGCTAGGATCTTGACAACTACATCTAGTCACATGGGTTCTACTTCCATCTCGCCAATTTCTTCCAACCAAGGTAACCACCATCCTGGATCTGTGTTCATTGTTACCTTGTGTTTTTTTTTAATACCATTTTATTGATATAAGTATCTCTATACTCATTTTAACTTTGTAAAATATGTACAAAGCAGCTTGTATCTTTTGAAACTTACCTTTCATATCCAATATTGTTTTGCTAAGATTCATCCATATCGCTGTGGGTGGCTGTATTTCATTCATTTTATCTGCTGTATCCTATTCTGTTGTGTGAAGACATCGCAGTTTGTGTCCTCTCCAGTCAGTGGGCATTTGAATTGTCTACAGGATTTTACTTTTGTGAATGGTATTGCTACGAACATTCTTGTGTGTGTCTTCTGTTGTCCGTGGGTCAGTCTTTCTCTTGAGTTTTTTTTCTAGGAGTGGAACTGCTGAGTCACAGAGTATATACATGTTCAATTGTAGAAAATCACACCAAACTGTTTTTCAACATAGTTGCACCAATTTTCATATCTATGAGTAATCCATAAGAAATTCAGAGGTTCCACATGCTTTCCAACACTTGGTATTGCCATACTTTTACATTTTTTTCTCACTAAATTGGCGTAAAATAGAATCTCACTGTAATCTTGATTTACGTTTCCCTGAACAAGATGATGTTGAACAACTCCCCATGTACGTTGGCCGTGTGTATTTCCTCTTATGTGAGAAGTCTCTTTACTGCTGTTTCACAGATGAGAAAACTTAGGTCCACAGAGGTTAAGTATCTTGCCTACAGTTACATAAAGACCATCTGGCAGATCTGGGCTTCAAAGTCAGGTCTGTCTGAACACAAAACATTTGTTTTCTCCACCACCTGACGTTGTTTCCTTAAGCAACAGGACTGGTTTTTAATAAATACATCAGAAATCATTCACTCAAATAAGTGCTTTCTCTCAAGGGACTCACTTTACAAGTCTATCCCTTTATTCTAACAATGAGGCCATTGTTTGAACAATTTATAGATTTCTTTTCACAATTGTTACCATTTGAGACTGTTAGTTTATAAGCCTTATAGGAAAAATAGTTTTATTAAATTAAATTTTTTCTCACTTTTTGTGGGAATCCAAATAATATCCCCTAGATTTTTCATTCACTTTGGGAACTAGATCCATTCTGAATGACTACTGGCTGTTTCAAAAATCAAAAATGCCACTAAAAGTATTGAAGAAAATGTGTCTCTTGGGTTCATTTCAGTGGTTTTCTAGCCATGTCCCTTGAAGTCCCAAGGTCTGTGGACACACCCGAGGGCCTGAGGGGACCACGAGCGAGCTGAGTGCTCCATTTTAACTGGGCATTTTGCGTTTTCTATATTGGGATTCTGTATAATATTTGTTTTAGAGGAAGAAGAGCTGACAAGAATCAATTTATGAGGTGGCTTCCCTAAATCCTTAGCCCCTCTACTCCTCCCCCTCCCTTGCCTGCTTGATGCTTTCAGAGCACTTACCCGCCCATCAGTTTCTTTGGCGGGTCATCGACCCTGCACCTACTGGAATGTGACCTCCTCAAGGTGGGAGCTGTGCTTTGCTCCTGCACCTTCACCACCTACAGGAGCGCCAGATACCGACAAAATGCACGTTTAGTGACTACTCAGTGAGAGAAAGGATGAAAATCTTATACTGATGGCCACTGCTTTGAGAGGCAATCTCATTCCATCTTTCTATGCTGTTCCACCTCCACTTGCAGAGTGCATAAAGAAGAGGGAGGCGACGGCGACGGCACGTTCCATCATGAGACGTTGAACACCCCTCTGCCCCCCAAAACTAAGCACCTATGAGGGAGTCAGAGACTAAAAGAACAGTAGAGTAGTACCTTTGGGGGATTGTAGTTTTATATCTGCTTCGTCTATTCACAGTATCAGAGAGCCAGGTACTGGAAATAAAATTTGATTACATTTTAGCCTAGCAGAATCACATCGGATAAAAGCTTCCTAGACATGAAAGTTGATCCAGAAGCCGAATATAGCAACTCCTCTCCAGCTGCATATTTGAGAATAAAATTCAGTCAGCACCCTAGTGGAGACAGTTCTGGGCCAAGAACAGTCCACACACCTTAAATTTTAGTAAATATGGAGTCCGATGGATATCTTCTCTTTACTGAATAAGTCAACAGAAAACATTTCATCATGGGGCTTATGAAATCCTCCTGCAAAAGAAAGGAGAGGGAACATCTTCCTGAATGTTCAGATGGAGAGTCAAGTTGGAAACGACCCATGGCAGAATACAACATTTCAGGGGATAATTTGCAAACAGGATGCAGGAAGACATGGCTTCAGTGACGAAGGGATAGGAATTTATAACGGGAGAATGTGTCTCCATGAAAGTATAAAAGGGTGAGACAAGAAGGGAGTTGGGGAAATTAAAGAACCATAGAAAAGCAATTAAAAATACAATGGCCGAAATGCTATCCACACTGAAAGCTGTAAACTGCAGGGTGGACAGAAAACAATGGAGCCACCAAGGTAGAGAAGAGGTGTTATAATACGTATATATACACATATATTCATATACACACACACATGCATACAGCAATAAACATTTATTTCTTTATTATAAGGAATTGACTTGTGCAATTATGGGGACGGACAAGTCCCAAGATCTGTAGGGTGAGTCGGCAGGATGGGGACCCAGGAGGGCAGATGTGTGATGCCAGACCAAATCTGAAGACCTGAGAACCAGGAGAGCTGGAGGTGTGGTTCCAGTCCGACAGGCCAACAGGCTGACAGGCTGGAGAACCAGGCAGAGCTGAGGTTTCAGTTCCGGTCTGAAGGTGGGAAGAAGGCAGTGTCCCAGTTTTAAGGCAGGCAGCAGCAATTCTCTCTTACTTATGAGGGGTTGGCCTTTGTGCTCTACTCAGGCCTTCAACTGACTGGATGAGGCCCATGTACATTAGGGAAGGAAATCCACTTTACTCAATCCACTGATTTACACATTAATCTCACCCAAAAACCCCTTCACAGCAACACCTAGAATAATGTTTGGGCACCCTGTGGCCCAGTCAAGTTGTCACATAAAATTAACTATCACAGAACCCTTGCCAGTCTCTGATCACATATGCCAATTTTTAATGTTTTTTACCTCCTGTGGTTGGGGGAGCGGGGCCTCAGTGAATTTGGAACAGTCCAGAAACACATGACCCCAGTCTTTTCTATGTCTCATAGGACTACTTCTGGACATTGGGCAGGGGGCCTAGAGGCAGAAATTTACACTATCCATAAGGAAAAAGCATCCTTGGGAATCAAATCACAAAAGCTTACCTCCCACCCAAACCTGTGGCAGGTGGGTCGTGACTGAGTTTGCCTCTGGGAGGTAAGGAATGGGCTGCTGACAACGCAGCAACTTTTCATGTCAAACAAACATTACTCACATAGACCAGTGTTTCTTAACCTTGACTGCACCCTGGAAACCCCTGGGGAGCTGTAAAAATATGGATGCCTGAATCCCACCCAGAAATTCTGAATTAATTAGACTGGATATGGCCTGGGCATTGGGATTTAAAATGAAATATGTACAGTAGTATGCTCTTTTTTTAAATGTACATTTCTATGAGTTTTAATATATGCAAAGACTCTTGCATCAGGCTACAGATCAGGCTACAGAACAGTTCTAACACCCCCCAAGTTTCCCTGGTTCGTCCTTTGAGGTCAGACCCCCACCTCCACTCCCAGCTGCAGCCCCTGGGAACCACGGACCTGTTCCCTGTTCCCAGTCCACCCTCACCCCTGCCTTGTTAGCACGTCATGTAAATGGAATCACATGTATGTCATCTTTGGAGCATTGAGATTTTTAAAAGTTTCCCAGGTGATTTTAAGGTGCTGCTAAGGTTGGGAACCCATGTAGTCTTGGTAGCATGTTCCTTCAGTTAAGTGTGAGGGCTGCTTCCTTCTTAACTGAGCGAGCAGGAGCACTGGATAGAGACCCACGAAGATTCCAACAGGAGATCCAGAAAGGTGACCGAATGGAAAAAAGAGAAATCTTTTTTTAAAGGAAAAAAGGTGATGCAAATTATCGAAAAGCTAGTCCAGATAAAAAATATCCTAAAATGGGATTGTTCTAAGAGCTTAAAAATAGGGAACAAGGCCTTCTTGGCAGAGCAGCATTGGATGACATGCGAGCTCTCTGCCTCTAATGGCCATACTTGAGGATTTGCACACAGGGGAGGAAATAAGACACTATTCATTCAGTCCAAATGAGTAAATTATGATTGCGGCCAGATGTCCTTAGGCAAAAACAGAATTTGAAGCCAACAATAGAGCCTGTCTCTTTTTGTGGCACTTCTTTGTAAGACGGTCACTGACCTAGTACGATTACAACAGCGAGAGTCTGATTGAGGCGCCATCTACACGGAGCCAATTCTCAGTGGAGGAAATCTGAGATAGCTTTGAGGATAAAACTTATGGGTCTTTACTGCATTCCTCTGTGTTGGGGGATTAGAGAAGAGTTCTTCTGGAGAAATGACAGCCTCCATTTCCCTTTTATGAGCTGGTTGTGAAGGCAAGATTGCCTCCTCTCCAGGACCACGTCACCTTCCTTCCGACTCCTCAGTGGACATTCCTCTCTTGCTATCAAATCTGTCCTCAGGCAGCACCAAGAAGAGCAGTGAAATTCAGACACGAGTGAAGGGTAATTTTGAGGAAGCCCTGGAGCCCATCCGCGTCCAGAGAGTCACATGCGAATGTGCTTTGGGGTGAGGTTTAGTGTCGAGGATTCTCTAATGGAAGTATAAGCCTCGCCGGGTAATGCTAGGAGGCCAGGAATAAGAAAATTAGGCTTCATAACTGAATTTACCTGCCTCTTTTGGTTTTGTGGAATGCATCAGGGGAGCCAGTGATATTACAATTTTGAGTTCACCTAAAAATAGCCAGACTGGAGACCTGAGACTACGGAAGTCATCCTTCTGGCAACAGGGATGCTAGTCTATCGATAATGGAATAAGTTGTGCACACTGTTTTACTGAAAACAAATTGTGGTTTTCACTAAGAGGTTTCAGGATTGGGAGCTTATTCGCTCCATAAAGGTCCTGACTTCCTGTCCTGAGACTCTATATTTGAGGTCAAAGTGCTATTATTGTATTATTCTTGCTTCATTAGGAAAAAATTTTTTTCTTTTCTATGTGTGAGTCTCACATTGGACTGAAGTTCACGCTGGATGGTTTTTAATTCATTTACTTTTCTATCATCTTAATGAGCAAGTGCTGGACAATGAATCAATAATTGAAATGGTTGCCTCTGTTGGATCGCTTTAACAAGAGCCAGAGGCCATAGGGAGGCAGCCATCTTCTGGGCTGCTCAGCCATCCGCGCTGTCAGGGAAAGGCCTGGGCAGACACAGATTCAGTGCAGCAGCCGGGATCTTTAGTGTTTTTCTTCTTCTCTGAGAGCTGTACTGTGTACCATAAGCAAGTGATGTTGCAGCCCCGTATGTCCGTGGTTGATAATGGCAAAGGACTGAGACCAAAAGCCAGAGCAAGAAGAAATGGATCCGATGTTCTGAAACAGCATTTAGAGTTTCTCAGCACAGGCGCTTTCGGCACTTTGTGCAGAAATCTCCCACAGATTACAAGATATTAGCATACTTGGCCACCTCCCACTATATGCCAGGAGAAGCCCCTTCTAGTCGTTTTGAGAGCTCACACCTAACAAATCAACCAAGCAACCAACCAACTAGACAAATTCTGCTCCACTCATTTCCAAGACGCCTTGACTGAGAAATGCTGAATAGTAGACAGAATTTTTGGAAAGGAAGACTTCTAGGGAACGACTCAAAGTGGTCAAAGGCTTGTGTACCATATCTTCTTTTAAAGAGGTTACACGTTTTAATTTATTGTAAAAGTTATATGCTCATCACAAAAATTTAAGCAATACAAGGAGCGTGTAAAGTAAAAAGGAAACACCCATAATATCCCTGATAAACACATTTTAAACAGTAAACAGTTAAAGACATATCTATATTTGCACTCAGCAATATCACTTCAAGGAATCTATTTTTTAGAAATAACATCACTATTATGTACAGACACATGTGTAGGAATGCTTGTGGCAGACCTATGTAATAGCAGAAGAGCAGAAGCAGCCCAGATGCCCACTTAGACGGGAGCTGTTGAATAAGTTATGGTGTGTGCCGTCAAAAGTGGCCGAAGTAGATGCAGATGTCCTGATTCAGTCCAGATAGATGTTCATTCCAGGTATATTATTAAATGAAAAAACAAGATGGAGAACATTTTGAATAGCAAGATTCCTTTTTCACTTTAAAAATATACGTATATGTACGTGTGTGTATCTGCATATGCTTTGGAGTCAGGAAAGAGATGTAGTGAATGGAGACTTTTTGGGGTTGGGATTGGCTAGGAGGAGGGAACGTGGGGGAAAAGACAACTTCTGCCTTGCATAATTTTTTAAAGCTGTAGAATTATTAATAACTTTTAGTTTTTTGTAATTTTAAGGTATTTTTAGTGACATAATTTTTTGTTTAATTGGTTTGATCCTTTAAAATGATATAATAGCACAGAAAGATCAATCTGTTATAAAGCAAAGTTGAATGTAAGTATTTAACACATAGTAGACAATCAGTGACATTTAGCAAGTAAATTAGAAACAGCAGGAATCAAATTGTACATTTTCCCTGCGGTTCTTAAAAGAGTAACTTTTTAAAAAAAATTAAAGTTGTTCATTTTGAAATAATTGCAGATTCACATGTAGAAGACATCCCATGTACTCTTTACCTAGTTTCCCTTTGTGGTAACACTTTGCAGAACTTCTAGTATAATAGCACAACCAGGACGTCGACCTTGATAAAGTACGCTAAGCTTGTTCCGATTTTCCCAGGTTTGCTTGTTCTCATTTCTGTGCATGTGTATTTCAATCTGTGCCTCTCTCTGTGTGTCACATGTAGAGTTTCCTGGGTCCGTCACTACAGTCAAGATGCTGTGGAATTCCATCACCATAAAGATCCCGTTGTTGCCATTCTATAACCACATGGATGTTCACAGTAGCTTTATTCATAACAGCACCAAACTGGAAACAATCCAGATGCCCTTCCAGATGGTTAAACAAACTGGTTCATCCAAACAATGGAACACTACCAGCAAAAAAAAAAGGAGGGAACTACTGATACGCAAAAAAAAAAGGAGGGACCTACTGATACGTGCAACAACTTGGATGACCCTCAAGGGAATTATGCTGAGTGCACAAAAGCCAGTCTCAAAACGTTACATATTGTATGGTTACATTTATACAATGTTCTTGAAGTGAAAAAATTATAGAGATGGAGAACGGATTACTGGTTGTCAGGAGTTAGGGATTGGGGGTTGGTAATGAGAGAGGTGAATGCAGTTCTGAAAGGACAAAATGAGGGATCCCGGTGGTAATAGAACAGTTTTTAAGTATTTTTAAAACAAAAATTATATCTTTTTTTTACACGAATGGGACTATATTATACATATTCTTCTGAAATTGTTTTTTCCACTTAATATGTATTGTCTATCCTTTCATGATATAGGGGTATCTTATTTCTAAAAGTAGTTACATGTCTTTTAATAGGATAGAGTATCATCATTATTCCTCTATTAATGGATTAGAAGGTTGTTCATATTACAAATAGTAATGTACGTTTTTAACAGCAAACAGTTAAGTAGAAAGGTGCTGCAATAAGCATCTTTGTAAACACAGCTTCGTGCAGTAGTATGACCTTGTAGAATAAACGTGTAGAAGTGGAATTGCTGGGTCTGGGGGCAAGCACATTTTAAATTCTGATACAGATTTGCTATATCATTCTTCAAAGTAGTTATACTAATTTACACTTCCACCAATATTAGCCACGTCCATTTCCCCACACTTACATATTAATTTTAAAATGATAAAGGCTTGTTTGTCCGCAGAAGTAGTAAAATCTTTTTAAAATTAGAAGCATTAACAGCGCCATGATCTCTTACACCCAGGCCCATTAAGTCAATAGGATCTGCCCAGCCTCATGATCAAGGCTTACCCCCAACTTTGAGAATGAGCCAAATTATGTAGCCTGTATTAGTCACAGTTTTCCAGAAAAGCAGAACCAATAGAATATGTATACAAATATATTCTCTCTCTATACACATATATATAGAGAGAGAGGAAGTGAGAGACAGAGAGATTTATTATGAAGAATTGGCTCATGTCATTATGGAGGCTGAGAAGTCCCATGATCTCCTTTCTGCAAGCTGGAGACCCAGGAGAATCGGTGGTGTGACTCCATCTGATTTCGAAGGCATAAGAGCCAAGGGAACCATTGGGGTAGGTCTCAGTCAGAGCACAGGAGGAGAGCGATGTCAAGCTCAAGCAGTCGGGCAGAGGGAGTGAATTCTCCCTTCCTCTGACTTTTTGTTCCAACAGGCCCTCAATAGATTGGATGAGGCCCACCCACACTGGGGAGGACCATCTGCTTTGCTCAGTCTACAGGTTCAAATGCTAATCTTTTCTGGAAACATCCCCACAGACATACCCCAAAATAACGTTTAACAAATAACTGGGCACCCCCAGATTCAGTCAAATTCACACATAAATTGACCACCTTGCCAAACCAAGAAAGTCTCAATTCTATCCCAGTGAGGAGAGGGCAGCACGTAGAATGGCTCAGGACAATGGCCGGCCTAGGTAATTTCCCAGAACCTCCCCATGATTGCTCTTGTCTCGTGCTGTGTGCTGCCCCCTCACTCCCCAGTCTCCCGCCATCTCTCTGAGCCCTGGCTCCATGGGCTCTCGGTGTCTGAGTTTCCCCTTCAGTTGTGACGGCCTGTCCCAGTTTCCCTCTTTGACTTACTTGAGTCGAGTCTGTGGCCATGTCTCTGTTTTGCATGTCCATCTGACTTTGGTATCCCTGGACCCATCAAGGAGAGACCCACTCCAGCATGCAATTCAGCACGGGGTTAGCACAGACTTTGGTGTTAGCTGTGTCTGAGTTTGAGTTCCAACTGTTCCCTTTAGCAGGCATATGACCTTGTGCAAATTATTTAAAGTCTTTAAGCGTTAGTTTCTTCAGCTGTAAAATGAGAGTGGCAATACGATGTCATAATGTTGTTGTAAAGGATCAAGTGTGACAGAGCATATTAAATACTTAGCATAGTGCCTCACACTTATACCTTCCAAGTCTCACTATTTTGAGACTATAAAATGGGATTATGTAAACTTTTCAGACACTGACGTACTTTCTGGAAACAGTATCCCCCGAAAATGTCTATCCCCTCCTTCCTGAGTTATTTCTGAGGGCTTCCAGGCCCTGACATGGGAGTGCCCAGGGTCAGTGCCTCAGCTTCCCTGACTTCTCCTCTGGCCTCCACACGGCTGCCTCAGAGGCCTATGTTTAGCTGGGAAACCCTGTCTCTGTCTGTGACCACCACCGTCACCCCACGCTCTGGCCTTTGAAAGGAGACACTCCTTCCAGAACAACCGCAGCCAGGCTGTGACTTCATGCATGACTTAATTGAGGGTTCAGGGCTAATGAAAGTGCTGAGAATAACCTACAACAGTGAACAGAGACAGCAGCTCTTGGAGACAACAGGCCCGAGCCTGCCCTGGCTGATGCTGGCAGGCCTGGCCGTGGCGGGCCCACGTTGAGCATCTCCACAGCTCAGAGTCCAGGCTGTGTCGTCTCCCCTTGCCCAGGGCCCCTTTAATAGCCCCAAGATTAACTGCTCTCCAGGATGACTGACTACTGGAGACTCAGGCCCTAAGGAGGACCTCTTGACCCTCATTCCACCCTCACAGGCTAGATAAGGCAACCACAGTAGAGATTTCTCAAAGTGTGGCTTATTTTCTTCTTAATAGTTACTTCTGCAAAATACCAACAGTCCAGTTTAGTGTGCTTTGCACCAATTTCCGTGCAGGCCTTTTTCATAATCGTTCCTCCCCAAAACACCAAGTCTACATTTTTCTCCTGCTGCATTCCAGGCTCAGGTCCTCATTGATGCTGAGCAAATGCCTGGACACAACAATACCCACACATCCCCCAAGGGCAATTAATCATTTCCAAGGATTGGGAAGTTAAAATAAAAATTTAAGGAAAACCTTTCCGTATTTCACAAATGCAAGTTTGGTTATACTCCAAAATCACCCCAGTGACCTTACCGAGTAGAACACTTAAGCATCTGAGGCTGAAGCACCTGCAGCTGAGTTATTTCCCACTGTTCAGAGCATCTGCAGAAACACGTGCATAAACTAGCCAGATCTCACAAGGGGTCTCTTCCAGAACAAAGGGAAGCTCTGTCTTGAAGCCAATTTTGCTTTTTCACTGTAAAGTGCAGAAACTACTTGCAACGTTCCAAATGCCAGCTTTGGGTGCTTCAATAACGTAGAGTGCCACTGTAGGGACCCTGTGTTGACCAAATCTCTGGCCCCCTGGGAGAGAGGGAGGGAGACTCAGACCCTGAGTGAGGAAAGCTCTCCTTGGCTGCACGAGCTTCCCAACAACCCTGAGAGATCGGGAGGTCAGCAGTTAGTCACATTTGACAGATGAGGAGCCTGAGGTTCAGAGAAGCTAACTGAAGGCAGCACAGCTATGTATATAGCTGAGCTGTGACTAGATTCCAGACCTTTTGAGTCCCAATCTCAAAATCCACATCATGAACACTCTGATCCAAGGCTTCCTCTCAGTTTTCCTGAGTTAATGCATTGGCCTCCAAGATGATGTTTTTGGGATTCAGTAGATATTACTTCTTTTTGCCTGCCTGAATTGTGGACCAAATGGGAGACGGGAGCAGGAGTAAGACTTTGGGGCTGAAGGCCAAATGGTTTGGCTCATAGGTCAGTCCTGAATTAGCCAAGTTTACCCACACAGTCACAGGCAGCATTGACAACTACAGGCTGCCCTGTAGGGGCCTACTCATGTGAAACTTAGGGCTGGAGGAGCCAAGAAACTCCAAGAGAAGGCTAGAGAAAGGGGCTGAGCCTCTCATGCTCAGCTTCTGGATCCAAATGACCAGGCACTTCTGCAGCCACGAAGGGGAGGGGTGCAGGGAGGCCAGAAGTATTCCTCCAATGGGTATCTCAACACGAAGTCAGGAAAAAGGAGGGTCCCCCTCCGCACAATACAGATCTTAATGTCAGTGTTTTCCTTGTCCAACCCATCCCACCTATTAATGCCAGATAAATCTTTCTGAAGCATCATTTTTTTAGTGTAGAATTCAGTGTAGAATTTCTCTGAGTACCAAACGTACATGTCTCTCCATCACCTCCTGCATCAAGCCCGTATCTCTCCTAGACGCCTTCCTGTCCTTCCGCTGTATTTACTGCTGATTTCCAAGGGAAACCCTCTTCTCCAGCCTGGCACGGCCTCCCTCTAGGCCCCCAACAGGCTCTGCTCATTCTCACATTTACATATTTGCTCATTTCTCCTCCCACATGAAGTGCTTTCCTCCCACCTACTCTATCTTGGAGTCTTCCTCTCTTTCCAATCCTGAATGACTACGGAGCTCCTCCAGGAGAAGCTCTGGCTGCTCCAGCTCACATTAGTCTCCTCCTTCTCTCATAGCTCTTTCAGTCCTTCCACCTAGTCCTCTAGGGGTAACGCCATAACTACTGTTTTGTTTTGTTTTATTATGGGCACTAGAGCAAATGGCTTTAGAGCAGGATCCGTGTCATACTTTTTTGGCATCCCTCAAAGTAACCATTTGTCACATTTGCCTATCTAGTAATTGAACAATTCTCTTCTTATTATGGGGGAAACCCAAATTATGTGAATCTTGGTGGAGGACAGGGTCCCTCTAATGGAAGCTGAGGGGCCAGAAACTCGGCTACTCCTTCTCTCCATGCCTGGCAGGTAGATGTGGACCTAGGCTAGCCTGGAACTTTGAATTTGTAGAGTACTGTAAAGATGTAGGTTAAAAAAAAAGAGCTAACAAATTCTTCAGGGTGACGATGGTGGCATGGCCAGTCTAGCACAGCAATGGTGATCCACTGACAACTGCTGCTGGTTGTGACTGAGGAAATGGAACCAAGAATGATTCTGTGCCGTGACCTTATCTGTGTTCCTGCTGAGACTCTCGTGATGGATCCTGCTCATTTTCTTAGCTTGGTTCTCCAGCCTTCCTGCCAATTCTCTGAGTTTGTTGATAATCTTTTACTAAATTTCAAGTTTGTGAGAGTTGGTTTCTGTTGTTTGCAGTCAAGAATTCTGTTTGCTACATTTGATATTGTCTGGCACATGCTGAGCTCAGTTAAGATATACTGACTGTCCTTGAACCTGAGTCAAATGATCTGGCCCTCTATTGAGAGCTTAAAGTGAGATTGTGGAGGTTGCTGAAAACCAGGCTGAAGAGTCTGCAAACTAAGGTTGTGTGAACTATGGAATAGCAATCATTTGAAAAGTGAGAGATTCAATGCAATCCCTATCAAAGTTCCAACAACATTTTTCACAGAAATAGAACAAAGAATACTAAAATTTATATGGAACAACAAAAGACCCTGAATAGCCAATGGAATCCTGAGAAAAAAGAACAAAGTTGGAGGTATCACACTCCCTGATTTCAAAATATGCTACAAAGCTATAGTAACCAAAACGTCATGGTATGGCGGAAAAACAGACACACAGATCAATGGAACAGAATCAAGAGTGCAGAAATAAACCCACACATCTACGGTCAGCTAAGTTTTCACAAGGGAGCCAAGAACATCCAATGAAGAAAGGAGGATCTCTTCAATAAGTGGTGTTGGGAAAACTGGACAGCTGCATACAGAAGAATGAAAGTAGACCATTATCTTGCACCATACACAAAAATCAACTGAAAGTGGATTAAAGACTTGAATGTAAGTTCTAAAACCATGAAACTTCTAAAAGAAAACATAGGCAGTACCCTCTTCGACATCCGTCTTAGCAGCATTTTTTCAAATACCGTGTCTGACTGGGCAAGGGAAACAATGGAAAAAATAAACAAATGGGACTATATTAAACTAACAACCTTCCGCACAGCAAAGGAAATCATCAATAAAACGAGAAGACAACCTAACAAGTGGGAGAAGATATTTGCAAACCATATATCTAATAAGGGGTTAATATCCAAAATACACAAAGAACTCATACATCTCAACAACAAAAAAACCAACAACCTAATTAAAAATGAGCAGAAGATCTGAACAGAGATTTCTCCAAAGAAGATATACAGATGGCCAACAGGCACATGAAAAGATGTTCAACATCATTAACTATCAAGGAAATGCAAATCAAAATTACAATGAGATATCACCTCACTCCAGTCAGAATGGCTATAATAAACAAGACAGGAAATAATAAGTGTTGGAGAGGATGTGGAGAGAAGGGAATCCTAGTACACTGCTGGTGGGAGTGCAAACTGGTGCAGCCACTATGGAAAACAGAACGGAGATTCCTCAGAAAATTAAGAATAGAACTACGATACGCATCAGCTGTTCCACTGCTGGGTATTTTTCCAAAGAACTTGAAAACACAAATGCATAAAGATACATGCACCCCTATGTTCATGACAGCATTATTCACAATAGCCAAGACTTGGAAGCAATCTAGGTGCCCATCAAGGGACAAATGGATAAAGAAGATGTGGTGTATACACATAATGGAACTACTCAGCCATAAGAAATGATGACGTCCGGCCATCTGTGACAACGTGGATGGAGCTTGAGGGTATTATGCTAAGTGAAATAAGTCAGAGGGAGAAAGTCAAAAACCATGTAATCTCACTCATAAGTAGGAGACAAAAATAACAACTAACACAAAACCACAGAGATTGGATTGGTGGTTACCAGAGGGGAAGGGAGAAGGGTGAAAGGGTGATTAGGCACATGTGTGTGGTGATGGATTGTAACTAGTCTTTGGGTGGTGAACATGATGTAATCTACACGGAAGTCGAAATATAAAGATTTACATCTGAAATTTATATAATGTTATAAACCAATGATACTGCAATAAAAAAAAAAGAAAAGTGAGAGACTCAACCAATTAATTCACTCAAGTTTTCAATTTGTTTGAAGCAGTTTTCTTCTGGAGTTGATGGCGTGACTGAACATGTGTGGACATAGGCCGTATGTGTGAGCCTTTGTGCCAGATTCCCCCCTACGAAAGAAGTGGGTAATTGGAGATGGGAGGGCGCTGATTATTTAGGTTCAGAAGTTAATACTGTGTGTTCGAATGTGAAGATCAGACTTGGCGATCTGGACGGTCCTTGTGCTGAGGGCTGCCCAAGGTCAGGTCTGGGACTTGATTTTTACCCTCCTTCCAAGCTAAGGAGTTAGCTGTGACTGTTTCATGGAATCCGGCAGAAGACACAAGTCTCTGGAGTCAGAGACAAAGGACTTTATTACTCCTGGTATATACTTTACTAAAAAATTATTTGTTGCTTATCTGAATTAAAATTTAACTGGGTAAAAATTTAGCTTTTATTTGCTAAACCTGGTAAATCTAAGCACAGCATTCTGCATAAATATCGGCATATTTGTGTTAGCTGGTGGTCAAAGTCTTGCATCCTTAGCATGCCCAGCATCGCACACAGGACCATGAGAGACCCACGGGGACAGTGGCAGCTTCATTGGCCAGTGGCTGAGGGACTGCTGGTGTCTGCAGGCTCCAGCAGCAGTCACAGTGGGTGTGTGGGCCCTGGTGGCCCGAGCGGGCAGCATGGGGACCCCAGCAGCACGGCCATGCCTCCAGGAGCTCAGCACTCCGTGTGTGCTTGGGGTTTCCAGGCCAGGTCTTCATAGTTGGGTGACAGTTCTCTCTTTGCTTTGCCCTCCTAGCCTCCCTGTCACCCCCTTATTCCTTTGCCCTTCCAGCCATTATAACACATTTAAAATGAATTCCCTGCATTATATTTCTCTTTGGGTTATTTAGAGTGATGCTGATTTTTCTGGCAGGACCCTGACAGATACAGTTGTGGTGGCATATTTGTGCTTAATAAGCTTATGAGTGTGGCCCAGTGCTCAGCATGTGATGGATGAATTAGAAATGCTTACTTAAAATGAATTAAATTCTTGCTGGAGATTGATAGGTACAGACACAGGGTAACATTATGCTAAAATAAATGGGAATCAAAGGCACTGGGGAATGTAACAGGAAAACTTTTTCAAGCCAAGTATAAAAAAAAGTAGTGGGTAAGACATTATGTGTAGCTCAGAAGTGGAGGCAGTGGAAGATATGTTGTTGGACGGAAGAACTCTATTTTATTTCCAGGACACATTCACAGTATTAATCATAGGATCAAAGTGTTATTCTTTTTTAGAAATCTCCCCAAATGATGAAATGAAATATAATATCATCTTCATAGGAGGAAAGCATTTTAGCAGTGTGAGCAGAAAAGTAAAAATAGATATTCTGTAGTCATTGATTCAACAACATTTGTTATGCGATACGTGCAAAGCACAGGATCTCAGGCATGAATTACCAGAGCTCAAGTGGCCTTTCAGATATAGTTCATCTGCGTAAATGTAATGATTCTCAAGGGAATCTTAAAACATTCCTCTTGGAACCTATGGCTTGATTTCTCAGTTTCGCTCAAGCATAAATCGTCAGAGCTGAGTGCATGTGGGATGTGGTTTGGGAAGATAAGAGGCCAAATGATGTTTACGTTGTTGTCTGGTTTGCTAATAAATATTGCTTTATTTCATTGCTCCTGTTTTGGGAGCCGCTAGAGGAAGCGCAACTCCCTCCCATTATGAATGAGAGATTCTGGAAAAACATCTCACTCAAACCATAGCTGGAGAAAACCTGCAGGGAGATTTAGTGGTTCCAAGTTGCTGAGGCTCTGATTTTAGGGATCAATGGTACATTATTTATTAGCAGAGTTGTGGCCAATTGCTACCCCTGTGTATCTCTCTGTAATGGTCAGTTTTAGGTGTCAGCTTGACTGGGCCATGAGATGCCCAGATCTTTGGTCAAACATTATGCTGGCTGTGTCTGTGAGGCTGTTTCTGGATAAGATTAACATTTGAATCAGTAAGCTGAATAAAGCAGATGGCCCTCTCTAATGTGGGTGGGCCTCATCCTATCAGTTGAAGACCTGAATAGAACAAAAAGGCTGAGTCAGAGGGAACTCCTCTTGCCTGAGTGCTTCAGCTGGGACACTGGCCTTTTCTGGCCTTTGGACTCAGACTAAAACATCAGCTCTCTTGGGTCTCCAGCTTGCCCACTGCAGATCTTGGGACTTCTCTGCCTCTATGATAGTGTGAGTTAATTCCTTATAATAAATTCTTTCTCTATATATGTATATGTACATATCCTGTTGGTTCTGTATGTAGAGAAGTGTCGGTAGAAGAGTTGACTCCATGTAGGGAAAAAATGAGCAAATAGGAGAAATAAGATGAAAATTCATGCTGAAATAAGATTGTGGAGGACACTGAAAACCAGGCTAGAGTCTGCAATTAATTCTATATTTGCTATTGAAGATTTGCCTTCCAAATGATACTTGAGCAAAATTAGTTTGGTGGGTGTAGTAAGTTAAATGGTATCCCCCCCAAAGGATGTGTCCACCCAGAAGTTCAGAATGTGACCGCTTCATAATAAGGGTCTTTGCAGATGTTATTAAGTCAATGATCTTGAGATGAGATCATTCTGGAGTACATTGGGCCCTAAATTCAATGGCAAATGGCCTTATAAAAGACAGGAAAAGAGAAGACAGGGTTACAGAGGAGAAGGCCACATGAAGATGAAGGCAAACACTGGAGTGATGCAGCTATAAGCCAAGGAATGCCAAGAATTTCCAGCAATCATCAGAATCTAGGAAAGAGGCACAAACAGATTCTTCCTCAAAGCCTCCAGGAGGACCCAACCTTGCCCACACCTTAACTTTTCACTCCTGGCCTCCAGAACTGTGAAAGGACAAATTCCTGTTGTTTTAAACTGCCAGATTTGTGGTGATTTATTGTGGTAGCCCCAGCAAACTAATGCAATGGGGACGTGTGGGTAAATTACGTAGGGCAGCGAGCCTAGAGGCGGAGCAGCTAGCTAGCTGTAGGACATTTTGACAACTCAAGTTATTTTTATGAGCTGTACTTTACCAAGGACCATGTAGTGGCCCTGTGTTGATCTTTCATAAATTTTCATTAAAAAATTTCATAAATTTTTCTGTCTACGTGACATGAATACTACTGGTGGAAAAAAAATTAGAATTTTAGGTGTCATAAAATCCAAATCCCAACAGAAAATTTAAAAAAGATAACCCAATGTTTGTAATTGTTATTGTGATGGTTAATTTTATGCATCAACTTGAGTGTGCCATGGGACGCCCAGATATCTGGTTAAGCATTGTTTTTCAGTGTGTCTGTGAGGGTGTTTCCGGAAGAGATCGATTGGCATTTGAATTGGTGAGCTGAGCAAAGCGGAGGGTCCTTATCCATGCGGGTGGGCATCACCCAATCTGTTGAGGGCCTGAATAGGACACAGGGTGGAGGAAGGTTGAATTCACTCTTGCTGCTTAATTGCTTGAGTTGGGACATTGATCTCTTGCCCTCTGCTCTCTGTTCTTAGACCTTCAGACCTGCACTGAAATCTACACCAGGCTCTCTGACTCTCAGGCCTTTGAACTACACCGCTGGCCTTCCAGGGTCTCCAGCTTACTGAGGGTAAATTGTGAGACTTCTTAGCCTCCATAATAGTGTGAGCCAATACCTTATAATAAATCTCTTTATAATAAATACAATAAATCTTTATAGATATATGTCCTAATGGTCTGTTTCTCTGGAGAACTCTGACTAATACAGTTGTGTTTAACTAAATTTAGTGAGACAATTTCTTTGAACGGATGAATCCTTAAGGACCCACTCCTATAGACTGGCCTGCCTTTCCCCCTCGTTTTTAGTGCAGTGCATCTCCATGGTCATTCTGGAAGCATCTACGGTGCCTCTGAAGGCAGACTCCGTGGGCTGGGATGAGGAGATTCGATCCCATAGGTGAAGATGGCCCAGGAAGATGATGATACTGATGACATCCACGACAATTACCTTGAGGAGTAGGAACTGTTCTAAACATTCACAACACCATTTTATTTTATCCCTCCGATGACCTTGTGAGGTGTACTACTATCCTCCTATGACAGAGGAAGACACCAGGCTTTGAGAGATTAAGGAACTGGTCAGGGTCTCACAGCTGGTAAATGACTGCCAGAATTAGAATCTCAGTTTGTCCAACTCCAAAAGCATGTGACTGTCAACCAATGTCCCTGTGAGTAATCATATAATCACGGAATTGCAGAACACTAACGTGGGAATTGTTGTTAGAAATCATCTAGCTTAGGGATGAGATTTTCTTGCAAACCAAGGCCTTAGAGTATGTTTCTTTTCTGATCTGAGACCAGGATCCAGGGCTTACCAAGGAAGACACTTTCTGCAGCACATTAGTTTTGCAAAGGTAAAGATGGCATGGCGAGGATTTCATGGCATTCATTTTTCTTTTGAGAGCAAAGAGCTTTCTAGGAAAAATAGCCGTAATTCAAAGGTCAAGGCTGATGCCTTGTGGGAAGAGCAGGACAGATTGATTTATGGGGATTGGAACAGAAAACATGGTTCAAGAATGGCAATGAATAATAGAATAAGGCAGCTTGGCTGACAGTATTCCAGTGCTTATCTGTGTGAGCCTGGTTAGGGAGGGCTTAAGAGATTGCTCAAGTCAGTTAGGGAGACTGAGACTGTCATTGGCGGGAAGGATAGAACATATTAAAACCAGAATGGAAAGGAAATTAGGAACTCTGTGGTTAGTGTTAAAACTGGAGCCCCACTTAATTCATTCGCCTAGTCAGCAGAAATTTTAGAGCTGTTGCTGTGTGCCAGGCACTGTCCTAGACACAGAGACACAATAGGAATTCTGACACAAGTGGTCCCCTCTTGCACAGAACCCATAGGCTAGTCAGGGAGACAGATGTTGGCCAAGTAATTACAAATTCGTTACACAATTTTAATTTAATAAGTGCTACCAAGAAGTACGGGATGCTATAAGAATGTAGACAAAGAGGATCTGACCTAGTCTTGGGGTCAGGGTAGGGGCTAGTGATGCTGAAGCTGACATTTGAAGGATGAGTAGAAATAGACTAAGAGCAGAGGGGAGGAGCTTTCCAGATAGAGGCAGGAGAGAGCACGTAAGTTCAAGGAGCTGTAAGGCTGAGTGGGTGGAGAGCAGAGAGGAAGGGGAGAGAGGCCTGTGCAGCCAGGGACTTGTTAAGGATTTTGGATTTTATCCTAAAAGCAAGAGAAGTCATTGGAGGGTTTTAAACAGGGAGTGACATGATTGATTTGGCATGAGACCAAGGAGGGATTTGGGCCAAATCCTCATTACTAATGGTTAGTTGTCACTTGCCTGGCTTGGTCCCTTTTGCCTAAATGGCTTGGAAGCCCAGCAGGAATAGCTCTGGACAAAATAGGATGCAAGGTTTCCGGATCCTGCCCACCCCCTCATCAGAATCGTAACTGTAAGCTACACAGTTGGGCAGCCGGAGCACCTGCCCCGGGGCCTGTGATTTGGTCGGCATTGTTCTTCCAGGTCCTGCCAGTGGGATCAGATGCTCTTGTCTTTGATGAATTCCCATCAAAAGAGAGCTGGTACTTGTGGTAGAAGTTCTCAAAGGAGGAATGGGTATTGCTAGAGATGAGCCGTCAATTCCAGGGCCGGAGCAGAGGCAGCCTGGGCAACCTCTTCCCGGAGGCCATTTCCCCAGAGAAGCAGGTGAGGTTTGGGCCTGGGGAAAGCAGAGGTTAATCCAAAGGCCACAATGGATTCAGCTCAAAAGACCTCCAGGGTGTAGGTTTTTAAGGTTGGAGATGTCTTGGCATTTACCACTCTTGTCTCCTTATTCCATTTTGTCCTGCCCCTTAACCTGGCACTCCAGATGGAAGAGATTTAGGTGGGTATTACTGTAGCACGGCAATTTAAAAAATAGATGTTTGTGTTTCCAATAAGCCTGTGAGGTCTATCCTAGGAACCAAATTCACTGAGCAGCACGGCTTTCCAGAGGCCTGGTGTAGACGATAGATCCCTTGGCACAGGTGTGGGGGCACCTGGGACAGTAGCAGCACAGAGCTTAGACTCCCTCGGGATTGTTGTCTACTTAGAGACATGGCTGGAATGACAGCTCTCATAGAGCACTTCTTATGTGTCAGGGCACCTGTGTGTCTAAGCCCTTCACATATATTAGCTCATTTAATCTCTACCACAACCGTACAAAGTAGATGCTATTATTATCACTCCTATGTTACAGATGAGGACACTAAGGCACAGAGTGGGTACTTCACTGCTTGTAAGAAGCAGAGCTGGGATTTGAACCTAAACAGTCTGATACTGAAGGCCGTGAGATGAAACACTCTAGCATACGCCTCTCTAGAATGAAGACTGGGGACTGGGCTGTGGCCATCCGTTTGGGTGAGTGTTTCTTACCAACGGTAGATGCCCTGCATCCTAGTCCGCTCAGGCTGCTGTACCAAAATCCCACAGACTGGGTGGCTTATAAGAGGCAGAAATTTATTTCTCAGTGTTCTGGAGGCTGGAAGTCCAAGATCAGGGTGCCGGCTTGGTCAGGTTCTGGTGAGGGCCCTCTTCCTTGTTGTTGGGTCCTTATATGCTGGAAGGGGCTAGGGAGCTCTCTGGGGTCTGTTTTATAAGGCCACTAATCCCCGTCATGACCTAAGCATCTCCCAAAGGCCCCACCTCCTAACACATCACCTTGGGCATTAGGTTTTCAACATATGACTTGGGGTACACAAACATTCAGACCATAGCACCTTGTCGTAAGTCAGAGTGGAGACTGTGTCACTGGCCAGAGCACACACTGAGCTTGGCTTTGAGGTGCCAGGGATCCATGGATCAAGAGGAAGATGGAGAGAATCTCTGAAACACTTAAAATGGCATTTAATTGGAAGAGACACTGACAGGAATAAGAAGTCCTCAGAAATGGCTTGGGAATTAGAAGGGCCACAATTCACATTACTAAAAATTGTAAGAAATCACAACTATTTCAAACACCCCTTTACGAGAGAGGAGTCAGTTTCCCTAGTTGATGGATTTTTCTGCCCCTCCCCCTTTACATATTAGCCCTTTATTGGGCAATATCTCCAGAACGAGTTTAGTTCACAGCAACACTCTTTTAGATTTGCTGATAGCCTGGAAAAAAAGAAGTGATGAGTTCTTTTCCTCTTATCTCCATTTTCTGTCTACTTATTCCTCTGAGAAAAACCAACTGTCAATTACCATCCACGGTTGGTACTAAAAATGTGTAGTCTCGAACCCCGCTTATGTGTGGGGTATCCAACCAAATAAAGGAATGAGTGCTTGTTTTGGAAGCTGCTGCGAGAAGTCACATCTGGTTCTGAAATTGTTTTTGTTTTCAAATTCCGAGACTGGAAGGAAATAAGAACTTTGGAAAAGTGTGACTCATGGGCGGCTAGGGTTTGTCTACTCCAATTTTGGAGGTGCTGAAGGAGCTCCATCAGTCCTAGGGCATGACTGCCTGGTCCTGGCTGCTGAGGAGCAGACTCAAGACCCAGGCACCTGGAGGATGTCCTTCTGCTGAGGCTGAGCAGCAGACGACGGGCTTGGGAGCTGTTCTGACTCATACTTTATAATTTATGTGAAGCACATAGGAAGATTCGTGCTGTAGGGTCATAATTTCTCTACCGGGACAGGGCATTGAACTGATAGAGAAGTAAGTTTAAAAAGTAGAACTTTTATGTAGTAATGAGATATTTCAGATATCTGGAACACATTGAATTAGCTTACCTGTTGAGTTTGGATGGATGAGACAATTGAGTGTAATTGGAAGTGGAAAATAAATGAAGGAGCTTCTTGATATGGTATTTCTTGTGACGTTGGGATCAAACAAATTCAAAGATTTCTGGGCATAATAGAAAAGACACATTTATCAAAATTTTGAGGGACTAAATGCCTACCTCTTTTATTTCATGTGGGTTGATAGAAGCGGTGGCAAGGACTGAAAGGCAGCTACTGGAATTTGTTGGAATAATTAGATAACTACTTACAAAAAAGTAAATTTAGAGCCTGACCTTATATCATAAACCAAAATCAATTCCAAATTGAAGGAAAGAATTAAGTATAACTCACAAATACTCAAAAGAATAAGAAGAAAATAAAGTTGAAAATCATGTGATGGCAAAGGCCTCTCTAAACATAACCCAAATCAGAAATCAAAGAGGAAAATATTAACAAATTTGACTACCTAAAAATTAAAAAAACGAAGCAAAACGAAAGCACATTAAATATAATGTAAACACATAAAAACATGCATATACATAAAAACACGATATAAACAAAATTTAAAGATAGGGAAAACACTTGGAAAATACTTGCAGCATATGTAATAAAGAGTTGAATGTCTTAGTATGTAAAGAGTTCTTACAACTTCACAAGAAAAGGCAAGCACTACAGTGAAAAGGGAGAAAGGATATAAAAGGGAATGAAGATATACAGATTGTCAACAAATCTATGAAGTAATGTTTCACCTCCCAGGAATCAAATACCCTTACATAGCAAGTTGCCATTTTGGTCTATAAATTGAAAAAGATTAAAAAAGAATGATAATACTAGATTGAGTGGTGTGAGAACATGGGCACATCTATGCTTTTGAACACTTCTGGCAGGAAAGCAACTTGGTCATCTGAATCAAAGACTTAAAATATGTTTTCAACCAGAAATTTCACTTCCATTTATTATCTTAACAAAGTAATATTGGATACATGTAAAGATTTAGCCATGAGGTTGTTTATGAAAGTGTTTTATAATGGGCAAAAATTGGAAATAATCTAAATGTCCAACAATGGGCATTGATGAAGGAGCTCATGCTATGAATGTATAACAGAAAACTCTGTAGCTATTGGGAATTAGCTCTGTGTCTTGCTTACTGACTTCATAACATCTTGGTATGGTTAGGTGTGCAAATGCTGGAGTCAGACCACTAGGTATTGAGCCTCAGCTGTATTGCCTGCTGACTGTGTGACCTTCAGCAAATTACTTAACCTGTCTCTGCCTTGGCTTCTTCATCTGTAGATTGGAGAAATACAGTAATGTATATATCATAGGTTGGTTGTAAATATTTATTGAACTAATAAAGCACTTAGAATAATATTAAGTATATAATATTAGCCCAAAACTGTTAGCTTTTTAAAATACTATTGCTAAGTGAATAAAGCAAGATATATTTTAGTTAAATATACATTAATGTTTGCAGAAGATATTATTTATTCAGGAGTCTAATCACTAGAAGAATTAAAAATGGCATTGTTCTAAAAGATTTTTTATGTGTTCAATTGCGTAGAGGAATCACATAATTACAGAGCGTGGAGAAGGGGCAACTTGGTGGGCTGTGTACGACTGGCTGTGATGCAGTGACTGTGCTCCAGAGGGGAGCCTGAGTCACAGTTGTTCTTGGAGCTTAGAAGCACACACACACATATAACGGGCCAAAATAACTGTTAAAATCACTGCATTTTTTTGGAGATAAGCCATTTAAACTCCAAGAATGTAAATTTGGAATGGTTGGGGTTTGGGTAAGTGACCTTATCCTCTCGTATATCTACATCTATAAAAAATAAGAAAAACATACAGGTCACATATACAAATATTAACAGAGATTGTCACTGAATGATGATTTTTGCCTGTATCTTCCTATGTCTTTTATTTTAGCTTTTGTTTTTGTAAAGCAAAGCTATCTTTGGTAAAAGACAAGTAGCATCACAGAAGGCTCAGGTGGGGTTTTTAGCACATCTGTTGATTGCCTCCATGAATGAAAGCAGCAGCATCAATATACCAAAATCAATTGCATTTCTATCACGAACAATGAACTATCTGAAAAAAGAAATAAAGAAAAAATTCCATTTACAGTAACATCAAAATCAATAAAATACTTAGGAATAAATTTAACTGAGGAGGTGAAAGATTTGTACACTTAAAACTATAAGATATTAATGAAAGAAGTTGAAGATGACACAAATAAGTGGAAAGACATCCTGTGTTCATGGATTGGAAGAATTAATATTGTTAAAATATCCATGCTACCCAAAGTGGTCTATAGATTCAACGCAATCCCTATCAAAATTCCAATGGCATTTTTCACAGAAATAGAAAAAACAATCTTAAAGTTCATATGGAACCACAAAGGACCATGAAAAGCCAAAGCAATTGTGAGAAAGAAGAACAAAGCTGGAGGCATCACACTTTCTGAAGCTATAGTAATCAAAACAGTATGGTATTGGCAAAAAAATAGACACACAGACCAATGGACCAGAATTGAGAGCCCAGAAATAAACTCACACATATACAGTCAACTAAATTTGACAAGGGAGCCAAGAATATTCAGTAAGGAAAGGATCATCTCTTCAATAAATTGTGTTTCAAAAACTGGATATCCACATGCAAAAGAATGAAATTGGACTCCTGTCTTACACCACTCAAAAACCAAGCTGGAATGGATTAAAGACTTAAATGTAAGACCTGGAACCATAAAGCTTCTAGAAGAAAGCTTAGAGAAAAAGCTTTTTGACATAGGTCTTGGCAATGATTTTTTGGATATGACACCAAAAGCACAAGCAATAAGAGCAAAAATAAACATGTGGGACTACATCAAACAAAAAAACTTCTGCACAGCAAAGGAAACCATCAACAAAAATATGTAAGGAACTCCTACAACTTAATAGCAAAAAACCACCAAATAATTTGAGAAAAAATGATCAAAGGATCTGAATAGACATTTTTCCAAAGAAGACATACAAATGGTCAACAGGTACGTGAAAAGGTGCTGAACATCGGTAATCATCAGGGAAATGTAAGTCAAAACCACACTGAGACATCACCTCATACCTGTTAGAATGGCTATTACCAAAAGGACAAGAGATACAGTGTTGGTGATGATGTGGAGAAAAGAGAACCCTTGCGCACTGTTGGTGGGAATGTAAATTGGTGCAGCCACCATGGAAAACAGTATGGAGATTTCTCAAAAACAGAACTACTATATGATCCAGAAATCCCACTTCTGAGTACATATTCAAAGGCAATGAAATCACTATCTCAAAGAGATATCTGCATCTCCATGTTTGTTACACAATTATTCACAAAAGCCATGATAAGAAAACAACCTAAGTCTCTGCTGATGGGTGAATAAAGAAAATGTGATATGTGAGATATATATAATGGAATATTATTCAGCCATAAAAAAGGAAATCCTGCTATTTACTACAACTTAGATGGACCTTGAGGACATTACACTAAGTGACATAGGTCAAAGAGAAGAAGACAAATACTGCAGATCTCACTTATATGTGAAATCTAAAAAAAGTCAGTCTCATAGAAACGGAGAGTAGAATGGTGGTTATCAGGGGCTGGGGGTAGGGAAGACGGGGAGATGTTGGTCAAAGTGGATAAACTTTCAATTATACAACGAATAGTTCTGGGGATCTAATGTACAGCACGGTGACTATAGTTAACAATACTGTTCTTTTCTTTTTTTTCTTGTGTCTATATGAGATGATGGATGTTAGCTGAACTTATTGTGGTAATCATTTTGCAATATATGTAAGTCAAGTCATACGCTGTATGCCTTAAACTTATACAGTGCTGTCTGTCAATTATATCTTAATAGAATTGAAGGAAAAAACAATACTGCTTTGTATACTTGAAATTTGCTAAGAGAGTGGATCCTAAATGTTCTCACTACACACAAAAAAATAGTAACTATGTGAAGTGATGGATATGTTAACTAACCTTATTTTGGAAATTATTTCTCAATATATATGCACATCAAATCAACACATTGTACACCTGAAACTTACATAATATTATTTGTCAATTGTATCTCAACAAAGCTAGAAAAGACAAGGGCAACGTCCATTCTTGTTTGGTTGTTTTGGGGTTGGGAGGATCCTGTGAGTGTCCTTCTAACCTCTGACCTCTAACCTCACTCCCTCTCTCTCCATCCCAAGCCGGAGAAGCGGGTCCTGGGTGCACGCCACTAGGCTTGGATGGGGCTCCCCTGGGAGTGTGAAAGGCCTGTAAACCACGCTATGCGGGATGAGAGCTCCCTGGCTCTGGCCCTGCCTCAGACGGCATTGGGCGCTCTCCTCTCCCTCTGTGAGGCTGCTGCAGTTAGGCAAGTGTTTGGAGGGCTGTCCCCCTCCGTATCCCCACTGAAAGACATGTAGACACCCTTGCCAGTCCTGGCTCTTACCTCCAGCCTGGCTGGGCTTAGGGTCCCCCCCTGCCCAGGAAGAAAGGCTCATAGTAAAAAACCTCTCCTAAATTAATTTATGAAGTTAAGACAATTTGAATAAAAATCTCAGTGATTTATTATTTGTTTTGGAACATGTCCAACTAACGTAAACTGTAGGAAAGGGGAAGGAGTTGTTTTGGGACTCAAGGCATGTCAAAGGTTTGCAGCAGCAGCTGAGGAGAGTGATGCCGATCAGGACAAGTGTGGCTGAGGGCCTAAATCAAATTGGAACTCATCAATCAATACATATTGTTTTACACTGCTGATTCTCTAGCTGTTTGACCCTGGGCAACTTACTTAACCTCTTTAAACCTCTGTTCTCTAATATGTAGAATGTGGATTACCGTAATTACTATAATATTGCTACAAGCGAGAAATGGTAGTGCCTGTAAAGCATTTAGTATATTGTCTGGCACATGGGGAGTACTCCATAAGTGGTAGCAATGATTATTTTTGAGGCGGATGGTTGGTTTTGCTGGGCTGTGCTGGGAAGGATGACTGAGCCAGGGGACTGAGGGCTCCTCTGGTCCAGGGCTCCAGGTATGATAGAAAGAAATAGGACCACAAAGGGAGAGAGAGCCTGGAGCCATCAAGAGAGATGGAGATGATTCTTTTGATATTTCCAAGCACACTAGGAGTCATCCACATGGCCTTCGATTTGCTTACATCAAGATCAGGCTTGTCCACGTATTGGCTGCTGTTCACTGGCCAATAGCTCTGCCCTGGCCCCAGGAGTCCACTCTGCCTTCTCATTGATGAAAGTTCTGAAACTCAAACCACCTGTCATGTTGTTTTTCTTTGTAGAAGCACCATTTTAAAGTTGCATGAGTGGACAGATAGTTTTCCTTTGGCCGGGCACTAGTTAGAATACAGTTCTGGAAGAATCTATTTCTTGTCTACAGGCTCGCCTCTGACATCTCTGGACCAAGCAATTGTATCAACAGAGGCCCACATGCCATCATCTTAAATCAGATACAGTCATCCTCACTGTTCCCAGATTCCGTATTTGCACACTCGTCTACTTGCTAAAATATATTTGTAACTCCCAAATCAATGCTCGTGGCATTTTCACAATCATTCGTGCATTCCCAGCTGAGGTCGCACAAGGCAACCCTCTCCTTTCTTGTTTCAGCTTTCATACTGTCAACAAATTTCCTTTATGCGGTATATTTAGTGACGTGTTTTTTGTATTTTTGTGCTTTTTCTTGGGGATTTCACTGTTTAAAATGACCTCCAAGCAGAGTGCTGAAGTTCAAGAAGGCTGGGATGTGCCTTACAGAGAAAATACCCACTTCGTTCAGGCATGAGTTATAGTGCTGTTGGCCGTGAGTTCAAGGTTACTGAATCAACAATATCTAGTGTTAAATAAGGAGTCTTCAAACAGAAACACACATAAAACATGGTTATGTACTGATCAGTTGACAAAAAGTAGTGACCAGAGACTCACAGGAACCTGACCCTGTGTCCCCCGAGGGCGATGGTTCAGGATTCGCTAATTCAGTGTTTGTGGTGACTTTATAGAACATAACTGCTGGGAATAATGGGAACTGACCATGTGTTCTGCCTCCTACCATGACAAATATACCTTCAGAATGACCTGGGGGGCAGGTGCAAACGACCGAGCCTGTGCCGGAGAGCTGCCTCTGGGCTGCAGCTCGCTTCTCCTTCTCCACCTCCAGCTCTACTGGGTGCCTGTGTCTGGATCCCTGGACTGTGGGTCCAGACTCTGCCCACAACCCTGTAAACAAGCCCCCTTGGCCACTGCCTGGGCTTAAGTGTGTGGATTAAGGAGGAGGCCTGGGGATGCTTTGGAAGCAATCTCAGGGCCAACTGGGCAGGGCATTTTGGGCATTCCAGGCTACCTGGGCCGTGGTCTAGAAGGCTGGGGGGGGGGGGTCACCTGGCCTCATGGATTTCTTGCCATATCTAAAGAGAGGTCTCAGAAGGTGGAGGCTGAGGACTCCATTGCCTGCTTAGACAGCTTCTAAACTCCAAGCGAGAGGGAAGGTGGCGCTTGTCAGTGTAATTTGCCTTCATTTCTATTGATTATTTCTCAGGCAACTGCAGTCTAAGGCAGTGCACAGGGACCTTGTGCCTGAGACATGAGAATCTTCTCTTTCCTGCTTTGTTCTAGTATTTTCTCCTCTAGGTTCACAGTGGCAGGCACAACTTGAAGATGTCTCTTCCAAATATGGGTGTGAATTCTTCTCACACCTCGATGTTCTCGAGTGTCCACAGAGTACTGAGCTGGACAGGAGAGTCTCTTCTTTACTGAATACTTACTTCCTTACTGAATATTTACCCTAATGTGACAGGCCTCCTCTGGTGCTTCATGTGGGTAGCAAACAGTGATTAAATCAGCAGCTCTCCAACAGACAGCTAACTGGGGGCCAGTGTGTTAACTCTGGGGCTGTTTTTGCAAGTAATTAAAAAGTGTTACTGAGATGGATTCTAGGGGGAAATTTTTCTGGAAGGAATATTCACCATCTGGAGAATTTCAAGATCTGAGTCCTTAAGGAGGCGTCCAGCAGCAAGGCCAGAAGTGGCTGCAAAGGAATGATAATTTTCAGCGCCTCGATGCTGGCATCCACATTTTCTTGGTGCTGGTTTCTCATTGCCTTCTTCATCAGAAAGTCAGGAAATCAGACTGTATCAGCTCACTCATGGGATCATGAAATTAATGGAGGGGTTACTGAATGTAGCTGAGCAGAGGGGGGAGCTAAATGGCCGACGCTTGCTGTGGGACCTGAGGATCAGCAGAGTTCGGCAACTGTGTGTCCGGGGGTGCTCCCATGTGGAAACAGCCTGTCTCATTTTTAAAATCGCGTGTCCTAATTTTGGGATGAGAGAATGTGGGTAGAGAATGTGCTTTTGTAGAGAAGCCACATTAAACATTTTATTAAAAGCTTTACTATACACAGTGGAGAATTTTAAAAGCAGAGTTCTGATTTAGGGTAGCATTTGAATATTTTGCATTGCAGCAAGTTTCTTGCCAAAAAGTGAGGTTTGTTAGGTGCAAAGAGGAAACATGACTCCAGCATTCAACAGCTGGGGAACTGGGAGCAAGTGCTCAAGCTTGCTGGCCTCAGTTTCCTCACCTATGAAAGGAGCATCCTGCGTGCTCAAAAGGCCGGTTTTATGAGCAGGCTGGGCAGTGTGTGTAACACGCCTGTCACATAAGGCATCTGCAGGCACTTAGTGAATGCCCACCCCTTGGCTCCCTCTTTGGCAGCTTCTTGAATCTCAGGATATCTCCTGGTTTTAGACCATCTGCAGGGCGTGAGCCCCTCCACCTTGCTTTATCACTGGGTCTTCGTACCACCCTGAATTTTGCTTCTTACCGGACTTTGGGGCCCACTGCTGCCCTGACCTTTCTGAGCTGCCTGTGTGCTCCGTGTTAGAGGGAGTAGCTCTCCCCTGTTTGTCTTTCCTTCCATCCATCCCACTGAGTAGCTTAATTTGATTGGAGAATTTGGAAAAGACAAACTGGGTAGGCTCAGCTCAGATTCTTTTTATTCTTTTGGGAGGGAGCTGCCCCCACAGAGCAGCAGTTTCCTTCTGCTCCTGCGGCCTGTGTCTTTCCTGGGAAGCACCCCCACCCGACATGCCCCGGGCCTGTCCTGCCTACAGGGCAGCTCCTCACAAAACTCTTTTGCCTGCTGATAGAACCTGTATCCCCTAACTTGAAGCTTTTTTAGCAATAAAACTGACGGTCCGATATCTGGAGGCACTGTGGCATCTTGATTAAGACGCTGGTCTCCAGAGTTAGAGTAACTCGGCTCCAATTCTAACTCTGCCACTTACCAGTAAATTTCACAAGCCCCTGAACCCTGCTGGGCCTCAATTTCTCTTTTACAGAAAGGGGCAAATAATACAACCTATTTCATAGGTTTATTGGGAGCATTAGATGAGTTAGTATATGAAAAATGTTTAGAACAATCCTGCCCCCAGTCAGTAGTAAACAGGTGTTAACCAATTGCCACTCCCTGGTCCTAGTTATCAATTTATTTGGGACTTGCTCTGGGAAGAAGGATGGTGGGTCCTGGGCTCCTCAGAGACCCAATCCTAGTTCCTGCTCTTCCACGGGTCCCCTCCATCATCACCACTGCTCTGGAGCCAGGGCCTCTCCTGACCGCCCCACCTGCCTTGGCGACGATTCCCATGGACTTCCTTAAACACATGTGCATTCCTTTTCTAGTTTTTAAATAGATTATTCTCTCTGCTGGAGAAGGGAGCAAAATAGAAATTGAGTATTTGTATTCTCCTCCGTCATCATCACATCTTTCATCTAGGCTGTGGACCTCTACTCGTTCACATTATTCATTCAAAGAGTTAGTGTGCCTTCTCTGTGTCTTTCT